>NC_083329.1:6827269-7453102 GCF_963455315.2 Globicephala melas | reverse complement strand
CCGCTGCGGTTGCCGCGCGGGTTACGTGAGGTCTGGGTGGATGTGATGGACCTGGTGCTGTGCCTGACACCTGGGAGGGGAGAGGGGGGTTCAGATGTCGCTGGTCCTGGGTCAGGACTCGCTCCTGATGCTGTAAGAGGCCGGGCAAGTGAAGGAAGGGTGAAGTGCTTAAATAACTTGTCTCAGACCAGCTGGCTCCCCCGCCTTCCCCGCACTGCTGATTAGATCGGCAGTGATAAAAAAGCCAGCAGGGCCCTTGGGTGCACCAAGGCCGAGGCAAAGAGAGGGAAGACTAGAGAAATCCTGCAGCTGAGTGATGGGCAGAGTGGGTGTCGCAGTTTGCCGCCAGTGGTCTCCTCATAATCGCTACTGTTTATTGAGCATTAAGGTAAATGCTGCCTTATCCCCATTCTGCAGATGAGGGGACTGAGGCACAGAGAGGAAAACAGCTTGTCCAAGACAGCACAGCTGGGGAGTGGCCCAGCCGGGACTATGGCTCCTTCTCGGTGTGGCCCTGGGTGAAGGGTCTTTGAGGTCTGTGCCCAGCAAGTGCCTCCCCGACCTGCTTCTCGTGCTCAGTGTGTGCAGTGTGGGTCAGACCGCATCAGGCTGGAGAGGGAGGAAGGTGCAGAGGCGGCTCTGAGACCACGTCGGGCGTTGTGCAGAGTCTGATTCAGGGGACATGGTGAGACTGTGGCCTTCACCCAGGGGGCCTTTGGTTCCACTATAAGGTGAGGCCACTCATCCTGGATCTGCCACACCATCTTCAAAGGGCAGAGCCTGAACTCTTGGGCCTGGCATTTGAGATCCTCCTAGAACTGCCCCCCCAAACATTCTGGTCTCATTGTCCGTTCTCCTTACCTCACACCCTGAATTCCAGGCAGGCAAACCACAGCTAGGCTACTCCAGGCCTCCCTTCCTGGAATGCTCTCTTCCTGTCCCTGATTCCACACTCTTACTGTTTCTGTGAGTGTAGCCTCCTCCAAGAAGCCTTCCCCGGTGCCGCGGGGGAAATTTAGGCATTTCCTCATCTGACCCCCCAAGACACCTCATTCTTTTCTTCATCACAGTTCTCGTGACAGGTCCCTCTCTGCACTAGACCAAGAGCACCTGGACTCCCAGACCAGGGCGCCTTCATTTCTCTGTCCTCTGGGCTGGCTCCACTCCAGACCTGATTGTGAGTTGATGAATGAATGAACGAACGAACGTACAAGCGAATGGTCGGCAGATCCGGGCCTCGGGAGCGCTCAGCAGTGCTCGGCAAATGCCGCTGGACCAGGGGTGGTGGCCCAGGGGACCTGCACGTGCTGCAGCCCCAGAAGCACGCTGGATGCACCTCGGAACACATGCGTACCAGCCCCCTTGTTTGTGTTTGTAACTCAGGCCAACAGATAGCTTCATGTAGTTTGCTTTGTACTCAAACCTCTGTGTCCCCAGGAATTGGAGAGACAAGGTTGTGTAACTAAATGATGGCTGTCTTGGAGTAAGTTGCAGTCCATTAGTAAAATCCATTTCCTAGAGGAGGGTTGGGGTGCTGGTCTTGGGGTACGGCTGAAGCCTCATGTAACTTTGTCATCACCCAGCTGGTGGGCTCACCCCTGGGGAGGCCGTCGTGGGCCAGGTGTCATCCCTACCTTGCAGAGGTGCTAGGCCAGGCTGACCAGGGAAGGGGGCACAGAGGGCACTGGGTCGGGGAAGCTATGCAGGAGTGGACTGTGGGAGATCGGTGGTGGGGCCCACGTGCTGGGCAGGGGCTGAGTGACGTGGCACACAGATGGAACACGTGAGACCTTGGGGAGTCCAGGGAGCCTGGGGAGGGTGCAGGAGTCGGGGAGGGGAAGCACAGAGGTAGCTGAGGGGTGTGACCTCGGCCCCGTCCCATCAGTGTGTCCTGACACCTCGGATGTTCACATTCAACCTGTCCTCTTGTACCTGCTTCTTCCCTTGTCCTTCCTGTCCTGTCTGCCTGACGCTGCAGAGTCACAGGAGAGAGGTGCCCTGATGACTCTGGGTGACAGTCGAGGGCGCATGAGGCTGCGAGAGAGAAGCAGCCACGTGGCCCTTAGTTCTCACGCCGCAGCTGGACGGACAACTGCATCAGCTGCCTCAGGGGCCGCCCTGCAGCTGCCAGGCCACCTGGCCCGGGGAACGGGCCCAGCAGCTTCCTGGGAGTGTTCTCAGAGCCTTTCTGGGGGAGGGAGGCACAGTGACCCTTCTGGAATCTGAGCCCCAAGTCAGGGAGTGGCTGGAAGGCTTCCTCCCAGGGCTGTTGGGCCTCCTCATCCCCAGGGAGCTGCCGTCCGCCCTGCACTCACAGCGGGCCTACGTGCAGCTCATGCCTTGTGCTCTGCACAGCCCACTTTCTAGAGAAGGTCAAGGGCGGTGGGAGGCGTAAGCCTCTTGCCCAAGGTCCCACGGGGGCTCGGACGGGGCCTAGCCCTCGGCAGTCTGACTCTGAGGCCGTCTGTGCTCTGAGCCACTCGTCTCACCTCCCTCTCAGTTGTGGGGGGCCCCAGCCTCTCCCGTGGGGGGCGGCGCTTGGCTCAGGTTTGCCCGGTTCAGATGCAGAACCTCCTGGGAAGGCTCGCTGGAGGACGTCGGGGCAGAGCCCTGCGCTGGGTGGGGCCGGGGGGAGCAGGCAGGGGCCACTCGACACGCTGCCGCTGCTCCCCGCCGCTCGCCCAACATGTGACAGAACGGCTCACGACCCACTTTTATTTTGGTAGAGCTTTTAGTCCCCATTTACATGTTTTGTTTTTCCTTTATAGTCCCAAGTGTCGAGCCTAGCGGAGCACAGATGTCTCACCAAACAAAAATAGATCCGCTGCAAGGAGGGCTCTGCGGCCGCAGGCGTTCTCATGCTCTCAGCAAAGCCAAGTTCTCTCGCCAAGCGCTCTTGGGGAGGATGTTTGGGAAAATGTCAAGGCATTCATTTTTCTCTCGACCTTTTCGGTTGAAATTGCGGGGCCTTAACACTGGAAGTAAAAGAAGTTATAAATAAAGACGCAGCCAATGGCCAGGCCTGGCCTCCTCTCCCGACTGGCCACTGATGGTTCCTCTGCAGCTGTTACCAAGCACAGGGGTCCCGCGGTGGCCCTGCCTCTATGAGAGGAAGTTAACGATCATTTCCAGACAGCAGAGGGACCAAGGGCAAGGTTTCCACAGTAGCGAAGAGGGGAGGCCTAAAGAGAGAGGGGGCGGCAGAGGACAGCGCCCAGGAGGCCCAAGGGGTGGGCTTCCCCTAGACGGTACCATCGGAAGGTGCGTCTGAGAATGTCTGCTCAGTCTGTCCTGGAGTTTGGAAGTGTCGGTTCTTTACTGCCCTCTGGTTCTCCGGCAGCACTGACCATCTGCTGGAGGAGTCTGGGTGGGTCCAGGGGCACCTGCTGGCGATGCCTCCCAGCTGGCTCTGACTGTATTCGCTCTCCTGCACTCTCCTGGCTGTGGGTCCCAGGCTCCTGGCCGGGGGACTGGCTGGCTTCCCCAGAGCCCACATCCTTCCAGGGAAGCCAGGACCTGAGTTGCCTGCCGACATGAAGGCCACCCGCCAAGGCCACAGAGGGGGTGTGATGGGGGGGCTGAAGGTGTATCTGCTGGTACAGCTGGCACACGTGGGGCCCGGTCTGCCCGGGCTGGAGGCCGCCTTGCTGTGGAGTTACTTCACGCAGGATAGCGAGCCGTTCTTTTGCCTTCGTGCTGGAGGACTTCCTTCGGCAAGTCTGGTCTAGCCTGTGGTGCGGAGAGCTTGGTTCTTAGCAGTGCTGGGTTTTACTGCACTTTTGGTCCTTCGGTGGCACTGACTGTCTGTTGTGGGGTCTGAGGCTGCCTGTGTGGGGTGCATAGTGCTGGCTCCGGGGCCGTGGAGAGGAGGTGGCTGCGGAGTGACTCCCTGCAGTGGTGTTGCCACCCGAGGGGCCACCAAAACTGGAAGCCTCGAGGCTGGCCATGCGGCAGCTTCAGGCATGCAGGGAAGAGGCGTAATTTCCACTTTCCAGGTCCTGGATCTGGTTGGTGTCTCGTGCAGTGGCCCCAGAGTCCTGTCTTGACCACAGCTTATGATCTCAAGGTATAAACCCAGGTCTGCATGAGGCAAGCAGCCAGTGACGGGTCCGTATACTCGCTAGTTAGTTTTTCATGGGAGAGATTTTATTTTGGTTTAAAAATTTGTTTTTAATTTTATAAATCTAATGTGTTCACATTGGAAAATTTGGAAATTATGAACAATCCGAAAAGAAGCAGCTTAAAAAACAATCCTTTTGTAATCCACCAATAACGTCAATTAACATTATGGCATATTTCCTTCCAGCCCCCTCCTCTTTTTAGTATTTTTAAGCATAATTGAGATTGTGTTTTACGTACAGTTTTACAGCCTGTACTTGTCAGCCTTGAAATAGGCTCATCTGCATTTTCTATATGGGCTGCAGGGAGAAGACCAGATTGCTGAGGTTTAGCTGAAGCTGTGGAAGAAGGAAATCCAAAAATATCCTTCTCATTGGCTTTGCACAAGGAGCACCACGGCCTCATGTTTTCCTTCTAGTAAAATAAAGGCCGAATTAGCCACTAAGAGTGACCCCCCCGATGGGCGCTTGGTGATAACGCTCACAGAGTGCGTGCTGTGCTCTCAGTTGAGACCATAGACGAGGAAGGGGCTGCCACGGGGGGAATGCCAAGCCCAGCGCCTTCCTGAGGAGCTCCTCGAGAGCTCTCCAGGGTCTTCTGGAAAGCAAACACTCTGCAGGGAGCTGAGGGGTCTTCTGTCAGACACCCACTACTTCTTCGCCCCAGACCCACCCTGGTTACAAGAGAAAACAGTGTAAACCATGAAAAGCACTTGGAGAGACTTCTGCTTCTGACAAGGTGGAGTAGAAGTCCTTTCCCTAGTCCTCCGGCTCAGTGCAACTGAAACCCTGGATATTAGCTATGAAACAAACAATAGAAGACTCTGAAAGGTGGAGAGAAGAGGGCAGCCCGGCCAGGGACCACGGGACCCAAGGGATGAAACAATGGTGGGTTCCCTGGGTTTTCTCTTTGCTTTGTAGACCCCAGACTTGGAAGTGAAGAGGCCAGCAACCCGGAAACACCAGTGGGCACAGAGGAAAAGCCCCCACGGAAGCCTGCTCTCTCAGGCAGCCTAGCAAGACAGAAACTTGCAGATGATAGCCACTCTACACCAGCCAAATACCATAGAATCAACTGTGGTCTCTTCCCATCCATGCCAGCAAGGGCCCAATGGGGAGCCTAGACTCCCACCTTTTTTATTTTATTTTAATTTTGGCTGCGTTGGGTCTTTGCTGCATGCGGGCTTTCTCTAGTCATTGTGAGCGGGGGCCACTCCTCATTGCGGTGCACGGGCTTCTCATTGTGGTGGCTTCTCTTGTTGCGGAGCCTGGGTTCTAGGTGCGTGGGCTCAGTAGTCGTGGCACGTGGGCTCAGTAGTTGTGGCTCACGGGCTCTAGAACACAGGCTCAGTAGTTGTGGCGCACAGGCTTTGTTGCTCCACGGCATGTGGGATCTTCCCAGACCAGAGATCGAACCCGTGTCCCCTGCATTGGCAGGCAGATTCTTAACCACTGCCCCACCAGGGAAGCCCGACTTCCACCTCCTTGAGGCTGTAATGAGCCCCTCACCACTGGGGTCGGGGGGTATCAGAGGAGGCCAGGTAGGTAGGGAGCCAGGGTGATAAAGAGGGCTCCTCAGCTGGGGGGTCAGTGGTGACCACATGGAGATCCTGTGCTTCTACCCCAACCAGCAGTAAAAAGGCCACCCCCACCCACTCCCACTCACCGTGTCGACGGAGGCCATATGGGAAGCAATCATGAGGCATTCCTGGTCCTTCCAGCCAGGGTGGAACTTCCACCCTGGACCAGCAGCAACCAGTGCCCCACCCTCACTTCAGTGTCAACAGAGTCCCAGTGGGGAACCTGGGTTTCTACCCCAACTGGCAGCTCTACCCTCTTTCAACTGCTGGAGTTGTATGTTCCCCAAAAAGCCAGCCTAAAGAGAAGGTTTAAATAAGATCCAGAGTCTCATACCATAATACCCAAAATGTCCACATTTCAATACAACATCACTTGTCATACCAGGAACCAAGAAAATCTCAACCTGAATGAGAAAAGTCAATCAGTAGACACCAGCAATGAGATGACACAGATGTTAGGAAAAAGATTTTCTTTCTTTCTTTTTTTTTTTTTTTTTTGCGGTACGTGGGCCTCTCACTGTTGTGGCCTCTCCCGTTGCGGAGCACAGGCTCCGGACGCGCAGGCTCAGCGGCCATGGCTCACGGGCCGAGCCACTCCATGGCATGTGGGATCTTCCCGGACTGGGGCACGAACCCGTGTCCCCTGCATCGGCAGGCGGACTCTCAACCACTGCGCCACCAGGGAAGCCCAGGACAAAGATTTTAAAGCAGCTGCTTTAAAAGTGCTTCAACAAGCGATTGCAAATATGCTTGAAACAAATGACCAAGTAGAAAATTTCAACAAAAATGTAGAAAGTCTCAGCAGATAGAAGATACAAAGAAGAACCAATGAAAACTTTAGAACTGAAAAGTACAGTAGCCAAATTAAAAACCTCAGTGAATGGGCTTGATAGCCCCTTGGAGGGGACAGAGGAAACATCGGTGAACATGAAGATAGAAAAATAGAGGTTACACAGTGAGAAGAGAAAAAAATAGACTGAAAAAAAATGAATAGACATTTCACCAAATAGACAGATAGCAAATAAGCACATAACAACAGGGGTCCCCAACCCCCAAACTGTGGACCGGTACCGGTCCATAGCCTATTAGGAACCGGGCTGCACAGCAGGCGGTGAGGGGCGGGCGAACGAGCAAAGCTTCATCTGCCGCTTCCCACCACTCCCCATCGCTCCCCGTCGCTCCCCACCAGAGGCTCCCCGTCGCTCCCCACCGCTCTCCGTCGCTCCCCACCACTCCCTGTCGCTCCCCATCGCTCCCCATCCCTCCCCATCGCTCCCCATTGCTCCCTGTTGCTCCCCACCGCTCCCCGTCGCTCCCCACCACTCCCCGTCGCTCCCCACTGCTCCCCATTGCTCCCTGTCGCTCCCCGTCGCTCAAGTTAACTGCCTGAACCATCTCACCCCCCTGCCCCGGTGGGTGGAAAAATTGTCTTCCACAGAACCAGTCCCTGGTGCCAAAAAGGTTGGAGACCGCTGCAAAAAAGATGTTCAATGTTATTAGTTATTAGGGAAATGCAAAACACCACAATGAGCTGTCACTACATACCTATCAGAATGGCTAAAATAATAATGACAACAGCTAATGCTGACGAGGATGCTGAGAATCTGATCACTTAGGCATTGTTGGTGGGAATATGAAATGGTGCAGCCACTTGGAAAAAGAGTTGGGCAGTTTCTTAAAAATCTAAACACGCAACTATCAGGAATCCCCTGTCAGTCTGATGGTTAGTATTCTGTGTTTTCACTGCCAAGGGCACCGGTTCAATCCCTGGTTGAGGAATTAAGATCCCACAAGCCACATGGCATGGCCTAAATAAATAAATAAACATGCAGCTGTCACAGGACTTGGCCGTGGCACTCCTGGGCATTTATCACAGAGAAGTGAAAACTTACGTTCACACAAAAACCTGTACATGAACGTTCATAGCAGTTTTTCTCCAAGCCCCAAACTGGAAGCAACTCAGATGTTCATCAGTGGATGAATAGTTAAACTGTATATCCATTGCACAGAATACTACTCAGCAAGGAAAAGAAACTATTGATACAGTAAATAGATCTCCAGTGAAAAAAGCCTATCCCCAAAGATTCTGTGCTGTCTAATCCATTGTATATAACATTATTAAAATGATAAATTAAAATGATAAATGATTAAAATGATAAAATTATAGTGATAGAAACGGATTAGTGGCTGGCAAGGATTAAGGTGTGTGATGGGGTAGGAGGGAGGTGGGTGTGGTTATAAAGGGCAGCATGAGGGATCCTGGTGGCGATGAAAATCCTCTATATTTTGACTGTAAGTGTATCAATACTTTGGTTTTGATATTGTTCTGTAGTTTTGCAAGATGCTATTATTAGGGGAAACCACATGGGAATCTACAGTTATCTCAAAATAGAAGTTTACTGAAAAAAACAATGAAACTGGGGTGGGGTGAGGGAAACCCCTTTGTACGTAGCAACCCAGAAAAATGCCTATGATATAACCTGAAGTGACAGGAGCCGATGACAGACTTTCTTGTTTCAGAGTGATGACAATTCTGGAATAAGCAGGCTTGTTGGGGGAAAGAGACTGGAAGGCAACGTATGTTGAGTCAGAGGATTGAAGTCAACCTGTTATTTATCGGTCTGTCTGTCTGTCTGAACATTGGTCTCCTTCAGTCCTTCTTGGTTCTCCAGTGGGAGACGGATGAGGAAGAGGGTGGTTGCAGTGTAGGGTGCTGAGTCTGGGGTGGGTCTGTGTACTATGCGTGGAATTATGGGTAATGTTTTCTTCTTATCTCCAAGTTCCAAATGTGATATGGCTATGTTAATTTTTTATGATGGAGGAAGTTATATATTAGAAAAGGAAACCACACGAGCAAAGTAAGGCCCTTCTTCTAGCCATTCTTGGGGGAGCTCATAGGGTGCACGGGTCACTGCACAGTCGTCTGACAACAGCTCTGGGTTCCAGGGACTCGGGGGGTGGGGTGGGATTTGCTCTGAGCCCTTTGCTGCTAGGGCTTTCCCCTGCACTTCCCTGACACAAGCGCATCCCAGAACCAGATGGCTGGTGGTGGGCCTCACAGGCCAGACACCCCTGTTCTAGACTGTTCTCCCACAAAGCCATAAAGCAGAAGGAAATTCCCAGGCAGCAGTGGGGCAGCAGCTGTCACAGGAGCCCATGTCTCCATTCAGCGGTGATGTCCTTACCCAAACATGTCCCATGCTAGGTTCTGTGATATTGAGGTTTATAATAAGAAACATATATTTGGTCTTCCTCTCTGTTTCTGGCACAGAGCCCCTAAAACCTTTGGAATTTCCTAACTGATAAAGAGCAATAAAGGTATCTCATGTTCATAACAAACTCCTTTCAACCACCTCCGAGTTTATGTTAATGCGGTGACTTTTGGAAAGTCCCAGGGATGGGTCTGGTTGCCAGGGGAACCAACGTTGTGATTAGAGGGTTGGTACTTTCATTTCCCCCTAACACCCCAGTGGAGGGGAGAGGAGCTGGGGGGTGCGGTCAGTCACCAGTGGCCGATGATTTATTCATTCATGCCTACGTAATGAAGACTCTGTAGAAACCCAGAAGGATGGGCTTCTGGAAGCTTCTGAGTTGGTGAACACGTGGAGGAGCTGGGAGAACGGTGTGCTGGGAGAGGCCGTGGAAGCTCCTTGCCCCTTTCTTCCTACCTCACTGTGTATCCCTTATAACACCCTTTAAAGTAAACTCGTAAACGTAGGCCAGTGTTCCTCTGAGTTCTGTGAGCTGCCCTAGCGAATTAATTAATTGACCCTGAGGAGGCGGTTGTGTACACCTCTGATTTATAGAGGGTAGATCAGAAGCACAGGGACCACTTGGACCTTGGTATCTGAAGTTGGGTGGGGGACAGTCTTGTGGGACTGAGCCCTTAACCATGGGAGCGGACACTCTCTCCAGGTAGACAGTGTCAGAACTGACCTGGTTGTAGGACAGCCAGCTGGCGTGGGAGAATTGCTTGGCGTTGGAAGCTCCGCGTACTCTTAAAGCACACTCTGCTCAGATGTGCAGAAACCGCACGCCAGGTGACGGGCGAGGCCCACCTGAGATGCTCAAGGCCTCCCCTGGGCGAGCTGCCCCTTCCTGCAGCATCCCGTGGCACTGAGAGGCAGGTGTGAATAAGGAGGGCATTTTTCTCCCCTTGGAAATGATTTTTGGTTGAGGTAGAGGGTTTTGTTTGTTTGCTTGTTCTTGGACCGAGTGCAGAAGTAAAGCCTCGTAAGTAAGGCCTTGCATCCTTTACTGGAAATCAGTAAAGAGCACAGGTCCTGCTGGCCGGCTTTGTAGGTCACTGTCCCCAAGAAGTCACTTGTTGGCCTTTCTCCGCTGACATGCATTTAGATTTAGGGTTACGGCTTAGCTTGGGGGGAGTGGGACCCATCAAGCTGGGTTTCTGGGTTTTGCACCTATTTTTAGAAAGGGCACTATTTTTAAATTGAGAACCGCCAGCTGAGTCTCCATCTGTCCTTCCGAGTCGGCACTGGGAAGCGGCCCAGTGCTCAGAGACCTGACATGGAAGTGAGGCGGCCCCTTGCCTTGCTTCCTGGGTGGCCACCTTCATCCAAGAATTTCAAGGTCTTTTCTGGTATCAGTTCTTGGCACGTCTGGGTCCGTCGGGCGGGGAGGAAGCCCAGCTCCCACTGTCCCCGCGTGCAGTCACAGACCTGGGGGCATCTGGCCTTGCTCAAAGTCACCGGGCAGCAGCTGAAGAGGGAAGAGGTTGGCAAACAGAGCCTGGACTGCGCCTGCCAGCTCCCTGCTCCAGCCCAGGGACTGTGTTACAGCGGGTCCAGCTGGCTCGGAGGACCACTGCTGCCCCTCTCCGTTTGTGTGTGGTGGAGAAAATTGGACTTTATACCTTCAGAAACCTGACAAAACAAAGGCACCAGGTGGAGAGAACCCCTGCTGTCCTCAGAGGGCCTCTGGGGGGGGGGGCTCAGTGCGGCCCGCTCAGCCCCTGGGTGGCCGCAAAGCTGGGCTTGGCCACCGTGCACTATTTGTTGTGGGCAGTCACCATGCTACGCTCAGCGGGTGAGGCCCAGGGACAGGTGCGCTGAGCCCAGTGGTTCCCCGGCGCACCTGGCCCAGGGGTGGCACCCTCACCAGTGTCTCTTAGGGGCCAGATCCTGGAGACAGGACATGTCATCATATCCCCTCTGCACGCCCAGGTGCCCTCCCGGTACCCGGAGTCTAGTTAGCGTCATTGGGTCCCCCGGGACAGCACTCTGGGAAGCGTTGTCCTTGCACCCCAGGGGCACACTTCTACTTGTTGCCTGGTGGGCAGTAAGCTGGGAGACCTTGGGTGCCAGCCACCACTTCGGGGCCGCTTTTCCCCGATTTTCCCGACATTGACATTAAGCCGTTTGGCTAAGGTGATGTGTGTTGCTGGCGTAACTGTAACGTAGGCCTTTGGAGTGCTGGAGCAGCTGGGCCCAGCTTGCAAGAGTCAGGGGGCTTCCCTGGTGGTGCAGTGGTTAAGAATCCACCTGCCAATGCAGGGGACACGGGTTCGATCCCTGGTCCCGGAAGATCACACGTGCCGCGGAGCAACTGACCCCTCAAGCCACAACTACTGAGCCTGCGCACCTAGAGCCCATGAGCCACAACAAGAGAAGCCACCGCAACAAAGAGTAGCCCCCGCTGGCCGCAACTAGAGGAAGCCCCTGCGCAGCACCGAAGACCCAACACGGCAATCAATCAATAAGATGGGTCTGTCTTAAAAAAAAAAAAGTCAGTTGTGCGCATCTCCCTGGCCCTGGCCAGCCGTGTCGTGTCGGTAGCTTGAATCAGCCGTGCTGGAAGTATGGACAGTCAGCAGTGCTGCAAACTAGGGATAATCCCCGACCCCACCAGGAGCCAGTTTACCAGCCGCCTCTACCTTTTGGGGTCTTTTGTGCAGAGTTAATGGGATCCCAGCAGAAGCTTGGCCAGGTCACCGTGAGGCTGTGAGGGTGAGGGGTGGGTGGGCAGCCGAGCTCTTCACCTCGGCAAGGAGGCCAAGGGTCTGAGGGTCCGCAGCTGTGCCTGGAGGGCGGTTTATTCATCTGGGCCCCCCTACCCTTTCTGGTGGATTCCTCCAGGCAGCCTTGCTTTGCCCTGGAGCAGTGCCCTACCTCATGACCCCCAGTTCTAGGAGTGAGGGCCCCCAGGCTACACTGCCTTATCCTCCAGGCAGAGCTCCCAGCAGGGGAGGGGAAGGGGAGAGGGCAGTTCGCTGCGACTCCGAAAGCTCGAGCTGGGGCTCCTGCCCTGGTCTCAGAGTCCCAAAGGGCGTGGACCCTGCACCTCCACCCTCTGGACACCCCAGCCCTTTGTCCCAATCTCTGTTGGGGCTAAGTGTGCTTGGGTCTGTCCTCACAGTGGACTGCAAGCTCCCTGTGGGCCAGTCCTGCCTTGGTCAGCTCTGTGTCCACAGGCCTGGGTAGAGCAGGACGCAATAAATGTTCCTTAAATGAGGGAGAGGACCCGCACCAGGGAGTTAGCATGTACTCGTGGTGACCAGAGGCACAGGTGGGTCAGATCCCAGCCCAGCCACTTGCCGCCCTCTGTGTGTCTCTAGCTGTCCTCCTCAGCCTTGGTCTCTTCCGCTCATAAATGGGTGTAAATAATAGGATAGAAGACACAAGTAAAGTTCTTGGTCTGCTGCCTGTCTCCTAGCAGTGCTTAATACGTAGTAACTAGTGTTATTGTTATTAATGAAAACATCCTTTATGGTCTCCTCTGTGGGCAGTTTTGAGTCTTTTAATATCCCCGGATGACCACAAAGCAGCAGTCTTGGTGACACAGGGCAGGACTGTTGGTTAATATTCCGGGGCAGCCTCACGTGGTTACTTGTGTTACTAGCTGTGGTTGAAGGAGTGATATTCTCCTGGGTTAGACACCTGTGCGCACACCCATGCACACGCATGCACAGGTACCCATGCACATGCATGCATGCATTCAGGCACTATATGGACACACAGGCACACCACGTACAAGCACACTCACACATGCACACACGTGTGGGTGCCCGTACACACATGCACACACTGTGTACACACATGTCAACATGCACACAGCTGCTCCCTGTAACCTCTAACACATGGTTTCAGTAGCTGTATAATGTTCCATGGTTCTTCCTAAAGTTCCTTTAAATTAACCTTATTGAAAAATAACAGTGGAGAGAAGTGCACATATCGTAAGTGCACAGCTTGATGTATTTTCACAGAGTGAAACATATCTCAGTAACCAGCCCCAGGTCAAGAATCAGGACATTTCCAGGCCCCCAGAAGTCCCCACGTTCCCCCCTTCTGTCACTCCCCCATTACCAGGACGACCACTTTCCTGACTCCACGTGTTTACTTTATGAGATGGACCCGCGCAGTGAGCTCTCTCTTGTGTCCTGGCTTCTTCTGCTCGGCACCGACTCTGACATCCTCCCGTGACTGTGTGTAGGCGTGGGTGGTCCACTCATTGCTGTTCAGTTTCTGCTGGTTCTCCATTATACTGATGTGGGCATTGGGGGCCATTTGGAATGGGGCACCGGAATATTCCTCTGCGTACTGTGCACACGTGAGATGCATTTCTGCTGGGTGTGTGCTTGGCATTGGGAGCCCTGCGTCTGCTGCTGTTCGTCATCAGAGTCCAGTGAGGGAGACACACCTGCCAGGTGAGAGCCTGGGTCTCCAGAGCAAGCGGGAATGTGGAGGGCAGGGCAGCCTGAAAGCACAGTTGTAGCGTGTTTGAGAACTTAATTCCTTTCTATGACTGGATGCTATTTCATCACATGAATGTGCCACATTTTATTTATCCATGCATCAAGTAATGGACACTTGGGTTCTTTCCACTTTTTGGCTATTATAAATAATGCTGCTCTGAAATTCCATGTACAAGTTTTTGGTAGACATATATTTTCCATTGTCTTGGATATATACCTACTTGTGGAATTTCTGGGTCAAATGGTGATTCCATGTTTAACTTTTTGAGGAACAAGCAGCCATTTTTAAAGACTGGATAAGCCTGTGTAAGGAGAAGACTAAACGTATTCACTTCCATTCAAGAAACTTAACATAACATGGTAAATGTGAGAACCTTTTGAGCCTCGACCCAAACATCCCCAAAGGTCCACACGCATTACCTGGGAGCCGTGTCCCCACGTGCCTGGGAGGAGGACCTTGGAAGGTAGAGGGGCCGTCGTGGTGTTGGTGGTAACAGAGTCCAGCCCATCAGTGAGATCAAAGAAACTCATAAATGGAAGTGTTTTCATGGTTTTTCCTCAGAGGTCACTCCTTTAACCAGCTCTCGGGTGTTCGGGGGTCGTCAGCATGCTGGGGAGACTGAAGTCCCTGCTGCGTGGGCTCGCGGGTTAGCAGAGGAGGATGGGCGATGGCGAGGGTAAATCGGCAGGTTATATTCTATGCGAGAAGACAAGAGGGGCTCTAGACCGTGAGCAGTGTGCAGGGATGCCGTCTGCCGTGGCTGCAGGTGCAGCGGTACAGAGGCGTCGGGGCTTCTACTTTTCCTGCCAGGGTGGCCCATGGTGGGGTTTGCACAGAGGACAGAGCTGACTTGAGGTTTGGAAGGGGTCCCTCTGGCTGCTGTGTTGAGAGATTACTGGGGGGTGAGGGCAGGAGCAGGGAGACCGGTTAGGAGGCTTCTGCAGAAATCCACTGAGAGGTGGTGGTCCTTTGTACAAAGTAGTGGAAGCACAGTGTAAAGAAAATACCTGTTCCAATAACACGGAAATACGTCCACTGGATCATCGTTGTGCTCCGGATATAGTCATCACTGTTGCCGTTTGACATGGGTTCCCCTGGACTCTTTTTTTTGTTGTTGGTGGTGGTACGCGGGCCTCTCATTGTTGTGGCCTCTCCCATTGCGGAGCACAGGCTCCGGACGTGCAGGCTCAGCGGCCATGGCTCACGGGCCCAGCCACTCTGCGGCATGTGGGATCTTCCTGGACCGGGACACGAACCCGTGTCCCCTGCATCGGCAGGCGGACTCTCAACCACTGCACCGCCAGGAAAACCCTGGACTCTTTTATGTGTGTATAAACACATACTTTTTTACTTTAGTGGGATTATACCATAAGTATAAAGTTCAGGAATCTTGTTTTCTGCCTTAATACACCCTGGGTGTCTGTGTCGACGTATACGGAACCACCGTCTTTTTGCAGCTGCGAGGCACGTATGACACAGTTGGGCTGTTATGTATTTAATAATTCCCAGACTCGAAGACCTTGCTGTTTCTACTTTTTCACTATTTTAAACAATGTTGAGGTGAAAATTCTTTTATAGACATATGTGTGGATGTTTTTAAAAATAAACTTTTGGGGGCTTCCCTGGTGGCGCAGTGGTCAAGAATCTGCCTGCCAATGCAGGGGACAGGGGTTGGAGCCCTGGTGCGGGAAGATCCCACATGCCGCAGAGCAGCTGGGCCCGTGCGCCACAACTACCGAAGCCCGGGCTCCTGGAGCCCGTGCTCTTCAGCGGGAGAGGCCACTGCAATGAGAAGCCCGTGCACTGCAACAAAGACCCAGGGCAGCCAAAAATAAATAAATAAATAAACTTTTCATGTTGGAATAATTTCACAGGCACAGAAAAGTCACCGAGATGGCACAGAGGCTTCCTGTCCTCTCTCCACCCAGGTTCCTCTCTTGATAGGATCTTACATTCCACGGTCCACTTGTCACAACCAAAAAACCGAATTTGGTACATACATTGTTAACTAAACTCCAGACTTGGTCTGGATTTCACCACAAACATATATTTCTGTATACTTGTTTGATTATTACTTTAAAATAAATTCCCAGGGACTTCCCTGGCCGTCCAGCAGTTAAGACTCTGCGCGTCCACTGCAGGGGGCATGGGTTTGGTCCCCGGTCAGGGAGTTGAGATCCCACATGCTGCGTGCCATAGCCAAAAAGTAAAAGAAATAAAAATAAAATACAGTAAATTTCCAGAAATGGAATGGCTGGGTCAGAGGGAACATGTAGTTTAAGTCCTGCCTTATTGCTTCCAAGAAAGATGATGCTGGGTCGTCATCCCACGGAGTGGAGGAGGGTCCCATTGCCCCCACCCTCACCAGCTGCTGAGTGTTGTCACCAGGGTGAGAGCATGGCGCTCTGGACTCTGGGTCGCCTGTGTCATCTCGGTCGTTTTGTAGACGAGGAAAGCGAGGCCCCGAGAGGGAAGGTCCCTGCTCCCGGTTATGGAGCGTTGAGTCTCAGAGCCAGGATGGAGCGGGGCAACTTCGCACTCCTAGCCCGAAACACCGAAGATTCTACCTTCCCAAACAGTGATTTCGTACGCCTGAGACTTGGACAGGTCCAGGTTCACATTTGAGACATGGGAAACAAAAAGCCACCCTCACAGCCTGCAGGTACACAGGCCCAGGTGCCGCGGTGCAGCTGCCCTGAGTCTGGGGTCTTCATGCTGTGCCCGTGCACACACCAGGCTCAGGTCCACCAGCCCCAGCCCCAGTGCCCTGGGAGCTGTGTCCGTGGTCGCGCCTGGTTCGGAGCAGATGACTCAACACCCCAGTGCTGGCTCCTCTGTGAGTTACATCTTCCGTCGGACAGCGTGTGCTCTCTGTGTGCACGTGTGTGAAACGTGCAAGACAAGCAGATGAGACCCTCCTGCCCAAGTATTTGTTGTTGCACAGAATAGAAAGTCATTTTTGACATACGGCTCTCGACACACAGCTACACCAAACCAGCAGAACGGTGCCGAGGGTTACAGGTTCCCCAGAAAGTGGGAGTCGGGAACCATGCGGGCTCATCTCCCTGCGGGAAAGTGCCCTTGGGATTGGTTCCCTCCCCCAGAGCAGCGCCCCCCAGGGGACTTTGTCATAGTCACCTCGGATCCCCAGAACTCCACACACGCAGAGCCTGACTCGGGGCTCTTGGGGGCTTACCTTTGGCTTTAAACTTCACGAGGTGTCCTGTGTGCAGAAGTGGTGGGGGCATCAGGACTGTGGAAGATCAGACACGGGACCTGCATCCGAGGTCCAAGTTCACGGCGAGCGATACCTGGCCTCTGAGCTGTCCCAAGGGCACAACCAAAGTCCTGAGGAGTCTGGGCCAAGGGAAGGGAGTGGTCATATCCCACCGGGCACCTGGAGTGGTCCCGGAAGATGCAGCGATGCAGCGCCTGAGTTGGAGGGTGGGAGGGAGGGAGGCGGGCAGAGGTGCAGGGCTGGGGGGAGAAACGGCGGGCCTGTCATCTTGAAGAACTAAGGACGGATTCCAGGGTCTCGGCCGCTGAGGCTACGCTGTCCTCTCGGCCCTCAGCACACGGTCATCCCTGGGGCTCCTTCTCAGCCCCTCTCCTTCATTCTCCCCCCAGGCAACCCGCCCAGGCCTGTGACCGTAAACCCAGCCAGGGATGCTCCCCCAACCTCGGCCCGCAGCCGGCCCTCCCCGCCTCTGGCATCAGGAGCCTTGTGACCTCTGCCCTAGCCCATCATTCAACATCTCCAACCTGGCAGGTTCAAAACAGAGCCCTTTGGAAGCTTAAGCATAAACAGGATATTTGCATAGCCTTAAACTACCCCTCACCAAATATTCAGTAATTATAAAGGGGGAAATGGGGAGTTTACAGTGGAGGATTCTGGTAGACTCAACCTTAGCCAGGTGAGGAAGGTGGACGTCAGCTGCAGTAAGACATCACGCACTCCTGACACTGCGCTGAGAAGGGCACCGCAGCCCTGGGTGCCCTTCCCCATAAACATGGGAAGACTCTGTTGTACCACAGTGAGGAGGGAGTTGAAAGCAGGGAAGTGAACAGATCCTGTGCACGAATGTTCATAGCACACCGTTCTTCACAATGGCTGAAAGGCAAAAGCAATCCCAAATAAATGTCCATCAGCCAGTGAATGGGTAAAAAAAAGTGGTCTTTCTTTATGATGGAATTTTTTTTCTTAACTTTTTATTTTATACTAGAGTATAGTTGATTAACAATGTTGTGTTAATTTCAGGTGTACAGCAAAGTGATGAAGTTATATGTACACATGTATCTATTCTTTTTCAAATTCTTTTCCCATTTCAGTTGTTACATAATATTGAGCAGAGTCCCCGTGCTATACAGTAGGTCCTTGTTGGTTATCCATTTTAAATATAGGAGTGTATACATGTCAATCCCAAACTCCCTAAGTATCCTTTCCTCCCACCCTTCCCCTTTGGTAACCATTAAGTTCGTTCTCTAAGTCTGTGAGTCTGTTTCTGTTCTGTAAATAAGTTCATTTGTATCTCTTTTTTTTAGATTCCGCATTCCCTTTCTCCGTCTGACTTACTTCACTCACTATGACAATCTCTAGGTCCATGCATGTCGCTACAAATGGCATTATTTCATTCATTTTAATGGCTGAGTAACATTCCGTTGTATTGTATATATGCACCACATCTTCTTTACCCATTCCTCTGTCAGTGGACATTTAGGTTGCTTCCACGTCTTGCCTGTTGTAAGCAGTGCTGCAATGAACATTGGGGTGCATGTGTCCTTGCAGACCATGTTTTTCTCCAGCTATATGCCCAGGAGTGGGATTGTAGGATCATAAGGTAGTTCTATTTTTAGTTTTATAAGGAACCTCCAAACTGTTCTCCATGGTAGCTGTACCAATTTATATTCCCACCAACAGTGTAGGAGAATTCCCTTCTCTCCACGCCCTCTCCAGCATTTATTGTTTGTAGATTTTTTTGATGATGGCCATTCTGACTGGTCTGAGGTGATATCTCATTGTAGTTTTGATATGCATTTCTCTAATAATTAGCAGTGTTGCACAGCTTTTCACATGCCTCTTGGCCGTCTGTATGTCTTCTTCGGAGAAATGTCTATTTAGGTCTTCTGTCCATTTTTTGATTGGGTTGTTTGTTTTGATGATGTTAAGCTGCATTGAGCTGTTTGTAAATTTTGGAGACCAATTGCTTGTTGGTCACACCTTATGATGGTATTATTCAGCCATAAAAAGGAATGAATTTCTGGCACATGTTACAACGTGGATGAACCTTTGAGACGTTACACTCAGTGAAGTAAGCGGACAGAAAAGGACAAATACTCTATGATTCTACTTACGTGAAATTCCCAGAAGAGGCAAATTCACAGAGACAGAAAGTCACATGGTGGTTGCCAGGGGCTGGGGGAGGGTGGGGATGGAGAGTTATTGCTTAATGGGAACACGGTTTCTGTTGGGGTGTTTTTAAACCTGTGGGCACTAGATAGTGGCGATGGTTGCACAACATTGTGAATGTCATGAGTGCCCCTGAACTGTACTGTTAAAAATGCAAATTGCTATTTAGAATAGCAAATTTTATGTTCTACATATTATACCACGATTTAGAAAAATTAGTAACGCAATACACCAAAACCCATTGATTTGTACACTTTAAATAGGTGATTGATGTGGTATGTGAATTGTATGTCAATACATCTGTTTAAAAAACAAAAAAATCGAGGGACATTCTACAGAATGGTCACTGTTCTCCCAGGGGCGTGCCACGTGGGCTCCCTCCCTTCCTCTGCTCAGATGCCATGTCTTAGTCTGCTCGGGCCGGACAGACTGGGGTGCTTACATAACAGACATGCATCTTCTCACAGTTCCGGAGGCTGGAAAGCCAAGATCGAGGTGTTGCATCCGTAGGAAGAATGATTAAGGAGGGGCCGGCTCTTGTGTTCCTCTTTCCCCTGAGTCCCTGGTCCCCTTTGTCCTCTCCTCCCCCTGCACCAGCTTCCCCCAGACTCACTGCCACCTGCGTCACCTGCTCTGCGGGGGGCGGGCGGGGGCCGTGTCTTCTTCGTCCACAGCCTGGCCTCCAAAGCCGTCATGCGCGTGGATGAGTGAGTAAAACTGTCCCAGTAGTAAGTGTTCCATCCTGTTGGTGCAGTAGGGGTGTGAGCAGGAGAGGGGACGCGTTTGGACAGCAGGGCCCAGGGCTGGGCAAGGACTCCAGGCGGCCTCCTGGCCCACGGAGAGGCTCACAGCCCTCGTGCGTCTGCCGCGATGTTCAGCCGTCAGCCGTTCGTGAAACGGAGCCCCGAGCCAAAGGAGAACGTGGATCCCACCTGCACTGGCCATTTCCACGTTGTCCAGAGCACTCAGGCCTGGTTTTCTTCATCGCTTTGTTATCTGAACACCCAGCGTTTTGATTATGAGCTGCTGAGGATGACTTCATGTGAGATTTTACTGCCTAAAGGGGTGCACACAAACCTGGCAGGACAAGAGTGAAAATACAGCTTTTCCAGAAATATATTTAAAGAAAAAAACGTTAAGAATCGGCAGAACATAAAGTGCTGGTACGAAGTGTGAGGCAGCGAGGAGATGCAGGGGGCCAGCCCCCCCCGCCAACAGCCTGCCCCCAGGCCTGCCAGGAACGTGGGTGCAGGGGTCTCCCCTGCACATGCACACACAAACCTCCTTCCTCCCTGAGCAGGGCATGGCCAGAGGACCGGGGAGAGCTTCTCCAGGCTGGGGTGCCAGTCCCAGGAAGGCCTGTCCCAGACGGGGCACCCATGGCTAGCATCTGTGCGGCCTGGGGAGAGCTCTGCCATCCCCGGCTCTCTCCTTCCACAGCCGACGAGCCCCCAGGCTCTGCCTGCCCGCCCCCCCCCCCAATCTGGCCTGTGCCCCAGGTGGGCTGCGGAACGCCAGACCAAGGCCAACTCTCCATCTGCCCGTGTCAAGGTGACGGCCAGCGTTTGTCATCTTGAGCTCTCACGTGCGTGTCCTTTCCACCACTAAAGGAGACAAAGCAGGCACTATTATTTGCATTCTAACGATCGGGACATCGAATTATAATAATAGTCCCCTTTGAGTGCGTAAGAAGTAGGAACCATTATCCTCCCCACTTTAGAGCTGGGGGAACGAGGACCAGAGAGGTGCCTGCCCGGTTTGTGGTTGACCAGGAGATGAGCCAGGTGGGCTGGCTGCTCCTGGCCCCCTTGGGCCCTGAGGCCCAAGGCCAGGGTGGCTCACCCAAGCTCTAGCCGGAGACGGGCTGGCCCCTGGCCGCGCACCCCAGCGCCCTGAGCAGGGGGTGCACTCCCACCCCAGCCCACCCACGCGGCTTTGTCCTCCGTCCAACCTTTTCTTTAAAGCAAGACGTCCTCTGGAAGGAGCCCACCCGGAAACTTTATTGATCCAAAGAAAAAACTGAATTAGGTTCACAGACTGTCACTCTTGACACTCTCCGGGGGCCACCTCCGGTTTCCAGGGCCCTGGGGAGCCCGAGTGCCTACGTCTGACCCTCGTCCCTCCCTCTTCAGACGACACCAGGTGGCCTTCAAGGCCGGGCCTGGCCCTGCCGTTCCCACCTCGAGACAGGGCAGTTGAGGTGCCTGAAGGCCTTACTGCTGCAGTGCCTGCCCGGCCCCCAGCCCCCAGGCCTCGGGGCAGGAGCTGATGCTCGCACACTGGGCCGTGCGTCCAGTTTCCTTTTCCCTTCCATCACCCTTGCCCCTGCGACCAGGTGTGTCACCCCTAGGAAGCCTTGGCAGACCCGTCCCCGTCACCCGCCCTGGTTCCTGGGGCGCACCTCCACACGGGGCTACCGGCTGTGTGCTGAGCGGGGGCCGAGGGCCTCACCCACATTCTGCCAGGCCCTCCCCTGGCAGATGAGCCGTGGGGCGCCGTCGTGGCCTGGGGTCCCGGGCAGGGGTGAGGAGAGAGGGGGTCAGGAAGGACATCTCCTGTGTGCTCAGGTGCTGAGGGGGCACAGACCCCAGGGGACCCAGGTAGGGCCGCCAGCCGCAGGAAGTTCACGCTCGGCTGCGCGTCTGAAGCTGGCGCAGCCTGAGCTGCAGCTGTGAGTGCCCGGAGGGCTGGGCCTCTGCCCTCCGCCCTGGCGCTCCCACCGCCTGCACCACCCAGGCAGCCCGGCCGCCAGCGCCACCTCCTCATGGCTCCACACACTTAGGTTCTGGCCTGTGGAAAAAGGCATCACTTACTTTTGGTCCCACCCATGTCTGGCCGCTTGGAGGTCCCATCGAGGGCCAGAGGGATTTCTAGGAAAGGCGGCCACGTGGAAGGGGTTCTGCAGGCGAGTAACCTGGGAGAAGCTGGGCTGCTTCAGGCGAATATACCCACGATTCCAGCCGCATCCCCGAAGGTGTCCCGACGCTGTCGTTGTGTCTGAGTCTCTGTAAAGCAGGTCTCCCCGGTGCCTGCAGTAAGGAGACAGGCATTGTGAGGCTCAGGAGGGCGGGGCAGCCCGCATCCCCAAACACATCTGACCACAGAACCCTTCTTTGTAGGAGCATCTTACGCACCAGGGTTTGGAGCACGTCCTGCAGAAGGCCCTCCTGCTCTAGGCAGCCCGCCGCCATCACGGAGCTGGCGAGGGTGAGTCCCTCCGCCTCTTGATGGAAAGAGTCAGCTACTGGAAAGGTAGAAGAATCCCAGCACTGAAATCCTTCCCGTTTCCCTCAGCTGTATTCATGCAACATGGCACCAACAGGGAAAATCACACATAGGACATATTTATTTAGAGGCCTGGCCAGCCTCTGGAAATGAGCATTTCAGGGCTGGCCAGGAAAGAGGCTGGAGTTATGTGGGAGCATTTCAATGTATGGCTGTCCCACAATTTGTATTCCAGTCTCCTGTTGATGGACGTGTAAATGGTTTCCGGTTTTTTCACGATTATAAATCATACTGTGGTGAGCCGTGTTGGCATGCCTCCTGTGAAAATGGGCTAGGTTTTCTTTAGAACAATTTTCCCCACACTTGCTGGGTAATAAGCATCACCTTGGAGAGCTTGTTAAATACACATATTACCAGGTCTGTCCCTGGTGGGTCTGAGTTTTAGACCCGGGGAATCTTTTCGTTCTTTCAACAGGATTTCAGTGATTACTGTCATCAGGGAAGTTTAGCCAAGCCCTGATTCCAAAGCAGGAGAACTGGCTCAGCGAACGTGGTTCACAGTTTACTAATTAGATATGCCAATCACGCCAAAGTGGATGTGCCCGGCTCTGTCCCCTCCAGCAGTGGAAAAGAATCCCATTTTCCCACATCCTTGCCAGTTCTTTGTACCACGAGGTATTTATTTAAAAGAAACTTTTTCCAAACCTGAAAAGCGTGTAATAATATCTTGTTTTAATATAATTTGCGTTCCCTGTACTTTCAGTGTGGTTGAGCGCTTTTTCGGTGTTTCATGACCATTCACGTTTCCTTTTTGTGAATTACCTATTCATATCCTCTGTTCACTTTACCATGGGATGCTTGTCTATCTAAAAGTTGTTTGTAATAATCTTCTAGACATTCTGCTCCGGCTTCTTTGTCAGTTCCCTGTATTGCAGACATTTATCTCCAGTCTGTGGTCTGTCTTTTCACCTTGTTTATGGCGTCTTGTTGAACAGAAGTTTTAAATTGAATTATAATCAGATTTATTGATCTGATCCATTTTCATTTTCACTTTGTTATGGTTTGTGCACTTTGTATCTTGTTTAAGACATCCTCCCCTCCCCATAGTTAGAAAACTGGTCTTCTACATTGTTCTCCAGAAGTTTTAAAGTTTTGGTTTGCACATTCAGATTCTAAATACACACCCATTTGCTGTGTGTGCATGGCCTGAGGCGGGGGATTTCATTTTATTTTCTATGTGGATAGCCAGCTGTTCCAACACCATCTTTAATAGCCCACCCTTTCCCCTCTGATCTGTAATGCCACCTCTGTCATATGTCAGCTTTCCATATTAGCTTTTATCACTCTCTTTAAATGTGGTCTTTAAAAAACAGCTTTACTGAGATATAATCCACAACCGTACAATTCACCCATTTAAAGTGTACAATTCAAGGGGCTTTAGTGTATTCACACACCATCACCATCAGTCAATTTGAGAACATTTGCATCTCTTCTAGAAGAGACCGTGTACCCCCCTCACCATTTAGCTACCCTCCCCGCATCTCCCCAGCCCTGAGCAGCCCCTAACCAACTTTCTCTCTATACAGATTCCCCTATTCTGCAAATACATGAATGAGACCATATAATATGTGCTCTTTTGTGACTGGCTTTTTTCACTTGGGTATATACCTATGAGTGGAATTGCTGGGTCATATGGTAACTAGTTTTAATCATTTGAGGAACTGCCAGACTGTTTTCCAAAGCAGCTGTACCATTTTACCTGCCCACCAGCATCATGTGAGCGTTGATTCTTCCACATCCTCTCCTACACTTGTTATTATCTGACTTTTAGATTCTGGCCATCTCAGTGGGTGGTGAAGTAGTATCATTATTGTCTTGATTTGCAGTTCCCTGGTGACTAATGACGTCAGGAATCTTTTCACGTACTTACTGGCCATTTGCGTGTCTTCCTTGGAGAAATATATGTCAGATCTGTTGCCTATATTTAGATTGGGTTGTCTTTTTATCATTGAGTTGTAAGAGTTCTCTACTCTGGATATAAGGCCCTTATCAGATATATGATCTGCAGATGTTTTCTCTCATCTGCGGGTTGTCTTTGCATTTTCTTGATGGTATCCTGTGAGGCACAAAAGCTTAATTTTGATGAAGTCTAAATTACCTATTTTTTCTTTTGTTGCTCATGCTGTTGGTGTCATATCTAAGAATCCTGTGATAAATCGGAGGCCATGAAGATGTACCCCTATGTTTACTTCTGTGAGTTTTCTATTTTTAACTCTTACATTTGAGCCATTTTGATCTTTGAGCCGTTTTGAGCTCATTTTTGCCTGTGATGTGAGATAAGGGTACAACTTTATTCTTTTACACGTGGCTATCCAGTTGTCCCAGCACGATGTGCTGAAAAGATTATTCTTTCCCCTTTGAATGGTCCTGGCCCCCTCGTTGAAAATCAGTTAACCTACACACACAGTTTTATTTCTGTTAGAACCTTCAGTTCTATTCCATTGAGTTTTATATCCGTCGTGTACCACACTGACTTGATCACTGTTGCATTGTGGTAAGTTTTGAGAAAGGGAAGTGTGAATCCTACTTTGTTCTCTTTTTCAAGATTTTTTTTGCCTATTATGGGTCCTTCGCAATTCTGTTTGAATTTTAGAGTCAACTCATCAGTTTCTACAAAGAAGTCAGCTGGGATGTGATAGTGATTGCCTTGAGTCTAGTTCTGGGGACTTTGCCATCTTAACCATGTTAAGTCTTCCATTCCATGAACGTGGGATACTTTTCCATTTATTTAGATCTTTAATTCCTTTAACAATATCGTGTAGTTTTCAGAGTATAAGTTTTCCATTTCTGTTGTTACATTTATTCCTAAATATTTTATTCTTTTTGATACTCTTGTAATTGGAATTGCATTCCTGTTAGATGTGGGTTTTTTTGTTTGTTTGTTTTTTTGTGGTACGCGGGCCTTTCACTGTTGTGGCCTCTCCCATTGCGGAGCACAGGCTCTGTACGCGCAGGCTCAGCGGTCATGGCTCACGGGCCCAGCCGCTCCGCGGCATGTGGGATCTTCCCGGACCGGGGCATGAACCCGTGTCCCCTGCATCGGCAGGCGGACTCTCAACCACTGTGCCACCAGGGAAGCCCTAGATATGTTTTTAAGAAAGCATTTTAGAGTAAATTTTTCTTAAGCTGAAGGCTAACATGCTAAAGGTCCCAGGTAGTGTGAAGCAGGTAAGTCCTGAAGGATCTTGCCCCTCCCCCTCCTAGCCCAGCAGATATTCCAGATGTTGTGGCTGGGTCTCTGCCTTGTTCCCTTTCTGTCTAAATGAGAGGCGGGTGGGGTGGGGTGGGGGGAGATCAGTGAGATTAATCAGTCCTCTCTCCAGAGGTGGGGCCGATGGAGAGAAAGGCCCAAAATATTCCCTCAGTATTCATCTCTCCTGGCAGGGGAGCAGAAGGTCAGGGGAGATTGCCCTCACCATCCAAACCTGATCTGGTGAGGACTGTGGTCAGTTATGAATGTGAGTGAGACAGGCCCCTGCCCTGGAGGATCCCCCAGGTTTGTGGGGAAGAGAGACACAGACTCAACACAGAATGGTAAGGCTGTCTTGGGGACACCACACTGCCAAGGACTGAGTTTGCTTGTGAAGGGCATAGCCAGCAATGTCTGTGAAAGTCCAGGAAGCCTTCCTGGAGGAGGTGACATTTGAGCCTAATCTTGAAGGAAAGGCAGATTCTCTGGCAGGCAGAGAGGTTAAGTCTTTCCAGCAGAGGAAAAGATCTACATGGAGGTCCTCAGGTGAGAAAGAGGCCACAGCTCTCCTGTGGCCCCCGCCTTGCTAATATAGTATTAAATGACTCAAAAAATGTTATAAACTAAAGGTTTTCTCATCTCAAAAGACCTTCCCAGGGTTAACAGTAATTAAGTTTTATTGTCATTACCTTGGGAATTGCTCTACCATGCATCTGTGAACCCTGGCTTATTTATATATAAGCATATAAATCATTATCTCATGCTATTGTTTTTAACTATGAGGAAACATAGTTAACTTGGAGAATTAACAAGTTCAAGTGCTTTAAATGTAACAACTAGCTCTGTAGTGGTGGTGGGAAGTCCTGATTGGTAGCACTTGCCACTTGCCATGGTGTAAATTCTCCCATCATGGCTGATTTTGAGCCACCAGCATGATGTCACTGAACATGGAGTTGGAGAGACACGTGCACGGTCAGCATAGACCAGGGCAGCACACGGCTGTGTGCAACTCACTTAATTTATGTTCTCATAAAGAAAATGGGACCCCACGGCTCTCTCTGGGGTGAAACCAGTATCAGCAATGGAGACATCAGCTGATTTCATCCCCAGCGTGCAGTTGTGGTTGTGTTGATGTAGCCCCAGGAGAGAGGGAGGATGGATGGATGGATGGACGGATGGATGGGGATTACACAGAGAGGAGAATGTATGTCTCACCTTTGCAGAGCACAGAGCAGCCAGCAGTGAACAGAGCAAAGGGGTTTGGAGGGAGTTGTCGAGAAGGGAGGGGAGGGGAGGAGAAAGAGCTAAGAATTCCCAATCCTGTAAGAAATGCTGCCCAGCAAGAGCATTTGCTGGGCTCTGACCCCTGCACCATCCAAGTCTGATACTCTGGGCAGCACTCAGAGGGGGAGCCAGGTATCTGGAGAACAGCCACGCACCTCTGCTGCTGATGTCTGGACCCTGGTCCCAGCCAGCAGTGCCCCTAAGACATAGCCCCCGCTGGAGCCCACATTGGAGCTGGCATGCAGAGTGCCCATTTCCGCTGTCTGTCCTCGAGCCTAGGCGCGGAGGGCCCTGAAGTGGCCCCTGTCAGTGCCTTGGTGGCTTTACGAGGGCTCCCAGGCAGCCTCGGTCCTTCCCGAGTGTCGGCCACGCGGGATTCAGAATGGGGAGGTAGGTCCAGAATGTGTGGGAGCCAGGGATGGGGTGTGGGCCCCTGGGTGGCAGGGGACGGACCCCCCCCCCAGAAAAGTGAGGCTCCCCTCACTCAACACGTCGTGGCAGGGGGAGATTTTCCCCAGGGGCACCCCCGCCCTGTCGTGTTGGCCACAGCTGTCTTCTTTCTTTCACAGCAGCCCCAGTAACTTCACCTTCTGCTCCTGAATTCGGTCTGAATGTTTGTTTCTCCCTTTCTGACCAGCTTTTCTTCTTCATCCCTTCCTTTAAGCCTGATGCAGGGTGACCCTGCTGATGTAGCAGCCAGTGCCCCAGCCGGTGCCCCTGTGGCACGAGATGTGCCCCAGCCCCACTGGGCCCTGCTCTGCCCCTTCCTCCACCGTCACCACTGTCCCCCACTCTGCTTCCAGGGCCTTTGCTCTAGCTGTTTGTTCTCTAGAGGCCAGAACCCACGCTGAGTTAAAAAAAAGAAAATCCCAGAGACACCTCGGGGTCTGGTGCTGACCTTGCACAGTCGAAGCCCTGGCTGAGCACAGGTGCGGGTCGGGGGCAGGGCTGCCAGGCTCTGTAGTGATGGGCCTCCCAGACCTACAGGTCCCACACCAACAATGCCACCCTGCCTGCCAGTCTTGAGGGGAAGCCCTGCCCCCACCCCCCACCTCCCCCTCAGCGAGCCACACCGCAAGTGCTTCGTGTGGGGAGAGTCAAAGGCTGAGAAAATACGGGCCTCTGGACGGGCATGTGTTAGAGTTCAGGGACTCTGCATTCCCGGCCCAGAGCAGCCAGGGGCACGGCACCTGTCCCTTCGCCTCCAAGGTGACCACGTCCCCAGCCGACCTGAAGCGTTGCTCTCTAGAGCAGCAAGCTAGGCTGTTTAATTTTTTTTTTTTTAATTTATTTTTGTCTGTGTTGGGTCTTCGTTGCTGCGCGCGGGCTTTCTCTAGTTGCGGCAAGCGGGGGCTACTCTTTGTTGAGGTGCGCGGGCTTCTCATTGCGGTGGCTTCTCTTCTTGTGGAGCACGGGCTCTAGGCGTGCGGGCTTCAGTAATTGTGGCACACGGGCTCAGTAGTTGTGGCTCGCAGGATCTAGAGCGTAGGCTCAGTAGTTGTGGCTCGTGGGATCTAGAGCGTAGGCTCAGTAGTTGTGGCGCACGGGCTTAGTTGCTCCGCAGCATGTGGGATCTTCCCAAACCAGGGCTCGAACCCGTGTCCCCTGCATTGGCAGGCAGATTCGTAACCACTGTGACACCAGGGAAGCCCTAGGCTGTTTAATTTTTTAAAAGAGAAGTTTTTATAAATGTCTGCACAGAACATCCGTATGGGTGGGTTCTTGCTCCTCAGGACCCGCCGTGACAATAGCTCGCAGGGGCTAAGTCTGCCTTCCGGGGGTGGGGGTGGGGGAGACACACTGAGGCCTGCCGGGCGGGGCATCGGGGGGCAGCCCCCACCCAGGGCCCAGCCCACAGCTTGCGTTGTTCTCTGGGAGCCGAGGATGCAGGAGCAAAGGTTAGGGAAAGCCAGACGTCGCTTTCTGGAGCAGCTGTGGTACCAGCAGGGCGGTTATTTATGAGACGGCGGAGCGCGCACACATCAAGGCTTCCCCCAGCAGCGCAGCTGGTGAGGGCTCTGAAATGATCTTGTGGTGCCCCCTCTGCTGAACCACTGGAGAGAAAACGGGGCGTCACCCGCAAGGACCCAGGCTTCTCCCGAGCCTCATACAGACCCGGGCAAAACCTCGTCCCTGCGCTGCTGGGTTTCTGCACAGCCTCCGGGACGCTGTGTGCAGGAGTGTCTGTCCGGCCTTAACCGGGGCCGCTCCCCGCGGGCGGTCGGATGGGTGGGTTGTGTGTGGTGGCGCCTTCCCCCGCCTGAGGAAGCGGCCCGGAGCTTAAAGACGGCGCCTCTGTGGCGGTGGCCAGGCTTGTTCAGAGCATGCATCGCAGGTCCTAATTTTTTATCTGTTGCAAAAGCTGCCAACTGCTGGATCGAGCTGGGCCCACCCTTCTGGCTCCTAAGCCACCTCCAAAGACAAAGGCCAGTCAGCAAAAATTAAAGTTCAGCTTCAAAATGGTGACGTGGGCTCAAGCCACAGCGTCACCATCCCGTGGGCCCACGCAGGACGGCAGACGAGAGAAGGTGTGGGCAGTAGCCAGGTGGGCTCAGCATGTCCCCTTTGTCTAGGGTCAAAGGAGCTGGACCGCTAAGGCACACGAGACCCCCTCCAAGGAAGGCCACGGTGCTGGGGGGCGCACCCCTCTAACGTTAATCACCAGTTAGGGATTGGCCCCTGTAATTTTCGTCCACTGGTACTTCCTTCCTGTGTTAATAGCACAGAACGATGCCTTTTCCTCTCCATCCCGACAGACCCGTTGGCTCTCCCGCATCTGTGGGGTCAGATCTATGGGGTTCCCCACTGGGCAGCCTTGGCCGGTGGCTGCAGAGCTGAGGTCAGGCTCTCGGTTCAGACCCGGGGGTCCCTGGTGCCACAGCCCCTCTGATCTGCAGGCCCCCTGCATGCACTGGCTCTCCAGCCCCTGGGCTCGGCTTTGAATGAATTCATTATTCCCAAGCCTGACGCGGCGTGCTGGGCCGCCAGTTTCTCCAGGCTGGCAGTGCTCGGAAGCTGGCCACTGCCAAATCCAGTTGTTTGACTTAATGTTTCAAGGCCAAGTTCTTTCAGGAAAGTTCTCTCCATGCCCACCCCGCCCCCCTTAGAAAAATAGATGTGCAATTGACTGGCTGTGCAGGTTTTTAATCCATCATTCTTTCCAAAGAACAGCGTGAACAGCTCATTCGTTCACACACATAACACTCTCTCTCCATCTCTGTCTGTCTCTCTGTCTGTCTCTCTCCTCCCAAATGCACATGAGATGGAACTGGGAGAGTATGGACTCTGAGCATTTCGGGATGGGGGCTGCAGAGTAAGTGCTAGCTGTGGTCTATGCGAAAGAAAGAGCCCTTGGCTGCCAGGAAATGGAGGTACTCATGGGTGGCCATGGGGAAATGCTGGAACCTTCCATGCGGGCTTTGCTGCAGCTGGATGTGCCTGTTGGCATTCCTCTTAATGCCTGTGATGTCTTAAAAACCTGACCTAGTTAATAATCCATCTATATATTTATACTCCCGCCTCTTCCCCACGGTGGGAGGGATGGCGCCCTGCAGGCTCTGGACTTGGCCTTGCCTTTCCTGGTGGCGAGGGCACACACAGTCAGAGGGGTCTTTCTTGTGCTCCGAGGGCACCATCAGAGCCAAGAGAACTTTTCCTGGCCCAGAATTCTGAGTCAAGGTGTGACGTGGGCCTTGGGAAAGGCGAGCATCTCCAGGCCTTCCTCAAGACAGCCACTCCCACCCCTTTGCCACTGTGCTGAGACTGGGAGCTGTAGGAGGGCCGGGTAGTATCCGTCCCATCTGCCCAGGGGGCCTGTCCCACGGGTTGCACCCAGTGACTCAGCTGGAAAGGGAGACAGAGTGGGTCCATGGCCCAGCACTGCCACTCACCTGCTCTGGGACCAAGGGGTTCACAGCCCCTTTCTGAGCCTGCTTCCTCATCCATAGATCAAAGGCCATAATCCTGCACAAATTGAGGGGCAGAGTGGGCTCGTGGTATTGGCTGTGCCCTGTAACGTCCAAGAAGGCCCTGTGGTTTTTAGCAAACACCGTCGCCCACCTCTTTGCAGAAAACGGGATTCCCTGTCCCAGATAGAAAAGATCTCTCCTGTCCTGAGGCCCAAGATCACTGTTCTTTTGCGAAGTTTCCACCTGACCTGAGCGTGAGGCCTTCCTGTCTCCACGGCCCCTTGCGTGGGGACACAGCAGCCGCTAAAGGAGGATGTGGCGCTTGCAGAATACAAGGCCTCCAAAGGGAGGTCGAGGTGGGTGTTGTGTTCAGTGCTATTTAGGGGTCTGGACTTGTTAATTAAAGGGGAGGCAGGGCAGGAAGGACGGCCTGCCTGCCAGCAAGCATCCGGTTAGTGTCCTGGTGTACAAATGTGTCCTGAGTGTCCAGCCGGGGCAGCGGCTTACAGGGAGGAAAGAGTGTGCACAGGGAAGGTCCATGCAGGATTGTGGAAGGAGATGAATTTGGCCACCACCAGGTGATCAGGGCCATTTAGGCCACCACAGCACCAGGTGGAGACTCCTGACAGTGGGGCAGAGCTGGGGGGCCTCATTCATGGACCCAGGGCCCGGGTCACAGGGTGGGGTCCGTCCCACCCCTGGTGGAAGATGGGAGGAGGCAGGGCTCCTGACTCCCACTCTGCTGCCCCCAGGGCCCTCCCGGGAGCCGGGGCTCCAGGCAGCGCAGACGGAGAATGTCAGGTCTAGCAGAGTCTGGGGTGGAAACAGGCCCAGAGTGGGAAGCAGACTTGCCCAGAACAACATGGCCCGTGGCTGGCATTGTGCTGCCTCCCTCGTTTTACAGGGGTGGAAACTGAGGCAGCATTTGTGCGGGCTGCTTTCTTCCTGCTGGGCAGCCCCCAAGTGGTCTGCATGTGGCAGCAAGGTGGTCCTCACTGCCCATTAGAGTCACATGGGGAGATGAGACCAGCCAACCCCTGGGCCAGCCCCAGACCAACTAAGGGAAATCTCTGGGCAGGGGGGGTGGGTTCAGGCATCAGCATCCCTAATTGATCTTTTCAAAGACTAGCCCTTTGTTTTGGTGATTTTTCTCTGTTGTTTTTCTGTCTTCGATTTCATTGTTTTCTGCTCTGATCTTTATTATTTCCTTCCTGGGTTTGTTTGGCTCTTCTTTTTCTGATTTCTTAAGGTGGGAGCTTAGATGATGGAGTTGAGAACTTTCCTCCTATGTAAGCATTTTTTAAAAAACTTAATTAATTAATTTATTTTTGGCTGAGTTGGTCTCCGTTGCTGTGCGCGGGCTTCTCATTGCGGTGGCTTCTCTTGTTGCGGAGCACGGGCTCTAGGCGCGTGGGCTTCAGTAGTTCTGGTGCCTGGGCTCAGTAGTTGTGACTCGCAGGCTCTAGAGCACAGGCTCGGTAGTTGTGGCGCATGGGCTTAGTTACTGCGCGGCATGTGGGATCTTCGCGGATGAGGGCTCGAACCCACGTCCCCTGCATTGGCAGGCGAATTCTTAATCACTGCGCCACCAGGGAAGTCCCCTACGTAAGTGTTTTTAGTGCTATAAATTTCCCTCTGGTTCCTGCTCTAGCTGCATCCCACAGCTTTGATACCACACACGAGTCATTGTTCTAAGCTCCCCAGGTGATTCCGATAAGCAGCTGGATCTGAGAACCAGCATTCTCATCTCCTGTCTGATCGTGGGCCTCTGGAAATGGAGCTGACAGCACTTCCCAGTCTACTCCCTAGCGTTCTGAGGAAGGAGTTAGGCTTTTCCTGCTGAAGAACCTTGTTTAGGGGTAACTTAAGACACCTTCCTCCGCCTTGTAATGCACACTGGAAAAGTTAATTCTTAAGTTTGTATGGCAATAAGCAAGTAATTAGTCAGGAAACCAGGGGGAGGTGAGAAGGAGGGGGAAGGGGGCAGGAGGGAGAGGGGCCCTATCAGATGTTAAGTATAGTGTAAAGCCTCAGTCCCTGGAACTGTATAGTCCTGACACACACCTGGGCTGAGGGACCAGTGAGGGACGGTGTTCCTGCAGTGCCAGGCCCTGTGCCCAGAATCGGGTGCCCAGGAAGGAATAGCATTTCAGACGGCACCTGGGGCCCTACTTTCCACGGGATCTTCAACCTACACAGCTTCCTTCTACCCATCGCCAGACCAGCCTGCCCATTCTCCAGTCCTGCAACCTGAGCCCTTCAAATACACCGAGCCTAGGGCTCAAGTCCCAAAGGCCACTGGAGGGGAGCCAAGGCTGAGCGGCTTGAGAGAGCAGATGAGTCACTGGGGCTTCCCCGAACCTGGGGAATGTCCTGACCCCTGAATCCCGAGCCTAAACCACTGTCATCAGCCAGGTTCCTGCCTCTGCTCCTGCTTCCCCATCTGTAAAGAAGACAGCACCCCCCTGAGGATCACTGAGCAAATGCATCTGAGGGTTGCTGCCACCATCCCACCCGCAGCCAGATGGGAGCTGCTTCCAGGGCTTTCTGGAGGCCAGAGGGCCAGACTGTTCAGGGCTGGTGTATGGCTTCCCAGTGAGTCGTGGGGCAGGACCAGGGTCTGAGGAAAATCAGAGCAGTGCTGAGTGAATGTCCTGGAGGAGCAGCTGGTCCTCCTGGGCTGGAGACGAAACCGAAGAAAACAAGGTTCCGTCTAGGAATCGTCCAGGGCGCGGCGGCCCGCCAGGAGCCAGGGCAGCTTGGACGGGGTCCCTGCACACACAATCGGCCCAGTGTGGGACACGCCGCCGGGATGAATGGCCCCTCACTGGGCGGCTTTGACCATTTACGAGGTGCTGTCTGGGCTGTGATGAATGAGGTGGCATCCGTCAGCTTTTCGGGGAACCCAGCCGGGGTGGAAGGTGCCAAGTAAATACGGGGGAGGGGCGCTGGTCTCCCCGCTGGTTCTCTCCAGGCCCTCCGGACCGTGCCTCAGTTTCCCCGTCTGCGCCTACTCCCCGATGCCCGGCCCTGTGTTGTAAGTGCAGGTGGTGAGAGTCCTGGCAAGAAGGGAGCCCAGGAACCCCGTCTGCGCGGGCCTGTGCCCGGCAGGTGGCCGGCTCAGCTCTCTGGAAGGACAGACTCGTCCCATCTCTGTGCAGCCTCCCTGGGCTGCCTTGGGCCAGCATCTGCCCTCCCTGGGCCTCAGTTTTCTCACCTGAGAAATGAGGGGTTGTACCCTAAAGTCCCTCCAGCTCCTGGGTTTGGGGGCTCGTTTACCGTGTTTGGGGCTTGTTCCAGCCGGTGGGTACAGGGAAGATGCCAGCATTGGAGTCCCAGCCCCACCATGTGCTGGCCAGGTGGCCCGAAGCAAACCGCCACTCCTGTGTCCCCCTCTCCAGGGGCTGAGATGCGAAGCCTTGTCCAGGTGGACCTGAAGGAGGTACCACCAGGGACGTGCTGGGTGGACCCCCAGTGTTCTCTGTCCCTCGCGGGTAATGGCTCCAGGCCTACCTGGCACTGTGGGTAGGTGGGCAGAGGGGACGGGGTGAAGGCCAGCCCTGGGTGGTCTCCAGGTGGCATTCGTTGGATGTGGCAGGTACCACCGGCCCCAAGGTTACCTCGGCTCACCTGGGGGTGCTCTGTAATTAACGGATGCGCTCTGCAGAGCAGATGGCATTTGCCATGCCCGGCTGGGTCTCTGGCCCCAAGGTCTGGGCTGGCCTGGACTGTCCCTCCCGCGGCTGGTGAGCTGCGGGACCAAGGTGGGACCGCTGCGCCTCTTGTTTATCTGGCTGGGCTGGAGCATAACCTTGACTTTCCAGCCTCCTTAATACCTCCGGTGACGTGGTGGCAAAACCAAAACTAGAAACTTGGCTTCTTTTAGTGTGTACATTATTAAGACAGCTTTACTGCCGCCTCCAAGGGAACTTGGAGGAACGGTCTTACCCATTATCCCACCTCGCTTAGACCGCTGTTTATCTCCTCTGGGTTCCTGCCAGCCCGCTTCTGTAGCCGTGGTCATGTGCATGTATAACTCTTGTCTCCCCCTGGTCATTGTTCATAGCCGCATCTTATTTTATGGAGCAGATAAACCATACTCCCCTGTGGTTGGACTGGTTTGGACTGGTTCCTTTGCTATCGTGAGCATCTCTATTGTACCTATAGCTTTTAGCTTTTGTCCTTCAGCTCACTTTTGTTGAAAACCTTGCACATGCCAGGCTCTGGATGAGGTCTCTTTAGAATGAAGTCTTTAGGACAGATTTCCAGGAATGGGGCTGAAGAACTTGATTCTTTTAATGGATCCTCACATCTGCAGCCGCTTTACCCTCCAACCGAGTGTTTGCATCCCTGGGGAGGAGGACAGCAGGGTGTGTCTGCGCCCCAGGCGTGGTACATCCTGGCAAACGGAGAGGCCGCACGGCTGCTGCAGAGTCACGTGCAGGGGTCGGGAAGGCTTCCCAGAGGCAGGGGTGCTGCCGATGAGACCCCCCGCCGTGGGGGGACAGTCCTCGTGAACAGGTGCGTCAGTCTCAGGGAGCAGCCCCTGGGAAGCCTTCCTGATGCCCACTTGGGACGATTTGGCCCTTTCTGTACTGCCGGCCTCTGGTCTGTGATAGCCATCAGCACTGTCACTTCATCACCAGCCCGACCAGTGCACACTGTCCTGTTCATTTCTCATGGGGACAAGAGGAAGTCACCTGCTCCAGCGGGATTTGCACCCCAGCTGCACCAGCCCAGGGCCCCTGTGCCAAGTGCTCCCTCCAGGCCCGCCCCACTGTGGCCCCTGCTGACCCCCGAGGGACCGGGAGGGTCTCTTTCCCTCCCTTTGCACGGGAGGAGCCCACGGTCTGAGCTCAGTTGCATGTGGGGACCAGGCAGAGGTGCCAGGGGGCAGCTGACACCAGGAGCAGGTCCTGAGTGATCTGGCTGCGGGTCCTTTTTCTGCAGGGGCCCCGGGGGGGCTGAGTGAAGGAGGGGGCGCCTAGCAGGCTGTCAGGGAGGGAGTGACTGCCACCCCACCCTGCAGGCGCCCTCTGAGACCTGTGATGTGCAGGACTGGAACTGAGCAGTAAAATCCCTCTGTGGGGCTCGTTAAACACAGGCTCTAAGACTTCACTTGGTTCCTGGGACCTTTGCCGCTGCCTGCGCTGCACTGGCCCACCCATCCCCGCCCCCATCCCTACCCCGCATACCATCTGTCTTGGGTCAGCGTCCGCCTAGGTCTCCTGCTGGCCCCTGAGGTGGGAACGTCTACCCCCAGATGGGAGGAGGGAGCAGGAGAGCCAGGAAGGTCAGCTGAAGCCCCCGGGTTTATGAGTGGAGAATCTGAAGTCCAAAGAGGAGAGGGGACTTCTCTGAACTTGGCCTGTCCAGGCGGGAGCTTGGGAGCAAGTGGGAGCTAGTTTAGGAAAACCTCGGCTGAATAAGCCAGCGACCCACTGAGCCAGACCTTAGGTAGTCGGGGCAGTGGGTCAAGCCAGTCCTGGAGCCACGCAATAGCTGCCTTGGGGTGAGAGGGCCCGAGGTCTGCTCGTAAGGGAAGAACACCTTCTGAGCTTCTGAGACCCCCTGCCGGGTCCTCGCCATGAATGAGCCATGCATACCCTCACATGGGCAGGGGCAAGGCCCTCCTGGTCTGTGCTGCTGGGAAGGTTGTCCCTCATGAACAGTCATCTGCTTCTCTGTAACCTACAGAGTTTCCCTCTTTGCTTTGGCTGCCAGGGAACTCAAAGCTGCGTTTTTGTTGTTGTCGTTGTTCAAACTCCTGGGCCTCTGGCACTGTCCTAAACGTCACTGTGTGCTTTTCTAGGCTACCTGGGCCATTAAAAAAGCCCAACTCTTTTTCATCCATGTCGTTCTACGTTGCAGGAGCCTGGTCTTTTTCGTTGGTGTGTGTTGTTTCATTGTATGACTGGATCACAGTTATTGTTCACTCTGCTATTGATGGACACTTGCGTTGTTTCTTGTTCAGGGTCACTATGAACAGAGCTGGTGGAACGTTCCTGTCCACGTCTCTTGGTGGACATGGTCTCGCTTCTCTCAGACACATACCAGGGTGGAATCCCTGGGTCACGCGTGTTCATGTGTTTAGCATTAGGAGATGCTGTATCTACCAAACGTTTTCTGGAACGCTGCACCCTCTCACACGCCCCCGCCACCCTGTGGTGAGAGTTCCCGTTGCTCACGTCCTGCCAGCCCTCGGTGCTGTACCTCTGGCCGTGCGGGTGGGGGTGCGGGGTGTACTGCTCGGAACTTGCGTATCCCCAGTGGCTCTTGATACTGAGCACCTTTGAGCTCCCTGTGGCCACGGGACCTCCTGGTTTGTGAAGTGCCGATTTTGACCCTTCTTAAGTGGCACATGCGTAGCAAAGTAGGTAAAGGCTGGTAGACCAGAAGTCCCACGTGAGCCCCCGGGAAGCCATGGAGCTGATGAAACTGCACTTTGGAGCTCAGGCTGCACGTTCCATGGGATGAGAGCTCCACACGCTGGTTCCCAAACATACCAGGAGGCGCGGCCTGGCCCATCGCCTTAGGAGACGTCCCTCCCGAGATGACAGAGGTTCTGGGTGCAAGCCCTGCTCTGCCATGAGCTCTGGGCAAGTTCCTCACCCGTCCTGAGCCTTGGTTTCTTCACCTATCGGGGGGGGGGGCGGTATATGGGTGCCACCTCCCAGGACAGCTTGGGCGGTACCAGCATGGTGCCCCACGTATAGGAACCCCCGTCGTCCACAAGCTCCCCCGGCCTGGACACCCAGGTCTGCGCCTGGTGGAGATGACACCAGGCCTCCAGTGAGTGGGACGGTCCAACCCCCCATCCCCAGGACTGGGAGGGGCACCACCTCTCCATGCCCTCCCTCTCTCCTGGGCCACCTCGTGAGAACCAGAGCTTGGGTGTGCAGGCCAGGGCTGGCTGCGCTAACCACGGGGTCTCCCTGACCTGGTCTAGCCTCCAGAGGAGGGGGATGTGGGGCATTTGCAGAGGAGGCGGGGGAGAGTGCCCCGCCCTGTGCCCCTGTGGGCCCGGGTCGGGGTGCAGGTGGACCTCTCGGGGGATTTGGCTGTTGGAGAGCACATCGAAAGGGTCTGGGCCAGCTTGTTTTAATCTAAACACACACCAGGTGTTCAACATGTTTTTATCAAAATATTCTGAACAGCTGTCAGGGGCTCCTCTGCTGCGAGGCCAGATGCCCAGCCCCCAGCAGGCCCGTCCCTCTGCCTAAGTGAGCTTTTTAGGTGGACCCCTGCCCGCCGCCTGCTAGCCCAGCCCTCTGGCTCCCGGTGGGGTTTGGACAGGTTGGGAAGGCAGACAGGCCTGCCAGCCCTGCTCTGTGACCCCGGGCAGGCCACTTACCCTCTCTGAACCTCTGTTTTGTCAGCTGTAAGTTGGGGGCAGTGGCACCTATCTCCTGGGCTGCTGCACAAACCAAAGCAGCTATAGCATGTATGTTCCCTCACCAGGCCCCCGAGGGAGGGGCGCTCAGTGACTGTCACTGTTATGAATAATATCGTGAATAGAGCAGCCCGTCAGCTTGGAGAAGCGGGCCGTAAGGGCAGGCTTGGGGGCACAGCTGGATCAGCGTCCCCCAGAGGCTGCCCCTTCCCTCTCAGAGGAGTCCAGAGTCCCTGGGCCCAGCCATGCGGCGTCTCTGCAGGTCTCGCATCACCCGCTGCCCGGCTCGCCCCTCCCCCCGCCGAGCAGGCGCACAGCACTTGTCCCGGGCGGCCTGGCTGTCCCTTGGGGAAGGCCTCCCTGAGATTCGTGGTCCTCAGGACCTCAGGACCTTCTCTGCAGGTGGTACGCGCTCTCCAGACACCGAGCCCGAGGTGAGCTTCCCATGCACAGATGAGGCCCTGCCCCTCCCCTCTGGCCAGAGCGGCCCATGAGGGCTCTTCATCCAGCCCTGTCCAGCGCCTGCCGCGCATCTGCGGTGGGCCCCACCATGCGTCATCTCCCTGCGTCTCCACCACAGCCCTAGGAGGGGGTCTTTTCAGCCCCACTTACAGACAGGAGACTCAAGTCTCCAAGTGTTTGCTCAACGTCACACAGCAGTCAGGGCCAGCCCAGTCCAAGCCCCTGGTCAGGCATCCCCGCCACGCCCAGCAGCCAGCCCACCGCCCTCCGCAGCGCTCCTTCCCGCGCCCTGGCCCGGGTGTGGGTGTCATCAGGGACCTCTGGGGTCAGGCCCGACATGCCTTCTGGGAACGAGAAAGGGGGAAGAAGGGAGAAACCGCCCTCGCTATTCGACAGCCTGTGGGAGCCACGGGGGTGTGTGATGGCTGACCACTCAGGCCTGACCTGGGGTGCCCTGGGGGTTCCCTGCCTCCCAGGGAGCTACGTCTGCTCCATGGACAGAGCCACCCACTTTGGGGTGCTCTTCCCATGACACTGGAAGGTCCCAACTGGATTCCCAGCGTCCCTGAGGCCATGGGGGTGTTCATTCATTCAGGGGGTAGGATGGGTCCTGGAGACCATGGTGGGGCTGGTTCTTTCTGCGTCGGGCCTTGCTGAGGGGAGTGGGAGTGAGAGGATGTTCCAGGCAGTGGCACGGGCAGCTCGGGGAACATGACAGGACGAACACAAGAGCCGGGGGGTCGTGGGGAGCGGCGAAGGGGGCGGTGCTGGCGGGCTCTGGAGCCAGTTCATGGGCCGTGTTAGGGAGACTGCATTTAGTCTTGGTGACGGTGGGGAACCGCAGGGTGACGGGCACCCTGCCCAGACCCCCTCAGACCCCTTGCGGCTGGTTTTGTGCAGCCCCCAGCTTCCACGCGCTTCTGCTTCCGACACCCGCACCTGCCGCTCTGCTTAGGACGCTGTCCTCGGACGCTGGAACCTGCTTAGCGCGAAGACGCAGAGCCCCGCAGGCCTGGGGTGTGGGGAGGAGGCGTGCCTCTTAGGGTTCAGTTACACTGACCACGGACAGGGCCGGCCCAGGCTGGGTGTTGACATTTTCATGCTTCTAAGTGTCTGGGTTTGGGGGAGAGGGCGTTTTTCATTCTGGTAAGTGGTTCTCCAGAAGGTTCTCTGTGGCCTGGCGCTGCTACCCAGACTGAGCGCTCTGGCTCTTGGGGGCTGGGCAGCGGGGCCTCCCCAGGGAGGTGAGGATCCAGACTGCATGTGCCCCACAGGCTGGGGCCTGGGCTATAGGCAGGAACAGGATGGTGAGGCCAGGCGGGGGCTTCCAGGCCCCGAGCCTCAGACACCCGCCTTTCTGCCCATTGCCCTTTGGCTATGGGGACGGACTGGCCCCACCCCCGCCTAGATTTCTAGGACAGCTCGGGCATGCCTGGTGATGCCACACAGCTCCCGGGTGGTCAGAAGGAAGGAGGCCACTTGCTCGTCTGCTCAGGCAGTTGGCTGACTGTTCCTGTCCCTGCCAGCTCCCAGCATAAGGCCACCACAGGATGCCCCTGACCTCAGGGGGCTCACAGTCTGGAGGGAGTGTCACACAGGCAACCAGACAACTACAGTAGAGTGTCAGATGCTCCGATGGGGTCGACACAGGTGGCACGGAGCACAGAATGGGCACCTAACCGAGGTGAGGGCTGGGGAAAGGCTTCCTAGAGGAGGTGACTCGTTCCTTGGGAAGTGAGTCCCAGAGAACCAGTGGTCGGTGCAGGGCAGCAAATTCAGAGGCCCGCGGGGGCAGGCAGGAAATGTAGGGGACTGACTGGGCCTGGTCTAAGAATAGGGAGGCAATAGAGAGTGCTGGGAGTGTGGTAAACCAGAAGCCGCTTGCCTCGCTCAGGGGAGCGGCTGCCACACCGCAGCAGCTCAGTTTTGCCTGCGGAATCCCGGCCCATTGTTACTGTATCTTTCAGATTTTCAAAAGAAGCGAAATTTCCAGCTCCTGTTCTTTAAAAACACTATGTGGGCCCAACCACACATGTCCAGGGGCCGCCGGTTTGTGACTCTGGCCTCACTGTGCACAGGACTTGGGCAAAGGCTGAGGTGGGGGCTCCAGCCAGGGCTGGGGGTTCAAGGGACCTCGTTTGTCAGTGTGAGGGAGTTTCTCGAGTCCGCCGACGTGCTGCTGGGCGGCCGTGCGGCACCACCCACGCATCTCTGCGTGTCCCACCTTTGTTCTCGGCACCTCAGGTGCCTGCAGCCGATGGGCAGTGAGAGCCGTGCAGGAAGCAGCTGGTGCGTCCGGTCAGTTCTGGTTAACAAGGTGCCACCAGGCTGAAACACGCCGTAAACAGGCCCGTTTCCTCCCTGCGGGCAGAGGGGCCCCAGGGCGGGTGCCAGGGTCCACGGTGAAATCCCTCCCCGCTGGGCTCAGGCCCCCACTGCCCTCTGCCCGGCTGCTCCCGGCCGGAGCAGGCCTGGCGCTGGGTGCTGGCGACCCCGAGGCCCAGGTAAGGAGTTCTGGCTTCTCCGCCGTTCTGCCCGGGCACGCCCAGCCACGGGAGGCTGTGCAGCTCCAGTGTGGACCGTTTCCTCGTTCATTTCCTCTTTCATTTTCCTCATTGGTTTTTCACAAACACCGCGCTGTCCTCCGGGCGTTAGTCAGAGCTGGCAAACACTTGCAAGGGCCCGCCTCTGGCCTGGAGCTGACCCAAAGGCAAGGTGCACCCCTGCCCGCAGGGCTCTCGGCCTGGCCAGAGGTTGACCAGAACATCAGTGATTCCCAGATGCAGAATATGTCCTGCGTGCCAAGGGGAGAATCCCTAAAATGAGCCCGGATTTAAATCCAGACGCAGAGGATTGAAGTCCCAGCGCTGCCATTTACCGCCTGTGGGACTTTGGGCAAGTTTCTCCCCCCCTTGGGTCTGTGTCATCACCTCTAGAACAGGCCGGTCATGGTGCCCATCATGGGGCGTTGTGCAGGGTACGTGGGAAATGCTCCTCAAAGCCCTCCCTCAGCAGCTGTGGGGGCCAGTGCCCACGTCCCCCTAGTGCTTCTGGTGCAGTGTCTGTGGCTCACCCATCCCCCAAGCCAGGTGAACTCTGCCCGCATCCCAGAGCCTGCCTGCTGGCTGGGTGGGACCTCCAGTCTGCGGCAGGTTCCTTCCCCTGCCTCGGGTTGCACACCAGGGCTCAGAGCCTCTGGGACTGGTCCAGCAGGTGCCTCCTCCTGGTGGGAGAGACTCCTGGTCCTTCCCAGCTGGACGATGGGTCAGCCAGGGTGGGCTTCTGGGCTCTGGGGCGCCACCTGCCTGAAGGAAAGGGGCATCCCGGGACCGCCCAGGCTGCGAGGTGGAACACACAGACGTGGGCCTCCCCTCTCTCTGGGTAGCACCCCTGGCCCACCCCAGGCCCCACGTGCACTTGCAAGGAGAGTGTGTCTCCCAGGTGGGGGCACAGGAACCCTCCCCCATCTTTAGATCCCCCTCCCATCAGAGGCTGGAGGGAGGGGGAGGGGGAGGCAGCCAACCTGCGATGCCCTGTCGCCTCCCGGGCTGATGTCCACTGTTACTTCCGTGAGGGGCCCGGCTCACCAGGGCACACCTCTTTCTCATTTGCACAAAGACTCCCAGGGGGAGGGGGTGCTCTGGGGGAAGCTTACCTCTCCCCCTTCCCCACCCCTGCCCGTTACAGATGAGCAGACAGGCAGACGGACGGGAGAGGCCCAGGCGCCCGCCAGGAAAGGGAGCTCTGGGGCGCGGCCACCTCCCCTGGCAGAGCTCTGACCTCAAGGGGGATCCCAGGCGACAGAAGCGTGTCCCCATCCCCTTTCCAGGCCAGGGAGCCGTGGTCCTGAGGGGCCCGAGGCGAGGACTGTCCTAGGCCTGGGTTTTTCTCTCAGGATTTGTCCCCCTCTGATTTTAAAGCATCCCAAGAAGTGCGCGTCTGCGTGAGCCGGTTGGGCGGGGGGAGGGCAGGCCTCGCCCATCAGTGGCAGGAGGGGCCCCCGGGCTGCAGGGTCCCCAGGTGGGGCTCGGGGGCTCCGGGCTGGCCTGTACCAGGTGTTGGGCCGAGTCTGGGCCCAGGCACGTGGTCTGAGGGTGGGTGGTGGGAGCCGAGGGTCTGGTGGGTGGGGCTGGGGGACACAGGCCTGAGGCCTGAGCGGGTTTCTGGAGGACAGGGATCTGAGGCTGGAGCTGATGACCGGTCCAGGCAGGACGGCACAGGGCCTGGGTCCTCGTCTCCGGGGTGGCCTCCCTGCAAGCAGGGATGGGTCAGAGTCCCCTCGCGAAGCAGGGCTCGGCGGACCTTGGCAGAATGGGACGTGGCTCCGCGGGGAGCAGGTCCTGCGTAGGTTTCTGCGTCAGCAGCAGGCACAGCGGTTCCCGGAGGTGCCCGGGGTGTCTGCCCAGGCCTGGGCCTGCCCCGCCCGCCCTGCTCCGCCTCTGAAATCTGTGGCAGTGAGCACCCTCCTGGCCACCCCACTGCGAGGTGGCACCTGCCAGCAGCCAGCTCAGGCCGGGGATCGCTGGCTACCCCATTGGGTCCCAGCAAGCTGCCGTCTTGACGGTGAGCGTCCTGGGCCAGCAGGTGGACGGCAGGAAGCCCCGTGCCACAGGTCTCATGTTTGGGCCACGGCTGGTGGCAGGAATCCCATTATCAGCCTTCAGAAAAGCGTGGATGAGGGCGGGAGGCGGCAGATCCCAGGCACCCTCCCCCGGGCGTTTGCCGGAGGCCATGCTCTGGCCTGTACCGTCTTAGAAACAAGCACCCTGGCCCTGGCTCTGGGACTCCTGGGGCTCAGATGGCAAGATGCCCTCGGCCCAGCTGAGGTCACCTCCGGCCCCATGTGAATCCAAGCCCTCTGTCCTTTTCCTCCAACTTCGTCAGCACAGCCCGGAGTTGGCGTCAGTCTCAGTGGCGTCACCCTCCCAGAGCCACGGCCCGGTTCCCTGAATCCACGTGGCCAGCCCGCCCCAGTGCCCGGCCCTCAGCCACCAGGGGTGTGGCCGGCCCTTGGATAACTGTTGGGACAAGGCCGCATGCCCCTCCCTGTGCGGGCAGTGCCGTGGCCTCTGGTCTCAGGAGCCCCTGCCCGGCCCTGCCCTGCCCTGGAGCACACCAGGTGGGGAGCTGGTGGTGGGTGGCGCTGTCTCCTCGAGAACTTCACGGGGAGAGGCTGCACCTCTGTCCCCTCGGTCGGCGGAACCAGGTGGGCACGGAGACGGTCCTTGCTGGGCGTCCAGCTGCCATTTTCCTTGGGCTGGTACAAAGATCGTCCCTGTGAGGCTGTCCAGGCTGACACAGATTGGCCTTGTTCTCTGCCTCTGTCATTCCCTCCTTCCCCCGGCTCAAGGGGCGTGAGGGGGCGGAATAACTAATGACAGGCGGCGCCCTGCTGGGTGGGGGCCTTTGTTCATTTACTGGTTGGCAGACACTTCCTGGGTGCCTGTGTGGGCCAGGCCTGTGTGGGTAGCCACTGGTGCAGGAAGCCTGGCCCCTCCCTCTAGGCAGCCCAGGTCAGTTGGTGCCCAGCCAGAATGGTATGAGGGTTTGGCGGGGGCAGGCAAGTTCTGGGTGCTCAGAAAAGAGAGCAGCTCGCCACGGAGCATAGAGTTGGAGATGGGAACAAGTGGGTGAGGCTTTGAAGGATGAATAGGAGTTTGCAGGTGGAGCAGGCCCTAGTGGTCATGCCATTCCAGGACGTAGCGTGGACAGAGGTGTGGGAGAGCGTGGAATGTCTGAAGAGCAGTGGGCCCTGGACACTGGGTGACTGGGAGGACACCCAGTTGGGACGGATTTGTCTGCTCTGCTGAGGAGCTGGGCTGTGACATGGGTGATAGGGAGCCGCAGCAGAGTTTACACAGGGAGAGGTGGGAGCTGTTGACAAGACGGGGAGGATCCACACAGGTCCCCAGGCTCAGACTCGGCCGGAGACACCTGGACACTGCCCACACACAGGAGCCCAGGAGAGCAGAGGCACCTGCTGCCCCTCAGCCATGCAAGCACCCAGGGAACCTGCCTCTGCCTCCAACTTCGGGGAGGGACCTGAGGGCCATGCTCAAATGGATGGCGGGGGCAGGGATCCAGCCTCATGCCCCCTTTTCCAGAAGCTTCCCTGACCCCCGCACATCCCCCCATAAATTCCCTCAGACCCTGCACCTTTTTCTTCCCTTCCCAGCCCTGGTCACGACTGTGTGGGGCTGGACAGTGAGCCCTGGGAGGGCCGAGGGCAGGAGGCCGAGCCTGGCGTCAGCTCGAGGGCTGGCACGTGCAGGCGAGGTGCCAGCTGCTTCATTCTCAGAGTGACCCTGAGAGCCAGGCCATGTGCCCACCTTACAGATGGGGAAAATGAGGCTCAGGGAAGTGAAGAGACAGCTGGCTGGGGACAGAGCAGGGAGCCCACCCTGTGTGGGCCTTGGGCAGGAGAGGCGCAGCCGTGACCCCCATGGGGGCCCCGGCCAAGCCTCAGCTGAGCCTGTGGGTGCAGGGAGAGGGGGCTTCTCCTAAGTCCCAGTGGGGCGGAGGGGCGATCAGGGCACAGCCCGCTCTCTGCTCCCCATCTTTATGTGCCCACTTTCTCCTTTCTGTTTCTGTATCTCGCTTCCTTCCCTCCATCCCTCTCTCTGCTCCTCTCCCTCCGTGTGTCTCTCTGTCCCCTGCTCTCTCCCACCTTCTTTCCTCTGCTGCTCTGTTTTCTCCCCCTCTGTCTGCCTGTCTGACCCTCTCTCTTCCCTCCCTCCCTCCGTCTCTCTTCCTGAGTGTGTGTGTCTCTCTGTGTCCTCTGTCTGCCTGTCCGTCTCTTCCCCGCTCCCGTCTCAGCCCTCCCGGCCCAGCCGTGCCCGCCTCTCCCCTTCCTTCCCCACGCGTGCAGCCCTGTCCTGGCAGGGCCTGCTCAAAGCCAGGGGCGTCTCTTGGCCCCTTTGTCCATTACCCTCTGTTTCTGTTCCCACTGCCAAAGGGCATGTGCTTGCTGGGTTTCTTGGTTCAGCTTCTGTAGTGTGACATCTTTGAGGCCCCATGGGTTGCAGGTCACTGGCCAGCGTGCAGTGGAGGCCTCTCCTGCCCAGTTAGGCCATGCATAGCTGTCTCGGGGGCTTCGAGGGGGGCGGGCCCAGGATGAGTCCCCTCCATGTACCCCGGCTCCCTGAGAGCCACAGCCCACAGCAGTATCACGTAATTAAGACATGAAAGTCCACGATTTCCTCTGTTGGCAAACAGCGGCCGGCTGCTAATGCAATCCTTTCTTTTAATGGATTCTTGAATTTAAATGATATGTAATTAAACCTAATTAGCCACGTACCCATTCGGCTTGGTACCGTTCGCTGGGGCCGCCTTGAATCTCATTATGAAGCATCTTCTTTTTCTTTTTCTTTTTTTTGCTGTACGCGGGCCTCTCACTGTTGTGGCCTCTCCCGTTGCAGAGCACAGGCTCCGGACGCGCAGGCTCAGCAGCCATGGCTCACGGGCCCAGCTGCTCTGTGGCATGTGGGATCCTCCTGGACCGGGGCACAAACCTGTGTCCCCTGCCTCGGCAGGTGGACTCCCAGCCACTTGTGCCACCAGGGAAGCCCTATGAAGCATATTTTATGGGCGGATTTTTTCTTCCCTCTTGGGGTGGAGTTCGTTTGACTGGACAGTAAACCTGGCCCAGGGGCCAGTGAAGGTCTGAGGAGGACAGTCCTGCGCCAGCCGCCCAGGGGATGACGGGGATGACGAATCGGGGTTGCGGGGCGGGGGGGGGTTGCTGGGAGAAGTTCCGGTTCTTTGAGCAGCCACTGGCCTCACTGTCGAGGAGAGAAAAGTCAGGAATCTGATGGGAACTGGTGGGAGGGGGCACAGAGTGGGGACAAGGGGTGTCAGCGCCTGGGAAGGTGCAGCCTGAAGATGTCCCCCTCCCCTGACAACCCCCTCCTGAGTGGTGGCTGGGGCACTGCCCTGTCGGGGAGCCGGGCCTCGGGGCTGCCCTCCAGCCCCAGGGGCAGCTGAGGGAGACCCATAAGGGCGCCCCCCGGGCCATGCAGGGCTGCAGCCTCACGCACACAGGCCAGCACGAGGCAAGGCCATGGGCCAGGGGGCCAGGGCGCTGGTACCGCCACTGGGACGTCCCCTAGGGTCCCGGCCTCCCTGCCCCTCCTGCTGGCAGTGCCTGTGGTTACACTCGCCCCCCCCACCCCCAGCCCCCAAACTCACTGTCCTCCCTGCGCCTCGGGTGCTGATGTGGATCCGCGTGTCCCTCTGTCTGTCGCCCCAGCAGCCTGTGCGCCCAGGGCAGGGCCCAAGGCCGGGTCCTGGCCAGACTCCCTGCCTGACGGCTGACTGCGTCCTCACGGGTTGTGATCACCGTGAACGCCCGCACGAGGCCTGCGGGGCCCCTCCAGCCTCGCGTGTCTCCCGCGCTTCTCCCGGGGTTACCTTCATCTAGAGACAGGGACGCCGCGGCGTGGAGGCGTGCGCGCTCACCCAAGGTCGCCAGGTGGGTGAGGGGTGGAGCCTGTTACGCTCAGGGCACAGATGAGCAAACTGAGGCAGAGAGATGGTTTGCCAGGGGTGGGTTTACTGCCCATTCAGATGCTCCGTCTCCATTTCTCAGAGGGCGCCTCCTGCCCACCTGCCAGCCCAGCTCGCTGTGCCCTGGGCCAGGCCGGCCCCTCTCAGGTGGAGCCGCCCAGAGAATTATCCCCTCCCCCACCTGCTTCGGAAAGACCCGAGGGAGGGGGCACCCATCAGTCTGTACAGGGGAGGAGTTGTCTGCACACCAGGAAGGCCTGGGTTCCCAAGGAGGAAGACCCTCCCGCAGGAAGGGCTGTCCACAGAGCACCTGGGTGGCCGGGAGGCCGTGAGCGCCCGCCGCGGGGAGGACCGAAAGGAAGGGGCCCACGGAGGGTGGACAGCCGGGACCAGGGCTCCCCAAGCCTTTGTTGCAGAGGCCCAAGAGGCAGCTGGTTGAGGCTCGCAGGCCACCTGTGGTCTCTGTCGCACATTTTCTTCTTTTTACAAAGTTTTAAAAATATGAAAACCATTCTGAGCTCAAGGGTTGTACGAAAACAGGCTGCCGGAGGAATGTGACCCATAGGCCATAGAGAATAGCCGCAGTGATGGGAGATAGACACCTTATATATGTGAGATTGTATGCGACCTTTTTAATTAAATTTTCGAGGTATAACATCTACCTCAAGCGTGTTACATATGCATGTTTATGTGCATAGAAAGTGCACTGAAAATGAAGAATGCATTTTCCGCCATGTGCCACCCCTGTAACCACCACCCAGGTCAAGACCTAGAACACTGCCAGCACCCCCACCCCGTTCCCCCAGGAGGGAACCATCTTCTGGCCTCTGCACGGGAGGCTGGTTGTACCCATTCCCGAACCTGATACAAACAGGTGGTCTGGTTTGGGGTCTTCGCGCCTGGTTCTCCTGCCCGTCGTGACGTCTGTGGGGGGGTGGGGGTGGGTAGATGCTGCAGCGTGTGGCGGGTGATTCACTGCGGGTGGTGTTGTCCTGTGCTGCTCTGACGTGTGCACGTACCACCCTCTGTCCCTCTGTTCTCCCGCTGATGGATATTTGTGCAGTGTCTGCCTTTTTGCTATTGCGACTGAAGCTGCTCGGAACATTCTAGTACGTGTCTTTGGTGAACATGTCGATGCGCTTTTGCTGTGTTGCACACCTAGGAGTGGAACTGTGTGTCACAAGTAGGTCCCCACATGGTTTTCCAGAGTGTGTGCCACATACAACCTTTCGCTATGAACAAGTGAGTGTTTCAGCACTGATGCAGAATAACGTGGGTCTTAATTCCCACGTTCACTGTAGACTGTCTGGATCTGGCAAGAATGAAATAGTGATCCCTTAAAGTACCTCCACTGCCACGAGAGAGCTGCTGATCCTGTGGGTGGTGGTGAGGGTCCCTGTGCACTCGTCCCCTTGTCTTGTCCCCAAGGCTCATGTTTGGGGCCTCACCTCTGGTGGAGTCATGTACCCTCCGCGGCACCTGTCTGTGAGTGTGTCGATCCCTGAGCCGCAGGGTGGCCCCGCTCGAGAAGACCAGAGGAGCGATGCCTGCCGGCCCTGGCATCTGTAGGTGGCCTCTGTGTGGAGTGGGCGCTGCCCACTGTGACCTTCTTGGGGGGGTGGGAGTGCCCAGTGGCAGCGCATGCCCTTGGAGGCTCTGGCGCCCAGAGTACCGCTGGGAATCAGAGGAACCGGGTCAGATGCCCGGCTCTGCTCTCCCTGCGGCATGGCCTCGAGCAAGTCTCTGAACCTCGCTGAGCCCCCATTTCCTCAACTGTCAGAGGGGGGCACCTGCCTCCTCCCCGAGGATGGAAGGAGAAAATGATGGGAGACGTGGGAGGGCCGTGCCTGAGGACTACAGCAGGAAGGGGGACCGTGCAGAGTCAAAGGTGGGCCCTCCTCAGTCATAAGGAGTGTCCGCACTTCCCTCCCCCTACACCCCTGCCCAGGTCCCAGGCCTCAGCAGCCCCTGGGGAGGGGGCCTCTAGGCTCCTGGGCTGTAAAAGAAAAGGTGCCGTTGCCCAGGACAGCATTTTAGGGTCACGTGCTTCATAGATGCCAAACCCTTCAAAGGGGCAACTTGACTTTAATGATGGTGTCAGAGCCAACTTCAACCACTTCCTTCCAGGCCAGGGTGGGGGCTTCCGAGGTGAGGGCCCGGTGCTGGGAGGGTGCCGTGTGCTTTCCCAGGGCGCTTGGGTCAGACCTTGGGGTAGTCGGAGTGGCCCCTAACCCCGCCGAGCTCCAGCCCGCGAGCAGTGGGACGGCCCTTCCTGTCGCCAGGACACCACGCTCCGGTTCACAGCCCTCCAGGCTGCCCCCGGCCCCCGGGATGAGGTCCCAGTTCCTCCCGCAACTGTCAAGACTCTGGGGGACGTGGCCTGGAGCCCAGCCCGAGCCCCTCCTCCCTCCTGTGGCCGGGGCCCCAGCCCCATTGCAGTTCTCCTCCGCCTCCATGTGTCCACCTGGAGCCCTGCTCTGCTTCAGGACCCAGCCCGCAGCCCCCACCATGGAGCACCCACACGGGGTCCCCTGGGTGCTGCACGGACCCCACAGGCACCCACACGCGCCGTGTGGTCTCGCTCCCCTTGTCCTCAGCATCCAGTGGGACCTCAGGGAATCCAGCAGGGCCTGGATGAAGGCTTTGGGAGCTTCTAGCCCCCCAAATCTCAGCCAGAGAGCAGCTTTGCCAGGAGCCTTCCTCTGCTGGGTGGGAGCAGCCTCTGCGGGCGCTGAGCAGATGGTACATGAGCCCCCTGGGGTTTGGGCAGGAAACTCAGAGAGAGAAGGACCGAACTCAGGGCCCCGCTCTCAGAGGTGTGATCCTTCTGCTGGCAGCACGGACGGAGCAGGGGCCAGTGGTCACCGCGACGGGGCTCCGAGCAAGCTTCCAACGGGAGGGGCACAGGGAGGAGTCTAGGTGGACGGACAGTCAGGAGGGACGTGTGTGTGCTCTTGAGTTGCGGCGGCCGGGCCTGGGGCGTGGGGAGGACAGGGACAGCCGTTGGCCAAGACCAGCCTGCCCGATGGGGCACAGAAGGGCCTGCAGGTCTCCCGAGGGCAAGGCCGGGCCCGTGCCAGATGCTGGGGGGCAGTGGCTTCGCAGGGGTCACCTTGGGGTTACTGATCCACTAACCTATGGTCCTGCTCTCTGCAGGCCCAGTGACGAGCACCACCCGGAAATAAAGGCTGATGGGTATGTGGACAACCTGGCGGAGGCTGTGGACCTGCTGCTGCAGCACGCGGACAAGTGACAGGCTTTCTGGGAGGGCCCCTAGCCTCCTGCCGCCCTCTCCTGTGCCCACACCATCCGAGGCACTGCCCCCTGGCCTGGACGGGCAAGCGAGAGGGTGCCAGCCAAGCAGTTCTGGGCTGCCCTGCCCCTGAGCCACCAGCCCCTCCTCCGTCTCCTTCTGCCGACCCCCCTTCCCTCCTCCTCTCCGGGCACACCTCCCAGCCTCCTGGGTGAAGTTTGATCCCCACCTGCTGGCCCAGCCCCTCCCTGTGCTTCCCTAGTGGAAGTCAAGAGGTGGGGCACAGCTGTCGAATCCCCAAACCCATTCTCTCTCCAGTCGGCCAGACCTTTCAATGCGCTACCGAATCGGACTCTGGCGTTTGCCCCCTGCCTCTTTTCAAACAGCCCTTGAGTTTTAGGGAGGCGCCTGGAGAAAGCGGGGACTCCCAAGCAGAGTCCTTGCGGCCAGAGCCGAGCCAGCCTCCCCGGGACTGCCCAGCGGCCCCTGCCCTCACCTGGTGTCAGAGGGACCGCTCAGCACTCCCCACGAACCCCCCAAACAATGCAGCCCGCCATTTCTATCCCAAGTCACCTCTGGAACCCAAATGGAGCGGCTCCCAGGGGCACTTTAAAGACTGCCGTCCTTCGAGCAAGAATTGTAAGCTCTGGAATCCAGGTGGCAGGTGGAGGGTACCTTCTGGAGCCTGAACTCGATAGACGTGAATGTGTCACACCCAGGAAACTAACGGTTAAATCAACTCTCTGCCCTGACCCACGGCGACTCCGGCTCTGACTGCGCGGGGTGGGCGGCAGGGAGGAGGCACCGTCCCTGATCCTGCCCTGGACTTGAGCCCCTGCACGTCAGGGGGCCAGGGCCCTGAGACACCTCGCCTGCCTCAAACCCTTTGTTTAACAGAGGGGGAAACTGAGGCCCCACGGGGACCAGGTGCACAGGGCAAGCGTGGGCCTTCCCTCACGCAGCAGCCCGAGGTGGCGGGCAGTGAGCCGCGGGCTTCCCAGATTCACTCACGGCCCAAGTTTCAGGTTTCAGCATCGATCAGCAGAACAGATAACTTGAATGCTCTGTTTCTCCCCAAATCCATCCAGAACCCACTGACAAATCTCGGGAGACTCCTCGTGAAAGAGGTCGTGAGTCTTCCGTCACGGGATTTCCATTAAACGAAGGCAGGTGATGATAGAACGCTTCGCCCTGAACCTGAGTCCCCAGCACGGGAGCAGGGCCGGCGGGGGTCTGTGCGGTCCCCAGGGCTTGCCCGCCAGGCCGGCCACCATTAAATCAGGATTAGGAAGAAACGGTGGTAGCTGAGTCTCTTCAGCAAGATGAGGCCACCGGCCAGGCTCGGGTCACTGGCTTGCAGGGGAGGAGGGGCGTTTGGCCTGTTAGCTGGCAGATATGCAGATGGCCTGCCCCTGGACGGAGTCCCCTAATTCCAGCTCGTTAGGTGACCAGCGCAGTGTGGGCAGCAGGCACCAGGGCTCGGAAGGCGACTGTGCGGGGACGGGCCTGCAGCCTTCTGTTGGGTTTGTTCCCTCTTTTCTTTCTTCCTTTTTCGTGGGCTGCCCTTGCCTGCTGTCCTCAGCAGGGGCTTGCAGGCAGGGCAGTATGGTTCTGGAGGAAGGAGGCTGGGGGGGTCCCGCTCTCCATGGACAAGTGGAGCCTCCCCTTGCGAGCTGCTGCCCAGGAGTGAGGACGGAGAGGGACTCGGGCAGCAGGCGCAGACCCCTGCTTTGGGTGGAGAACACGCTGCCCCCCCGAGCTGTGGGTTCTGTGAAGTGGACACTGTCATCTCCCCATTTTACAGGTAAGGAAACTGAGGTGCAGGGAAACTGACTTGCCTACGGGCTGACGGCTGGCAAGGATAGAGCCGAGGCTCAAATCAAGGTCTGACCCTGCATCCCATGCCCTTCCTAGTCCCTTCCACGATCCCTCCACAGGGGATGACCTGCGGTGGTCCCGGTGGCTGTCTTTCCAGGCGAGGAGCACCTTGGCATCCTCCCAGTGGAGATGAAATGTGCCTCGGGATTGAGGTCCAGCCCTACTCTGGGGACGCCATGTACCCCCGAACCTCAGCTATCCTATCCTTCCCTGAGCCCTGCCGGGGACCAGGCCCGGCCAGGCCAGGGTGCCCCGTCGCCCCACTGGGGATGCTGACCCCTCTCCTGCTGCGGCGCCGGGGACTGCCCAGAAGTGAGGATGACCTGCCTCACCCCTGGGTCCTTCCAGCTGTCGGGCCCTGGCCTGATGCCCACCCTCCTTCCCCACCCCCCAAGCAGGACAGTTCTCGGGCCAGAGATAGACGGAGCCACAGGCCACAGGTAGGGCTGGAGTTCAGAGCTGGCAGTGGCCTGAGGACCTGTCTGTGGTCAGGAGATGCGCCCCAGATCTGCCACAGGGCCAGCAGACACTCCAGGCTCTCGGGCCACCCAGCAGAGCTGCTGGAAGGGGGAGGGACGGGTGGGGCAAAGGAGAGGGCAGGACGGGGGCACAAGGGCCTCACCTACCCCCAGATCTCCCAACTCAAGCGTCCACATGGTACCAGCCCTGTGTGAAAACCCGATTCAAACTGGGTTAATCCAGCAGGAGTTTATCATCTACGAGGCTTCCAAATCCAGGCCTGGCTGGATCCGGGTCCCAAGAAAGTCCCAGGCTGACCCTGGGGCAGGGCAATGGCGGCTCCAGCCAAACTCGCACGGGAGAGGAGAGGGGCATGGCACCAGGAGGGCATCCACACCATCCTCTCGCTGCCCTGCCGGGAGCTGGGAGCCAGGCTGAGGGGTCCGAGTCCTCGCCGGCAGGTGTGTGCCCACCATGGGGCCCAGACAGCTGCGGCGCTTCTCTCCTCCTCAGATCAGGTGAACGAGGTCCCTGCAAAGGCCTGGCCTACCCGCTGGGCCATGCCTGCGCCTCTCGGGGGAGCGGGCGGGCAGCGGCAGGAGGAAGGGGCACAGGGGTGGGGACGCTGGGAGGGACACGCGTGGGCGCCTGCTGGGCGCTCACGGTGCCACCTCCACCCAGCCTGAGTATCCACTAGGTCCCGCCTTCCCGCTCAGAACTGTCCCGCTTTAGATGAGAAACAAACTGGACACTTTGTATCATCTCATTTTTTCTTAAGTTTTGATTTTTTTAAAATAAGATTATAAAAGCAATATGTTACTATAGGAACATGAACAGAAAAGTTTACAAAGGAGCCACACGGGTCACTCAGAGCCTGACCACTGTTAGTATCTGGACACATTTCCTTTCACCCCTCTTTCCACATGGAGATAAATGTTTTATCACAGTCTGGACTGGACTGTCTGTCTAGTGTGGTACTGGGGTTTTTTTAGTGTTGATTCTCTCATTTAAGCCCTGAGAGTGTTACAAGCCCTGTCTGCATATGAGGAGGCTGCCTGGAGTCAGCGTATGTCCTGGTGGCCCATGTCAGCTGCAGGCGGTCCACAGCGGGGCCAGGCCCAGAGACCTGCAGCTGGACCCAACGGCAGGGCATCTGAGCTGCTGCCCAGTGAGCCCCAGAGCCTGTGCCCAAGACGGTGTCCTCCCCCTGCCACAGGGGAGGCACCACTGGGTGAGCTGAGCCAGGGAGATAAGGCTCCACCCGGGCCATGGCCCGACAGAAGGGCCGGCGCCAGCCCCAGGTCCAGACCCGAGCACAGCCAGGGTTGTCACCTGAGCGGGGCAGGCAAGGAGCTATTAGGGCTGTAGGTCCATCCGGGGCCACTCTGTGGAAGCCTCCCCTGCCAGTCATGGGGGACGCGAGGCTGGGTCCCGGGGCCCCTGGGCTTTGGGGCTGCAAGGCTGCACCTCACACCCCCAGCTTCTGCCACAGCAGCCTTGCTTCACCTGCTTCGTAAACTAGACGTTCATGGACCATTTTGTTTGAAGAAGGAGCGGCTGCTAAAGAGATAACAATAACAGTCTGGACGGGGTGCTCTTGTGTCTCGTTCCCAGGGGGGCATCCCCTCAGGACCTAACAGATCTCCAGGCAGAACCTCTGCGGTCAGATGATGTGGGCCAACCTTGGGTTATAGAAATGACAGAAGCCTCCCTAAGCCTGTCCTCGAGGCTGCAAACATCCTGGTCTCCTGAGCTTGGTTAGCGAGGGGGTCCCTGACTTGGGGGCCAGGCACAGGGACCGTGTGCCCTGGAGCCCACTCTGAGCTGAGCTGTGAGTGCTGGCGACCCCTCGGCCTGAGCAGCACAGATCTGAGCCGTGCTGCCCTCCGAGGAGCGTGGGGTCCCAGCCTCCGCCCCCTCCCTGGTGACCCTGGTGGGCAGGGGGCCCCGCAGGCCCACAGGGCTCCAGGCCAGGCGCCCTGCAGCAGTGCATCCTGGAGCAGCTGCTGCGTGGCCTCGCATGGCAGGCATCTCCAGCCGGAACACACAGGTACGAACCGTCCCGGTGCTGGGGGCCCCCGCGATCACAGCACCCCCAGCGTGGTCGCGCACAGCCTCCTGCACCTGAGCCTCTCGACAGCTCTGAGATGTCCACTCTCCCCGTCTTACAGACCTGACCCTGCGGCTCGGAGGGGATAGAAGGGCCCAGGCTCCGCCCGTGCCAGTCCAGAGCGAAGGGTCCCAAAGGCAGAGGGGGGACCCTCCGATCTGCCACACCCAACAGAAAGCACACAGCCGGCTCCCGGCAGCTGGGTATTGAACCAGGAAGCTTTATTTACACAGTAAAAGTAACAAGCAAATTCCTGAGAGACTAGAGCGGCTCTAGTGCAAGACAGTCGCGGCCCGTGCGGAGGACAGGCTGCGGTGGGTGGAGGTGGGGGACAGACCCAGCGCCTCTGCACCCAGCGCTTCGCCCCGGGCAGGGGCCTGGCCCAACACTGCCCGTCCTGGCCGCCACACTTCCTGAGGCTCCCCAGTGCCCACGAGGTACAGCTGGGAAAGCGCACACGGCCCGAGAAACCGCCGACTCGCCGTCCCCGCGCCCCGGGGCATCGCCCACCCCCGCACTGAAACACAATTTCTTTGCCAAAGAGACTATGCTAGAAGGTCAGACTATCCTACCTAGGCTACAAGATCTCCGCTGCGGTCTGGGATTTCTTTTTTTTTTTTTAATCTTTTTCTCTTTCAAGAGGAATGGTTTTTTCTGGCACCAGTGGGAGGGGTCGGGCCAACTGTGTGGCCGTGGCAAGACGCGGCACAACTGCCTACACGGAGGCACCGCCCTGGCCGGGCTGCCGCCCCAGCGCCGGGGTGGCGGGGTACCGCTCGCGCCCCAGGCCGCGGGGCCTGAAGCGGTCATCGTTCGGGTGACCGGCCCCGAGGCCAGAGCACACGCGACTTGAGCCTGCGGTGGGGCACCCAGGGCTTGCGCTGAGGGCCCCGGCAGTGCCAGCCAGAGCGCGGAAACGAACACGCCAACCCTGCCTGGAGACCCATTTGGATGTTGGGTTTGTTTATTTTTCTAAGGTGGACTTCTCCTTTATTTAAATTTTCTTTCCGCGTACAAATTCACAAGACTTTCCTGCTACAAAAATTTTGCTGAAAAGTAAGGCTTTCTGAGAATGAAAATTCATATGCATGATCAGAACAAGCTCTCCTGTGGCCTGGATGTCGTGTCTGCCTGTGGGCCCTGGGCTGGACCCCGGCCTCCACCGTAAGGCAAGAGGGTTTGCGGTAATGTAAACGGCGAGGCTGTGGCCCTGGCCCCCGGCCCGGCCCTCACAGGCAGCAGCCCGTTAGTCCAGCGGCTCTAGCAGGCGCTCCCTCTGGAGTGAGCAGGGATGCCCCGGGACAGGAAGCCCCCCCTCCCCACCCACGACCCCGTTCTAGTCCTTCAGGGCCCCCGGGGCCGGCGGACGGCCTGGCACCGCCCTCCCTCCCGGCTCCGAACTTCCTCAGAGGCAGGAGTTCATGGGCTGTAAGAGGCAGGGCCCCAGCAGAAGTGAGGCTTGCGGGGAGCCCACCAGGCCGCCTGCTGCCCCCAGGGGCAGCCCGCTGGGGTCAGAGGATGCCTCCCTCCAAGACCAAATTCCCGGTGCCAGAGGAGCAGAGCACAGATGGCCTCTGGAGGTGTGGCAGCACCTTCTAGACGAGGTCTGCTGCCTTCAATTAAGACCGACATGAAGCCACTGGAAGGCCGTCTCTTTCTCTGAGAGGGGTCACTGGCCATCCTCTCCCCTCCCTGCTGCTGTCGTGGGCTTTGGCGAGGAGCTTCGGTTGGGGCAGAACAGCCAAGAGAGGCCTGAGGTGGCTGGAAAGGGCCAAACCCTGCCTTGGGCTGGGATCCCTTCTGCCTTTTGGGTTGACAGGACCAGCCTGCGGGGAGGTGGGGACGATGGGGCCACTGCTTGTCCTTCCCTGCCACCAGGCCTGGGAAGGGGGGGAAGTGACTGGCAGGGTCCAAGGGCGTCACCTGCGCCACAGGCCCGTGACACCCACCCACCGCCATGTGCCCTCCCTCCTGGCCCCGAGGAGAGGCCCATCCTGGCTGAGTCTCGCCCCTGTCGGTGGGTGAGGGAGGCGGGATCCTGCTTGTCCTTCCCCGGGAAGGACTGCTGTCCTGCATGCGCCCCCTATGGCCACTCTTGGTGCGGCCAGGTGTCAACACCTCCCACCCCAGGCTTTCTGAGGCCGAGGGGCGCCAGCATGTACTCTGTGAATTCATACGTTGGTCGCTGGACGCCACCGAACAGCTGCCCTAGCCTCCTCTGGATCAGCTCTAAGACGACGGGCCACCAAGCAGGGGTCAGGTGAGACGTCCTTCCCCACCAGAGCCGCCGGCTGCCTCGTCCGACTCCCCAGGGGAACGTGCCTTTGGAGGGACCTACCCAGCGCCCGCACACCCGTTACGCTCTACAACCTGAGGCTTTCAGCACAATCTTGGGGGGCCACGGAGTTGGGATTTTCTGCAAGCATCTTATGGCTGACTTTTAAGAAAAGCCAAGTATAAATGAGAACTTGAGCCCCCTCGCTTCTGATGTAAGAAAGTAAAGGTTTAAGTAAAGTTTCCCAAACATTGTCTCTCTCCTCAGTGGAAAGAAAGTGAGAGCTACTTGTACTCGACCTGCAGCGGTGAGGCATCCGCCGTGAACAGATGAGCAGGGGCAAAGTGACTCCGAGAGAGTCTCTGTCGCGGCAGCGAGCTCCGGAGAACGCACAGATGTGTTTAGCCTCACGGGAAAAAGAGCCACTCGCTCACAAGCCGACCCAACTGCTATCGTCTGAGGAAGGCGCCAAGCTGCTAAAAGCCAGATTCCAAGGCAGCAGAGCCCAGGGGGCATGTGTGCAAGCGGGGCTGGAGAGGAGCTGTCTGGGAGGGAGACGTCGCGGGGTGGGGCGCCTCGGCAACCCCGGGGGGCGGGGGACGGGGGGGCCCGGAGCCGGGGAGGGTACGCGCGCGTCTCGCTCTATGCCTGCGGCGGGGAGAGGCACTCGCCACCCTCTGCTCCCCGGCCCACCTGGCCCACCGACAACGAGCCTGCGCGTGAAGGCTGCGGGGCCCCAGAGCGGCCAGCAGACGCCCTCCGTCCTGAAACGAGCGCAGGGCCTGGGGCTGTGCGCCTGCACAGAAGTCCTGCTTCCTGAGGACGTTTTCAAGAGGTCGCCCTTTTACGGTGACATCGCTCCACTCGCCTGACACTCCATGACAGGTTGGTCACGGAGAGTGGCTGCCAGCTGCCGACCCTGCCAGAGCGGCCCCCAGAGCGGCAGGAGCCCGGGCCAGGCCGTCCACGCCGCAGGAGGGGCTCGTGGCTCTGCCTTTGCGGCCAGCAGAGCCACCAAACGTCTCCCCAGCTAGACGGCCTCTAACGAGCGCCCCGAGTTGTTCCCTGGACCCTGAGAGTCCAGATGTGGAGGCCGCCCGGCAGCCCAGGGCTGCTGTGCCCCGCACTTGGCATTAAGGCTAAACGGTTCTGGTGTCACCACGGAAGGAAGCGTCTCCCGACCCCGCCCAGGCCCCAGGTGGGAGGCCTGGGAGAGAAGGCACGGAATACGACTGAGGGAGGGAGGGCGCTGTGGGCCAGCTCCCCCCCCACTGAACCTGAGCAGGAGGCCGAGAAGGGCCGTGACCCCAGAGGAGGGACCCGAGCCCGGGCGGAAGCACACAGAACGGGCCAGCCCTGCCGCAGCGCCACGGGACTGCCCAGCGGGGACGGTGGGACGCTTGCGCCGACATCCCACAGGAAAGAGGGGGAAGGAGACCGAAACCAAGAAGCTTCTCTCCCGGCCGTGGTAGCTCCACGGAGCGTGGGTGCGGTGCTGGTGAAAGGCTGAGACCCTGCACCGCGGGCCCGGCCAGGCGCCCGGCGGGAGAGGGGTGGGGGGAGAGGTGGCAGGAGGCCTATGGATTCTAGCGCACCCCCTGCCCTGCCCGCCCCGCCGCCAGCCGGGGCCTCTCAGTTGTTCTCTATCTGCTCAATGTCCAGCTCGCCGTCCAGGGAGCAGGGGCTATTGCAGACAGCCCCGTGGTCCCGCCAGGCCGTGCCCGGCTCCCCACGCCCACCACAGCCCTCGCCGAGGGCGCAGCCACCCGCCTCCTCGCAGCACGGCTCCTCCTGGCAGGCGGGGTGGTCGTCCAGGGACGGGGGCAGAGGCTCGGGGATCGGGGTCCCGGCGGGGGTCCTGCCCCCCGTGCCCGAGGCCGAGAGCAAGGCGGTCCAGGACCTGGTGCTGCTGACGTGGAGGGCGAAGGGGCTGTGAGGGCCACGGTCCTCCGTCCCCGCGCTCAGGCAGCTGAGGCTGCTGAAGGTCTGACAGTTCTGTGGGGGAGACAGACACACACGTCACTCAGGGTCACGTTCCTGGAACCGAAGGCCCGCACGCCCCAGCCAGCCAGGCCCAGGCCCCTGGGGCTATCTGCTGGTGGGCCCGCCGGGCAGCAGAAGACCACCCAAGTCCCGGCCGCTTCCCCGACCTGGACAAGGACAAGGATAACGTATGAATAAATACCCCTGGCCGGTGAACACCATGTTAATAAAGAAAAAGCGGGGTGCAGTTATTCATCTGCAAATTGGCAAAGAGGACGAGCTTGCTAACAACCAGTTCTGGGGGCACTGCGGTGGGGTGGGGGGGGCAGGGGCATGCCCAGAGCCCTTCACACACGACCGTTCTGAAAACGGATCTGAACACTTCATCAGGCAATTTCACTTCGAGAATTTTTATCTGAAGAAAACAATCCGGACGCATGCAGAAATTCAGTGACATGAACATTCCTCGTCACGCTGTTAAATTGAAAAGAAGAAAGTGACCCAGATTCCCTGCGATAAGGGTTCCATAAAGCATGTCTTTTCAGACAAGGGAAGCCTCTTTAGCCATTAAAAGAACACGGCAGGAGTGGATTTACTGACGCAAACGGAAACACCGCCAGGCCGCACTGCTGCACAAAGGGGGCACGGTGCCCATGCCACCCTGTCGCCGTGATAGGAGGGGACATGGGCCAGGAGGGTTGGCTTGACATCCACGTGGTGCACATCAGAGCCACCCAGGGGGCCGGTTTCCACGTGAGCCCTGGGCTCCTGTGCTCTCAACAGGCACTCAGGTGACGGATGCTGCAACCCTGCTGGGGAAGGGGCCAGGCTCACAGCTGGGGGCCGCGGAGACACCCCTCAGCCTCCCTAGGCCTCAGCTGCCTCATCTGTAAGAGGCGAGTGATGGTCCCTGCCTGTCCCACAGGGCCCTTTGAGGCCCCGGTGAGAGAATGTGGCTGCCCAGGGCTCTGCACCCGTAGGCTCTGCCTCTGCAAGGGGCCAGCCTGGAGGAGGCAGCCTAGGGCCTGCCCGTGGCGGGCAGAGCTTGAACACGGCCCAAGGGCGCTTGGGGCCACCCACTCACAAAAGGGGGCAGGCCCGGCACAACGCACCCACGGGTTCAGCTACACAACAGCTCTCCCAGCTGAGCAGAGTCAGGACGGAGGGCTATGCAGACGAGGGTGCCCACGGCCCAGCCCCACCGGTCCCCAACAGGACCAGCAGCAATGCTGTGCCTTCTCGGGACGAGACAGGAGAGACGTGTGTCGAAGGCAGCAGGAGGGAGTCCGGGCTCTGGCTTCCTCCCTGCACACGCTGGGGACTTGGGGGCGTGGGGAGCACCGCACGTCTGCCAATGCCAAGGTCACAGGCCTGTCCTGAGGGCCCCCGTCCTTTCACAGGCGGCAGTGTCCGTATGTCACTTTGAAATAAAGGTGACCACCGGCTGTCACAGCGAGCAAGCCGCTGCACCAGGCTTGGCGGATGGAAAACGAAAGGCACCCTCTCTAGAGGGAAGTGGCCGGACCTGCTGCGCGCGCTCACCGTCCCCGCCGGCGCCACGGCGGAAACCGCTCTGATGGGTTTGCTCGTTTTGGAATCCTTCGATTAACTGAGAAAGGGACGCTGGGGTACTGGCGGAGTGGGGGGCTCTGGGATTGAGGAAAGAAGGGCTGGGCCACCAATCAGACCTGAGATGCTGGCCCAGGTCGTGGTGGGAGCCAGACTGGGGACCCTCGCGGTGCCCCTCCTGGGCCACGTGGGGCTCGCTGAGGCCCCAGGCCTCACAGGGCATGTTCCCTCCGCTGCCACAGCAGAGGGCCGGACGCAGGTCCTCGTGCAAAATGGCCCCCGAGAGCCTCCGTGTCCTCAGGTCAGAACACAAACCTAACGCTGTGTGTGGGCAGAGGCCCCAGATGCCTGCACCGGGAGGGTCCCTGGGCCCCCTTCTGCCTCCCAGCCACTCTCCTGACTGGCCTAGACCTGAGCCAGGACGAAAGGAGAACTGGGTAGAGAGACAAGGAAGAGGGAGGATGGCTCAGCCCGGGCCTACAGAAGCAGCGGTGTGTAAGGAATTTCCGCGAATGGCAGTGTGACCCGTTACAAATAATAACGCCCAGCGTAAACCCAACGTGCTGTGAATGGGTCACAGGGGATGCCGAGACCCTGATGCCCTCAGCCCCACGAACATGCGTTAACTAAGGTGCAGGCGGCTGCCTGACTTCACGGCAAACGTGACGGCGTGTGTCTGGGCACTAGTCATGTTAAACTGCAGCCAGCCAGCAGCAGGGTGCTGGGGACCCCAGCTTGCGGGAACCTTTCAGAGACGCTGCTTTTGCCTCAAGCATGCCCTGGCGAGGGCTGAGGTCAGAGAGGCTGTTACAGTCCTGGGTTCCGCCACACACAGGCCTGATGGCTTCAGACAAGGCCTTCCAACCTCTGGGCCTTGGCCCACCTGACAAATAAGGGCTGGGCGAAGGGCACCCGGGCGATCCCCGTTCTGAAAGTCTGGAATAACTGGGTCCTTTTTGCTTTGCAGCAGGGCAAGAAGCTGCAAGGTTTGGTTGGTGAATGTTTGTCACAAGCAAACCCCAGGATGCCACTGAACCCCACCCTCTGACAGTCCTCAAAGGCACCTACCCCTTGGCTACAAAGCCAGTGTCACGTTGAAAACGTTGTTGACTCAAAACTCAGCTGTTTCAGCCACAGTGAAAACCTGCTGAATGTCCCAGCCGGTGGCACGCCCCACCTGCCGGGGAGGAATGTGACCTGCACAAAGGGGCAGTGTGTGTGTCCTGCCCAGGCTCCATCCCAGGAGGGCCCATCCTGTGTTGGCATCCAGGGCGCGGCCCTGGGGGCAGGGTCCCGCCCAGCCTCTCCTGGCGGCTCGCGCTCCCCAAAGCCCAGCTCCAATGCAAGAATGCTGCACAGGCCTGTTGGAGGCCTGGAGGCCTGTGTGCCCTCAAAAACGTCTGGGCAAAGCTGCAAAGCTTCGAACAAGTTCAAAGCACTGTGTGAACATCTTTCCAGGGTGAGATGGCTGCTTTGGGACAGACAGTCCCCCCTATGCCAGACCCGGCCCTGGCCCAGGGATGGGCCGCCTACTTGGGCACGAGCCTGACCAGGTAGCAAATCTCAGGACCATCCACTGGCCTCAGGCTAGTGGCTGGAGACACTGCTCAGCACCCCAGTCCTAGAGTCTGGAGCAACTTTGGAATGGAGCCCCTGAAAGTCAAGTTGCTTCCATCAGAACTGCCAGGCCTCAGGTACAGGCAGCAGTGTCTCAGCCCACCCACCCAGCCTCCCCAAGTCAGAAGCAACGGCCCCTTCTCTGCACAGCCCTTCTGTGCAGATATCTGCTCCCATCCCCTCCTTCTGGGTGGCAGGCCCCTGGCCAGGCCCTGGGTTCAGCCCCGCTGGAACTCTGTGCAGCCGTCATTGCAGACAGAGGCCCACCAGACCCGGGTAGTGAGAGCACCCCGAGGGCCGGGCCCGGCTCCCGTCCACACCCGCCGTCCACACCCAGCCCCAAGCGCCCACACTGTGAAGAGGCCGAGGAGGACGCAGCCCCTCGCCAGCTAAGGGCACCTCTGCCTTGAGCTGCAATCTGAAAACCAAATCCCCCCTCGGGAACCTCACATTAACTTAACGGACTCGGCCCCGTCCTTCTGTGCACGCCGGCCACCACCCACCCTGCCGAGCCTTGGGCCATGAGCTCCGTCCCCTCCCCAAGTGCCAGCCTGGAGCAGGCAGCCCAGGGCCAAGGGCAAGGCAGACTGGGGTGCCGTGGCCGAGAGCAGGCAGCGGCAGCCCCCTTTCTCCTGGTCGTCTTGCCCTCAGGAGGACAGGCTGTTTTCCTCACTCCCGTCTCCCTGGGCCCCATCCTGCCCTTGAACCGGGAAGGCCTCGGGAGCGTGGTGCGCGTGGCCCAGGGGAGGAGCGCGGGACGCAGGGTCTGGGGTCGGAGGAACTCGCCCAAGACTGGCTCCTCCACTGACAAGAGTCGCCTCATTGGGGAAATGAACAGTCGTCACTGGCCTGGCTGCCTCCCTGGGACATTGCAAGGGTCCCACGAGAAAATGGATGTGAAGCGGGGCTGCTGGGGCCCCACCTGTGGAAGCCCGTTCCCCAGCGCCTGGCACAGCTCCCCTGCCCCTTCCTCCCGGGGCAACCCACAGCCAGGGACTGGCCGATACGGGTTCTGGAGCTGACCTGGGCCTGTTACTGATTTTTAGGGAACCACCTCAGATCCCTCTAGAAAGAGGGGCATAAACAAGCCCAACCAGCCAGGGAGAACGAGCAGACCGGGTCCGCGCCTGGCCCAGGCTTCTGGAGCCTTGCAGCCACTCTGCTGCAAGCTGCTGGGCTAGGGCCCTGGCTAAGCGGAGGCATTTCCTCCCCCAAGCAGACACTTTCATGAGAGCAGAATTCTCCAAGTATCAAGAAAACGCCAGGCCATGAGAGTGGCGAGGGGCCTGGAAATTTTTTAAGCCTCACTTGTGCTGGAAGCCGGCACAGAGACAACCAGGGCGGTGAGGTATGTGGTTTCCTGGGGTGGCGGTTTTGTTTTGTTTTTTAAACTATCTCAGGAAAGAGAAAAAGGCACCGGCTTATTTGGGGCCTATCTTTAATCCATCTTTGGTAAATCGGAGTTTCCCATGAAGGCTGGACTGTCTCTCATAGGAAGCCCCAGAGCCCAAGGGGTCAGGCGGTGGGCTGTCCCGGCTCGGAGCTGCGGGTCTGGTGGCGGGTGTCAGGCAGGTGCTGGAGGTGGCCGAGGGTAGCGGGCACAGCTGGCCCTTCGCTCCCGGCATCCCATCACCGTGCTCAGGCCCCGCCCAGCTCCACTTCCTGCTCACTCGGCTCTGTGTCGGGCCCAGCCCGTTTCTGTGACATGCTCATTACCTTTGGACCCCACACGATGCAGCCCTTTTAAGCCTGGACTGCTTCCCTACCTCAGGAAGAAGGGCAACGCCGGCCACTTACAACCCAGATAGGGAAGCTGGGTCGCCGGGGCCTGAAAGCAGAAAATGAAGTTGCCTGAAGGGAGGAGCCTCTGGGGCCCAGGGAGCACCTCGGACTTGGCACTGGACACTTGAGGTTCTTCCCAGATCACAAGTTCTAGAATCAAACGGCCAGGGGAGGGCAGGACGTATCTGAGGGGTGGAAGGATGGCCCTGGCAGTTACTAGGAAGCCCCTGCCTTCCTGGGCCTTTTCCCTCAGCTCACTGCTGCAGAGGCCACAACTGTTTCCTGAGCAGCCGTCACCTGGCAGGCGTCTCCTCATCCACTAGACCCCTGCAGGACCGTCATCCCCTGCAGAAGCAAGCCTGAGCCCAGGTGTCCCCTGCTGGTCCCCTGCGGCCCCGACCCCGCACCCCACCGCCTGGCTCAGGGGCCGGCTCACAGAGGGTGCTAGTGCAACCCGGTGGGGTGGGAAGGAAGGACCCGCTGGGTTAGCCCCGGGAGCTGGACTGTGTGTCCGCACAGCCCTAAGGTCCTGGGACGCTGTGGGCATGTGCTCTGAATGGTGGCCAACCCCGTGGTCTGGAGCCCCCCTCTGCCCAGGCCACATTGTGGCAAACGCTGTTTCTGCACCAGGCCCCGGGTGGCAGATGGCCCGTCTGGACACAGAAGGTGCGGAAGCCGATGAATGGCAAGGGGCCTCCCGGCAAGCTCACAGTTAGAAAACAAACATTTTCTTTCTGCAGCGTGCATCCTGGCCAGCACACACTCAGAGCAGGGCTTGTAAGAACACCTCGCTCTCAGCTTGCCGTGGAGGGAATTCTCTGCCTGACAGAAGTCGAGGGACCTTTCCAAAGCACACAGGGCGCTGGCGGGGGGACCAAGGCTAACGCACTGCCGGGACGCATGGGGACCCTGGGGGCGGCTTCTGCACCAGGACTGGGGGCACTGAAGGTGGCTCCAAGGCCCCAGAGGGGACGGCGGGCCCTGGGTTTTGTTCAGCTGGCTGGAGCTGGGTGCTCCAAGGGCCATGTCAAGGCACAGGGAGACAGGACTGCAGAGTATTGGGACCCTCTCAGCCCAGCCCTCCATTCTCTGTTCAGATATTGGCTTCCAGAGAAAGGGCATGCTTTTTGGGAAAACGGGCAAATCGCCAATCAGTCTAACAGACTTATCTGCAAATAGGCAGACGGAGGCCGAGAGAAGGGAGGAGACGTGCCCCAAATCCCGCAGCTGGTTGACGTGCAACCATTCCTCTTGACTTCCGGGTCAAGCTCAGGAGAACGTTCGATCCTCAGGCAGGACAGCGGCCAGAAGAGGCTGGACAAGCCTGGGCTGGAAGCCTGGCCCTCTGGGGGCCCTGGGAAGTCCTGAAATTTCTCAGCCTCAGTTTCTCATTTGGACAATGAGGCTAATATGAGCCCCAAATGAAGTCACAGGATTGTTTGGAGGGTTAATTGCATTGAGACCATGTAGGAGGCCAAGGAGGCGCTTGGCTAACCTGAGCTCCCTCCTCCCCCTGCGCCCACCCCGCCGTGCTCAGGCTAAGGTGGGGGCCCGGGGCTCTCCGTGGCCAGCGCTGCACAGCCGAGGGGTCAGGGGCTCGGCTTTGGGAACAGAATCTATGCTCTAGATGGTCAAACCCACTGTCCTTTTCAACCAAAACCTGCTTTCAAAGGAGCCAGAAGACATGCCAGCAACACGAAAGGTGAAATCTCTAGGAATAAAAATATAAGAGAGAGAGAAAAGAGACAGGGAGAAAACCTTACAGAACACAAATGTGGGCTTGAACAAATAGAGAGACATCCTGTCTGTGGACAGGAAGACTCAACCTCAAAAAGGTGTGAATTCTCCCCAAGTTAATTCAGAAGTCTAACACAATCCCAATCTACAACGTCTACAGCAGCCCTCCCCCATCTCAAGACAAGCTGATTCTCAAGTTTTCATTGGAAAAATAAACAGGTGAGAATAATCAGGAAGCCTCTGCGAAGAACAATTAGGAGAGACTAGTCTTACCAGATGCTAAAACATACTACAAAGCCTCAAAATTAGGAGTATACTACTATATGAGGACACACAGAGACTAATGAAATAGAAGAGAACGTTCTGAAATAGCCCCAGGTTAGCATATGATAAAGGTGGAATCTCAAAGCAGAGAGAGAAAGATGGAATTTTCAATAGCTGGTAAGGAGACCAGTGGGTAGACATATCAAAAAAGAAAAAAAGGGCTTCCCTGGTGGCGCAGTGGTGGAGAGTCCGCCTGCCGATGCAGGGGACACGGGTTCGTGCCCCGGTCCGGGAAGATTCCACATGCCCCGGAGCGGCTGGGCCCGTGAGCCATGGCCGCCGAACCTGCGTGTCCAGAGCCTGTGCTCCGCAACGGGAGAGAGGCCACAACAGTGAGAGGACCGCGTACCGCAAAAAAAGAAAAGAAAAAAACATGTTGTCTCCATATTCATACCACATACAGGATAAGCTCCACATAGACCGAATACTGCAACATAAAACCATAAAACACTAGGATGAAACACAAAATTCCTTTATAGCCTTTCTAAAATCCAACATTCAGAGCCATAAAAGAAAGAATTAATAAATTTGATAAAAAAATGTATACACGTCAAAAAACGCTAAAAGCACTGGTGGGATTGTAAAATTGTGCAGTCGCTTTGGAGAACAGACTGGCAGTTTCTCAAAATGTTAAACACAGAGTTACCACAGGACCCAGCAATTCCACCCCTAGGTATGTACCCAAGAGAAATGAAAACACATGCCCATACAAAAACATGCACATCAACGTTCACAGCAGTATTATTCGTAATATCCAAAAAGAGGGAACAACCCAAATGTCTACCAATTAGCAAATGGATAAATAAAATGTGGCAGGAATATTTTTCGGCCATAAAAAGGAATGGAGGGACTTCCCTGGTGGCGCAGTGGTTAAGAAGCCTCCTGCCAATGCAGGGGACACAGGTTCAATTCCTGGTCCAGGAAGATCCCACATGCCGCGGAGCAACTGGGCCCGTGCGCCACAACTACTGAGCCTGAGCTCTAGAGCCCGTGAGCCACAACTACTGAGCCCGCGTGCCACAACTACTGAGGCCCGTACGCCTAGAGCCCATGCTCTGCAACAAGAGAAGCCACCGCAGTGAGAAGCACGCGTACTGCAAAGAAGGGTAGCCCCCGCTCGCCACAACTAAAGAAAGCCCACGCGTGGCAACAAAGACCCAATGGCACCAAAAATATAAAATAAATTTAAAAAAAAAAAAAGGAATGGAGTTACTGACACATGCTACAACATGGATGAACCTTGAAAACATTACGCTGCTCAGTGAAAGAAGCCAGTCAACGAGAGACCACATTACTGTATGACTCCATTTATATGAAATACCCAGGACAGGCAGATCCAGAGAGACAGAAAGTAGATTAGTGGCTGCCTGAGGCTGGGGTGGCTAAGGGTGAATAGTGACTGGCAATGGGTATGAGGTTTTTTTGGGGGGGATGATGAAAATATTCCAAAATTGACTGTGGTGATGATTGCACAATTCCGTGAACATACTAAAAACCACGAAAATTGTTTGCTTTAAATGGGTGAATTGCATAGCATGTGAATTATAAAGCTGTTGAAGAACGCCAAAAGCAAAGTCAAAACACAAAGAACAAATTAGAAATAAACATTTGCAACTCATAGCAAGACAAAAACTAATCTAATATAGAATCGAGAAAAAGAGCGACACCTCAACTTTTTTTTAAGGGCAAATAAATACAGCAGAGGACATACGAATGACCTTTAACTATAAGATGCTCAACTGATGAGAAAAATGCTAACTAAGATGACACAGAGAAACCATCTTTCACCTATCCGGTTGGCAAAATCCACATTTGACCAGAATCTGTCGAGGCGGCGGTGGGGAAATGGACCACCTGAGGCACCCGTCGGTGGTGTGGGGCCCCCTCGTGTCACCTGGGCAATATCCTCCAAGACGACAAGTGCGTACAACCTGCAACCCGCCACCCTAGTGGCAGGATGTGCCCACAGAGGGTACACCTGCAAGTCTGAAAGGACCCACAGGCAACACAGTTCACAGCTGAGAGGGCTGCCCCCGGCTTGGGAGTCCGCAGCCGGGGCCTGGGAATGAAAGTGGGCACGTCCACACAACAGACCCTCCTGGTGCTGGAAAAAAGGCGGCAGCGGCTCGGCTCTGACACAGAAACACTTCCAGGGTCTATTATTTAAGGCAGCCAGTTTCAGAAAACTAGACGTTAGCATGCTATCTTTCGTATATGAAAGGAGAATAAAAGAAGAACCTTCTTATTTGCTTGTATTTTTATAAAGGATTTCTAGAAGGATCACAGGAAACAAATAAGGAGTTAACCTGAGGCCACGGGGGATGGGAGGGATGGGAGCTACACTTTCCCTGTATACTGTTTTAATTTTTGAACATGTGAATGTACTATCAAAAACTATGTGTATGTGTTTATTTTAAAAAGAAAGGACACTCTAAGTTAGGAATGAGGAGGATGACTCACAGGCCAAAAACTCTTACTGAAATGGTCACTCAGATTTTGAAAAAAAGAAGTCCCCCTCCCACACCATCTCCATATTAAAATCATTGTAATGTTTCTCCACCAAGTCCTTTTTGACTTTCCTTTTCTCCTTTTGGCAGGAACAAGGCTTATGCATCACAAAAACAAATGGCACTTTGCAAAACTGCAGACAAAAAAAAAAACCCCTCTACCGGGTTCCTGCATTTAATAATCACCAAATTAAATCTGAGTTACACACGAGCACAAGACGTGAAAACATCAGGCAGGGCCAACCCTTGAACGGCAAACAGGCCACACATGTGCCAGACATCTGCCTGTGGGCAGTCGGCTGTTCGGGCCTTTTCCCGGGGCTGGTAGGCGGGCTCATAAACACAGGCAGGGGGAAATCCCTGGGAAACATCTCACTGTTCTAAAGGTTTGCAGGGCTCCCCGCCTGCCTGGTGGAGGCTGGCCTGGGGTCCTCGCTCCATGGGAGAACACTGCCGGGCCTTGTGGGTGACCCAAGGTGGGGCCGGGGCTGCTTTGCACCCAAAACCCCAGCTTTCCCCAAACAAGGCCCGTCTCTTGGACCGCACCCACCTTGCCCAAATGGGCCGGTGCCCGCCATTCAGAGCCGCTGCCCGGCCCTGCCCCAAGGCAGGGCAAGGTGGCTGCTTGTTTGTCAGAAACAGTCTGGGGGAACGGCCCCCGCGTGTCTGCGAGAGGCTCGGTGCCGAGGACGGGCGTGTGGGCCAGGTGTCTGCAGTTGTGGTGCGTGTGGACACAGAGTCCCCACTTCCACCTGTCAGCATATTTCCACACCTGGTGAACACACGAAAAGCAGAGAATAAGCTCAAAGTGTCAGATTCAGCTGGATTTCCTTTCTATTTGGTGCGGGGGTGGGGAGGGGAGGATCTTTTCTCCCCTCCTTAACGATAAAATATAAATCATACAGAAAGGCAGGCAAACACTGTGGAAACACGACTGATTTCTCTGCTCCAACAGGCCTCAGCACGGAAAACCCCTACAGCCCCCAGTCCCCAGGCCCCTTACAGACTGCCCTCTCCATGGACAAAGTGCTCCCCTCCCGCTGGAAAGGACCACCAGGTGCCCTGGCCTCACTCCCACCCTCTCTGGTTTGCTTCCACGCCTTCCAAGCTCTGCACCTCCAGGCCCCTGGCCCCTGACTTCAGGGAGGACCGTGTCCGAGCAGGGCCCAGAGGCCACCTGCATAGCCGGGATCCAAACCACACCACTGGCTCCTGTGTCCACGTTGACATCAGTGGCACTGGAGGAGTGGGCTTCACAGCAACGGCCACTTGGCACTGATTCCCAGCTAACCGGCCCAGGCCAGAGGGCCGGAGAGGAGAAAGAAATGCACGACGTCCCCATGTCTGCTGTCTGGAACCTCGGCCGTCTCCCAAGGCCAAATACTGGAAAATCCAAGTAAAACTTGCCACAATCAGGCTGAACTCCAGGCAAACCCAAGGCCAAGAGAGCCTACACCAACCATCTTAGGATAATCCCAGCACCCCTCGGCTCCTGGGAGCCAGGACCCTAGCCGGTCCCAGACAGCACTCGCGCACGGAGCCTGAGGACGTAGCCAACTGGGAGGGCAGGCTCGGGGAACAGGGATGGGCTGGAGGCCCCAAGCGAAGGGGCCTGTCCCCACCGACTGGACCACCCACAGGGCACCCTGGTCTGTCCAGGTCCGCTGAGAGGGATATGGCAGGGCCACTGGGACGAGGCCCCAGAGGGCCAGTACACAATGTCTGGCTGCCCTCACTTCCACGGCATCAAGGGGGGTTCCCCTGCCAATCCACAGGGGCTCCTCATTGGTTACAAAGCTGGCCACGTCACAAGCCACAAGCCCCACTCCCTTGCTCTGTGACTTGGTCCAAGGTCAGGGTCCAAGGGCGACGGCTCCCCCAGGGAGGCACTGGGCCCACGTGGGAGAGCGAGCCCCGCTGGGACATCAAACACAGGGTCTGGGTGCAGCTCCAGGGTCTCAGGCAAACCCTGCTCCCCTCACGGCCTCCATCTGTCCTCTGTCCTGAGACAGGGTGGTCCCCAAGGACCCCGCAGCAGCCTCAAGCAGAAGGTGGGAGACGACAGGCAAGCCCCAAGGGCAGTGTGGTATCCAGGACACCCCTGAGAGGGCGTGGTCACCTGGCTCCAGGCTCCAGCCTGTCATGTATTGGGTGTGTCCTAGGAAAGTCCTGGGTCCACGTACACAACGAGGGAGTTGTTAGTCCTGCATGAGCCTGGCTGTCCCTGCCCTGCCCTGCCTGCGCCCTCCCTGCCCACGCAGGCTCCCTGGACGCACTAAGCTCTCCTGGGGGTGCCCTCCCTCAGCCAGGACTATCACCCCCTCGATAAGTCGCTCTCCCCTCACAGCCCAGCTAAAACACCCTCCCCGCCCCTACGAGCCCTCCTGGAGCCTCCCTGCTGCACAGGCTGGCTGGCAGGGTTCTGGAGGGCTCGGCCAGGGAAGAAGTCTGCTGGCCGCACCTCTGATGCCTGGAGGAACGGGGTTGGGTGGCTGAATGAAGAGTTGGAAATGGTGATCCACTTGGGGTGGAATCCTGCGTCTGCCACTACGTGTTCCCTCGGCCTCCTTGTGCAACCTGAGTGTCTCTTTCCCCATCTGTAAAATGGAGAAATAAAACTGCCCTTGTGGGGCTGTAACGGGGCTGAAATGAGATCATAACAGGGCCCGGCTCAGCGGGATCTCCACACCACATTACAGTGTCCAGCTGCACCAAGACGGAGGAGGAGGGCCGGCCCTGCCCCGAGGGGCTCAGGCAGAAGACACAGAGGGAGAGAGCCCTTCACCCACAGCTGTCCCAAGCGGAAGTGACCCGTGAGAGCAGAAATCCCAGGCGTGCTGGGGAAAACAGAGGCCGCACTGGCCTGTCCTGGACACCAGAGTTCTGCGGGGGCGAGGAGGGGCGGCTGGGCCCTGCCAGCGTGTCCCAGCATGCCTGGGCAGGGCAGGTGGCCACGGACGTGCCCGCTGGCAGCGGGTGTGGCAGGACATTCCTGGGCACATTCCACCTCTGTGGGCTCGGCTGTCCCTCCTGCAGAGCCAGGGCTGAGTGGCAGGGACACCATGTGGGGCTCTGGTGGTCCCGAGCCCCGGAGGCCCCATTAGAGGACTGCCTCTCCTGAGGCTCGATCTCACCTGGGGCAGCCCGGACACTCAGTTACAGGACAGGGTGGGGGGCTCACGCCGGACTCTTGCCCACCAGGCACTTTTCCTGGGATGGCCTGTCCTCTCACCCGTCTAAGTCACGTCTCTCCAGCCAAATCCGTCACTGCAGCAGGGCAGGGGCCTAGCAGAGGCCCAGGATCCCTGGATGGAGTCCCAGCTCTGTCCAGAGCCCCAGGGGTGACCTGAGGTCTCATCCCCCTTGGAGCCCGGCTCCTCCAAGCTGCAGTGAGGGACGACAGGGGACAACCATGGGAGCCAGGGAGGTTGCAAAGACCTGGGAGCTTGCGTGGTGCTCGCGAAGTTCTCTGGATGCTTGTGGCCACCAGCCCAAGACTCCTCAGTCTCTGCTGCCCAGGGAAACTCGGTCAGGGAACCCCTAGTGCAGGGGCTCTTGGGCTGAGGGGTAGGGGGAGCAGGCTCGGCATTCTCCACCAGGACCAGGACAAGCCCACCCCAGCAGGAGATCCAGATTCCAGGCCAGGAGCAGGCACCCAGGAGACTTTTTTTTTTTTGCAGTACGTGGGCCTCTCACTGTTGTGGCCTCTCCCGTCGCGGAGCACAGGCTCCGGACGCACAGGCTCAGCGGCCATGGCTCACGGGACCAGCCGCTCCGCGGCATGTGGGATCCTCCTGGACCGGGGCACGAACCCGTGTCCCCTGTATCGGCAGGCGGACTCTCAACCACTGCGCCACCAGGGAAGCCCCCAGGAGACTTTTTAAAAAATATATTTATTTATTCGTCTTTACCTGGTCTTAGTTGCGGCATGCGGGCTCTTAGTTGCGGCATGCCGGATCTAGTTCCTGGACCAGGGATCGAACCCAGGCCCCCTGCATTGGGAGTGCGGAGTCTTAGCCACTGGACCGCCAGGGAAGTCCCTGGGAGACATTTTCACAAAGCGCACTGGAGATGCCAAAGAGGCTGTGCAGGGCACGTCCTGAGCGGCACAGGTGTGGCCCGGAGCATCACGCCCTGTGCCACCAGACAGACACAGGAGCGGAGTGTGTGCTGCTCTGAGTGAGTCTGGATAAGCCATTGTCACTTAGAGGCGTGATGGAATCACGATGCCTACCTCGTGGAAGACCCAGCTCAGGGCCTCAGTGTGCTGACAGAATGCACTTCCCACTTGGAGGCCTGACCGCAGGCTCCGGAAGGGCTGGCCAGGGTGGGTCCCTGTTTCTTTGACTTTCCCAGGGACACACCTCAACATAACCGAATTTCCCGACAGGCTTATTTTTTTCCTTTGCTATTTTTTCCCTTTTGTTCGTTACTGTTTAAGTGCTTGACAGGACATGCAAATACGGCACTGGCATCTCGAGGCATCTAGAAGCCCTCGCAGTCACTTGCCAAGTGAATACACCTGAGGTGGATGCCCGGGGCCAAGCTGGGTGAACCTCTCGCTCCATTATCTCGTCATCTAATCCTGAGAGGCGGGCTCTGCCAGCACCTCTGCCTACAGGCAGAGAGACCCAGGTAACTGGGCAAAGTCCCACGGGGCCTGGGGTGGGCCAGGCTCAACCCCGGCTCTGTCTGTGCCCTTACCCATCACTCTGCACCTCGTGGCTGCCAGAAACGCCTGAATCCGGGGTGGAAACCCAACCTAATTTCTACCCCCCAAGTACCCCCAGCAAGGCTTGCCTACTACTTGGTGAGAATTCCCAACTACAAAAGCCAAAGGCCCTTATGACAGCAAGGGCTCCGAGACGGCCCCGAGAAATGTGCAGGGCCCGGAGAAGCCCTAAATCATTCTTCCATCCAGACATTTCTTCACATAAAGAGAAAACCGACCCACAAGGTTGCGCTACCGTAAATTCCACCTGTCATCCCCTGGAATCCTGCCTTGTCCCAGGAACGAAGTCAAGGCATTTCTGGGGGTTCTCATGTCCTAGCAGCCGTGGAGCCTCTGACGGTCGTAGAACTAACGTCTACTAAGCATGTTCCCTGAGCTTCCCAGGGTTATCCCACTGAACCCACACGACACCCCCGAATGGGGACGGGGGCACTCCTGTCACTGGAGGCTCGGGAACTTGCCAAGGCCACACAGGGAGTAAGTGGGGAGGATATGAACCCCGGCAGTCTGACCCTGAGACCAAGGGCCCGAGTGCCGGAAGGAGAGGCAGCGGGAAAGGACGCGGCCTCCCTGGTGCACACGCCAGCAAGGCAGCAGCCCCGCCAGGGGCCAGAGGGTAGGGTGTGCCCAGCCTGGCCCCACACGGGCCAGGCCCTCAGCTAGATGGGAGAAAGGGGCAAAGGCCGCAAGTGTATAACTGCTGCCTGGAGTCACCCCAGGTGATGACGTGTCAGGGGAAATGCTGAAAGTGCCAAGGAGGCAGATCCACAAGAGGAACCAGCCAGGGCCCAGCGACAGCGCCTGCGTGCACACAGAACCTGGCATCTTCCCAAGGGTCCCAGCTCGGCCCCTGCTCCCTTCTTCCCCTTAGATGTAAATTAGTTCACGTGTGTGTGCATGCACACCGCACACACAGACACACACAGCTCCGCCATCTTGCAATCACTTCAAGGTGCTGCAGTTCCGACAATGTCCGACGATCACGTGGTCAATCTGACTCCGACCCCTTCGTGGCCGTCCTCGTCCAGACGGGTGAGGCGAGCTGTGATGGTGCCGAGATGGCAAATGAGGTGCCCACCGCCAGGAGACCAGCTTCCGGGCCTGGGCCCCAGCCTCTAGCTTCAGACCATCACTGGCTGAGCCCAAGCCAGGGAATGAGCCTACTTCTCTCTTGTAAAACTTGTCTGATGATTTGGAAAACGCATAGAACCCGCGAGGAAGTCCTTCACTTTCCATCTGCAAGTGGCTACCACAAAAAGGAGCCGCCAGACTCTGTGTGTCATCAGCTGAAGCCCGGGTCCACTCAGAAAGGGGAGCCTCGGGAGAGAAGGTTCTAAAATCCCCATGGGAGCCACCACCAGGCCCTTAGGAGAAAAGCAGCCCCAGAGCCGGCCCACCCCCGGCAGGCTGGGTCGCTGCCCCTCGGACCACAGGAAGAGGGCCCCGTCTCCACCCTCTGTCTTCCAAGCAGATAGGCGGGTCTTATTATGAAAAAGAGAGCTGATAACATACCCCCCTGACCTGGGCGCCTACCATGTGCAGGTTCCTCCAGAACCCCTAGGAGGCAAGTGTCAGGGCTCCTACTGTACAGATGAGGAAACTGAGGCCCGAGGAGCCTGCCAAGGTCACCGAGTGAGAGTGGGAACCTCAGGCCACGCTCTGCACAAAATGGCACAGGCACACAGGCATGCACACGTGTGTGCAACGTGGTCATGTGCACACACACACTGCCCTGCAAACCTGGAGGGAAAATGAGCCGTGGAGGCCCTCCTGGCGGGTCACTGCAGCCGCAGCCAGGGGTTGCTCCGAGTGGGCTCAGGGCAGAGAGCAGTCCTTCTTCTGTCCACCTCGAGGACACTGACGCTGCCTGGGCTTGTTAGCAATCGGCCGCGCAAGCAGGTCAGGGGATCTTAATGAGGCTGGGACTCCAGATGAGAGGCGATGAAAGCCGGAGCCACACTTATGGACAAATCCACAGTGACGGGTCCCCCTCTCGTGCCAGTGCCTCTCCTGGCTGTTGTGGCCAAAGCAGGCCAGCTTCAAGGGGCGGGGCGGGGGGGTGGACGGGCAGAGTGATTCTGCCGCGACAGAAGGGCTGCCTGGCAGAGCCCAGACAGCCCCAGATGCCACCTTCTCAAGCCTGGCACGTCCTCTCTGCAGGAGAACCAGCCTGGGGTAGTGGCCCCACCCTGGCAGCCCAGCAGGCTTGCAGGCGTCCCCCGCAGAGCGACAGCAGCCAGGCTGACGCCCTGTGGTCGCAAAGTCCCCAGAGGGAACAAGGGCCCTGAGGCCCTGTGGGTCAGCAGCCCGCCAAACACACCCACCCACACATACACACACTCACAGAAACCTGGGAGGAGGGTGGCCTTCTCTCTCCCCTGCACTTACAATGGGTTCTCACTCTAAAACTAAGTATGAGCTACGAATTTTCCCCCAAATTGTTCCGGCAGGATCGGAGAACCCAGAACAAAACTCCCTTAAGGTGCGGCACAAAGCGCTCGGGCAGTCGGCAGAACTGCTTTTCTACTTCCCGCCTTCCCTCGCGCTGTCTCCCTCTTTCATCTCCGCCATCGTCCCCTCTAAGTGAGACCTCATGGTGTTTTCATGAAAGCAAGAAAAATTGACATTCCTGAAGGTATTGTGGGACCTGTCGAGGCAGAATCACTCACATATGCCTTTTTTCTCACTTTTTTCTCACTGATCTTAGAGAAAGAGAGAGAGACAGAGACAGAGACACACACACACACACACACAAAACACAAACAAAAAAGTCCGTTCCTCGACTGGCCAATGAGAAAGAAAGCCTCACTCTGTCTCTCGAGGGAGAGACATCAATGGTCGGAGCGCTCAGGTTAACGGAGACGCACAGAACTAAGCACCCCACTCACCCAGCTGAAAACAAGAGAGCAACTTCCAACCGATTGGGGGAAAAAATTAATTGCAGCTTTAGAACTATCCTTTCTCTCCCGTAGGACCCCGGAGCCACGGGAGGCCATGGGAGGCCCAGGCGCTCTGCAGGGCTCCCAGCGGTTACTGCTATTCACCACTCGCAGGTGGTGATCAATTTCCCAGGGTTTATCAGCGTGGCGATGGTGCCGTGCTCTTTCAGCGAGGGCTGCGGGAACCCATACAGGGCCACTTAAATCAGTCTGAAGCTGTGAAAGGCTCCATCACTTGAAGCCCGGGCCTGGCCGCCCAAACAGAGCCCCGGGAGGGCTGGCGGGCGGGCGCAGGGCCGGGAGGATGGTGCCAATTAAAAACCCAAGCCGATGGGCCTTTCTCTTCCTCGTTTTCATTCCTACAGCTACATTGTGTCCACTGGCAGCAGATTCCAAAAGCAAGGCAGGGGCATTCACCTCCCAGGGCTTTAGAGCTTCCATTCCCAAACTAGGCTAATTAAAAGCACAGTCCCTCCCAGGCTGCTCCTGGGGAGGAGTGAAGACAGAGGCCTCAGAAGACAAGGCCTGACTGTGAATGCTGGACTCTTCCGGGGACGGCTAGCAGTCTGGGAGGATGGGTCCCCTTCAGACCGTCACCCCATCCTCAGAGGCAGAGGGCCTCTGGAAGGAAAGGGCCCACTCCGGCATCAGTCCCCAGAAGAGCCTGGCCCCTGGGGTCTCTGGAACATTCCAGCATTCCCTGCGTGTGCCAGAGGCCCCCAAACCTGCTCAGGAAGACAGGGCAAACCTGGTGTGGGTGGGACTGGGCCGGTCTGCAGCTTTCACAGCCCTGCTACAGGGCTGACGTGCCTCTGGGATAAATTCACCATCCCATGCCTGCTCCCAGGACGCCCAGTGGACAGCAAGCTGGCCAGCCAGGGGTCACTGACTATGGAGACAGTCGTAGTCTGGGGAAGATGGGGCCCAGGCCTCGCCACTTTCTAGCTGTTTATCCAAGGCTCAGCCCCTCTGCCCCTCTGGGCCTGTTTCAACTGGAAAGCGGTGACAGTGAAAGGGCCCTTGCAGAGCTGCTGGGCTAGCACAGTGCGTGGCATACACACAGCCTCACCCAGGGACAGCCAGCATTGCGACCACGAACCACAGCACTACCAAGGGGCCACCACCCCTCAGAAGCAAACCCAGGAGCTTTGGCTCCATGGGGGCAAGTCAGAACCCCCAGAAATGGGACAGAGGGTCCTCCGTGCCCCCCGTCCCCCCCTCCGCCTCCAGTGCCCTTTAGAATTCCAGGACAGCTCCTAGCCCAGCAGTGGATGAAGATGTGGGTGGCAACTCTGTTCTTTGAACAAAGTGCACGTTAATTCCAGCTGACCTACGTGGCATTCAGCAGCCCTTCTCCAAATTACCCGAGTATCTGAGCTACTGAACGAGGTCCTCCCCCAAGAACGTCTCAGAAAGGCACCGCTCAAAGTTTGCTGCCGCAGAGGGAGGCCAGAGGTGACCTCCCTGGGCTGCTCAGAGAAGCTGCGGATGCCGGTTTCCCAGATGGCGGTGGGAGGGGGCATCTGGAGAGCTCCGAGAGGCCCAAGAATTTGACCTGAGAGGGCAGGCGGCCGTGATGGGAAAAGGGGAGGGACGCAGAGGAAGGTAGCCTGGGCCGGCCTTTCCAGTCAGAGCCTCCCCTGGTCGGGAGGCCGGGAGACAGAGGGGATGGTGTGTGCGGCCCCTCTGCCGTGGGACCCGACACAGCCCGGAGCATCTGCCCCTGAGTGGGGTGAAGGTGGCTCCCGCTGTACCCGGAACCCATGGGGCCTGCCCCTCACTTTCTTCCTCGAATGAGAGGAAAAGGAGCCGCGTGGGTGGGAGAAGAGGCCAGCCCTGCAAGGCAAGGACCCCAGCAGTGGTCCCCTGCCTCAGGGGCGGCAACAGAACAAGGACCAGGCTTGGGTCTCACCAGAGGAGCCCCAGGGCACGCTGTGGCCCTGCAAGGAGCTGGGCCGAGCCCTCCGTGCAGAAAGAGACGGCCAGCCCAGGGCTCCCTGGACACCTCCGCGCAATGCGGCTCTGTGGCCTCACCTCTCCAGTGCTCAACGTCTCCCTCAAGGGAATATCTGGGACTCTGGTCCAGCTTCCTTTTTCTCTTTCAAGTTTAAAAGAAATTGAGCATTGAGAATTATAATAAAAATAACACTAATTCCAAGCCAGTGCCTCCTCAGTCCCTGCTGAGAGATGCAGTCTTAGCTCCTGAGACAGGCTCTGAGGCCAGGGGTGGCCCTGGTGTGGCAGTGTGCTCTCCAGTCTCGCTCCCAGGAGGGGCAGAGGACGGGGCCAGCTCTGAGGGCAGACAGGTGATGGTAAATCAAGTCGGGCTCGTGCCAGGCAGTTGCTAAGATCTTCCCGAGAACCCTGAAATACTGATTAATGGGGGAGATGGCTCTGGGCTTTGGCAGGGGACTCAGGCGCCTTTTCTGATGAAAAGCAGTGGCGCACACTGCTGGCGGCTGTCTGGCAAAATGCCTGTTTGCCTGGCCTCCCTGAAGGGGATCAGGAGAGACCCTGGCACTGCCCGGGAGCCAGCAGGAGCAGTGGGCCAAGAAGCCATCAGACAGTGTCACCATCCTTCGTAGCTCCTGGGGTCTCTCCCCGGGGATGGGGAGAACAAAACTAACAAACCCGTCTCAGGGGCGCACGCCCCGCGCTGCCTGTGTCTTCAGGTAACAGGATGTCCCGCCGCCCAGCCCTACCCAGCCTGCATGGCACTATGAGCTGAGTAGGCACTGAGAAGGCACCTCTCCTTTGCCACTGCCCAGTTCCGAAGAATAAGATTTCCTGTCTGAGGCCAGACATGTAACAGGGCCCCAGGGGCGGCAGCCACCAGGGAGGTCAAGATCTTTCTCTCATTCCAGTCTGTAGCCTCACCTATGCAGTGTCGCCTCTAGGTGACTGTCATGACCTGGGGGAGGGGGAACCTGGGGCAGCTGTGGGTAGAGGCAGGGATTCTCCAGTGCAGGGCAGCTCCTCTCCCTCCAGTCCCAGATGTAATGCAGCCGGAGCTGAGAAACTGCCCTGTCTCAACAGCACAGCGTGTCTCCCTGTTCTGGAAGCTCGGTTTTCCTTCTCTTAGGCATTTGCTCGGTGCCTTAAAGAGTGTTCCCACTGTGGCTTCAGTGCTGACAATGGCCCTGCAACAGGTTCAAACATCTTCCCCAGGTCTCCAGTGCCTGACGGGACAGGGGAGGAAAAACACGCAACTCTCCAGCCAAGCGGAGAAGGAATCCTAGAACGAACGGAACTTTTCCGACTGGCTACCCCAAAGCGGGGCTCTCCCGCCGTCATGCCGCCAACTCCGTGTCCTTCCTCGGCTCTTTTCCTCCCAGCCCTGGGCCTGCCTTTGGGACCTTAGGCCAAGGGCAGAAGGCAGAAGGTTGGGCTCGCCATGGACGCAGGCGTTTATGGTGACTCAACAGCCCTTCCCTCCAGCCCAGGTGGCGATGGTTAGTCCCTCTCTATGGCTCTTTTCCCCAAGTCTCCTCCTGCTACAGCGAGACCAGTCTGCATCCACCCCCCTCATGTGAACTCCGACTTCCCTTCCTTCTGAGTCGTCAGCCTGCAATACTGGGGTGACTCATATGCTTACAGAAGGCGGAAGCAGGCACGGTGGACGCCCAGGGGTTTGGGGAGATCTGCGGGAGTCTTTTCCCCACTGCAGGAGGAGGGCCTGTGACAAGCGAAGAGCCAAAGTGTGAAAGCACAGACGCCGTGCTCTCTGGGTCTGAAGGGAGGCCCCATCCCCGGGATGCAAGCTACCCAGGCACCCTTGGAATCAGCCCCAGGGGCCGTGACAGGGTGACACGGCCCATCTGGCAGGCACCGGGCCCCACCTGGGGGCCCAGAGCAGGAGGAGACCAGCCCGGCCTCTGAGGAGTCCAGTCGGGAAGGGCTGAGGCTGCTGAAGGGGGCTCGGGGCCAGGGCTCGGGCCAGCGTTTGCTGAGCACTTGGCTGGGATACCATTTCATTTAACGTACACTTCCCTGAGAGACTCGACTTTACTATTAGAAATGGGGAATCTGAGCCCCAGTGACGGGAATGAATGGCTGGCAGAAAGCCACTGCAGGTCCCCCCTCCAAGCAGCTGTCCAGGCCCCCAGGCCTCGGCCGTTTCTCCTACTCCCAGACCCGCACCGCGACAATCCAGTGCTTCAAGGCCTCAAGTTGGATGCTGATTTGTCCGCCTTGAGGCCCCAGATTCACGGGGTGCCCTTCGGATGGACAGGCGAGAGAAGGGAGGGAAGGCAGCCTGCTGAGGGCCCACCGGGTGCTGGGTCCTGACTCCCGAGCTGGCTGTGAGAGGATGAGCGTGTCCCCACACACTGTCGTGGACCGAGGGTACATGCCCAGTGTCCCAGCTGGGGTGTGGCAGAGCCCCGGCACCCGGCTGCGCCTCCCGAGAGACGCAGAGCAAAGAGCTTTTGGACTCTGATGGGACCGTACTGGGGTCAGGGTTCCCTGCAGCACCCGGACTGCCAGGGAGGCCAACACCGAGTGCATTGGTAGCTGCACTCAGCTACTTGCCAGCAGGGCATCAGGGCGGGGCGAGGGATGGAGAGGAAGTGGGTGTGGGTGAGAGAGCATCAACAGGAAATGCACGGGACGTGCCTGTGAGCCGGCTGCCACCCCCCGGACTCCTGCCTTGTCGGTTTTCCCTCAGATGCTGAAATCCACTTGCCTCTGCAGGGCAAAATGGCACACTCCCCCTCCTTGAGAAGGCCCTCTCTGTGGGGTGGCCAGGGGCATCGAAGCTTCTGGAAAGCAGATACTGATGGCTCTGGAAACGTTTGCAGGAAACCCCCGCGTGTGAGAGGGATGGATGGGCACGGCTGCCCACAGACCAGCGTGCGCAGCACCCATGAGCCCACACTGTCCATGGAGAGGAAAGCCTGGGGCAGTGGGTACCAGGGGGAGGGTGGATGAGCACCAGCCTGCTGGGTCCTGGCTGGGCTCCACACCACCTGCTGTGGAGTCATCAACCACCCCCATCCCCCCTCAACACCTCCATCTCCCCATCTGTGAAATGGCAGTAATGGTCTCTGGCCAGCTCACCTGGCAGCACGACCGCGAGACCTCAAGGGTAATTGTCACGAGGCTTTGGAAAAGAGAACCCACTGAAACAGCGGCGGCAGAGCCCTCGACTGCACCCCAAGCAGCAGCGAGCCCCGGAGTGCTCCTCTCATCCTCACTGTGCAGATGAGCAAGCAGGCGTAGAGAGGCTCAGTACTGCCCGAGGTCCCAGAGCTGAAAGTCGCACCGCCAGAGCTTGGGTGCCCGCCCTGCCTGCTCAGGGCTCCTCTTGCCACTAAGAGCCTGGCCGGGATTAGCAATCGTGGGAAGCTGCCCTGGGAAGAGAGGGCAGCATCCCAGCCCTTGAGGAATGTGCAGCGTCACCGGAGGCCGGTGGAAAGCGCCTGCCACAAGAGAGGCCCTTGGAGGCGCAGGGTGTGGGCCAGGGCGGCAGAAGGAGACCAGTGGGAGAGGAGAGCCCCGTCCTGCCAACTTGCAGGAACAGCTGCAGGCCTGCTGGAGAAGGTGCCAAGCAGGGAGGGCAGGCGACAGAGTGCTAGAGGGCCAGGGGCTAGTCGCCGCCCTGTCGCCAACTGACTCACTGTGTGACCCTGCGCAAAGGGCCTCGCCTCTCTGGGCCTCAGTTTCCCCAGACGCGCAATGACGGGATTAGATGAAGGTCCCTTCAAGCCCTGAGAATTATGGGTGCCAGCTAACACCTTCGGCATCTCTTCATCCTCAAAACTGGGAGCGAGGAATCCAGCCCTGATTACTGGAAGTTCTCATGTTGTCGTCCTAGAGGAAAACACTGTCGTCTCAGGAGACACCGGCACACCGACCTCGGCAGAGGCCCCCGCGCTGTTCTTGGACTGGCCTGGCACCCTCTGACCACCCACCTGACCAACCAAGATAGGGGGACGGGTGGAGAGGGCGCTGCCCGGCACACTGGCCCAGGCATCAAAGGCAGCGGTGGGAAGCGGGACGTGCAGTCCCGGCAGCCCCGCCTCCACGGGAGTCAGCAGCTCTCTCCCAACATACTTCTGCTCCACAGCACACCACAGGGCACTGCCAAACCCCCAACAACTGCACAGACGTGGACAATGCCAGTTCTAAACAAACTTCCACAGTTTAAGCCTGGGTCCGTGTTCGCACAACTGTGTGCAGGACGCCTGCTGTGAGCGGCGCCCAACTGGAAGACGGCAGGATTCAGGACCAGAGAGCTGCCCCCCACACCCCCAAACGTGGCCTGACGGCACCGTGCTCTCCCCGGCACGTGCTGGGAACTGTGCACTTCATCCCTCCCATTCCTTCAGGCTCCAAAAGCAACGAACACTTACTGGATGTATATTCGTCCCACAAACGATGCTGTGCATCTCCAGTCCTCACGCTGCCTCCACAAGGCAGGTATCGTTAGCCCCATTTTTCAGGAAAAACAAACCAAAACCAAAATCAATCCAAAAAAACCCGAGGCCCAAAGAAGTAACCTGCCCAGGATGGTGCAGCTAGTGAACGACAGAGGTGGGGCTGACCCCCAGGCCTCTCCCCGGGCTACCTCCCTCTCCGCCGTGCGCTCGGATCTCTAGTCACCTACTGAGGTATTTATAGCATTAAGAGCTAAAGTCATAACAAGATGATTTGGTGACACGCACAGATGACATAATTATCTACCAGACGACTTTTCTCCCTAATGGAGCCAGAATATTTTATTCTTAGCAATAGAATTAAGTACAGGATAATTTTAAGATACTGTAGGCTCTGGCTTGCTCCCAGAATAAGTGCTAAGAAGCCAGCAACTAAGAAGACCTCTCCCTACAAGGAGGAACTTTCTACCAGTTGGAAGAGACCAAAGGTGAAAGAGCCTTCTTGAAGAGGCGGAAGCCCAGGTCACACTGCAGTACACAAGAGAGGACAGGTGTATTCCACTTAGCTTCAGAGAGCTAGGCATGAGACAATCTTCTAAGTGTTCTCACTGGACTCTGTATGCTAGACGATGATGAAGAAGCTGATGGTGGTGATGGTGACAGAGGTGATACTGAAGGTGATGATGGTAGCAGTCGTGATGGAGATGGTGATGACGTTAGTGGTGGTGACGGCAGTAACAACGATGGTGGTGATCCTGATGACAGTAGCTACCATTTGTTGAGCATCCCCAGTGTGGCCGGATGTGTTAGATGCTCTACACCCTTTGGCCCACTCCATACCCTCTGGCGTGTGATCTTCACACCAACCCTGGGAAGTAAGTTATCAACCCCGTTTGCCAAACGAAGAACCTGAGGCTCAGAGTGGTGACCTGGCTAGAGTGGTGAGGCCAGGATTCAAACACCAGTCCACTGAATTCCCAAGGCATTGCTCCTTCTCTACGTCATACCTCCCCAAGGGACCTATTCCAGGTAAGAAACCATTGCTTCTACTGATAACCAGTTTCCAGCCTCTATCTCCCCAGTATAAATGTCCCCAATCCCCCAGTCAAGCTAACTTCCCTTAGCCGTTGGTGTTTGTTTTAAGAGGGGAGGCTTATCTGAAAGGAAAAGGCTCATCCTAGAGTGGACCTTGTGTGCTCCAGACTCAGCCCTCTCCTGCCCTCAGCACTGAGCGCCGAGGAAGGAAGGACAGTGGGGACTGCTGCGGGCTGGGAGGGCGCTGAGGGGCGCTGCTGGGCTGCGTGCGCCTCCCTTCCCCGAGGGCTCCCCAACCTCCCTTCAGAGGCCGCTTCCTGCCCCAAAGCCAAAGCCGCAGCAGCGAAGGAGGCCGTGAGGCAGGGCGGTGGAGAGGCCAGGGCCAGGCATGTAGGCCAAGCAAAGGCTCTGTCCTGCCCAGCCGGCTTCTGCTGCTGCGCCACAGGGAGAGGAGACAAGGCCGTCCCTCAGCCCACATCCGGAGCCTCTGATGGCCTCGGTCAGCCTGAAACCAGGAGTCAAGGCCCAAGCGCCCGGCTCAGAGCCCCGAACTCCATCTCCCTCGGGCACTGAAGGGCAGGAGGCTTGAGGGCAGAGCTGCCAGAGGGCGCTGACTGCAGTCCTGCTGGGTCTGCTGCAGCCTCCACGCTGCACGGGACAGGCATGGGTGGAGCTGAGGAGGGTGGCCGAGGGGAGAAGTACAAGACCACGGCTGCGGCCCAGGCTTGCTCCTAACCCACAAGTACCTCGACAGAAGTCCAGCTGCTGAACAACAGCACAGGCCCCCAAACAGGCCCCGGGGCCCAGACTGAGCACCCCACTCTCCCGCTGCCTCCTCTACTGGCCTCCCAGCCCGGCAGCTCCCTGGCTTCTTCCTCTGGGCAGTGCGGCGCAGTCAGCTAGCTGACTTCCTGCCCTGGGGCATGACCGCTCTGGAGAAGCGAGGCCACAGAGCCAGCTGGTAAGTCCCACCGTGGACACGTGGCTCCAGCCCCTGGTCAGCAGACCCCGCGACCCAGCTCCTCCAACACCGACCCACAGTCCCTCAAGCGGCCCCTGCCGACCGAACCCAGAATGTGCCAACCCCAGCGTCAGGATGACCTAAGCCTGGGGGCCATTCTCAACCCAGGGAGCTTTCACTCACTGGCTCCTTTATTCACCCCCATCTGTGAAGCCCCCACTGTGTGCCGGGTGCTGTCCTGAGCTCCAGGGGCTCAGGGACCAGCAAGACAGGTCCCTGCCCTCCAGGATCCCCCTCCCAAAGGACATGGCTGGGAATTGCAAACCCAGCACAATTCAGACTCATCAAAATACGGCAAGAATGAGAACTTTTCCTAAGGTTGGAACAGTTGCCCCAGTTTCTTCATTTCCAGGCCTCTTTTCCATTTAGGTTCTGAGACTTACCCAAGTTTGTCCCTACAGAGGGGAAAAGCATCCACTTCCCGAATGTTTCTACTCAGTAGGTCTGAGCCGTTAACAGTGCTTAGAGGGTTCATCACTCACACAGCACGTCCGCATCCAGCCCCGGGGGCCCTGGGCGGCACGAGGACGCGCCCTGTGCACACTGCTGCCCAGTGGCAGAGGCTGTGGCCATGCCCTCTCTGCCATGGGCTCTGGAGAGTTCTCAGAAGGCGCCTGGTCCAAAGCTGCCCTCAAATCTGGTCCCAGCCTGCCAGCCCTGGTGACAAGCTGCTGGGTGACTGCGGCACAGCCGCTTCCCTCCCCTGGGCCTCAGCGGCTTCGCCTGCAGTTAAGGGATTGAAGGCGGCGAGCGAGGTTTGGTGTCTCCGGGTGCCGACACGCCAGGGTTAACACCAGGAGTCTAGTGCTAGTGGGAAAGAGGGGTGTGTGTTCCTAGGGCCACGGGGAAGCACGGTGGCGCAGGGCTGGAGCTGCTGATTCCCAGCTCCGGGTCCCAAGTTCTTCAGCGTGGGGAGCAGCAGGACTCCCAGAGGAAGGCTCTGGAAGGACACATGCTCTTTCCAGCTGAGACTCGCAGCCGAGTCCCCAGGACACAGGCCCCGCCTGTCTCCTCCCAGCCCACAGCTGCACACAGGCTCAGATGCCCTACGTGGGCATGGGCTCCACCAACCAAATACTTCAAGGGTCTGCAGACAGAAGGGCTCATCCCCCCTGGGGCGCCCAGTGCCCTGGCCACGAGCAGACTGACGACAGCCCTAAGAGGGAAGAGCCACGTGCTCTTGAGGCCAGGACAGCACTTTCCAATCAGGTTCCCCCGGGGCCCTGCAGAGAACTCAGCTAAAAGGAGCCTTGGGGGCTGCCTGTCTGCACCTCAAGTACCCCAAACACTGTCCTGCTTTGCTCCTCGAAACTACTTAGGTCGATGATTTCTATGCCCACTTTGGGGAGTGGAGCCCCCTTCTAGCTCACACAGGCTTTGATGAGTTTCTCTGAGGAAGCCCCACACTCAAGGCCAGGAAGTGATGTCTTCTAGATTTCGGGAAGAGCTGTACCTGCGGCCGGGGCGGCTGGCTTCCTCTGCACCAGGAAGGCTGGGTACGGCAAGAAGGGCCCTGCTTGGGGCCCCTGATGCCCTCTAAACAGGGGCATCTACGGAGCCAAAAGCAGATGGGCGCTGCCAGGGGTCCCGGCAGCCAGGCCTCCCTCTCCGCCCTCTACTTCCAAGCGGTTCTGCCAACGGCCAAGGAGGGATGGGCTGCTGGTCCGTCGCTAGGGTCCCAGTGGGGCGGCGGCATCAGGCTAGGAGACAGGCAGACCTGGGCGCTCAAGGTCCTCTCTGCAGCCACGTCCTCCCTGTGTGGCCTTGGGCAGCCCCTCCACCTGAGCCTCACTCTCCTCATCTGTAAGCTGGGCGAGCAGAGCCCATCTCAGAGGGGTCCCGTGAGGAAGAAACAGGCAAGGCGTGCGAACGTACTTTGTGACTCTAATGTGCTGGTTGGATGGGAGGGGTCCACATCAGGCCAGGTCTGGAACACCTGTCGTCCAGTTCAGGGCTGGTGCCAGTTGGATTCTCCAGCTTATGTTTTTACATTAACCAGCACTGGCCAGAGGCTCAGGTGGCAAACCGCAGGGGCGGGGTTCCCCCTGGCAGGCTTCTGGTGGTTCCAGTCAGCACCCTTCCCAGGCTGAAGCCTGCCAGGTCACTCTGTGGACTCAGGAAGGATGGATGCTCAGAACCATTAAAGAAGCCACAGGAGGGGCTTCCCTGCTGGCGCAGTGGTTGAGAATCTGCCTGCCGATGCAGGGGACACGGGTTCGAGCCCTGGTCTGGGAGGATCCCACATGCCGCGGAGCAACTGGGCCCGTGAGCCACAACTACTGAGCCTGCGCGTCTGGAGCCTGTGCTCCGCAACAAGAGAGGCTGCGACAAGTGAGGCCCGCGCACTGCGATGAAGAGTGGCCCCCGCTTGCCGCAACTAGAGAAAGCCCTCGCACAGAAATGAAGACCCAACACAGCCAACAATAAAAAATAAATAAATAAATAATTAAAAGAAAAAAAAAGAACCCACAGGACACCAGGCACCAGCTAGGCTGCCACATCTTCCTTATTTGGAAAGGATGGAAACTCTTGGGTGTAATCCTAAATAAAAAGGCTCGTATCATTACCAAAGGAAATAATTACAAAGCATTAAATGATAAAAACACGCTGTGAGCTCAATGCTGTGCCTGGTAGCCAACACTAAGGTGCTCAGAAAAAGATCTTAGAACAAAGGACCTGAAGCCTTGGGCCCGCCTGGCCCTCCCAACCCCTGGGTCTGAGCACTGATGTTCCCTCCACACTGGGACAAAACAGGACTGCAGTGGAACTTGGTCTCTGGGAGAGGGGCATCTCCGATCGGCTGCCACACAGGGACGATGGGAAGGAAGGGATGCTCCTGCAGACAGGGCTTCTGGTTCCCGGCAGCCATAAGGATGGCGGCCGGGGCGGCAGGGTGGCGAGGGCTCATTTTCCACTTAGAGCAGAACAAACAGAAGCGAGTTACTGGAAGGCAGACTCTCCCTGATTCATCTCCCCGAGGCCCCCCTCCAGGGCCGGGGCGGTGCAGCACATGCCCGGGGGAGAAAGCCCACCCTGTTACGTGCAGGAGTGCCCTTCCCAACCCGGCACAGGAGCGATGGCAGGAACTCGCTCCCTTCCGTTACCGGCATGGTCAGGGCTGACGAGGCACCGCATTTTGGGTGGGGCGGCAGGTGGCCCTGACATGATGCTCTCCGCTCTAGAGGTCCTGGGTCTGCGAGCCAGCCACTTTGTAGGAGCCCTGTGCGCCTACCCACCCATCTACGTTTGGCCCGAGAAGCCCCGAGGGCAGGTTCACACCGGATCACCCTGGCTTCTTTTAAAAGCAAGACACACGGGAAGGGCACAGAGATCACTCTGACAACAGTCAAGACTGACGTGAGCCACAGGTCCCAAAACAGAGCCCAGGTTACATGAGCCCAAGGCACATAGGTCACAGGCTTCTGGGAAATCCCATGGTCACGGAGGGTGACATGGAATCTGAGCTCCAGGGCCTGGGACTGCTTCCCCAGTCCCTTAGTCCAGCAGCCCATTCATAACTTCAATGCCACACCGGACACTCCCAGCCAGACAGGCCACTGTGTCCTGCCACATTTAGGTGACAGGGCTGTTGAGAAGCTCAAGGGCACAGTCAGCCCCCATCTCCCACCCACACCCAACGACCATCTCATGATGACGCCCCCTCCCACACGGCAGACAGCCCATTCTGAGTTCAGCGTTTGGGGCAAGACCCGCTGGGCTGGTGGGGAGCCCAAAACTCACAGATCTCTTGGATGGCAACAGGAAAACCAGGGGCTCCGTGGACTTGACACATTTCCCCTCCCGTGCGCTTTGAGGCCAACACCATGGGACAGCAGATGCTGAGGAAAGGGGAATGGCGAGAACCAGCCAGCGCTGGGATTCTCGGAAGCAGCCCCTCCGTGGGGGCACCTGGCCCTCCAGGTCATGAGCCATCGCCAGCCAGGGCACCACTTAGCGGCAGAGCTGGGGCTGGGCCAGGTGCGAGCCACCCCCGGCCGCAGCCCCATCAGCTACTGCCCACACAGCCAGCCGCTGGGGTCGCTCAGGCCGCCTCCCCACGGAAAGCCCTTCTGCTTCTCTGCCCATCATCTCGGCCCTGCTACCCGTGCTTCTGGGCTTCTGAGCACTGATTGTGATGTGGTTTCTTCACCCCTGCTGACTGCCCACACGAGGGGAAGCTTCTAGAGAACAGGGCCACCTGCCCCATGCTGTACGCTCAGTGCTGAGAGCAAGGCCGGCAGATAGTAGGTACACAGCGAACAGCAACGGTCCTGGAATGAATGGGATCCATCTGAAGGGAATGGGGTCCCGCTTCTATTCTTCCTACTCTGCAGCACCAGCACGCTGCCCAGCACACAACAGGTCCCCAGAGAGAGGTGCTGGATTGAACGGATGGTGAGAGAGATACCCTTGAACATGGATCCTACGTGGGAACAAACCAGCCCGAGACCCAGAGAAGCAGACACGACGGAGGCGGCACTTTTGGGTTTTCTCACATCAGACGCACACCCTGGCTCTACTGGGCCAGCGTGGAAGCAAAAGAGGCCCCACAAACAAGCATGTCCTGAATGAGCGCAGGGGCCGGGGGCTCCGGGGAGCACGCTGTGGTGGGTGTGCAGGCGTTCCTGGGCACCGCGGCCCTAAAATGGAATGGTTCACTTAGAGAAAATTACACGGTCAAACCAGCTCCCCGGACTCATGTGCAAGCTATTCGTAAAGAACAAAACCGAAACAGCAGCAGGGCCCTGCCCCATCGGCAGCCCCGCTCCAAGTCCGCGGTACTGGGCTCACACTGGAAATGATTCTTGAGCTTGGATGGGCTGGAAACATCTGGCCAAGTTATGCTCGGTGCAGCCAGGCCAGCTCAGCTCCTGCACTCAGGCCAACGAGTCCCCAGAATGGATGACGGGATTGATTAAATCCCATGAGGCGTGGTGTCCAAGCTGATGGAGAGCGTTCTGTGATGCCAAAGGGAGAACAGCATCATCACAAACTCACGGTACAAGAGAATCAACACGTTCACCACAGAGGTTGGACCGAACAACCCAAAAGAATTCCATTCCATTTTGCACAGGGCCAAGAATTTTGTGGTCACCTTTTTTTTTAAACCATGTCTGCTTCTCTTATTGGATAGAATGAAAAACCAGTACTAGCCTCATATATTTCCTGTCTTAATAAGTGGTATTTCTTTCATTATTTCTTGTCATCATTCCCCACACGGTATATGTGAACCCGTGGAATCAATGGACTCCTGGGGCTGGAAGGGGCATCAAGGGTCTCCAGTCAGTGTTACAGCTGTTTAGAAAAAAGACTGCAAGGATCTACACCAAACACTCAGTGACGGTATACCTGCAGGTGGATGTCAGAGGAATTTCACTCTCTGTGTTTTTACATTTCTGAACTGTAATTTTTTTACCTTCCAAACTTCAAATCGTTTACATGTATGCATTAACTTTGTAACCAGAAGAAACAATAAATAATGAATCTGGAAATTACCTGAGTTGATATGCAAGTGTTTGCCCCCATTGCAACAAGAATATTGCTGTATGCCATGAATTGACTGTTATGTGCCATTATGTCCTCAAAGTGGGACAGACATCATCTAACTCCCTATCATCATACCTATTTTACAGATGAGGAAACTGAGGCTCAGGGTCCCACAGCCAGAGCCGCACCCGGCTCTGCCTGCTTCCAAAGGCCTTGCTCTCAGCCAGCCTGCTCCACAGCCTCCTGGCAGACTTGTGGGCTCCTGTCTCCCTGCCCCCTTTTCTATCAGGCCACTAAAAGCAGCTGCCACTCTAATCACAAATGATACAGAGCACACGACTGGCAGGGCGCACTCCGGAGGTGTCTTGGCCATGACTGGTGACTTCTCTCCCACGGGCGAAGAACCAGGTCAATCCCTGCCCTCATCCTCAGACTGTCCAGTGCAGGGGAAAGGGGCAGGCTGGCGGGAGCCAGGGGAGAGAGCTTTGCTGGATAGTAAGCTGCAGAAAACACTGGTGTGTTTAGAGATGGGGCTCCTACGGGACAAGCACGGAGACCTGGCCATCTTCTGTGCTACCCAGCACCGTGCCACCCCAGGAGGTCTCAGGACCAGAAGCCTGGGGACACCTCTGCAAGGGTCCTGGGCCACAGATCCCAGAACAGATGTCAGCGGGTCCCCTCCTGCCCACTGCCACAGGCCCGGCCCTGATAACACGCTGATGGTGTTACCCTCTACAGAGGGTCGGCCCCACGCGGGCACGTATGTTCAGGCTCTGAGAAGCGCACCTCAGCGAGACCTGCTCAACCGTGCGGGACCTTTGAAACCCTTCTGCACAAGCCCGGCAGGACGAGGGTCCACGCAGCCTACCTCAGGAGAGAGGCACGAAGGTGCACGCGAGGCCCCAAGAGTGGGCCAGGGGCAGGGCTACGGGGCAGGGAGGCGAGAGGCGCAGGCTGCCTGCAGCGGGGCTCCAGGACTGCGTCCCTCCCCTCTGCACTCGCTCCCTGGCTGCGCCCAGGACACCTCCAGCCTTCAGAGCCCGCTCCCTGCACCTCCTGAGTCTGCGTGCGCTGGCTCAGCACACACGCCCAGCCAAACCACCTGGGCTCAGATCCCACCCCCGCCAGGGCCTGGCTCTGCGGCAAGTTACTCATCAAGCCTTTGCTTCCGTGCCCGCAGCTGTAACGCGGTGTGAGCTAGCAGCACCTGTCTCCCGGGGCTGATGCGTTAGGTGAGCTCATAAACGGACGGCATTTCGAGAGGTGCCTGGAGCACAGCGAGGGTCGGTGAAGGGCCTGCAATTTCATTATCATCACCCAGTGCCTCCCAGGGGCCCCAGAATGTTCCTGGGTCGTCAGTTGAACACGTGCCTCATCCCAGCTAACTGCTGAGATGTCTGTCTCTCCCAGGCGGGGGCCGTCTGATGCCCACACACTCACCCCCAGCATCCTATACACGGTGGGAGCGTAGCTTAGGTTGCTAAGACTTACAGACTTTGTACGGTCTGTGAAGCTGAACGCTTCTTTGGAAAATCGTGGCCCCGCACCCCAACCCCGGTCTTCCTGCTTCTCGGCCACGGATACACTTCACGTGCGAGCGGAGTCGCCCACTGCACGGCCGCCCCTGTGGACAAGGTGGGGACGAGAGGCCTGCAGGGAGCAGCTTCTTTAAGGGAGACGCACATCTTCTCATCCTCCTCCAGGCCTCATCTTCTCCTTGACGGCTTCACAGCAAGGCTGACGCCAACAGTGATGGTGGAAGCGGCTCCTGGTTGTACTAAGAACTTTCCGACCACATTCCTGGTCCCCGAAGGCGCTCCGGCCCTGGCCGCAGCCTCCTGGCTCCGGTTGCCTGTGGATTTCTCAGGCGTGGGGCGGCTCGGCCCTGGGATAGGCCGGCCTCTGTTGACTGAGTCTGAGGCGGAGCGCAGGCTAGGAACCACAGCCGTCTGAGGCTCTTAAACGTCAGAGCCAACCTTCCCACCCTTATTTTCACAATACTGTTCCAAAACCACCTCCCCGGGCCAAGTTCTATTACCACAAAGTTAATATCCTCTAGCAACTTCCGAGTTGGTTGTCTGCCTCGGGGGCCAGAACACATCTGGCCAGCAGAGAGATTTCTGGATCCCCACCAGGGTGAACTTTCTAGGCGTTTGTCTTGAGTGACGAGAACCTCTGCTGTCTGCATCTGAGTTTTGTTCTACCATCCTGGGCGGAACAGCCTCACCAAAATTCTTCGAGGGACGGGAGAAAATCGAGGGAGGGAGTGAAAGCAGGAGGAAATGAACAAGCCTCACTTTGGTCCACACTCTCCAAGCATGGCAGCGACAGAAGGGCAGCCTGGGAAAGATGGGAGCGCTGGGAGTGCACAGGCAACCCGGCCAACGCTTCCAGAGCAAGGCTGCTGGGAGAACGCAGACTTTTCATTTTTAAGAAGGAATCGTGATTTTGTGCGCTGACATAGGAGGAACGACTTGTTCTGACGCCAGCGCCCCAGTTAGCCAGAGCTCACCAGCTCCCGCAGCTCCTCTCTGAAGCTCCCTTGCCAGCGCCTCCTGCTTTTTTGTTTTGTTTTTTTGGCCACGTGGCTTGCAGGATCTTAGTTCCCCAACCAGGGATTGAACGAGGGCCCTTGGTAGTGAAAGCGCAGAGTCCTAACCACTGGACCGCCAGGGAATTCCCAGCACCTCCTTCTTAGTTTCCACTTGAGGAGCACGGGAAAGGGCCGCGCAGGGGCCGAGTGTGGACCCAGCAGAGCCTGAGACAATCGGGTGGCCCACGTGACATGACTGCTGGGATCATGGTGCTGGGCCCTTTCTAGGACTTGCTCTCCTTGAGAAATTGCCAAATGAATTCCAGTCGCTTTCCCAATGGGGAAACTGAGGCACTGGGTCATCTACATTCGGGGCTGGTAAAATTCTCTTGAAGGGCCAGAGAGTAAACATTTTTGGCTTTGAGAACCATGCGGTCTTTCTTGGAACATGAAAGCAGCCACAGGCAATAGTAAGAAACCGGCATGGCTGTGTGCCATTCAGACTTCATTTGCAAAAACGCATAATGGTGGTTTGCTGACCCTGATCCACATGGTTTGAGGGGACGGCTGTCACCACTCCTGGAAGGCACTGGCCATAATTGCAGAGCACCGCTGAAGCCCACTTGGGAGGCCCCAGGGGTCCACTTGGTGGAGCTCTAATTAGAACATTACATCTATTATTATAAAATATTAAGTCACATCCCATACAGAACTCAACAGGTCTCCGTCCCCTGGGGTCCTGATCTGTCACAAGGGTGGACCCTACAGCCCCTCCTGGCACAGGCTCAAGGGCTGAGGGGAGGCCCAGGCGCAGAGGGGCTCACGGCTGCCCTCTGTCCCACCTAACACCTCAAGGAAGAAGAGAAGGCGCCAGCAGACTAGAACAGAGGCGGATCCAGCTGCTCTGGACGCCCGGCCTCCAAAGAGGCTCAACAGGGATTCTGAGAGCTGGAGTGAGGACCACACTCTGCCTGTGTCCTGCCTTCTCCCCACTGGCCAGCTCTGGGACAAGCCTCGTGGCCACCAGCCTGCACTGCAGGGTCTCTCTAGGGCCCGGGCAGTCAGGAAGGTCCGTGGAGGGAGGGGCCCTTCTTTTCCTCCACGCCAGCCCCTCATGCTGAGCCTCAGGCGCTGCTTCAGAAGCCCAGGGCTCTTTGTGTAGGTCCCTGGGCTTCATCAAGGCCACCACTGGTGCCCCAGCTTGGGCACTTGCTCAGTGCCACCACTTCGATCTTAAGTTTCAGATTTCGGTAATAATTCAATTTGATCCTACTTCATCGAGAATGGTGACAACTGTCACCTTAGACCGTCTAGACAGCTCCAACAGCTGGCACAGCGGGGACCAGATCAGGCTTCCCTGGAGATGTCATGTGAGATCCCAGCTGCCACCCCAAGACTGGGTACTGACTCCTGAGCCTGGCCACTGTATTGTGCTCAAACAGAGCCCCAGGTGCCCAGGGCCGACGTGTCCCACCAAGGGCCCACCACAGCCGAGGAGGGAAGGCTCACTCCTAGCCGACCCTCAGCTCCTGACTCTGGCCTCCACTGGCCCTGACCCCCCACTGTGGACACCTGAGATGATGGCATGGGCCTGGTGCCCCGAGCCCTGCCTGGCCCCCTGACGAGGAAAGCAACAAGCCCGGATCGCACAGCCTTGCCACACCCAGCTTTGTGAGCCTGGCTGCCACTCGGAACCTCAGTTTCTTCTTCTGCAAAATGGGAACAGCAATTCTCACTTTCTGGGACTGTAATCAAGACAACATGTAACTACGTGAACGCAAGACTCATCCCTGGTCCACAGGGCGCAGTGGAGCACGGGGACACATAGGCACAGTGCAAGCACGCTGTCGCACATGGCAAGAGATCTTATCATTTATGTGTTGACCAAAGTTTCCAGGGGTGGGGCCCAGGCCACACGAGGTGCAGGGCTCCAGCTAAAGGTTCTCCACATGAACCAGGCTGTCCTCATTCCTGGGGAGAAGGGTCAGTGTGGGCAGGAGAACGACTAGGCAGGTGACCCAAACCAAGGCAGAAGGCCCCGCTGCCTCACTTGCTCTGCTCAGGGGTGTTACCGCTGGCCTTCTGGGCTCCTAGGAGGAAAAGGAAGCCCTTTCTGACTCAGTTCATTTCCCTAAGGACAAACTTGGTCATCTTCCTCTTCCCCTGATGAACTTCCGTGTCTGGTGGGGGAGAGGAAGAACTCACCTGAGTGGCCTCGCAGAGGTCAACTCAGCCAGCTGCCCCCGCTTCTGCACCAGGCCCTTGACCCTCAGGCCTACAGGAACCAGGCAAGGAATTCCCCGAAGGCTCTGGGCCCAAGCAGCTCAGCCTGCATGGGTGGGACTCCTTCAGCCCCCCTTCTCCACCGAGGGCCACCGAATACATGGGCACAGCCTTCTCTCTCTGTCCTGGGGGTGGGGGGCCCCCTGCAAACCTACCCCCAGCCCAACTGGGGTTCAAAACCCCACCATCCTGTTCAAAACTATCCTTGGCTCCCCACGGCACACAGAATAAGGTCCCAACTCTCCGGACGGCTCTCGAGCCCCTCCACGCTCCATCCCAACCATTGCTCCAGCCAAACGGGCTGGTTTCCGGCCTGGGGAGCATCTCTGTGCCATGTCTCTCCTCTCCACTCCAGCTGAGGCGCAGCCTGAGTGGCAGCTGGGGCACCACGCCTGGGCCCACCAGAGAGCACCTGTCCCCTTCCAAGGAGCTGAGCCCTGCACACGTCACGGTGAACCCGCCACGTGCCCCTGGTCCCTACTGCTGATTCCCGGAGCGCTCCCGTGAGCGTACCAACTGCCAGTGAGTGTCTGTCCTGCAGTCATCATCTTATGTAACCCCGGCAACAGCCACTATGGACCCTATTTAACAGGTAAAAAGACCAAGGCTCAGAGGGAAGAGCTGCAAGCTCTGGTCATACTCTCCGGGTTTCCACGTGATGATGTGTTTGATGCTGTGACCTCCAGAAGGTTGGGGCCGAGTGTCCTGTCTACTGCCGCACCCCTGGAGCCTACAGGGACCCGACACACAGCAGGTGCTTGGTAAGTGATGGCTGAATGAAGGGATGGGTCCAGAACTTGAATCCAAACCCTCAGAGGACACGGCTACCTCACCAGCTCGCAGCTGGCTGCAGAGACACAGCTGCTCCCACCCGACCCCTCTGCAGCCTGCAAACTCCTTAAAGGCAAGGCCAGGGTCTTAAGCATGCTGGTCTCCCCTGAGCCCCTGGTCCAGGCACTCGTACACAGCTGGCATTCAGTCAATGCATGCTGATTTGAACCAGCTCACAGGGTTGTTGCTGCTTGGAGTCGGAGGGCCCAGAAGGTTCCCATGGAGGGTGGGGCCGTGTCTGAAGTTCCCAGGCTGCTGAAACTGTAGACCCCACCTTCCTGTAAGTCCCTCCTGGCAGGGGGTGCAAACTAGAACCACAAATACAATTTCCAGGAAAACTGTGGTCAGGAGGCTGCCAAGCTCCAGGGACAGGACTGCTCGGGAACCACATTCTACCCCTGGGCCATTTCCCACCTGCCCTTGCACCCGCTGCTTGAGTGCTGGCGGCTGTGCAGCCCGCCCCCAGGGACAGGCCTAGAGCTGGTCAGCTGTGCAGAGCCTGGCTCGTGCCGTGCTCGGGGGGCGGGGAGCAAATCCACAGCCCCGGTCATCAGAGAGCAGGACGGCAGCACAGAGACATGACCCAGGCCGGGTGGCACCGCAAAGCCTACCTCGGCATTCCCACCCGGACCCCACGGGAAGGGCCCGCCTGGCCAGCCCATCAGGCCCCGTCTGCTGCCGTTCCCCACCTCTCCCCCAGCTCTGCCCTGGCCACGTATCAGACCGAGCGGGGCTGCACAGGCACGATAACTCCAACAGAAAAAACACCTCGGAGAAGAAGGCAGGATCTCCCCCTCCCCACAGACCTGCTCCACAGGGGGCACAGCAGGGGAGCCTATGATGTCCCTGGTCCATGATGGAGCGGTACCTCGAGCATCCGAATGCCCCGTGGCTCCCAGTCCCCTGGTAGAGAGAGCACAGCCCCAGGGAACTTGCACGTCAGAGCAGGGCCTCTTGCCAGCCCTTCCTTTACCAGCTGGTGCCTGGGGCCTCGCGAAGGACAGGGTTTCTGAGTGGGTGGCAGAGCCGAGCCCCTTAAACCACGGCTGAGTCCCAGTCGCATCCCTCACGTCCCCACCCCGAGGCCTTCCTGCCTACCTAGGCCATGAGCCCCGGAGGCTGACGGCTCGGCCACCTACTTTGGTGTGGCCTTGAGCAAATGCACGGTCCACTACAGGAGCCGCCTTCCACCTGTGGCCGCTGAGCACTGGACAAGCGGCCAGTCCGAGTTGAGATGTACTGTAAACGTGACACACATGCTGAGCTTGGAAACTCGGTGTTAGAAAAAGGAAAGAAAAGCACACATCTCCACTAACAACTGATTCCTATCGACTGCACGCTGAAATGACACTGTTTTGGATATACTGGGTTAAATAAAATATATTATTAAATTAATTTTACCTGTTCCTTTTTTCTTTTTAACTGTGGCTACTAGAAGATTTAAAATAATCTCTGTGGCTCCTATTCTGTTTCTGCTGCACGGAGCTGAGACTCAGTTACGGCCCTTAAACTGGATAAGATGCGTCGACCTCACAGGGCTATTCTGAGGAGAAAATTCAATGGGTGAGTCTCCTCTGCAAACCTGCTCCCACCCCACTGGCCAGCAGTCAGCAGCCCCACAGCTGCTGCCTCTCACTCCACCTGTGTGGTCACAGGCTGCCCTCTGACCCCTGCGGCCCTATCCTCCGCTCCAGCCTCCCGGCCCCTCTCAGGCCTCCAGGCGGCGGGCTAGGCGGCCTGCTGCTTCCTTCACTGGGCTGCCCATCCAGCTAGTGACAATGACTTCAAGGCCACAAGAAGTAATAAGTCAAAGAAATAATAACAATGACAGTGGTGACGACATTGATCCCAGGGCCAACATTTCCTGAGGGCGTCTGTGCACCAGGCCTGCTGCAGGCGCTCCCACAAGCTCAAACCCCACATCACACAGAAGAGGACACGAGGGCCCAGAGCGGGACAGTGACTTGCCCAGGGCCACCTGGCTAGCGATTGGTATACCAACACTCCACGCCAGGCCCAACTGGCCCCAGAGCCCAGAACCCACCCTTCCTCTCCTGCCATCCTAGGTGAGGGGCAGACGCGGGCAGGGGTATTTGCTCACAGCTTCCCCACGTGCGTCACGCTGAAGCTCTGGTGTCTCTGCCGAGGGACAACTAACATCACACCAGTGCAGATGCCGTCTCCCTTCTCTTGCCAAATACTTAATGCTGCACCATCGGCCCACGTCTGCTAAAATGCTCGCCCCAAACCCACTGCATCGTGCCGCTCCTCTCCTGGCCGTTTCTGAGCGCGACGAAAAAGGGTCTTTTCTGCCGCTGGTCCCCAGCCTGCATACTTGTTCTCATTTTTATTTGCCACCAATTCTTGGAAAATTCCATTGTCCAAGGCTGTTCCAGATTAAAGTGAGATGGAATCCCTCTAGGTGGATTAGACTTGTTTAAAGCTGGTCCCTGCTATCAAGGGGCTACGGGAGGGTGCGCTGGCCCAGAGCTGGAATGCAGTTAGGACCCTCTGCAAGACTGGACCGTGGCACTGAGTCCCAGGCAGGATCCGTCCTTCCACAGGGGACACGTGATGCTCCACGACAGAACGGCATGACGAGGGAGACCACCCAGATGGCCCACAAGGGCCCTCCCCTGGTCTCAGTATCTTCCCAGGGAACCCACCTGAGACAGGGGCAGACAAGAAATTTGGGGTGATAGGGTGAGAAGAGCCCCTCGTGTGAGTGTGATCACAGCCCCGGCCTGGCTGAGCCACTGGCACAGCAAACCCTCAACGCCCCCTTGCGCCTTGTTTGCCAAGTCAGCTCAGTCAGGGGTTTGCTAGGACTTCTCCTTATGGGACACAGAAGGCCCATTTCTCATGCCTCTTTTCCCCATGTCCAGGCGTGCCCACCATTTCAGAGGGAGAGCAGGACTCCAGGAGGGAAGGGAGACGAGTGCCCGAGGGCTGCGCCCAGAACAGCCTGGCTGCAGGTCAGAGGGGAGGCCGAGCAGGCCCTGGGCTCGGGCAAGTGCAGGACTGGCTGCGACCCCCTTCCCTCCCACAAGACGAGCCACTCTGGGGATGAGGCGAATGGCAGCGGCCAAGGGCTGAAGAGATCTTCTGGCAAATCACAAAAACGGGTAACGAAGGCTCTGCTTTGGGGGCTAAGAGGATTATTACAGACTGTGAGGTGTCCACCTGCAGGACATAACTGACATTTTCTGGGCGCCTCCCCTCGGTATGGCAGAGCCAGACTGCAGGGCCAGTCTCCCTTGTGCTCCACCCTCGTACTATGGAAGGACCTGAACAGGACAGCTGGGCCGCACTGCTTGGGCAGAGCGGAAACACCTTCCTAGGGAGGCCCTGGTGCCGAAACACGGGACCTCTTCAAGCCTCCAGTGCCCTGGTTTACCAACCAGAAAACTCACAGCTCAAGAAATGCAAAGGCTGCCCAGGGGCTGGGAGGATGAGTCTGTTAGATGGTCTGATATTAGAATTTCGAGGCTACTTCATCAGTGTATGGGCCTAGTGGATATGATAAATAACAGTCATGCTTCCTGACAACGTCCCGAGGCCCTGGGCCAAAGCAGTCTGTGGTGAGAATGTCACCACCTCCACCTGACCTTCAGGAAACCCGAAGCCTAGTCCCAGCCTCGCCCAGGCCCATGGTTCCCCAGTGGTGGCAGGACCCACCACAGCAGGGGCCCTCTGGAGAGGCCGTGGCCCACAGGCCGTGGGCGGCTGAAGAGTGGCTGGGGCTCCTGTCACTGCTCTGTCACTCGGCAAGCGAGCAGGCAGCCCACACTCAATTTTTCCCCCTGAAGAGGGAGGGGAGGAGCCCTCCCAGGGTGGATGAGGGAGACGGCACCCTGGAGGGGTGCCCAGAACAACCAATTCCCTCCCAACCGGGCTGCAAACACAGGCTGGTACTGTTAGGAGTTAGGACCCCGCTCCCCAGGGCCTGAGCGAGGCTGATGTGTGAAGATGTGGCAGCTGAACGCATCCCCCTCAGGGAGGCCTCTCTATCCCTCCAATCTGAAGCCGGCCACCTCCATCTCCTGTCCCCCGCCCGGCGTTACAAACCACACCAGCCTGCTCTAGTTTCCTTATGGCACACAAATCGCCGTCGGAAATTATCTGGTCCGTGGTCTGCTTGCTTATTATCCCCCCTTTCTAGAAAGTAGTGGCGATTGTGTGTGTCTTGCAGAAATACCTCCGGGCCTGCGTGAGTGCCACCCAGCAGTCACCAGGGAAGTACCTCTGAGCGCAGACGAAGTGGTGGGGAGTGGAGAGGAGAGCGGAGCGGGCCCCTAGCGTCCTGGCCCAGGACACCAGATGGTACCAAGAGCAGCGGGCTCGCCTCGGTCTGCACAGCGCGGCCCACGGCCAGGGCCTAGGACGCGGGAGCTGCGTGGAGGTGGGAGGGCAGGGGTTCCCCCAGGTGGCAAGGGTCAGCTCAGAGCCCGGAGCTGCCCATCGTCTCGGCTCCAGGCCACTCCCGCTCTGCACTCTGCTCTGGAGCCAGGGCTCTGCCATCTGCCCACTGCAAGGCTATGTCCATGGGAGGGCTGGAGGAGGGGGCACGGCCGGGCATCGTCCTGTCAGCTTCCCGCGTCACTGCCCCCCAGCCCCGCTCCTCGCCCGTGGGAGCAGTTTGGTCCATTCACAGCACTTGCTGCCAGTCTGCGGCTTTTCCAGCATCCACAGAGCCAACTTCTTCGCCCTCCCTCTCCTCAGCCCCACGGGCCTGTGGACTCCCAGCTGCCGAGCCTTCCAAAGGGCAGCCTCTTCCCGGGTGGGAGCAGCTGCCGGCAGTAGCCGCCTCCGTGATACCCTGTGTTCACGCCTCGGCTTCTCGGTTCTTCAGGAACCTGGTCAACAACCGTCCACAGCAACCTCTCTGGACACACGGGCTGGTTTCTGGCCCCGCCAGAAGGCCCTGGCTAACCCAGGCAGCCGGCCCCACTCTCCACGCATGGGCTCTGTCAAGGGAACCGCTGCGGCACGGCCACCACCCTCTCCACCAAGATGAAACGCGTTACAGGCCCCTGCGCTGTTTCAGGGAAGGCTCTGGGCCTGGTGGCCTCAGTGACATATTGTGATGTGAGCTCACTGCTACTGCTCACAAATGAAGCTTCTGGTGGTTGCCTTATATTTTAGAACCAACCATTTCTTTTGTTCTCCAAGGCAGAAAAAAAAGCCACCCCTCGCCCTCCCCAAAAGGAATTATCCAAGAGTTCTACTAAGCCCAACTTTCAAAGGAGGCCTTGTTAATCTTCTCGCCATAAATAGGCAATTAACACCCACTCCGAGTCCAGTCAAACCAAGTTCCTGCCGGCTTGGGGACGTGGCAAAGGGCTGGCTGGCCCTCCTGCATGGCATTTGCTTTCTTTAGTTCTCGACTGTGGCCTGAAGCTGCAAGAAAAAGGCCAGGAATCCAGGACGGCTGATTCCGCAAAAAATTTTACAGATAAATGGCTCACGTCAACGGGGATTCTATGTCGATGCCACGCCTGGGACAACGGAGGACTATGTTACAAAAGGCAAAACGGGCATAATTTCACCCTGTGCGGGTCCCCACGAAAGCCAGCGGCCTGTACAGGATAAAAGCACAGGTAGGCGGCAGGCGCATCACCTCAGGCCCGGCTCATAATCAGTCACACGTCCGTTCTCAGCGACCCCGCTCCGTGCTTCCCTGTCTCCGGCCCTCCCAGGGGCAGACCCACAGGCTCACCGAGGGCTTGGAGCTCCTTCCGGGGAGGCGTTATCCCGCCAGCCCCCGTAAGGACGCAGGGATAAGACAGGGAGTGCTGAAATCCTTCCGGGTTTCTCTCAAGCGGCCCCTTGCCCTGCATCCTTCCAGGCTGGGCTGAGGTCACTGCGCTCTGTTAGTGGATTCACAAAGGCCACTGCAGGCCCCTCATTTTCCAGAGACTCTGCCTCAGCTGATGTAAACAGACCAGATGCGGCACAGCTTCGACGCGACCCAGTGTGACAAGCCTTCAGAGCTGTGAGAGCATCCTCCTGCGGCCCTGAGCTGCCCCGCATTCTCCAGCCAAGTCCAGAATAGGGGACCCAGTTTCAAGGGGACAAGGACGGAGAAGCTTCAGCAAAGGAGTCGGAGGCCTGGAGGCAGGCGTGACGAGAAAGGGTAGGAATCGGTTTCCTCAGGGTGGGAAAGGGCAGCCTGGGCCGGCAAAGCACTGATACGTAAGGGTTTGGGGGTGGGATGGGCTCAAGGACACTTGTGGAAACAAAACGAATCATGGTGATCAGCTATACTTCACTTCTACTGAGAACGGATCATGAAGAAATACAGCCAAAGTGAGGGCTGCAGGTGAGATAACAAAAGGGACTTACGATCAGCAAACTCTAAACACGACAGCTTATCTCTGGGGATCAGGGTGACTGATTCTCGGCCCAGTGAGGTCTGTGACTTGGAAGCTACTGACAAGATCAACGCCCTGGCTGGGCCTGTTGGTCGCGCCTCCAGAACATTTCAGCCCCTAACAGGAATCAGCGTGGCCCCTGCCCTGGTCTAGCCCACGGTCCTATCTGCCAACAGCTCCCTGCCTCCCCCACCCCTCAGTCCATGCTGCTCCCCGCAGCCAGGAGCGTGAGGGCGGGGCTGTCACTCCCCTGCTTAAAACTCTCGGACGGACGCTTCCCCCTGTGCTCAGAATAAAAGACAAACATCTTCAGAGGACCTACAGAGAAGGCCCTGCACTCGGGTCCCCCGCCCCCATCATCCGCTCTGCTCCAGCCACACGAGGCTCCTCCCAGCCCCCTCCTGACTCCGACCTTGGCACACACACTCGTGCAAGCCCCGTAGCCACCCCACCTGCACTCTTCCAGGGCCGCCTCAGGGCTTACTTCCATGGTCACATGATTCTAAGGCACTGTGAGAACACTCTGGAAGCCTGGCCTCTTTTAAATGCTACCGGGGACCACAGATGCCCAATGCACACAGCAGGTGGACAGGGCACTGACAGCCACACCGAGTTCCTGGCCATTCACTCTGCCGCCCAACACAAGACTTCAGCAGGGACGCGGAACCACCATGCGTGGGGACTTGCCTTGGAAACATCCAACACAACACAGTAGACGTTTTCCAGACGTTCCGCACAAAGCAGGGCCGGAGATGTCCTCAGATGCGCCTCCCACAGGCCCACAGGCTGTGGGCTCCTGGGGCAGGGCGTCCGCCTCCTGCCTCCATGTCTGGCATGGGAGAGCAGGGCCTAGCCAGTCGCAGGTGCCCCAAGCTCATGCGGGGAGCTGGAGGGGCTCCCACCTGGGCACCTGGGTTATGAAGCAGAGGCCCCATCCAGAAAGCCCTGGGCACCCCCAGAGCTCTGTTGCCTCAAGCACCCTTCGGCTCAGAGAGGCTCTCAATTAAAGCATGGAAAATCACCAAGTGGCGTTAAAAGCTGCCTCCCTGGCATGTCCCCAGTTGAACTCCTTCTATTTTTCTTTTCCCCAGGAGATCAAAGCTATTGTGTCAACACTCGGCCCTGGTCCGAGTGACCTTAAGCAGGTTGCTTATGCAACCTGGTGGCTTATTGCTTATGCAGCCTGGGACACAAGGAAGGATCCAGGGGTCTGAATAGGGGTTTCCTCAAATTACGAGACCCCCATCAGGGGTTCTGTGGTGTTTCTGAGAGGAAGGAAGGACTAGAGAGAGCTGAAACTATTCTCCTGCCCCGGCCCTGCCCTGCTCCACGGCTGCAGGATCACGACACCCCTGTGCCAGAAGCAGCAAGCCCAGCTGGCCGCTGGAGCCCATGAGACAGGCCGCAGGGTGCGGCTCTGACGCGAAAGCATCGTCCCTGGCTGGATGCACGCCACGTGAGTCCTGCCCACACCCATGAGAAACAGGAACTGTCGTTCCCATTTTACAGACGAGAACATGGAGGCTTACAGAGGGTGACCTGCCCAAGGGCACACAGCTCAGAACAGCAGCAGAGTGGGGAACTGAGCCCCACCTGACACCAGAGCTCACACTTTCTCCTCTACGCCGCCCTCTGTGTCCCGCGAGTGTCAGCTACCTGGATGGGGCACCTGGGGGCAGATCACAGCACAGGAGGAGCACTGAACCCGGTCTTCCCAGCCTCCTCAGGAGCCGCGTGGCTTTGCGCAAGTCACCAACTGTCCCGGACTCTCGAGTGAGGGGTGAACAAGAGCAGAGGTGGCGGATCACTTAGCAGTGGCCGCCAAGGTCACGGAGGGGAAGATTCTAGACGTCCTCTGAGTTCAACCAGAAGGACCACCGCAACTGACCAGCAATGTCTGTCAAGAGCATGGAAGGAGCTGCCACCCTTGGCATCCACTGCTCTGATGGCCTGGGTCTTAAAGGCTCTCTTCCTTTGTTCAAGCCCATCCTGTTTCCTCACAGGAAGCAACTATTCCCATGTGCCCACAGTGGTTTTGCCTTTACTTTTATTTAGCATTTATGTCATCCCAGTTGGAATCCCAGGTCTTTCCATGACTATTCCTCAAAGATCTTAACACCCATCCGCATTCTGTGCTGTGAAGGGCGACCCACCTCTGAACTCCTCTGCTTGCTGTCAGCACAGTTCCCCAGGCCAGCAGGAAGGATGCTAAGGGTGCAAAGGGGCAGGAAACTGGAGCCAGTGAGGTGGCCGGCCGCTGGCAGAGGGGACAGAAGGCCACAGAGGCTCAGGCAAGCCAGGCCTGAGCCCAGGACTGAGCCAAGAGAAAGCACAGCTGGCCTGCAGCTGCCAGGGCTGCCGGAGCGCAGCCAGTGGTGCGAGGGCCACCCTCGTTAAAGGCAGGCCCCACCAGCACACAGGCCAGAGCGGGAGGCTGACCAGAGGGGGCCTCACCCAGGGACGACCCTGCCAGCGAAGAGGCACGAGTTACCGATGAGTGTCTGCGAGAAGCCCTCCGCCGACTTCCCCCACCAACCCCTCACCTTTCAGAGCCCACGCGGCCCTGGCCAACCTCCTCTCCTGGACTCGTCCGCAGACCACGGCTCTCAGCGTAGTTTCTACCTCATGCTTCTTTCCTACCCCAAACTGCCCCCGGCCAGCTTTCACCGGCCCCTCCAACATCTGCTAACACAACAGTTGCTGCCTGTTCTGAGGCCTGCTCTGGGAGCTTCGGGGGCTCAGTGTGTGGGCAGCTGCAATCAATCAAACCTCTGTTCCAGCATCCTGACCCCTCCTCACAAACGTCTCCCTTCTGTTGGAAGCACTGCTGAGAAATACAATTTGTTGCTCTTTCAAGCTGACCAGCTTGGAGTTAAAAATACAGCAGGGCCTATGACACCCCGGGCATGGCGTTCAGCGGGTAATCCTTGACTGTCGTTTTGCTGAAATCTTTGCTCATCACACACGCGATCCATGTCTAAATGGCCACGCACAGCCCAGGTCTCACCGGGAGTCAACCAATGCTTGGTGGTCAAACCAGGTCTCAAAAAAGCAGTAATAAATAATGTCAGCACAAGTCCTGCTACTAAACAACTCACAGGCTCAGGCTGGGCCCTGCCCTCAATGGCGCACGCTGTCACTCTGCAAAGAGGAGGCTGCAGCTTCACATAAAACACCAGGCGGAAGGCGCCTCAACAGACCACGTGAGGAAAGCTGCGTGGGGAGGGCAGCAGGACCAGCCCTGGCGCGCACGAGGCAAGACTGACCCCCGGGCCACCTTTGAGCATCTGGCTCTGTGGAACGAGTGGCTGCAGTCACAGTTACAGGGAGGGAGGGCCTTTCGGGGCCAGGTCCTTGCGCCATCCCTCCCCGAGGGGGCCTCCTCTCTACAGTCGCCCTCCCTCACTCAGGACCCAGCTCCCTGCCTGAGAGCCGGGCACTCAGGCTTTAAGAAGCGAAGACAATCTGAACGCAATTCTCACCAACCCCCTCCCCCACTGCTGCGAAGGACAAGAGCCACCGCTGCTGCCAGCTGGGAGCTGTGCCCGGAGACCTGGCTGGGAGGGCAGGGCACCTGCAGGGGCGTCGGGTGGGCTCCTGGGGTCCCTTCCATCCTGGTACCACGGGTGACAGACATGAGACAAGAACGCTCACACATGCCAGCCTCCTCTGGCAGGTGGTGATTCTGATTCTCTCCCCATTTCACAACCCCCAGCTCCAAAACATGGAGTTTACCGCAGGCTGCGCAGGGCTGCAGGGCAGGCCTCCTTCCCATTTTCAAAAGAGAAGGATGAGGCAAGAACAGGAAGCAGCAAGAAGAAATAAGTGGCAAGGACGGAGAAGGGGGCAAAATCAGAAGGGAGGAGACGCCAGATAAGGAAAAGGGGAGTCTTCAGAGCGCCACCCTCCAGGCCCAGTTCTGCCTCTGGAGATGCCCAGAGCAAGCCCACGCCTTCCCGCCCAAGCCCTGCCATCACAACCACCAGCATCTGTCAGCGCTCCCTGGGCCCACATGCAGGTCACATGTGTGTAGATAGACTCACACGTGTATCAAAAGGTATCACAGATACACACATTTATACACAGACATACATACATAGCTACACACATACAGACATGTGCACACACACTGACACATTTACACAGCATACACACACACATGCGCACATATGTGACTTCCCCTATTCCTCCCAACAGTCCTATGTTGGTGGTGGTGGCAGTGCCGGTATTATCTGCTGCACAGAGATGTTAAGCAATTTGCCCAGGGCTGCCAGCCTCCTGCCCCATCTCTGAGGCCTTCTGATTTGTCAATGCCCCGCCCCTCCAAGTGAGGATCTAAAGGTGAACACCGTGTTCCGGAAGGGTCTGTTTCCTCAGAAGGGGCTGGGAGGGACACAGCCCAAGGTCACATCTACCTCTCAAGGCCTCAGCTTCTAGCTCAGAGCCCGTACCTCAGAGCGGTGCCCACCCCAGGGCCTCCCTGTGTGCACGAGGACCTCAGGGCGTTTGGCCTCTCCTGCCCGCCTGACTCTCCCCGGGTCCCTCCCCGGCCCCTTTTCTGTGGCAGCCTGGAGAGGCTCTGGCCACCATCCTTGCTCTGGGCACTGCTGGTGCTCACACAGACCCCAGGGAGGTCCCAGCCCCGGTCAGCGCCTCTGGTGGCTGTGGTTTATCAGAGCTGCCCGTTGCTCCAAATGTCTGACCGCAATGCACTCACTCTGTACCTTCAGCCCGAGTCTCTCATGCACCTGGGCCCAGAGCCCACGCACACAGGGGCTCCTTGACAATGATGCTCACCCTTCCCGCCAGGGAGGCGAACGTATAAAGCAAGATCAAAAGACCCACGAGAGAGAGTCTGCGATCCGGCTGCAGGAAAGGGTAGCAAGACACAGAGAGCAGCGCTGACCCTCGGCACAAGCCGGCCTTCCCACCGACGTGCAGACCCGCTCGCTTCCCGGCAGCTAAAGATGTGGGTAAGAGCACACGGAGGCCAGGGTCTGGGGGCAGTAAGTCCTGCACCAACCGCTGCCTGGCTGCGAGCAGGTTCCCCCCACCCCCCACACACCCCCATCCCCGCACCCTCCTGCCCAGCAACAACACCACTCACAGGGTGCCGGCTGCAGGGCCCTACATGCTCCAGGCTGCATCCAGGGCTCTTCAAATGCATAGAGGTGGCCCTAGGCCTGGCTTTCAAGGCTCCGGGAGGAGGAAGGCCCACCTCCCGAGGCCATGAATCACCTGGTGGGGGAGCCGAAGCAGGTGGCGCCCCAGGGGGAAGAGGGCTGGCTGGGTCTAGAGGCTTGGTGGGGGGCGGCTCAGGGCCCATCCATCCCCAGGGCTCTGGCCGCAGCCCCTCGGCCCACACACTTCCCAGGGGCCCCTTTCTCTGCTTTCCCGGGACCCTGCCCTCTCCAGGCCTTGGCTGGGGAAAGACAGGCAGAATGAGGGCAGACTCCTCAGGACTTTGGAGGGCTGCCTGGAGCCAGTGAAGCAGTCCATACATCTGGGCACAGTCCCACAGGGCAAAATATCTTCAAATGGTTTCTACCCAAGTGAGGACGGGAAATGTCTCCAGTGATGCCAGTGGTGTTATTCCAACTTGTGGCTAGTAAAATACAATTACACCTGTACGTTGTTTTTATTACCTATCTAGCTTATTAGCTAATAAAATAAGCTCGGCATTGAAAATTTAACTGAAGCCATTTATCGTACCCACAACTCAGGGCTCTGGGTTTCCTTCAGCAGTCACCCAAATCTGTTACCTTTCCAGCCTTTTAACCTATTTACATTTCTCCAGGAAGGAAAATTCCACCTGCCTGTCCAACTTGAATGAATGTGTTCGATCGCTGTCTAGCTTGGACAGCCCTGGAGAGGCGCTGGGAGGAAGGGAAACTGACCATGAGGGCAGGGCCTGGGCTCTTGGACAAAGGTGGCCAGAAAGGCTGGACTCAGGGGTCAGGTGGGTGGTCTAGACAAGAGATACCTGCACCTCTTCTTTTGGGGGGACCTCTAGGCTTGGAGGGAGAACTAGAGGAGAAGGAAACGCCATAAACAGAAGCTGTATTTTCATTCTGAAATGAAAGGAGGCCCGGCTGAAAAAGCAGCACTGGCCACTGAAGGAAGGCAGTGGTGCCCGCCTGGGAAGGGGTGGACACGACAAGCCTGCCTGCACAGACGTGGCCGTACGCTCACGAGCGAGGCCAACCTCTCAGCGCCAAGCTAGTCCCCACTCCCTCAAGCCCAGTCGTGACAGATGCTCACATAACAAGACTAGAAAAGATAATGCTCAAACCGTGGCTCTGAGCACCCGAGGAACCCCTGGACACAGAAGCTAGAGCGCCGCGTTCTACCCACCACATCCATCTGTCCTCGAGTGGACAGGTGGTCACAAGGACCAAGCCTGCTCCCTGGGCCTCACTGTCACGCTCTGACCCTTGGGGCTCCGCAGTGAGAACCAAACGCAGGCAGCCCTCAGGCTTGGAGACTGTCCTGATGATGGTGTCTTAACTCCAAGTTCATCTCATTCAAACCCGTACCCAAGATCGGTGTTAGCACGAGGCAGGGCTCTGAGACTCGGAGGATAAAGCACAAGCGACAGGGGTGTGTGGCCAGAGGCCTCGCCTACAGCGAACAGCAAGGATGATTACACAGGTGGCACAGAGCAGAGTGATCACAATTTCTGGATGGGCTCACACTGTCGGCAGTTGAATCAAAAGAATAAGCGCCTCCCCCCATTTCTCGTTCTTTAAAACTAACACCCACGGCACTGATCTCAGGATCAACATGATCTGAGTGACACTGAATCCCGGCCTGTGCCAGCAGTTCCTACGGTGGCTGCAGGGATGGGCCCCTGGGAGAGGCTCCAGAGAAGTACCAGGAGGGGGACCACCAGTGTCTGGTGACGCTGGACTGCCCGATGCCCCGCCTCTCACCATCTGTCTGCTCCTGTACCGCTAGCACGTGTGCAGAGGGAAAGAGCATTTCTGATTTTAAATGGAAAGAAATAGATGTTTAAAAACAAAAAAAGGGGGGCTTGATTTCATCTTTCACTGTACAGAATTTTTAAAATGAGGAAACTAACCCACTTCCTGGGCATTTCTGACACTGGCACCCTGCAGTTGCCCGGGACGGGCCAGGAGCCGTGGAGGCTCCGATGAGCACCTGGGTGCTTCTGCAGCATCTTCCAGAACCTTCTGGGGCTCTTACCTGCGCCATCTTTGCCAGGTCCAGGGAGGGCCTCTGCTCCTGTGCCTCCTCGGGGCGACGCCGCTTAACGCCGACCTTCTTGTCGTTAAGGACACACGGCTGGGAGCGGCTGCGGGAGAGCCCACTGGAGCGTCTGGCCAGCTCCGGCGTCGAGGCAGGGGTGCTGCTGGCTGAGGGGGGACAGTACTCCGCAAAGGAGAACTGCTCGTGCGAGCAGGAGAGGGACCGTTGCATGTCCAGTCGGGCCCCACCCATGGGGCTTGGGTCGGGGCCCCAGATGTCGCCTGCCTGTCTGCAGGTGGCCGAGCCTGGCGTCCCCTGGCAGGGCTGACCGCCAGATCGGTGGTGAAGTCCCGCCTGGTCGTAGGGCGAGGAGAGCACGTTGGCGCGGGACGGGAGGCTGAAGCTGGAGCTCCTCTGCATGGTGCTGAAGCCATTAGAGTAGCGCTGGACGCTGCCCCCGCTGTAACAGCGCCTCTTTTCAACAGGAGTCCAGACTTTGGACCCCAAGGGCCTCCACGATGTTCGGCAGCTGGACATCTCGTCGGAGAAGGACAGCGACCGGCACTGGCGCTTGCTGGGGGGCGCTGAGGGGTTCCCGCTGTGGTCACTGAGGCTGAGGTCTTTGATCAGGTTGGTGACCGCGCAGGCAGTCGCGGCCTCCCGGCGCCACAGAGCGCGGTCCTGACACTTGTCGGGCAGGCGCTCCCAGATGCCGGCGCTCGGCTGGTCGACCTGAAGAGGGTACTTCCTGTCCAGGTCTCGCCATCTGTCATTTTCTGGTTCGTAAATGACAAAGAGAAACAGGATTGGAGAAGGCCTTCGCGCCAGCCCTCTATCTCCTCACCAAGAACCCATCTTAAACAGGATGTTAGAGCCAGAAAGGCCCTTAAAAGCCATCCAGTCCAACCTCGCTTTACAGATGAGAAACTGAGGCTCAGAGAGGGGACATGAGTCCCACGGTGCTGAGTCAGAAGCAGGGCAAGGTCTAGGATCCAGGCAGCCCCCAGGACTCCTGAGACGGTTTCCTTTCCAACATACCGTACTGCCTCCCAGGAAAGTCCAAAGCACTACTGTTCACCCCAAAGGCTTCTCATTTTCTAGAAGGGAAACTGACTTGCCTCACCCCTGCCCTGGCCGGCAGCAGAGTGGGGGCAACGTGTCTGTTACGTCCCATCTTAGGGCTCTGCTGCTCTGGGGCTGGGACTCGACGCCCTGGCGGGAAGACCACAACCAAAGATGAGTCTATCAGAACTTCAGAGGGGCTGGAGGTGCTGCCAGGTTAGTGCATCTGAACTCCATCTTCAAAATACTTGCCGACAATAGAAACTGGGTATTTCATGGATTTACATCCCCTCCACCAAAATGTTCCACAACCAACAGTAGCTGCCAGTCACTGAGGACTTTCCTTGTGTTCACTCGCTCTCTGGCTGAAATCGAGGACAAAGTGGCTAAAATCTATAGAAGTCAGTCTCGGGCTGCAGAGATGTAAGGGTGCCATTTCAACTTACACACTCGGGTCTCTCCATGAATGCACGGATAAACAAGCTAACCCTGCTAGGAAATGCGGACTTTTGCACTTGAACCCTTACTTTAGAGAAATATTCAAGAACTATTTGTTATTTTTCTACTATGGAATCAGGCACTGTGCTGAGAATTTTAGGAGAACAACCTTGACACAGTTCTTGTATTCAAGTTCACAATACAAAAGCAAAGTTAAGAACTACGCTGTGCTGCCAGGGGTCAAACATGCTACCACGTTCCTATGTTTTTCTCATCTCCACATATTTACAAACTGTGCAAATGTGAATATGGAGAAAAGTATGACCGAGTCAGTCAGCAGAAGGAGAGAAGTAAAATCTGAAATGACTTTCAGTAGCTATTTCACACACACTGATTCTCAGCACTGCAATCAGTTACTGCGCATCCACCGTGGGTGGTGTAACCCAGCACAGTGCCCTGCACGGCTACCACTGCTGCCCAGATGGGGAGACCCAGGCTTGGGGGGGTTGAGTAAGTGGCCCCAAGCCACACACCTAACAAGTAACGAGATGCAAGCCCAGGCTGACCCAACCCAAAGCCCTTTGCTCTTTTTGCTCCACTGCAGCACTGAGGGAACCACAAGGCAGTCTGACCTTGGCCCTGCCCTCAAGGAGTTTACTAGTCATTCAGGATGAGCCATCACTCAGAAAATTGTGACGTCCTTGCTCCAGGCAGCAAGGACTGTAGGACCATCTTCTCTACCAGTGGCCACTTCTCAAAGGGCCCCGAGAGACACACCTGAGGGACCCACTCCATGCTGAGTGCCACAAGCAGCAACTACTGGACAGGTTCAAAGGGAATGACCAGTGAGGCCCAAAGGGAGCTTCACGAGCCAAAGGAAAAGCCAAATCAGGGCTAAATGTGACGCTCCTTCCTCCAGGGCACCCTGTGCACCCATAAGACGCAGAGCCTGAGGCGCTGGGACCCTGGACAGGGGACATGGCAGGAATCGTCCAGAGGCTGTTCCCACAGGAGGGCCTTAGAAGCTGGAGAGACAGGAGAGAGATCTGCCAAGTTAGGCCAGCTGGGAACAAAGCAGGACTGACGTTAAACGTCCAGTTCATCTCATCCCTGAAATCTGCCCGGGCCCTGATACGCGGCAAGTCTCGATAAGTGTTCCTGTAACTTAATCATTACTAAAAACTGACAAATCATTACCAAAAATTATCTTTTTGCAAATAGCATTTATGTTGTTCAAAATAGGTCCTCACTACCTACCCCTCCTCAAATATTCACCATTCTTTTTTTTTTTTTGGCCACACCGTGCAGTACGTGGGATCTTAGTTCCCCAACCAGGGATCAAACCCGCGCCCCCTGCAGCGGGAGCACAGAATCTTACGCACTGGACCGCCAGGGAAGTCCCTCACCATTCTTTTAAAAGAGTTTCAATTTGACATTTGTCAGCAGTCGAAAGTTCAGTAAACTAATACTAGAGTCAAATTTTAAAAAATACAGACCAATCTTGACTGAGTCACGACCATCTCTGGTTTAGAAGAAGAAAAGTTATCCTCAGAAACAAGTGAAGATTTATGTATGACGATGTTCTTCAAAATGATATGAGTGATGGCAAAATGGTAAACACACCTGAAACGTCCTACAGTAGGGGGCTGGTTAAATAAAGTACCGAGGAATACCATGGAGCATGAAAAACTCAGTTTCAAAGAATATTAATGATGTGGAGAAATGCTAATGATGCAATACTAAGCGTAAAGAAAGGATACAAAACTGCAGAGACGGCGTGATTCCTATTTAGTAAAATACCTATGTTATATATATGGGAAGATAGAAAGGAAATAAACGAAAATGTTCACGGTTGACTGGCAGAGAGCTGGTTGATTTTTCTCATTTTTGTCTCCCTGGAGCTTCTACGTTTTCTATAAGGACAAACACGTGGAGGACCAGGGCCTAGGACCCCACCCTCCCCTGGGTTTGCTCCTTTGGTCTTTTAGGAAGTTCCCATCAAACAACGCTCGCCACCGACTCCCCTTTTGGGACAAGGCATTGAGGTGCCACATGGGCCACAAATGTGGTCGATGAGGAAGGAACCAAGGACCAAACCGAGGGCAGTGAGGGCCCCAAGATGGCGCCACAGTGGCCCCAACTTAAGGAGCCTAGAGCCCACGGGAGACGGTCCCTGTCCCAGGCCTTGGGAAACCTGGGAAATTTAAAAGAGATTGGTCCTATCCTCAGAAGATACCACTTTCTGTCGCATTTTTCTTTCACTGCCCTGGAGTTTTCCCCATCTCTAGGGAGATCGTGAGACAAAGGGCAAGTGGGAGCCAGTTAAGCATGAATGTCCTGTCTCTCCAGTGGCTACCTTGTGATCTTGGTGCTTCCTGACTCGGGCCTCCCTACTCCAGTCCCATTTCCTTTCTGCCCCCAGAGAACTTTCTGAGGCCCACACACGTCGTGGGCCCCGTCGACTCGTGGTCTCCCAGTAGGCCCTGTGCTTCCAGGCACGCCGGACTTCCTGTGACAGCAGAAGTCAGACAAGAGTCAGGGAGAGCCAAGATCATCCTTGAAAACCCCTGAAACAGCCCATAAAGCCCACTCCTCCTGGTTTTGTGTACAAAGCCCTGAAGAGTACATAAAACTAAAGTTTAATGAATCGACTGCAGGAATGAGCACAGGTGACATCTCTGTGCAGTGGGGTGTGCATTCGACTTGTTTTGCGGTTTAACTATCAAATCCCCAGTGGGAACTGGGGTTGGATGGCTAACTCTCGCGTGCTCCTACCTGCCTACAGGAACTACCTGTCTCTGTTTTGAAGAGTAAGCCTCTATTGACCTTAATACATAGATGTCTTTGTCGTAGGGAGGAGTAAAAGAGTCAGTTCTCTACTCAATCCACCGGTTAAATGCAGGTACAGCGCTACCGACCGCCATGGACCTGCAGCTTCCCCTCCCACGTGAGTTCTTCCATGTTTTCACACCTTTGCAGAGACCTGCACCAGTCTCTTACTTCCCACTGCAGAGCCAACTCAAACATCACCTCCTCTGCAGATACGCCCTCTCATACAAGCCCTCGGGCACCTGCAGCTCTTTGCCTAGACTTTCAATCACGTGGCTCACATCAACTGAACTTTAATGATCTGTTTACGTGTCTACGTCATCTATTGAGCTAGAAGTTCTGGAGCACAGTCCCAGCATGACTCTCCCGTGCCCAGTACACAGCTTGGCACACAGCAGACCTCAGCCGGTGGTGGGTGGAAGAAGGAGGGTATGACGAACAGCAGATAGAAGCTACAGAGCAGACCACGGTGTTCACTTGGTCTCGCTCATCCTCTGTCCCTGGCACAGGTAACCGTTCCTTGGCCAGGCAGGTCCAACCTGGGCTGTGCCTTGAACTCCCCACCCCACCGCGGCCAGGGATGGTTGTGTATGAACTAGCCAGGGCCCTGGCTGGCACCGCAATAGCTAAGATACTTTGAAAACACGAAGCCTGCCCGATACCGAGCACTGCTACTGTGTGTCAACACCAGCCAGGTGGCCACTTGTTCTGTCTGCGGAGCAGATAATATTTTAATTGTTTCTATCTTTATCGCTTCAAGAAGTACAATATAAGAAAAGTAAAAACAATCGAGGCTATGTTTAGCCCTTGTGTTTTCCCCCTTCGCTCGGGGAACAGAAGGCGATTTGTTGGGTCAGGTCACCAGACAAAAGAAACAGGAATAGAAGCTAATTTTTCATGGCAAACCGCCCTGAGCGTTAGGCCCAACGTCATGGTGTACAAAAGGCCTCGGTTCGGCTCCAAGGAGAGGATACCGGACACCCCCGCCCCTCCATTCAATACCACTTCTGCACAAACAACTATAACTCTTCCAGAGGTGACAATGGCCGTGGACGTGGGGATTCCACTGAGCAGGGCTCACTTGGTGTGGTGGGAAGGGTGTGGACTTGGGTTCGCGCCTCAGCTCTGCAAGGGACTTAATTAATCTCTCAGAGCCTCAGTTTCTTCATCTATAAAACGAGGGGACTGGTGATAACCACCCTGCAGAGCTATTCTGAGAGCTAACAGTTGCCTCGCACAGGGCCTGCGAGGACGGAACAGGCTCTCGAGACGGCAGCCGTGATTGTGACCACACCGCAGAAGGCTCGGGCAGTGGAGCCTCGGCCCTTCTGCAACCGGGGACCCATCTCTGTGGGGTCTGGTTGGAACGGGAACCTGGACGCTCTGCACGAGGATGTCTCAAAGTGTGGTTTCAGGACCACCTGCAGGGGCATCCTCTGGGCTGTTAAAATGCAGATTCCCAGGCCCAGATTCTGATACACAGAATCTCTAGGGGTAGAAGCCTGCATTTTAATAAACTCCCCAGGTTATTTTAACACGAAGTTGTTGAGAACCGCTGCTCCGGACTGCAGGCTACACAGGGGCCTGGGTTCTCAAACACCTCTGCGGCAGCCCAGTCAGACCATCCAGACACACCAGGAAGCTTCTGCAGGGCTGACCATCCCAGTCTCCAAAAATCTGCATTTAGAACGTCACTGAACACTGGTGTTCTGGTGTTTGTTTTGTTTGGGGCCAACAACAGAAGGTAGAATTACGGAGAAGGGTGACTCTGCCCTTCAAGTTCCTCAAGGTCCCTTTTCACAGGAGGGGGTGGGGACCCCGAGCTGCACGGCATGTTCTGGATGGAGGGCCAGTGGGAAAGGCCCGAGAGGCCCACCATTCACGCGAAGGGGATAGCGTGAGCCCCCCTCCCGCCGAGACACACCGTGGCCTAGAGCTTCTCAGGGAGGTTCCCGGCACCACGCCTCCAGCAGATGGGGCACAGCCCCGGGACACAGGCACCGGCCACTCAGGCTCTCGGCGAGACCCCTGCCTTCAACCCTCAGGGGCAGCTCCAGTTCCTTCACTTCCCTGCCGAGCTTGCCCTCACAAGGCTGAGGTCGCACACAGGAGCGGCGTAAGCGCACACGGCGCTCCTCCTACGGATGTGGGGCAAACTACGCAAAACACACGAGCCACGTAAGCATCTAGCTCTCTCGCAGATGGCCTGACTAGGTGGCCTCCACGGTGTCTGTCCAAGCTGAGGCGCCACGACTGAGCCGGACACTCCCCGAGGCCGACGGGCACACACGTGGGGACGGGAGCTCAGATCCCCCAGCCGCATCACAGGCTTTGGTCCTGAAACCACCCCGTGACTAAGGAGAGCAGAAGGCTGCTGCGTGCACAGATCCAGAGCTCAAAGAAAGAAAACACCCGGAGGAACACAAATAGCATCTGACCTCAGATGTTCTTGTTTCCATTTCTGCCCTTAAACTTGAAGGGAGATTCCCAGGGGCCCAGGTTCTGAGTGGACTACAGGCCTTCTTGCGTTCAAAAGACAGAAGAGATTTACAGCCTTGGATATCTTTATCCTGTGTTTAGAGGCTGCCTTATGGTGACATAACCACAGCAGAATGTGGTTTCTAGAAAAGGTTAAACACCTGAAGCACAGATCCGAGGTACAGAAGGTTCTTGCCGCCGCCCAGGCTGGGGCAGCAGGCCTCAGTCAGATCAAGGTCGGCTGACTCATTCGTGGATTTCACACCTGTCTATTGTGCTGACACCAGTCTCCTGCCCTGCCCTGCCCTGCCCTGTGGGTTGGGCTGTGCTAACTTGGTCTCAGGGCTGCAAGGACTCTATGCTTGATTTGGGGGTAGAAGTTCACCAACCCTTTCAAGGGGAAACTCAAGAGAATTGAGGTGTCTCTCTGAAACCAGCTTTATTAAACCGGTCTTATGAAAAGAACACAGGTGGAAAGACATAAAGGGCAATGACATGAGCTATCCGTCAATGGCGGCATCTACTTTTAAATGAACTTTTAGAGGCCCCGGCCCATGGGTGCACCTCTTTCCCTGTCACCAGAATGAAGACTCAATTCAGAGCTGTGTCAGAAAGAAAAGGTTCCTGGGCTCTGCCCACCTAAGCTTCAGCCTCTGGTTGTGCCCCCTCACCTGCAATAAATCATAAAACGTCAGCGGCGTTTTGGGCTCAGGGACAACAACAGCACAGGATGCCAAGCTCCTCGGCCAAGGCCTGAGGACAAGGGACAAGGATGGCTGGGGATAACTAACGCTCCACTGGTCCCAGCAAGTGGAAGGCTGGCTCAAGGGGCGCAGGGAGATGCCCGAGAGGCTGGTGGGTTCGGAGCGGCTACCGGGGGCCCTGCCGTCACCAGCCAGGTTGGGGTGGTGCACGGCAGCTGCCACTGCTTCTGGGAAGTCTTTGCTCTCACAAAAAGAGGCCCAGTGGGATCCCCAGACAGTACAGAGGTGTAAATAAAACCCCCCAGACTGGCCACTGGGAGCGTGGGCCTCAGCCTCCCAATCTGTAGGAGGAAGTGCTGACTAGGGCCCTGTGACGGCCCCTTTCAGCTCTGAATGGACCTCCTGCTCCATCCCCGACCTCTAGAAATATGCTGGGAAAAGCTAATGGCAACAAAAACCCTGAAGAGACAGAAAGGCTGGTTTCATCCCTCTCCGTCAGATTCCCACCCCGGCTGTGGGTGTGCACAGAGCGTGCTGCCTGCGATTCATCTCTAAACCGATGTGTGCAGCAAAGCTGGGCGCCATTATGCAGACAGAAAACTGACAGCTGGCAGAACTTTTCAGGAAACTGTCGATAAATTCACATTCACTGTTAATTAACTGACACCCCATTGGGATCCTTGCTGAAGTTGGGAAAAAGCGTGAGCACATATTCCAAGCACAATACTCATCTTGTGGGGTGCCACAGTGCTCCCCGTGTGACTGGTGGGGAAACTGAACTTCAAGACAGCATCACGTCTCACCTATGGACACACAGCCAGCAAACAGCGGCCGTGCTCTTGCAGTTGGGCCAGGCTGCCTCCTAACGACCATTTCTGCACGTGGAAGGCAACCTGGCGATGCACCACACTGTGGGTGCCCAAGGCCGGTCCGGCAGCTGCCAGCCCCTGTCCTCCGGCAACTCTGGGGCCCCTCTCCAGCCCATGTCAGACCAGCACGGGTGAGAAGGCAGCCTGGGAGGCTCCCTTTTCACTGTAAACAGCCATCACGTGCCAACTACACTTTGTACCTACTTCCATTCTATACATTATTCCAGAAACACTGTCTGAAACCAATAAATGGTGCAAGGAAAAACTGAAAGCACTCTGTATGGACAAACCTTACACTATTTTAAAGATGGAAAGATCACACCCATGACCACAATAAATAAAAATAGTCATTAAAAGTAAGTTTTTAAAAATCATGCATAGGGGCTTCCCCGGTGGCGCAGTGGTTAAGAATCCACCTGCCAATGCAGGGGACACGGGTTCAAGCCTTGGTCTGGGAATATCCCACATGCCGTGGAGCAACTAAGCCCGTGCGCCACAACTACTGAGCCTGCGCTCTAGAGCCCGCACGCAGCAATGAAGACCTAACGCGGCCAAAAAAAAATCATGCATATGCCCTTTTGTATATGGATATACTAGCCTATTTTGGTTAATAATCAGTTTCTTACAGGAGACCCTGGTCCAGCGATGATATGCAGCATGGCCATCTCTGAGAGACAGAAAAAGCCACAGAGACCAGAAATTCTGGCTTTGTTATCACTGTTGTTCATTTTGTTTCAGTCATGTGTGTGTTTGTTCTCGGAAACCTGAAATGCTCAGTCTCTGAATGCTGGCTTTTTCCTGCACGGTGCAATCACATCCCACTTTCAGTGACAAACAGTGGTGGAGTGAAAAGACCAAAAGCTACCAAATCTCGAAGTGATATCTTTTCAACCTGCACAGCTCAACACAGCCAAATGATTTACCCTGTAGAAATTAGTACAGAGGGTGCCCCAGGGAGAAACCCTTTTATGCAGAGAGCAGACTTTAACAGCCACGTAATTAAACAAAGAAAATAAGGGCTTATAATTAAAATGCTGCAAACGTGAACCGGAGTGGCACAAGCGGGGCTGCTATGATATTTTTACAATTCCTTTTTATACATCATGTATGATCCTTCTGCTCAAGTTTCCTCTATGTTCTTTGCCTGTGAAGTAATTTACATTAATAAATAATTTATTACCATAACTCCTAAAGTAATTATGGGTTTCCGCCCAATTTTCTTTTTTTTTTTAGCATCTGAATTGTTTTGTTTTCTGTCCACTGACTTGTATTTACACAACTTTTCCCAGTGGCCTTTCGGATAATTGGTGTCTCATGCACTTTCTCACGTTATTTGATTTCCGGTCTTCTCCTGGCCTGAGCAAGGAGGAAAATGGAGTGTGTAGTGTCCAGTGTCCCTGCAACACGGAACTCATTCAAGGGGTGCAATTAGCCAAGGCGAGGGTGGTGAGTGGAGGCCCCTCTCACCCCCACCACCGCCACTTGCCCTGTTTCACCAAAAGAGATTCAACTAGTACACGTGTGACCCTGGGTTAGCGTGAAGAAGCATCTCCCACGGCAAACGCTGGAGGAGCCGGAGGGAGGGAGCCGCGCGCTGAGGCTGCCCGGGCAGCCCCCGCCTTCCCTAGCACTGAAAGGTTCTCTCGGGAGCAGCCAGGCCCCTGTCCACACCCACTAGAAATCACGGCCAGGAATGGGGGCTGGCTCGCCGCTCAGGCCAGCTAACCAGTGGGCGGGCCACACCCATGAAACTGCCACCTGACCAAGGTTTCCTGTGTCAAGAACGCAATAACCGGGCAGACATGGCTCTTCCCCAGAGAAGCTGGTTACAGAAGAAATTCCAGTTCAGCACAGGTGTGCTGAGGACGGTCTGGGAGGTGAGAAAAGAAACCAAGAGGCACAGCACCGTCTCTGCTAGAAGGGGCCCTGAGGTAACCAGGCTAGGCGGGCAGCCTGATGATGGGCACCCAGCCCCGGCCTGCCGGTGGCCTGGCTCCACTCTGCCCTGCTTCTCTCATCCACACTTCATACTGCCTCTGTCCCCCCACAGCCCCACTTTGGAAAAGAACAAAACCACTTCTTTGTATGAAGTCCCCAAACTTGGGACAAGGGGCGGACAAAGTTGGGGAGGGGCCTGTAATCCAGCTCACAGTAACTGAGCATGAAGTACTTCAAAACAAAACATTGTTGTGAGGGCCGATTATATTAGTAAAGCATTTTATCTCAGTGGGTGCAGAGGAGGCTGAGCTACTTGCAAGGGTGGTTTTTTAAGAGGAAGCAAACAGGCACTCCCTACCCGAATACACTTGCCTGGTTTTTCTTAAGAACATTATGAAACTCTAACTCATCCTGGTGTCCAGCTAGGACTCCTGCATGGGGGCTTAGGAGGGAAATGCCCCGAGTCACAGGGCCAAGCTGTCCCCAGCTCTTACGCGAGAATTCCACTGATCAGGGCCAGAACGTGAGTCCTTTTTCTTCAGGAGACAGGCAGGGGGGTTTGGTGATTATAATACTATGATTTTCTTTCTTTTTTTTTTTTTTTTTGGCTGCATTGGGTCTTCATTGCTGTTCCCAGGCTTTCTCTAGTTACAGCAAGCAGGGGCTACTCTTCTTTGTGGTACGCGGGCTTCTCATTGCAGTGGCTTCTCTTGCAGAGCATGGGCTCTAGGCGCGTGGACTCAGTAGCTGTGGCTCATGGGCAAAGTAGTTGCCGCACGTGGGCCCTTGAGTGCACAGGCTTTGGCAGTTGTGGCGCGTGGACTCAGTAGTTGTGGCTTGCAGGCTCTAGAGCGCAGGCTCAGTAGTTGTGGGGCACGGGCTCAGTTGCTCCGTGGCATGTGGGATCTTCCCCGACCAGGGCTCGAACCCATGTCCCCTGCATTGGCTGGCAGATTCTTAACGACTGCGCCACCAGGGAAGTCCCAGTGCTATGATGTGTTATCTTTGCTGAGCACTGACCATCCCAGGAAGGGCCCAAAACCCTCTGGAAAAGTTTGGCTCGACCCACTGGGTGTCCTCTTCCCTGCTACGGAAAAGCAGGCACAGCTAGGATGAAGTCTCACTGCTACTCAGGTCACAGGGCGAGGCCACACCTCGAGTCCCAGGTTCACTGGCTGGAGCAGCCACCGGAGTCTCCACGAGCACACAGCCTGGAAGGCCTTGGACCGCTGATTTTCCCGCCTCAGCAAGTGCAGGAAAGGGATGGAGGTGGGAGGGGCTGAGCCGGCACCTCCTGGGTGCCACTGTCTCTTTAAATCCCACAAACACCTGCCACGTACCCGATGGGGAAAGTGAGGCTCAGGAAGACGCGCTACCCGCCTACGGTGCCGAGGGCCCGCTTCAGGCGCGAATCGTGGAAGTCGGCCTAATCCATGGGAATCCACTGCTCCCTGGCCTTCCCCCTCCGCCAGATAGAAACCCCCTTGAGGGCAGGGGCTGATTCACTCTATCCCCGCCCCAAGCGCCTGACACAGAGTAGGTATTCAATAAATACCTACCAGAACAAGCCACTGAAACGAACTGTGGTGAACTTTTCTAAAAGCCCTGGTAGTGCGTGCTGTCAGGTGGGTCGGGGTCTCCGGAACCAAGAAGGGGCTGAGAACAGAAAGATGAGCATGTGGGAGAGAGAGAAACTGAGGAGAGGGTGGGGGTAACTGTGCAGACCCCACAGAGTGGCTGCCCCACTGCCCCTCCACTGCCTGGCAGTGCCCTAGTGCCAGCCAGCAGAGCAGGAGGGGGACAGACCCCACGGAAGGGAAGAGCCCGAGGGCGAGGGGAGCACTGCAAATCCCTTCCTGAAGAGCCACCCGGCAACAAGAGCCCGGAGGAGCAGCGGCACAGGCCATCCTGGAAACCCCGGCCAGAGATGCCCCCCCCAGCCCCCCGCCCGCCAGCGAAAAGCAGGCCTCTGGGCTCTGCGGGCTCAGACCAGCTCTGCTGGGAATCTGGGAAAAGGCCTCTCCCCACACGCCTCTGCCTTGGTCCCTGGGCCCGAGCATCTTCCCCCGCAAGGGCGACTCTCACTCACACCCCCTCCCCAAGGAGACCAAGGCGGTCCCTTTGGGCATGGAGGCCCCCTGCAGGAGCAGGATTCTCACTTTAGGCCTCAGCCTTCTCTACCTATTGTGTATGGAGCTCACGCTGTGCCAACCTCCTCACAAACGTCTCAGAGTGCTCGAGGCGCGCCCAACGAGGCAAGTGCTGTCCTAACAGCCATTTTACAGATGAGAAAACTGAGGCTTAGAAAAGGTAAATAGTTCAGAGTGACTATGTGAGTGCCAACACCACCATCACGAACCCACAGGAGCTCCAACTTATTCTGACGCACTTGTAGCAAAGGCCAAGGAAGCCCGACGCACAACACGGCCTTGAAATAAAGACCAACATCTCCACAGTCCAGGTCACTAGTCTGGCCCAATTCAGAGCTGACGTCCTGGCTGGGCTGAGGGGTTGGCGTGCCCAGGAGCCCCTCTCTCCTTCCTGGACACGACAGAGGAAGGCAGCCCAGCCACAGCTCAACTGTGAGTCTGACCAGGAAGCAGGCAATGAGGCAGGCTTCTGGGCCATGTGGATGGGTCGCTGAGGGTTTGTCGCAAGCCGTTAACCATCACCGAGGTGTTCAGTCAAGCCCCATGTGGGGACAGGCCTCGGAAGTGTGTCACACGGGTAAACCAAGGCCAGGTGAGCTCCCTGTTTCCACTTCCTCTGGGCGGCAGCACCAAGAGGGCCACCCGGGGCTCTGCCATAGAGCTGTGGCTCATGAGTGAGAAGAAAACAATCCTCACCCACTCCGGGTCCAACTCTACCCACCTCATGAGGCCTCAGTTTCCCCAGATGTGAGTGGGCGCCCCTGCCCGCCCCCCGAAGCAGCTGCAGAGTCCAGGAGGTCCCGCATGTGAGGCGCGTGGCACAGCGCCATGCTCACTGTGACACCCCCAGCACCACCCCCAGCACCACCCCCATCACCCACCTATGGGAACTGAGTCTAAAGAAGAAACCGCCGTGCCCAGAGGCAAAGGGCCGAGACAAAAGGCAACGGAGACTTTACATAGTCCTGCGGAGACAAACTTGAAACCCGAAAGAGAGGACCCATCCTGGAAGCCTGGTTTACAGAAACTCATCTGGCGAGGTGTCTCCGCAGGGGGCAGGAGCCCAGGGGCGAGCGCGCAAGGAGAGACTGCCCAACCAACCGGAGCAGAGAGAAATCAATACAGTCAATACAGTCCTCTTTTTCGCCCCGTTATACAAACGGTAATTAACACTCGCGTGGGAACAGGGTACCGAGGCAACCTTTCTGGAAAGCATGTCAGAAATAGGAAGCAAGAGCCTTAAAAATGAAAATGTTCCCGCTCTCCAGCCACTCTACTCCATACCTGGGAACGATCCTAAGGAACAATCCAAAAGGTAGAGCAAGATTCAGACACTGAGTCACTGTTCAACAGAAAACAGAACGGTCCTTCTACCCAACTACCAAGAAATAGTTACATCGTTAAACACATTTTGAATCATCCACACAATGCAGTACCACAGCCTCATTAAAGTGCATGGAATGGGCAACTGTAGCGCTGCGGGGAAACGGTGGTAATTATTACTAAGCGAAAAAAGCGGAAAAAACATTTTGTAAATAATTTTGTACAATCGTATGTTCGTCATGGACTTGGCTATGTAAAAAACGCAATGGACATAAACTACACCAAAATATTAACAGTAGTTGTAACTGTGTATTGGGGCTGTGAGAGATTTTTATTTTATACGTTACACTATGGTGCATTTTCTGAATTAAAATAAAATGAACATGATTACTTTAATAATCAGACAGAAACTCTCAGTATCACTGTTGGAGATTAGATTCGTAAACCACACACCAGCGCCCGGCCCCTCAGTCAGCCGCAGCAGCCCCTGCACCACTCGAGCACAGCTGGGACCCGAACAGTTCAAACACACAGAAGAGAATCCCCACGGCTGCTCCTTGCGCCTGTGTCCCGCAAGTGCTTTTAGCGTCTCACCTGGAGCACTCAGGCCCTGGTGGAAGGGCTAGAGAAGGACTGACCGTTCACAGCCACCTTGGTTACTCACCCATAATTCCACAAGAGAAAAGTGTCGGTCCTTGACTCATCTTCTTTGGCGTGTGCTGAAAACAACCAGAAAAGCTATCACTCTTCAAGTCATAAGAAGCACGTTTGCACATGACCCTGCACTGATCCCTTGCTAAAGTCACAATTAAAGGGGTAACGTCAGATTAGGGAAAGGAGAAAAAAAAGTATTAAAAGAGACATCTGCCCGTAATTAGGTCTGGGCTCTCTGTCCGGAGCCTTCGGTGAGTTATGGAGTCCATCAAGTTAATGGGCTTTAAAAACACACAAGAGAGACCCGTGACTTCTGACACTAGGGGATTTTTCCATGTCAGTGATACGGAGGAGGGTGCAGAAGGAGCTGTGATGTGAACGGTTCACCCAGCTGAGCTGGAGACAGGCCTCCCCACAACCCAGGCTAGGAGGACAGGGGACCTCTTCCTGTCCATGGTGACAGGAAGAACCTTGAGTGAAGGGCCACCTCCAGAGCCCTCCCTTCGAGACACAAGGAGAACACCTCTTCCGTCTCTGTGAAGAAGCAACGGGGTAAAGCTCAGGAGTGTGGCCCTGGCTCTGCAGGCTGCTGGGCAGCCAGGAGGCCCCCCGAGGCATCCTGACGAACTGAAACAGAAACTCAAAGGTTATGTTTGGCCTCAACACACAGCTACTGCTTTGGCCTCCTCGGCACCGCGTTTCCACAGTGGTGTCCCTGTCTACCATGAACACTGCGCATCTGCTCTCTAACCCCACACCTAGCCTCAGCCGAACACTATGATCGTTGGGTGAAAAGCCGGTGAGGCCTAGAAGAGCCCCAAGCCCAGGCACCTGCTCCACGGCTCCACAGTAACCCGAGCGTGGACCATTCCAGGGGCTCCTTGTGCTGGCCGAGGCCCAGGTCAAGAGGCCTGTTCTGACCTCTGATGAGGAGGACACCATCTATGCCCGTCGGGGCCCCGGGAAGAAGGGTCTCACTCATTCCTGCCTTCCTTCCTTCCTCCACTCATTCAGCAAATATGTACCGGTAATTTGTTACGTGCAGGCTGTGCTGGGGTTGAGCGTGCGATGGTGAAAGAAGCTCTCGGCTCCAGAGGGGTCAGCGGTCACAGAGGGCTCTAGCTTCTGAGAGGAGCCCCAAGTGACAGGGACGCGCAAGGCTACCAGTCCAAGAAGTGGGCAGAGAGCCAGGCCCTGGCTCTTTCAGGCCTGGAAGGAGGACGGGGTGCTGACCAGGAACACCCAGCCCACCCAGATAAGAGGGTAGCCACTGTCTGGCAGCAGCTGCCCCACCCCTGTCCTCAGCTGCCCGAGTCAGGGACCTTTGCCCTTGGTCAGCAAGGTGTTCATCCATCAGGTTATCAAGGGTCCGTCCTGACCAGTCTGGAACACGGAGGTGAAGGGCGCCCGCCTCAGCCCTAAGGAAGCTCACACGTCACAGATGCCACAGTCACACAAACCCCTGAGCTACAGAGAGTGGGACTGGAGGGAGATGGGTCAGGCCATGGGTGCTGGGGTGCTGGAGGTCAGGGCTGGCATCCGGGGGGGCAAACAGAGCTGCTTCTAAAGGACCAGAAGGAACTTAACGGGCCGGGGGGGAAGGCGGGCAAGGCCGCCCTCCTCCAGTCCCCCCTTCTTGGGTTTAAAACAACCTTATGTGTTCAGGATAGGTCCCCCTCCTGGAGTCCTCCCGGGGAAATATCTGGAAAAAGTTACAGACGGCTGCCTCTGCCTCCCTCCCAGCTCACACCAACGTCACTGAAGGGAGAGCAGGTGACAGACACTCAGAGCCCTGCCTCCGGGCAGCGCCACCTGCGGAAGCCAGACAGGCCCCACGGCCCAGAGAAGGTTCGGAGAGAGAGAAACTGGGCCTGGCTGATGCCACAGGCTTGGCTGTTCGAGGGAAGCGGCCCCGATGCTGCAGGAGCCCCAGCACAAAGTAGACACCCTCCGGGAAGCACAGACCCCGCCCCTCCCCACCCCACCGCCGCGCCTGGTGGCGAGGGCAGCCACCCAGGCTGGGAGCCCACAGACGCCCAAACCAGGACCGGGCCAGGGCAAGCAGGAGGGCGCGAGGCACAGGGGCCGCGTGTCGCTGCACTGGGGCCACCGAGGAAGGCCTGGGTTTACAGACACGGCGGGAAGCAAACTGACTGCTGACAGTCAGGGGGGCACTGCTCACCGGCCCCTCCTCCCCCGCAAGCTGCCGTGCTCTAGACAGAGGGGCAGCTGGGAGCCCTCCCAGGAATGGGGGCCGGTGAGTGGGCGCCAGAGATGCTGGGAGGGTCTGTGGCCAGGGACGGGAGCCACCGGGCCAGCGCGCAGGGCTCCCCCGCCCTCACTCACTCACTCATTCATTCACTTAGCGAGGACCTATCCGTGTTTGCCGCAGACGCGCTCGCCAGGCTGGAGAACACACGCTCGGAACGACTGCTTCTCATGCCCCACGCCACCCGGCTCGAGCCTCCGCCGAGGGACCAAACGAACCCCCGACCTGGTCCCCACCCTGCGCCCCGGCCCGTCCTCCATCCTCCATCCTCCACACAGACCCACGGGGACCAGGTCACGTGGCTGCTCTGCTCACAACCCTCCAACCACTCCCCACGGCAACCGGGATGAAACCCGGCTGCGCCCCCCCCTCTCCGCAGCCCACCAGAGCCAAACCTCCATCCATCCCGGCCTCACTCACGCAGCTCGGGACCGGCCCAGCTCGCTGCCGCCTCAGGGTTTTCGCTCTGTGGCTGGTTCCCGTCACGTGGCCTCCCTGGCGGCCTCCCCCCCATCCCGGCCGAAAGCTGGGGCTTTCTGGGGCTTCATTCACCAACTCCTCTCCCATACTTCTCTCAATCGCTCCAGGGAATTCTCTTCTGGTGTAAGTCAGCGGGAGACAGTCTCAGTTGCTTACAACTGAGGAACCCTGGCCAATTCCACGCCGGACTTCACGAGGCTAACGGTGAAGTGGGCCATGGCTCAGCTACTTGAAGGAACACCATGCAACTGCTCACAGTGATGTTTGCGCAGAGGCTTCTAGTGCCAGGAGGAAATATAATTTACAAGTTAAACCTGCTTAACTAAAAAGACATAAGAAAACCTGCCAAACTATGTATAGTGCAGTGTAGTCCCCCCACCCTCCCACCCCGCCTGAAATGCAGCTTTTTCCTCTTTCTTTTCCTTCATCCTCTTCATGACGCTCAATTCACACTGGCCTGTGTGTGTAGACAAATTCCATCAAAATAATTATGGAGAAATGCTGACTGATAGGACAGCAGCAATTTTAGGGTCAAACATAAGGCCTGAAATAGTCATGAGCTAACTACTTCCCCCTGGGGCTTTCTGAGTCCCGTCCATGAGCCGGGCTGGCCGTGGGCAGGCCAGAACATCACGTAGTCAACAGCTTCCCAGGGTGTTAGGCCCCAGGCACACTCTGACTGCTGGCCAGTTTCCCTGGGCCCAACAGCGAGGTTCCCACTGGGCACCAAGTTGTCCAGGGCTGCTCTATTCCCACTGGTTTGTGCCATTCTGCAGCCAGCCTCCCTGACCCTTTGAGCCCTCTGCACTCCCAGTGGGAAGGATGAGCCAATCACTACGTGGACGATGTGGTGAGGCCAACAGGCCTCAGGGGAAACTCTCACCATCTGAGGTTTCACAAGACACTCAGCATTCGCACACAAGTGCACGTCCAAGCCCTGGCTGGGGTCTGCAGGGCAACAGAACAATAAGCACGGCTCCCCGGGGTATTTCTCCTACTCCAGAGCCTCTGTTCCTGAGCCTCCCCCAGGGCAGAGCTTGGTGTCTGGGAGACTCCTTGGATCACCAGAGAACGTTTTGGAATCAGATCTTCCATAGGAAAGGCAAAAGCTGGAAATCAAATTGAGGCTCCAGGGGCCATCTGTCTGACTAAGTAACGCAAGAAACCCTGACTTAAATAAAGACACAGTTCAGGTCATTATTTAATGAGGAACTAGCTCAGACAGAAAACAGCCGAGCTCATCTCTGGCCATAATCATGCTTCTTCATAACTTTCTTCTGTAGACTACTGACTAAAGCAATCACATCACTTTTCCTTCTCCTGATGCGGCGCTACAGGGAACCACAGGGCCACGCAGAACAGGCCCACGCTCACGCACTTGAGGGGAACAAGTGGGGCACCCCAGCCTCTGGAAGGGAACAGGGTGAGACCTTGGCAGTAGGACGCAGGAGGCAGAGCCAGGCCCGAGGAGGAAGAGAAGCTGAGGAGGGAGAGGCGCCCTTAGGTGGAGGCCCTCGAAGGCGCCGATGGAGACAGGGCAGGCAGCCCGGCTCCCCAGGCTGCAGGGTTAGCCACGGCAGGGCGGGCCCTGGTGCCCCTGCTCGCCCGGGATGCGGGGGTGGGGGGAGGGGCCGGGAACTGCCTCGGGCTCTGTGAGCTTCTGGATTCCGGCCAGGGACCCTGGCCGGGGCCGTCGGGCCCAGTGCCGACTCCGGGTGCGCGGGAAGATGAAGACCCTGGGTGCCCGGGCAGCTGGGTGCCAGGCCGGACGTAGTCACTGAACTCTTCTGCTGGGCAATGTCACTTAGCCTCGGCGTCCTAATCTGACAAGCGTGGAAGGAAGGACCTGCTCCCAAAACGGGTGTCTGTTGTGGCCGGAAATACCTTGAGGCTGAGCAAAGTGAGGCGGCCTGGAGCTTCGCTCCGGCCTCCGCCCCCCGCCCTCCCGGGAGCAGTGCACCCCAGCTCCCGCTGGTCTCCAGACTTGAGAGAGGCTGGAAGGCTCGCCTGGGAGAGGAGGCTGGGCCTGGCCGGGGAGGAGGGAGAACAGGCCCTTGGCCGGAGCGTGGGCGGGCGGGACAGAGCTGGGGGAACGCAGCCCCGAGGTCAGATGTCCGGGCGGCCTTCCAGCGGCAGCAGCTAATGTTAGCACACTCAGAGGAAGAGCTGCTCACAGCGGAAAGGAAGGCGGCGGCTCAGAGTGGGGGAAAGGGGAACCGAGTCACTGCACTCCCCCACCCCACCCCCGTCCCCCCGGGGGAAGGCATACTGAGTGCTTGCCAGTCCCCTTTCTGTCTGCCCACCTCTCTCGGGAGTAGGGGCAGTCACGTTGTCACCAGCATTTAGCTTTTAGGGAAAGGAGAACAAGAGAACCATGACGGGGACCTTCAGCAGGCAGGGAGGGGCGGCCAGGGCCCAGGGCGGCCCTAGCCTCTCCTCTCCCAAGTGTTTCCAAGCCCCCAGGGGACCTTCACCTGCAGTTTTAGGCTCTGTCCTCACTGCGGGGCCTCTCACTTCCCTAATTCCAAAGCGGCCTGTGGTGATTCATGATTTCTTTTTTAATCTGAACCCCCAACTTCTGTTATCGTCTTAGTCTGATTAGAAAACAAAAGAGAAAAGCTTTTCCATCTTTCCTGTTATTATCTTGATGGTATTTACATGAGGATGATGTTACCCGGTTAGGAAGCTGAAGCAAAACCCCCATCTTCCTCTCAAACTTGCTGGCTGTTCAGAGCAAATTCTAATCAGTTTATCTTACATTCTGTGGATGTCATCACTAGGCTGGTCTTATTTAGGGTCTTTCTTTGGTTGTTTACAGCCGTGCCTCTCCCCAAGGCCTAGCGGATTCCAGGACCACAGCCTCAGGAGCCGGGTAGGGGCGGGCGTGAGGGCCTTGGTGGGTGAACAGGGCCTGGACTTGAAGCCTGCGTCCTGGCACCCTGCTCGCCAGCTGTGTGACCTGGGCCCTCCGTCCCCTGGGCTCTCTGTTTCCTGCCTGTATAGCAGGTAGAGATGGACGAGTCCCCACCCCTCAGCAGGTTGGGGGAGGCTCCAGGAGAGGCAGGGGTGACGGCAACTCCGCAGGCCCCACACAGACTACGCTCCCATCCTCCTGCTTGCCTTCATCGTGCTTCCACCTGCACCGTGAGAGCAGAACCAGGCCAGACCTGTAACGGGCTGACAACCTGTGATGCACCCACCAACTGACACAGGAGAAGGCCGCTCTCCGAAGGTGGCTGCTGCCCATAGCTGGGCTGCCCATCCGGGAGGCCAGGGGAGGCAAGAAGAGAAGGAACACAGAAGGCGATGACTTTCCAAGAAGGACAGGGGTGTGGGAAGAAAGGCCAGACCCCGACCTGTGAAGCCACTGAGCCCCCTTCAATGGCCATTTGCTTCCCTTGGCTTTCTCTCCTTTTTTTTTTTCTGAGAAGATGAGTTTTCCTTCCCTGGCTGGGGCTGGGAGGCCGCACTCCTCCTGGCGAGGGCTCAGGCCCTGTCTCTTTGAAGACTGGCTCAGCTGACCACGGGCCCACGGGCCCTGGACCCAGCTCCACGGCCAAGCCCAGGCAGGCCCACCCCCAGATGGAACCAAGTTCAGCGGCGGCAACTGAGGCAAACAGCACAGCTGGAGCCAGAGGGGGCCTCCCTTGGGCCCTCCAGGAGGCCCTCACCCTGAGAGCCGTTGCTTTTTGGTCAGAGCTACTCTACACGAGTGCTTTAATTTCAGCGGGAAAACACCCACCAACCACAGAAAACAGAGCAACTCATACCTGCACCCCCTCAGCCGTGAACTTGAGCAGCAGAGAAGGGACTGAACGATGACGAGCTGAGAAGCTGGGCTACAGGGACCCGCATTCGCTTGCTCCAAAATATCCCCTGAACACCTGCCACGCACTAGGTCCCAGGGTCAGGCACTGGGTGTTCAGCAAGGAGCGAGAGTGACAAAGGTCCTTTGCCTCGTGAAGCTCACACTCTGGGGCAGGAGTCATTCAGTGAACGAGATCAAGATGGCAGAAAAGTGGTTAAGCGCCTTGGAAAGAAAAGGACAGGGAAATGGGGACAGGCAGTACATGGGGGTAAGGAGGTAGGGGAGGTAGTGGAATTAGATTTTAGGCCAAGTGGCCAAAGAAAAGGAGGGAGGGAGAGAGTCCTGCTAACGGGGAGCGTTCCAGGCCAGGGAAGAAGTGCACAAGCCCTGAGGCATGTAGAGCAGGGAGGCCGGCGTGGCTTGAACAGAGTCAGTGGCGGAGAGCAGCGGAGAGAGAGCACAGCTGTCACGGGGGCCAGAGTACACCAGACCTCATACATCCCAGCAGGAGTCTGGTGTTTGCTCAGCCTGAGACGGAAAGCCTGTGGAAGGCTCTGAGCAGAGGTGGTACGGTCTGACTTGCATTCCCTCTGGCTGCTGGGTAATGCAAACAGGCTACAGGAGCCAGAGCGGGGTCCAGTTCCCAAAAGAATCCAGATGAGAGAGTACGCAGGAAGGACCAGAGCAGCAGCAGTGGGGATGATGAGAGGGAATCTACTAACAGATATGTATTCAACACAAGTTGGAAAGGAAGGAGTGATGGGCAGAGACCCTACTTGTCTTACGGAATTCCTTCAGCCCAAGGTGCTCCATGAAGGCCTGAGGAGTGGACACAGGTCTTGGTCGCTTTCACAAGCTCTTATGAGGACCTAAGACCCACCTGCCTCTCTCGACCTGGGTGGTGGGGTAAGATTGGGGGAGAAAGCCCACTAGGTGCTAGCGTGGGGTCTCACGAGGGGCTGTGAAGGGCGCCAGGAGGGGCGCTGGGTGACATGACCCCGGACAGTGCCCCCATCCCTGACCACAGAAGCAGCAGAATCCCTGGGACGTACCCACGTGCAAAACCCCCCACAAGAGTGTTTATGCCCGAGCGGGACTGCTTTCAGCTCCCCCTGCAGGGAAGCAGCCCACCCACTTCCGAGGAATTAGGGCTATAGAAGGAGGGTGAGGAGGCCGTTTTGTTCGCGGCCTCAGAAGGCCGGCTGTCTGCCTCTCTGGCCAGGCTCACCGGGCCACTTGGTCCGAGGACAACCCTTGCGGGGGGCGGCCGCCACCAGGCCCACCACCTTGGCCGCCAGGCCGCGCCTTCTTTCTCCACCGCCCCCCACTCTGGACATTGCTGAGGCGGCAGCTCTCGCTCGCACTGACCACCCCGCCTTCTGGAAACTACCTCCCTGACCGGGTGGAGACCAGAAGGAATGTGGGGCTCAGCCCGGCAGGGGCGGCAGAAGCACGCTTGGTATTATTTACCAGGGTGCTGGCCTGCCCTCCCCGCTCGCCAGAGGACTCAGATCTGGGCTGGCTACTTCCTTCTTGTGAGGGCGAAGCTGGGCTCTGGGTGACTCTGCTCCACTGCCCCTCCTGCCACGGCTCCCAGAGCTCTGCTCGCGGGCCCTCTGGGCACATCTGCTAAGGCCTCTTCCTCAGTCCACAGCCCCACCTGGATATCGGGCCTCAAAAGGGTCACCAGAGAAGCCAGGCCACCAGGTCCTTACCAGCTCAGGGATGAAGGTCCTGCACGCTACGGGGTCAGCTCCCTGCTTGTCGAGGCTTTGACTCAGGATCATCACCATGGTAAGGACCTCAGGCACTGGGCGCCAGCCCAGGGTGGGCACGAGCCATCTTCGGGTGGGCAGACTTGGGCAGAGGCGACCTCCTGGGCACCCCCCGGATGACGATGTCAGCAGAAACAGCTCCCCATCGGCTGCTCACCCGCAGGGTGGGGCTCTTCCAGGAAATGGCCAAGTGTGGTCAACTCCCTGGAAAGATAAAAGAAACGCAGAGGGATTCAGGACTGGCGCAGACCAGGGCCCCGAGAGAGCCGCGCCCTCCCCTGCACACTGGGACCCTGCTGGGGAATAGAACCGCCTCTCCGCTGCAGGAGAGGTAACCTGGCGGGGGCCACGAAGGCCGGAATGGCCTTCCCGGAGTCCTCACCCACCCCCAGGCCAGCCTTAGGGTGTCCCTAAAGCCAACACCTGGTGGGCGCAACAGTGACCCAGCTCAGCCTTGTGGCACCTTTAAGACAGATCTCGGGGTCTGGGCTGCTCACAGACTGCTGTCCCCGAAGTGCGCTCAAGCCGTGTGACCTCCTACACTGAGCTAGCCCTACAGACAGCCCAAGGTCGGCTGAGGTCAGACACGGGCCGACCCTGCAGCCGGCAAGGTGGCTCCTGTTCTCCGCCCAGGTCTGAAGGAAACCACTGGAAGAACTAGGAGGGTCCATTTAAAGGCACATACTTCCCATCCTTGGAAGCACCACGATTCCGAAATGACACATTTGCAACACGGGGCGTCTCCGTCCCCTTCCTCAGAATGAGCCAAACCAAGTCCCGGCCTGCACTCACCCCTCTGAGCTCCCAGCAGTGATGGGACCCTCTCTCATCATCGTTCTACACAGCCCGGAGCTTCTCCCCGACCCACCCTTATCTCTCACCAAGCAAAAGCCCAAAGAGTGCAGCCTGCAGTCCAGGTTGGGAAAATCGCTCCTTACAAATTAAGTTCTCTGATCCTATTTCCAACCCACCCTCCGTGGTTACACCTTCAGAGGAAGTCACAGAGGTCCGAGGAACCTGAAGATCATCAGGTTCCATCAAAAAGTAAAAAGTAACGATAACAACAGCTCCTAATCTGTAATTAAAATCAAACTGCTCAGTGCAGGAAAATGTTTTAGAATCTGCTGCTCTGTGTAAAAATTAATTGCACCCTGGTATTTACTTGCCGTCCAGATTGTAAATCATATTTTCCTGTTTACTTCGATTAGACTTTACAGTGGGTGTTATTGAAATTGCTCAATTACGGGCCAGCTGGCGAGCACAGGAAAATTACCTTCTACTGTTCTTCGAAAACAAGGTTCATCCAAAGTGCAAAAGCAGGGAAGGGAAGGAGGGAAATCAATACATTTTCAAAGGACTGACTGTTCAGGAGGGAGGGCCGGTGGAGTCTCCAGGCTCCCAGGTCACACTGGGAGACCTGATGCAGAGTTCCAAAGCCACATCAATCTAGAAGTGAAACGTTCTGACCAAGTATGATCTGCCCCAGCAAAGAATTTCAGATCACTCCTCCGAGTCTGGCCAGAAAGCCGAGCCAGGGATGCCAGCCAGCCCCCTGGACGCTTGGCGTGGGAGCAGGGCGGGCCACGTGAGCAGGGGAGTGCCCGGAGTGGTGCTGTGGACTCTCCCTTCAAGAGACGGAGACGAGGCCTGATGGAGGCCGTCTTCTCTCTAGGTGCAACCTCGATTCAGTTCTGGAGCCGCCAGCCATCACCCCAGGCCCAGGGGTGACCCACCCTCCCCATTCCCTTCTTCCCTAACAAGGCAGGAGGGTTCGCTGGTTACAAGCTCAGGTCCTGAGCCAAGCACACCTGAGCTGGAATCCCAGCTGTTGAAATGTATCGTCTGAGTGACCTTTGCCAAGTTACTTACTCTCTGAGCCTTGGTTTGCCTTTCCATACAATAGGGACAACAGTGCCTGCCTCAGAAGATGACTCTGTATCATAAGAAAAGAGAGCTTGGCTTGCTCGGTGAGAAGCCCTAGCTCATTTGAAGAACTCAATAAACAAGTAGCTACTGCCACTAGTTTCATGGGGGAGCCTGTGAGTCCCGATCTTTTCTCAGCAATGGACACCCAAGCATCTGTCCTCTCAAATTTTTTTAAAAGGGAAATTCCATCAAAACTTTTCAAAGCTAAATTCCATCAAGAGGAGACTAGCTGGGCTTCCTGGGTGGCAGAGTGGTTACAAATCCGCCTGCCAATGCAGGGGACAAGGGTTTGAGCCCTGGTCCAGGAAGATCCCACGTGCCACGGAGCAACTAAGCCCGTGTGCTACAACTGAGCCTGCACTCTAGAGCCCACGAGCCACAACTAATGAAGCTTGCGCGCCTAGAGTCTGTGCTCTGCAACAAGAAGCCACCGCAATGAGAAACCCGCACACCACAACGAAGAGTAGCCCCCGCTCGCAACAACTAGAGAAAGCCCGCGTGCAGCAATGAAGACCCAACGTAGCCAAAAATAAAAATAAATAAATAAATTTAAAAAAAAAGGCGGGGGGACTGGCTGTATTATGGCCCATGCCTCTGGTGAAACAGTAAGCGGCCAGTAAGAACGATGCTGTAGAAGTCTTATCGCCACGGAAACACGTTAGCCCATCCGATGCAGCCGCTGTGTACCAAGCACGAAGCTGGATGGAGGAAGCGGTGCAGGTGTCCCAGCTCTCGCGGCTCTGCTCCCACTGGAGCCCCTACAAAAGGCCAGGTCGCACAGAGGCAGCATGACTGGTGAATACCAGAGCACCATATGCTCCTGGAAACTGGGCAGTCAGTAAACACGGCAGGCACTGGAAGGAGGAGGAAGGTCCTGCACGAGCCCTGTCTTCAGAAGTTGTGGAAAGACAGTACTGTGAACACAGGTACCACAGCTACGGAAGGCAGATGGAGGAGGGGGTCCCTGGGGCTGAGTCATAAACAGACCCCTTGGCACAGGGACCAATGACATGCAGCACTGCCTGGAAGAGCCCAGGAGTGGGGACAACCCAGACGGCCATCAGCAGGTGACTGGTAACAGAAATCACAGTGTAGCTATGTAAACAAATACCATGTCACCTCTACTGCAGTGTTAATGAGGCAGTTTTAATGGTACAGATACGAAGCACTCTCTAAGACAACACTGTAAACGAAAACAGCAAGAAAAGGAGTACAGCATGGTCCCATAACCATGCGGCCCTGGAGTGGGAGAAGGCACTTTGAGTGTATAGCCTTACACACGGACACGTGCTATTTGAGGATTTCATCCAGTGCATATAACGCCTTTCTGATCAAAAAGAAAACAGGCAAGATTTCAACAGGAAGGGAAGAGGCACCTGGGAAGGGGGAAGCGTGAGCGTAGGATGGCAGCCTGGCCTGTACAGGCGGGGGCAGGCGGGGGGCAGTGAGCACACTACTGGCAGGCACACAGGGCACGTGGAGAGGGGGCAGCAGCAGGACAAGGGGCTGGAAAGACAGAGTCACCCCAGACCAAAGGCTCCGAGTGCCAGACTTTATCATGCGGCCATAGGATGCTCCCAAAGGAGCTGGAGTTGGCTGGGTTGATCTGCTGAAAGAGAATGATTTTTTTTGAACCCTTTGCAGCACCCAGGTCGGTGCCTTGACTACAGCAAGAGCTCCACACGTTTCTGGAATCCGGCTAAATCGTAGCAACATCTGAAATGATCCGGGCACATTCTCAGACCCTGTGAGGCAAATCCAGACCATCAGAGCCTGGCACAATCTGGAATTCCCTGGGATTCCTTTGATCCATGGCATGGGCCTGGCCAAGCTCACTGGGGAATGCCAGTGCCCGTCCAGAGACTCGGAGCCCAGTCTGAGGACGGGGCCAGTTACTTCTCAGGGAGAAGCCAGGAACTCGGCCTTTGAGGGACGACTGGGTGCACAGCTCTGCCCAAGGTAAAAAGAAGGTGCCCCAGGGCCCACAGGGGGCAAGGGAAAGGCCTCCTGAGATCACCTCTGGGGCACAGATCCTGCTCTGGCCTGGTGGGTCTTCTCTTAACCCATGTTAAGAACAGTTTCTATCTACTGAGCACCTACTGTGTACCGGGCGCTTTATGTATCAATACACAACAGATGTAAGTAGTAACAGTGTACAGACAGATGAATCAACTCACCTAGGGTATCAGGGCTGAGCTCCCGGGCTGTGCTTCCCACTGGTGTCCACCTGCAGCAAAGCCCCCACCCCTACCTGCCTCTCCATACCAGATGCATCCTTCAAAGCCCTATCGAGCAACTACCACGCAACCCAGCAAGTGCACTGCTTGGCATCTATCCCGGAGAAATGCAAGCTTACGTTCACACAAAACCCTGCCCATGATTGTTCATAACAGCTTTATGCACAACAGCCAAAACCAGAAAACCACCCAGATGTCCTTCAACGGGCGACTAGCTAAACAAATTGTGGAACAGCATCCCATGGAACCCTCCTCAGCACTAAAAAGGGACGAACTATTGAGATCTACCTGGACGAATCTCCAGGGAATCATGCTGAGTGAAAAATCCCAGTCCCCCAAAGGCTAATTACTGCATGACTCCATTTACATAACATTCTTGAAATGACAAAATCACAGAAATGAAGACTAGATTAGTAGTTGCTGGGCATCTGAACGGGCGCTTGGGATGGGGGTGAGGGAGCCGGGGGTGGTTATGAAAAGACACCGGCAGGGATCCTTGGGATGGAGATGCTCTGTATCTCGACTGTACCGCATGGGTGTCAATTTCCTGCCTGTGACTTGTACTACAGTTTTGCAACATGTTACTGCTGGGGAAAACCGAGTAAATGGTACACAGGGTTTCTATGATTTCTTACAACTACCCGTGGATTTACAATGATCTCAAAAGTTAAAAATTTTTTTCTTCCAGTTTTTTTGAGATATGATGGACATACAGCCTTGTGTAAGTTTCAGGCGTGCAGCATCACGATCTGACTCACATACATCATGAAACGATGATCTCAATAAGTTTAGTGAACATCCATCATCTCATAGAGATAAAAGTGAAACAGAAAATAATTTTTTTCTTACATCAAAATTTTAAATTTAAAAAGCCCACTCCATCTATGCATTTGCCAAAACTCACAGAAGTGAACACCAAAGAGTCAACTGTACTGCATATACACGTAAAATTCTTTTTAAAGAAGGCCACGTGGCAGCCACTGCCTGTAGGGGATCCGATGCAGCGTGAGGCAAGGAGGCGTGCTAAGGGACTGGGCAGCCTCCCCCTCACCTCCCAAGCCCCTTAACTTCAGTTTCCTCATCTTTAAAATGAAAGTGAGAACACCTTTGCTCTGGGGGCTGCTGGAAGAGTCAGGTAAGAAAATGTGTATAAAAGAGCGCAGCACAGAGAAGGCCCCCGACACCGGTGCCCACTCCCCAGGGTACACGCGGATGGTCAGCGGGCACCAAGCGACACTGCCCGCGGTTAGTGAGAGGCCTCAACCCAGCCCCGTGGCACCCTGGCCCCAGAGCCCCCTCCGCCCCCTCCCAGCTGCACTCCCAGCCCCCGCCTCCCTGAGGACCAACTATGGGCTGGGCTCCTCTCATTTCATCTCTCGAATTCCTGTGAACAGGCATTGCTATTAACAGTATTCCCATTTTCCAGATGAGAAGACCAAGGCTCCAGGAAAATGAATCAAGCATTTGCCCAAGATCCTACAGCTAGCGGGGGTGAGGGTGAGATCTGAATCCAGGTCTGTCTCCTCAGGACACCGCAGGGACAGGGGGCAACTTTACTTTCTCACACGGGTCCTTCCTAACATGAAACTTTCTTGCTTTTGTTCTGCAGTCTTCAATGTGCCTTCGGGCGTCTGCAACCCTCGAACCCAGCTGTCTGATATCACTGTGGTTGAGACTCTCGGCTTCTGGCAAATGGGAACCCTGCCCGGTGCGCGCTGAACGCCTTTATATATGCAAAAAAGTTTTGCAAACTCTAAGAGTCTATAGGACTCTTCAGAAGATTACAGGAGTTTACCAAACGTTTCTGTCATGCATTTTGAAGAGCCACCCTTTAAAGAAAAGAAACTGACCACGCTGGAACTCGCCCAATTAAACGCTTCCTTCTTTTAATATCCTTATCCTGTGTTTACTACTTGTACAAGTTGGTTTTATAGCAGAAGAATATCTCACCACCCCAACACAGGACTCAGAGCAAAACCTAAACATAACCTTGGCCGCTGACAGTGATTTTCCTGATGGCCCAAGCAAGTCATTCCTTTCAGAGCTTCCACTTCCCCCTCCCATGAAGCAAAGGAAATGGGAGAAAAACAGCAATTCTACAAGGTCTTTGGGAAGGCTGCATGCACTTTTAAACTTTCGTAACTTCAGCTGTTGGTGTGACAAAAGCAATCTGTGGGCAGGATCTAGAAGCAAATTTATGAACATGTGGGGAAGGGCATCTTTCAGAGGGTCATGCTGCCTTCTGCCAGATCCTGTGACAAACCCATGGAAGGGTGGAGCAGGCAGAAGAATCCTCTGGTCGCAGTCAAGGCTCACATCTGCCAAGAGCAGGGAAGTAAATCTGTCCGGGGATGCCTTCTGCTTGCTGCTAAGGCATCTGAGTTTAAAGGATACAAGTTAAAAGCTGCCTAGGAACTTTATCAACAGCCCGTACTTTCCCAGACCGAGTTGACATTGGAAAGAGAGTCTGGAGTTTCAATAAGAGAACATGCCCGGAGAATGTGTTTCCCAGACGGCAGTGGAACATTTAAACTAATTCCCTCGGCCCAGGTTCCCAAGTCTTCAGGTCCTCCTGAAAAATAACTGATCAAAGACAGCTATGCCTTCACCGCCTGCAATACACTGACAGAAAAAGAGAGACAGATGAAACCTCTTAAGTCAATACTTTAACACCAAGGACATGTTTGATACCAAACATTACTGATTTAAGGAAACTCCACAATAGAGGCAATAGCCAGAAAAAAAATACGTTTTTGTTCACCATTTTCCTAGTACCTTCCTGGTCTGTATTTGTGGAAATAACAGGTGACACGGAGTCTACCTTTTAACAGTGCATGAATAAAATAAGAACAGCCACTGCAGCAGTGCCAGGCCCCAGGCTTACTGTATCCTCAGAGGAGCCCTACGAGTGGGCATTACTGTTATTCCATTCTACAGAGGGACAAGCTGAGGTCCAGGCCCAAGGTCACCCAGTTGTAAAGGGTGAAACAGGACTCAAGCCACATCTGCTGAATTCCAAAGTCTTTGAACCACCAAGACTTCTCCTCCAGGATCCGTAAACTGTGTCCTAATTATCCCGTAAGTATTTGATTTCTCAAACTGACCAAAAGCTGAAGCACAGATGCTGGGTTTGCACGACACCTCTTCCCTGTAAGCTCTTCCTGTGGTGCCCCAGGCCACACCTCAACCTTCTGGACTTAAATGATGAACTGGCACTAGGCGTTCCACTGAGGCAGCGAGTGGGGAAGTGAGAGGGTAGGGGTGAAACATAAAGGCACCGATTCCCATCCCTAACCACATGGAGGGGCAGCCGTGCCGGGTGCCGTGCAGAGGTGAAGTACCTTCCGGGAAAGCCAGGGTGCCCCCAGGCCTGGGGGATGGTGCTGGCTCCTCACTACATCAGCCGGAATCTGTGTCCATAGGCCCCCCTCTCCCTGGGGCTCTGCTGCGCCTCCCCCATAGCTCCCCCCCAACTCCCGTCCTTCTCCCCAAGCCCATTTCCAGGGTGTTCACAGGGAGCCCGCCCTCCACACATGTTGTCTGGGTGTGGCCCTGCCTCAGGCCTCCTCTGGTCTCAGCACAGAGCCTGTCACAGCAGGAACCTGAGTCAACAGCACACCTGGGGACGAGCACTGAACTCGAGGCCCGGAAGTCACACTTCCCCTCCAGCTCAATCCTGGATGACCTGTGGCACCCTGGGCAAGTGATAGAACTTTGCTGAGCTTTGTGATCTGTAAGAAGTAAGCCTTGTTCTGCCCCCGCGAGTGGGAAGTTCAGGAAGGAAAGGTCTGCAGAGTGGGGCACCTGAAGAGGGGCCAGGGGTACTGAGGTGAGTCCTTCGGTGAGCACAGTTCGAGCAGAGAGCAGGCCCTTACTCAGCATGTGCGAACTAGCTAACACAGACCACGTCTTCACAGCTACAGCACGGGTGGCTGGGCAGGGGAACGGAACATGCTTGTGACTCCTCTGAGCACCTCGCTGGGAGATGTAGCTGCTGGACAATCAAGTCCATTATTGAGTCTCATGTTCACGCTGGTTCCTGTCTGCACGTGACACGTGAGGAAACTGGGCTCAGAGAGGCAGTGCAACCTGGCTAAACCACACAGCTGACATGCGGCTGCATCAGACTCGCGGGGGGGCTGCGCAACACTGTCTTGATGCAAGAATAAAGCATCTGCCGTCCTTAGAGACAGCATGCTTACCCCACCCCTGATTCCTCGCCCCAGAGTAAGGTGTGTCCTTGGAGGTGTTTCCTTCAGTGACTGGGGTGAATATACATTCCCTGGACTAGACCTTCAGGTAATCAAAGGCCACCGAAGGCCCACACTCAGGAAAGGACTGGCAGTCACATTACCTGGCTGGAAAGGGACCCACCCTGTGCCCTGGGCTGAACAAAGTGGCCCAGGCTCCCTTATGAGACTGTCTTAATGGAGGGGAAACAAAATAAAACAGTAAATGAGCTGTTGAACCAAACTGGGAGTCTGTTCTCTGGGACTTTACACAGTCACTCTCCCAGTGTTGTAGGGATCTGCTGTGTTTTTAAGCAAATAACATTTCAAGAGGAGGGGGAGGAAGAACATTATTCAGGGACATGAAAGTGTTGAGACCCAGAGCCAAAACAAATGTGAACATGGGAACGAGGCAGCCTGTGTTGCTTCTTGAAACTCAAGCCAACTGCATGCATGACGTGTCAAGAGCTCATTCATCAATGAGAACTAACTGACAGGCAAGTTTCCTATATGCGGCCCTGCAGTTCTCGCTACCATTCAAGTCCTTTAAACCTGCCAAACCCTACAAGAGAAGAGCGTCCTATGGACTAGGATCTGCAGAGCAAACTCAAAAGGAGGGAAATGAGGGGTGGGGGGGAGAAGAACCAGTACTTACTGAGGGAGCACAGACTAGACACCGCCTTGTCCTCCAGACCAGGATGAGGGAGAGAAGGGGAGAGAACAGGGGACGGTGAGACACAGCAGGGGCCCCAGAGATAATCTACTGAAATGTTAAGCCACTTATGGCCTAAGACGACCATGACCCCTTCTTCAGTCAGACCTATTTACAAGTACAGTGAATTTAATCAAACCATGATTTGAAACCAAAAGAGATGAGGGGTTAAAAAAAAATTAAAGAAGAACAAAAATAGAGAAGCCCAAACAAGAGGCAGTGTGGCCTGTGTGAAGACAGCAGGACTTGGGACACATGGGTTCTGGCCCTGCCTCTGCCACCGAGCAGCTCTGGCCCGTTTGCCAAGTCACTTCCCCTGTCTGGCCTCAGACCCCTCACCTGACGAATGGAAGACCGGCTCAGACGGGCTCTGTTTCTGCCAAGTGAGCATCGACGTGCAGCCATGCATCAGCTGTGTGGCTCAGCCAGGTCACACTGCCTCTATGAGCCTCAGTTTCCTCACCTGTGACATGCGAACGGGAACCCGAGGGAGCAGGAGACTCAGTCACGGAAGGGGCTGCGTGAGCCGCGAGAGGGTGGGAAGGGCCGATGATGCCCGTCCTGCAGCCACTGCTCTGGTGGCCGTGTGTCAGCTGGCCTTCCCGGTCCTGCCCAGACCTGACCTCCAGTGTTCAAGGTCGCAGGAGACCGGACAACAGCAAAGGCCAAACTCTCACTGGCCGCCATCATGAGCCTCAGCCGTGGCCTTCCATACGGCCGAGTGGAGAGTGGGAAGCCACCTTCATATTCCTTCGGGGCAGGTAACCGGGAGGTGGGGTTGCCCCCCTCTCTTACGTACCTACAGGCACGAGTGGGGAGGCTTGCACAGGTGCATTCTCCAAACTCAGTCCTTAAGCACACCAGGGTACCTTGGTGTCTTTCAGTGACATTAACAACATTCAGAATAAGGAGTTTCTTGGAAGGCGAGGAAGTTAGTCACTTACCGGTTTTCACACCTTCAACTCCTACCTCCTGCTACAAAAACAGCCGCTTCCTTTGCAAAATGTTTATGGACTTTAGGGCCCAGAGACAGCAACGTTCTCTCCCTCCTGCGGGATGACCTACCCTCACCCAGGCTGCACGCACGCTCCATGCCAGTGTGGTCCCAGGAGCCCCTCGGGCAGGGGGAGCGTCCCCGTTCCTGCCCGGCCACACACCAGCACTGCCCTCACAGAAGCCCCGGGCCGCTGCACAGAGCAAATGGAGCCTCCCAGCAGCTGGCACCGGGGACACAGCTGGGAGGCAGCCTCTCTTCATCTCAGGGACCTGGGGGCTGGTGGCCTCACACGGTGACACAAGCATCACACTGAAACACGGGCGGTGACGCAGGAGGGGACCAGGAGCTCTGTAAGAACTGTGAGGGACACGAGAACCAGGTTTCCCATCTGCCACCCACTTGGAAGTCACACCCTGATCTCACCTCGCAGACCAGGACTTCACCCTCCTGATCCGACCGATTTTACAGGGTCTGGTATAGAAATTAATCAGCCGGGCTAACCAATCTACACTGAGGCTTCCGCCTTCTCCCCTGCCCCCCACACGGCCAGCTGCACCGCACAGTCAAGAACGCTGTCATCTGCCAAAACAAAACTCTTCAGAGAGACTGCCAGACAGGTCCGTCATAACGACAGGTATCCGTGAGCTCCGGGGCACCTCTCAGTCAAATTCCCAAAGGCATCTCTCTGGTGCCTCCCAGGGGGCTTCTGAAGGGCGGGACAAATTCTACTAAGATGACTCTGACATCAGCTGCAGTATGGTGGCGAGGGAGCCATTCTATGTGTAACAACGGCCATCTGCCTGCAGAAGGACCTCAACAGCACCAGACTGTTGACTCTTCAGGAGGAGAAAGAGGCTCCTGTAAGAAGGGCTGCCCTGAGGTCCTAATTCAAAGCAAAGCCCAGAGATTCGGCTCTGAATCACTTAGCACTGTTCAGGGACCGAACAGAAGGAGGCTGGGAGCAGCTGCGTGTGGGTCTTGAGCTCCTGCTTCACCTTCTGGCAGAGTGTGCGGGCAGGAGAAGGGAGGGGCGCCTCATTTGCAAACCCATCTCCACTTCCTCTAAGCATCCTGGATATGACAACCCCGGCCTCCCGGGCTCAGAGCAAAGACCTCGAGGGGGTTAAAGAGGAAACGATATGGCCAACCAGATTCAAGCCCTGCTGAACTCTTCCAGAGCCTTGGTGGGGTGGGGGGGGTGCTAATCTTGACAGCTCTAAGTGAGACTCAAAACACCCTCAGAGAGTTTTACCTTCCAGAGGTGAGCAGATCATCGTCATCAGAAATGGCCCAGGCCCCGGAAGAAACAGAGGTTCACTCCACTGTTTGTCCACAACATATCCCAAAGTACCTGAAAAAGCAGCAAATGTGCCCGCGGCCGCTGTAACTGTCGTGTTATTCTCATCGTCCTCTAGGGGAGCCATCGAACCGAGTTTTGGTGCCAGCTTGTCCTGCCCTCAGGAAGCTCATTTCACTAAGTCAGCAGCAAAACTCTACAGCTAGGCCTCGGAGCACCTCCCACACCCACCAGCGAGCTGGCCTTCGCCTCGCCTGGAAGGAGCCTCACCCGGAAGGAGCCTCATCTGGAGGAGTTACCAAACGTGCGAGAGCAGGAAGGCTACAGCTGACACAGGTAACACCAGCCTCCTTGACCAGGAGTAAGCCCAGGGGAGGCGGGCACAAATCATCAACGTTCTCAGAGTTAACAATAACGATAATCAAGTTAAAAAAAAAAAGCTGTCAGACTGAATAAGGGGACAAGATGAGAATGGATGAAATGTAACAGGTACTGGTCAGGGCCCAGCATTTAGACACCAAAACCAAGTTTCAGGTGTGCTAGGTGAATAGTTAACAGCAGGCTGTCCTCCCTGAAAAGCCTGATAGGACAGCAGTTGTGCACAAAAGCATATGTAAGTCACAGGCCCTCTGCCCAAGGAAGTAAAAATTATTAACTGATGCGTGAGTGAAATGAAAAGTAAAATAAAATGCACTAAGAGGCAGAGTACATTTTAAAAGACAAATTACACGATATCATAACAGGGCCTTCTACGGTTCAAAAATGAGCACCGCAGGGCTTCCCTGGTGGCGCAGTGGTTGAGAGTCCGCCTGCCAATGCGGTCGGCATCGGTCCGGGAAGATCCCACATGCCGCGGAGTAGCTGGGCCCGTGAGCCATGGCCTCTGAGCCTGCGCGTCCAGAGGCCCACGTACCGCAAAAAAAAAAAAAAAAAAAAGAGCATCGCAACCTTGATGGGGTGGGTGCAAAGCCATGCTAGGATCTCCTCCTCCCAGTCCGTGGTGGGTGTTCTTCCCGGGCAGATTCTTTTATGAATTGATACATCAATTATGAATAAATCGACAAAACATTTGCTAGAGCCATGATGTTCATGAAGCACAAAGCCTGGCAAGTGCCTGGAAGTGGCATCCACGTCCACCAGGCCCCAGCAGACAGGGCTGGCAAAGCTGCTCTGCAGGCCCCTGGTCTGGCCTTGCCTGGCCGCTGTGAGTGGTAGGAGGGTCAGAGTCTGGCACAGGTGCCCAAGGAGCAGTCCCTCCGAGCAATGTTGACCACACCCCTGGGTGAGTGGTGTTCCACGAGCCCACGGTGGGTCCGCTTTCTTAGAGGGGTCAGTGATGGGAGGCAGCACCAGAATGAAACAGTTTCTCCCCCAAATTCTCAGCAGAACCCAATTCAAAAGTCACTTGCCTTCCACAAAGAGGAACAGGGCAACTTCTAGAGCGAGGAAGCAAAATATAAACTGGGCCAATGTCTCTGTGCCATTCTACTGCCATCCTGGCGGCTCTCCTCCTGAACCTCAGGACCCTCCGATGCCAAGTTAACCTGCCCTACAGATAAGCCTGCTTGGGTGCAAAAAAAAATATGCGCCTTCAGCACAGATAGGACAGAAAGCAACTTAACCGCCTAACAGTAAGGACAGGATAAACAAATGTCCCGACATCCACGCAAAGGACAAAATGCAGCTTTTCAAAAGGCCTGATAGGCGCCAACAGGAAACCATCTTCCAGTCGAGCGTTAAGTGAAAGAGCAAAGACACACAGTGGACACAGTAAGCTCCTATTTGGGTAAAACTAAATAAATGTAACAATAATACAGAAGAAACTTAATATCAAGAGTCTTCAGGGAGAGGAAGTGGGTTGCTGAGAACAAAGGGGAGAGGAGACTCTTCAAGGAATACCATTTTGTACATTTTGAATTTTGAAGGTACGACCTATGCAAAAAATATCTAAATTTTTAAAAATCAAAATTGTATATATATATATATACACATACTTGCGCATCAATGGAATCTCTCTGGGAGAACAAAGAAAAAGGCGACAGGAGTTCTTCCAGAGACAGAAGCAGAGGTATATATGAGGGACAGGGATGGGGGGAGAGTTACTTTTCACAGCTGAGTTTGTAACAAGCGCATATACTGCCTATTCTTAAAGACTAATTTTCACACACAGAGCTGCTTATAGCTCCCCAAACACCCCACACTGTTCCACGTGTCCAGACCTTCGCTCACACTGGGCCCTCTGGCTAGAACTTGCTCCCTGCTTCCCCCTGCTCCCCTCTCAGCCTCTTCAGCCTCCAGCTGAGCTAACTACTCTCAGCTTTTAGACTCCGCTCAGGTGTCTCCTCCTCCAGGAAGGCCTCGCCCAAACTGCAGAGTACGAACCAAAGGAGCATGAAATGAACTGGCAGTGTGTCCGTCTCCCCCATTGACTGCAGCCTTCGGGAGGGCACGAGCCCAACCACGGTCCCCGGAGTCCCAGGACCTGGCACAAAGAACAGCTCTCAGGGAATGTTTGCTGAACCAAAGAACACATTCACTACATTAAGTCAGTTCTCAACTTTCCTGATGCCAAAAGCTATTGAAACCTCTTGCTTGTGGGGTTTCCTACAGCTAACAAAATTGTGTTGTTAACACTAATTCGAAGCATTACACCTCCTGGTCCACGGAGGGGCTGGGCTCAAAGCTGTCTGGGTTCCACAGCAGTAGAGCACAAGCAGAACCTGTGGTTGGCACAAAATCACTCTGTCTGATACCGCTCACCTCCTGGAAACTTGCAAATACTCATCAGAGGCTCCTTGCTTGGGCAGGCGGGCGGGCAGGTGGCCGGCCCTTCGCACTCCCAATCCCAGGAAAATCTCGGCCCAGGGTGTTCCCCTATGGTTTTGTTTCCCAAGCTCGGCCTTTAGGAGAAAGCACCTGGCTGCCCTCAGGGCTTGCTGGGAGGCAGCACCCCTACAGGCCAGCGTCTCCTGAGAAGGAGGGGGGCCTGCACGGTGAGCACGATGGGGTCGAGGGGCAAGATTATCCGGGAGAAGTCAAACGTGCACGTGATGCTGTGCTCCTGAACGAAGGGCATCTTCTCTGAGGGACTTTAAATCAACAGGCAGATCCTGTGCACACCCTGCGCTGTGTTTCTCTCGTCATTTCCTCATGGTACGAGAGCCCCAACCCAAGTCCAACACCCCCCGGGCTGGCTGTACCAGGGGCTGAGGCAAGAAGGCAGGTAGGTGTACCAACCAAGTTCACACAAACCAAGTGTTCAAACAGGTTTACCGCAAGGCACGACGAGTGCCGGGGGGGATGCAGGCTATGGGACAGGAGTGAGCTGTGACCCAAGCAGGGAGGTAAAGGTCTGGGGAGGGGTCCTAGAGAAGGTGGCATGAGTGTCGGACTTTGCGGGCAGATAGGAGTTCAACAGCCGGAGACAGAGCGAGGGGCTCCCCAGAGGAAGCCCATCAGTGACGCGTCCAGCACCCCAGGGAGCTGGGAAGCCAGGAGGTGAGGCCCCTTCCCAGATTCGGGTGGAAGCAGCCCCGCGCCGCCCAGCCGGGCACGTGTCCGGCTGATGCCCGCGCCCCTCACAAGGCCTTGGGCCGGGGCGGGGGGCTCCGCCATCCAGGGCAGCCTCAGCGGCACCAGCCTCCCCACTCCTGGCCCGGCCCCACCTCGCCCGGCTCCCCTCTAGCTCTTGGGGGTCTGCCCCGCCACACCTGTCCTGCTCTGCCTTGTGCCGTTGAGAGCACCAGGCCAACAAGCTGAGCCATAAGGGGCACGAGCGGGTGCTTTACTCAGCCGAACGGAGCCAGGCGACCCAGGGGATCCTCACAGGGGATCAGAAACCACCCCCCTTCACAAAACGGCGGCATCAAGGTACACAAGGTACACAGCCGCAGGACAGTTATTTCCATCTCCCAGTGCACCAACAGCCCCGGCGCTGACCCACACCGCTAGCCCAGAATGCCGACAGACAATACAGCAATTGTGTCCTCCCTTGGGAAGGGGGAGTGGCCACCTCCAGCCCCACATGAGAATGTCACGATCGTCTCGGACTCCCGAGCTACAAATATGTGATCAAGGCATGTGCCGAGCACGCGCTCACCACGTGTTTGCATGGCTATGAAAGCACAAGGGCCGATGTGCTTCAGCTGCCGGGGACTAGGTCTGGGGGCGGCAGAGGACAGGGTAACGAAAGGAGTCAGAAAAACAGCACAGAAACGCTTCATTCAAAACCATGACTGCTTTATTGTCCCCTAGTTTTTGAGGAGTGGGAGTGGAAGGGGGGACACTCCTTTACAAAACAAAACTGCAAAGCGAAGCAACATTTCTGACTGCCGTCGCCTCCCAGCTATTCCATCCTAGGCTAAAGACAGGAAAGAGGCAGTGATTTCAGATTCACTCTGGACAACTGAAAACCAAAAATGAGATGCAATCAATCTTCGCAGGCAGGCAACCACCACTGACAGCTCAGATCCGTACAGCCTCCAGCTGACGCTGTACGGACGCGGGCACATCACTTCCGGGCTCTGGGCCTCAGGTGCCCAGTTGTAACAAGAGCTCTTTCACTTCCAGAAGCCCAAGCTGGGCTCATCTGTTGGCAGGTAAGAGAAAGAAGGGATAGAGCACCTGATTCTGGGCATGGTTGGTGCCCCAGTTCCCATCACTACATGCGGACACGCATTTCAGGACACCTGAGTCAAAGGGCACCTCAGCCTCAGGACTGATACCTGGAAAGTCGAGCAACATGAAGGGAACAAGCTGCCCAGGAGGAGGCAGGGTTACCCAGCACCTCCATGCCAGATGTCAGCTCAGCCAAGTGCGGCCTTTCTTTGATGATAATGGGTAAAATAAACCTACGTGGGAAACCAAAGTTCAAAACTCAAAATCATCAATGTTGCCTCCTCTGGTATCCAGGGTCCAGATTAAGGGGGTTGGAGGCAGGGGCAGAGAGTGGGTTAGAAAAAAGAATTACCTAAAGGTAGAAAATAAATGTTTCTCCAACTATTACAGTGAGAGTCTAAAGATAAACAGCTTCCATAAAAATGGCTGGTGTCTTACTCTGCTGGGGCTGCTGCAACAGAATACCATCAACTGGGTAGCTCATAAACAACATTTATTTCTTGAGGTTCAGGAGACTGGGAAGTCCGAGCTGACAGGCTCTTCTTCATTGATGGTCATTTTCTCATGCATCCTCACATGGCAGAAGGTCTGAGGCCTCTCTCTCTGGGGTCCCTTTTGTAAGGGTCTAATCCCATTCGCGAGGGCTCCAACTTCATGACTTGGTCACCTTCCCAAAGGCCCCACCTCCTAATACCATCACCTTGGGCTTTAGGTTTCAACACACAAATTTGGGGGGGATATAGACATTCGGTCCATAGCAACTGGAAAATGAAACATCTTTGGACATCTAGGGTCCAGTTTCCCAGGTGATAAGATGCAAAGCTTTGTAAGCATGTACCTCTGCACAGCAGGAAGTAAAAAGGGAGAGCAGGCTCATACGCAGGGCAGGCATTCGAGTCACCGGCTGGGACCCAAACCCTTGCCGGGGTAAACACTGGAGCGTTTGGCGCCTGCTTCAACAATGTGGTTCCAGTGCAGTGGTTCTCAAAGTGTGGTCCCGGAACCAGCGGCTAGCAGCCTCACCTGGGAGCCTGTTAGAGATGCAGTTTCACTCTCCACCCCACACTGACTGAAGCAGGGACTCTCTGGGTGGAGTCCGGCAATCAGTGTTTTAACAAGCCCTCCAGGTGAGTCTGGTGCCCCCGAAAGTTTGAAAAACCAATGTTTTAGTGGATTTGGTACTTAGAACCCTGATACTTGGGGGGACAATTCTGCAGATGAAAACACTGGGGTCCATCAAGGTTAAGTCTCTTGCAAAAGACCATGAGGTCAGAATCGGGTGGAAGCCCTAGGCCCCACCCCCAGCCCTTCGTCTAGGCCAGGATGCGGGGACCTAGATAAAGATGACCCAGTGCTTGTCCTTAAGGAGTTCCCAGCACCCCCTAGAATGCACTCAAGAACACCAGTGGGGCGGGGCCTTCGGGGTCCTTCTCAGGAGTCTCAGCCCAGTGGAATCAGGGGGCGGACAAAGCTCCCAGGCATGGAATGGACTGGCTGGGAGGGGATGAGGAAGCAGATGAGGATGCCACATTTCTGCTGCAGATCAGGGGGCCAGGAGGGCTTTCAGGCAGTGGGACTTGTGGCCCACATTTCTCAAATTCAGCCAACAACCCAGAATGACACTAAGAAGCCCAAAGGTTGACAGTGTAGTGAAATGTGTGAGAATCAGAAGAAAAAAAAAAAATTGTTTGCAGAATATTTGCCACAAGAGGAGGAAAAAATGGGGTTGAGGAAAAAAAGTAAACGAAAGGAGTGATGATGTTAAATATTTGGAGGCATCTGGGAAGAAAAACTCAATTCCTGAAAGAATATAAATCGCCATTGGGAGGCTCTTTACTTCCACTTGCTTCACCGAGTCTCTGTCGGAAAGAATAAGCTAAGAGGCTCTGAGAAGCGTGTTCTCATTCACCCTAAGACATTGTTCTCTTTCAACCACCAGCAGAAGTTATCTACTTGATATGTGGCCACTAGACTGCCTGTCAAGATAATTTAGAGATTAAATCTTTGTTTAAAAAGAAAAAATCTCGCAGCATCTGTTAAAATCATGGAAGCACTTTTGGACTAAGAAGATGAAACTGGGTGAAGCACCTGAGTGACTTTAGCGGGGCTGGGGGACAAAAAGGATCCCCAAGTCACCTGGCATCGCAGGGCAACCGGAATGAACTCTGGGGTGGAGACCGGCTTCCAAAGAGTCAGGCACCTTGTTCGAGGAGCTGACCCCGAGCTGCATCAGGGGTTACATCGGGAACAGCAAAGGGAAAGCTCCACACAGATGAACGAAGCACTTCCCCTGCCCTGAGCCCGGCTCATCTCTGTCAGTTTCCTTGCAGGTGGAACAACAGGCCGGATAACGGAGGGAGTGACCCTGTGCAAGGGGCATTTCCACCACAGCCCCGCCTTGCACCATACAACCTGGGGGGCCAGAAAACCTGAATCTACCTTCTGAACGTCTTGTCCACTCCAGAGATCTCCAACTCAAATGCCTTCTAGAGCCAAGCAGGGAACAGAAACGAGTGAAACGCGCTGGGTGGAAACTGTGACGCAGAGCCGGGGACGTGGCCCGGGGAGGGTGGACGGCTAACACTGTGCGGCTGCAGGGGAAAGCGGGCCCAGGATAATATGAAAGATCTGATGCGTCAGGAAAAGCTGAAAATCTAGACTTCTTTGTACAATCCCACTTTTTAAATGTTGTCAATACATGCAAAAATGCATAAAGCATCATGGGGGCCAAACAAATCTTGCCCAAGGACCACATCTGGCCCCCAGATCACGAGTGCACCACCTCTGGTCTAACAGACACTGATTATTCAAGCTCTGAAATCGCCCAGACAACTGCATTACACCTTGGTTTGAAGGGCCCTGTGGATTCGCCCATGCTGAGCACCCCACAGTCACGCATATCCATCTGCATCACTCCTGGCTCCTTCCGAGCTAGAGGAAGGCCTAAAAAGGACTAGAAAGCGCAGACTGTCTGAAATCCTGAGCACATCAAAGCAGCACCACGATACTCCCGATCCCGGACAATGGAGGCCTGCCTTCCCACGCACATGCCTGCAGAGGTGGGCGAGCTGCGGCACCACTGGGGGCAGAGGAGGGCCTGGGACCCGCCCCTGTCCTCACCAGGAGAGCTCCCTTCAGACCTCGCCCACAATGGGGGATCAGGGAAGGAAGGCGTTTCCATGCCAAATTCTTTAAACAAATCCAAGTAAACCCAGCAGATGGAAGAGACGATTCTGGATCTCTGACGCCTACAGATGGCTGGCTTTGGTCGGGTCATCGTGAACAGAACAGATGCTTCCTCCATCACAACTCCTGCACAGAACACAGGATTCTGTTTTGATGACATCTGTGCAAGATATAGAAATGAGAGGGGGGTTTCCTGCCTTTTATTTCATAACAGCCCTGGACAAACGAAGACTTCTTGTACCATAACAACACAGTCAAAGGAAAGCTCCACGAAGTAGGTTTTCTTAAATGTCAACCCGCAGAGCAACCTACTTCTCTGCCCACAGGCCATGATAAAAATGCGAGTAGGGAGCCCATCCAGAGGAGGAAAAGATTCCTCTTTCAAATGGCAGCATGGTCCATGATGGGGGTAACGCCGGGTATGGAGGAGATGAACTGGGGTCCAAGCCAGGCTCTAGCCTGTTAGGACCTGTCCTCTCAGGGATATGCCGGGAGCCCAGTTCCTCCCGGTGGGGCGGAGCTCATTATCCAACAGCCGACTGTATGATGATCAGATGAAATACAGGCACAGTGCTTGGCACACAGCAGGTGCTCAACAAACACCAGCTCTCTAAGTAATAAACAACTTCCACTGTAAACTTCTTTGTGCCAGGGTTCTTTCCAGGCACATGCAACATATCCCCTTTTCTGGGTGTTGAGACAGCAGTGAGCAATTCTGCGCACAGCCCAATCTGCCGTGCTCTCAGGCCCCACCGGCTACAGAAGGCAGACCCAGGAGACCATTCTGAGTGGCTGGCTAAAGGCAAGAAGAGTGTCAGAGGGGGGCGCCCAATCAAGTCTGGGCTTCCAGGGCTATTCTTTCCCTTTTTAAAGCAAGAGCGAAAAAAAAAAAAAAAAAAAAACTCTGTGTGCATCCTCTTAACTCCAACTTCCTCCTTACCAAGCACTTCTTTCATGCAACTGTTCTATGGCTAAATGCACCATACTTATCTGGTTTTCTCCCTTTTTCACTCTTGCCCAAGGTCCTGAAAGCTCCGCCTGATATCTTAGGCTTGCATTTTGGAGAAGTTTCCATCCTGACTGTAAAGGGAGTGTGCACTGTCTAAGCCGGGAAGATTCGTGCAGACTGGACCCATGTAAACCCAACATGGAGAGGTCTAGCCGTTCCCAAGAGCAGGAATGGACTGGACTCCTGACAAAATGCAGCATCTCATTAATGCAGCTAGCCCGGGGCCAGGACAGCCCAGCGGTATACAACCACGCAGCTTTTCTCCACACTCAGTCTATCAGCGCACACCAACGGCAAGGAGATGGTTCCAGCACCGATGCATTACTTACAGTCAGGCCCAATGAACAGAGTTCAAATCTATGTTCTCCACATTTGCCTTCACACCTCAAAATGACTCCACCTCTAATTATAGCTTCCAAAGAGACTCCTATTAGGTAACATGGGAACGAAGCAAGACACGAGCTACAGTTCAGCCCAGCTCCCAGCTGGTCAACAGACTGTCCCAGTGTTGCAGCTGATGTCATTTTAAGGAGAAAGCCACGTGATGCTGGCTGGCAGAGGGGCCTGGAACTTGTCTTCCTTCCTCATGCTACACAGTAGCCACCATTCTGAATGAATAAAGTAGTTCCTTATCTGTCGCCCATGGAAAACATGGCCACATCATCAAAACAAAAATGTTCCCATCCCAGCACAGTAGGAACAGTGGTACAACCCATCGGGTCCAGATGATCCAGAACAGAGCACGATCTGAATACAGGGAAGTTTGGATTTCTGTGGCTGTCCGCAGGGCCCGGCGCGCGCACGCACCCACACATGCGCACGCACACACGGGGTGGGAAGGGGGAGTGCTGGGTGCAGCAGAGCTGATGCGGCCGCGGGTCCAGGTGAGTCAGGAGCTGGGGTCACAGGCTGGAGGGTAGCAGGGCTGAGGGGGTCCTCAGGTAGCAACTGGTCACCTGCAGTTGGCGACCATGGCCTGCACGGTGTGGCTGGCTTGCCCACGGTCACATGCAAGGTGTGGGGCAGCTTCTTCACTCCAGGCCCAGGCCCCCTCTGTCATGTCACACATTTTCCATCACCTCTGAGTCAACGGACTCATTATCCATTCTGTGCTCTGGGGCCAGGAAAGTCGGTGTCCTTTCTTTCACTGGAATGCCTCCTCTACACTTGTGCTTCCCTCAGATTTGGATTTTCCACACACTGACAGTCTAGCACACCTCTGCCCCCCGGAACTTTCTGTGATGCTGGCTAAGTTTTATATCTGTGCCGTCCAACCTGACGGTGAAAAGCTGCACGTGGCTACTGAGCACGTGACGAGTGGCTAATGCAAGTGAAGAAGTGAACTTTCTATTCCATTCTATTTTAAATTTAAATAATCACAATTGTGTCAATTATCCCTCAATAAATCTGGAAAAAAATTTAAGCAGTTACATGTGGCTAGCGACTACCAGATTGAACAGCACAGGTCTGGAGTACAGAGCATCCTTATAGGGACGGGGTCAGCACATTTTTTTTCTGTAAAAGGCCAGACAGTAAATATCTTAAGCTTTGTAGACCATATGGTCTGTCATCACTGCTCAGCTCTGCTGTGGCAGCACAAAGGCAGCCACAGACACCACGTACACAAATGAGTGTGGCTGTGTGCCAATAAAACTTTATTTACAGGAACAAGCCATGGGCCAGATTTGGCCTGTGGGCTTAGTGTGCCAACCCTGATCTAGAGTACAGGGCTGAAGTTCAAATCCCAGGACGACTGCCCAGCAGCTGGATGATCTTGGGCATCTTTATCTTATTAAACCTCAACTTCTTCATCTAGAAAAAGGGAACATAGTATCCACTTCTCCGGGTGGTTATAAGAATTAAATGGGAAGCTGGTAACACACTTAGCACAGGGCCAACACAGATGGGCGTTCAAAAAGTCCTTGAGGGTGAATGGAAACTGGATACGTACTGGGTGCTCTGACTTAAAAATATCCCACTGCTTCCTCCCTTTCCTGTGAAGTGGACACTAATACCCCCAGCCGACAGAGAAATGGCTGGTTCAAAGTCAAAGACAATAAAGTGGCAGGACTAGAACCCAGGGCTCCCGTTTCCTGGTTCCTTGCCCTGGTCTCCCTTCCTCTCAGGCTTTTCCAGCTGACATGAGCTCTGCCCAAGGTTCCGCTTGACTGGGCTCACGTGAACCACCTTGTACTGTAAGAGGCTCGCATCCTTTACAAAGGAAATTGTCAAAAAAAAACAAAGTCAATGACTTCCTGAGGGCTCTACGATGTCGTGCTCTACTGGTTCCTGTTCTGTCCACTGTTCTGGGGCCCCTGTCACCACCAGAGACCCCTCATCTAAGGCTGTCAATTACCAGTACACCATGGGAACACAAGGTGGGCAGGGTCAGAATGAGGTTCGGGTGCTGCAGGTCCCTGTGAAGATCTGGCTGTTGCCCTTCACAGCCCCGCCTCCCCACAAGTCCTCCAAAGTTGAAAAACGCTACCCCTACCCTGGTGATGGGGTCACACAGAGACGCTCTCTGCGATTCCTTAGAGAACTGCACGATCTGACGTGAGCAGGCCCAGCTCAGATACGGACGCGGTGCTGGCTTCCACCTTCCTCTCGGCTTCCTCCTGAGCAGAACGAGGTGCCGAGGTCTGCTCCCCCATCTCCTCCGCAGAGTCAGCCAGGACCATTCCCGAGCAGAGGAGACGGCGCTCAGGATCGCCATCTTCTTCCCCAAGGGCCCTAAGTAAGACACCATCGGCTGTGCCCGCCATGCTGGCTTAACTGCAACAACCAGGGCATGGGGCCAAAACCCCGAACAGAGGCCAAATCGGAGACGGGCAGCCAGCTGGATGGGGGCGGGCCCCTGGGCCCCGGCTCTCTCCTCCTGCCATGGAGAGGGGCTGAAAATCAGGCCCCCGTCCCCCAGAGCACCGGAAGCCTGGTCGTGATGCTCACGGCCTTCCATGAGGGACCTCACCTGGTCTCCCCACAGACCCGCCCAGAAACTGTGCAGAAGAGGCCGGCTCAGCCTTTCTCTCACAAGCGCAGGGAAAGGGCTGGCCAGGCATCTTCACACACGTTCTAAGCCGAGGAGGATGCTAGCGGGCCAGGAGCTCCTCAGGCCCACACAGAGCAGGTGCCACGCTGGCCCTGCTCCTCCGTGGCCAAGCGGAGGGCTCTGTGCCACGTCCTAGAGCAGAGATATCCTGGGGTCTTTTCTGCAACACTCAAGGACGTGCCCGAACCTTACAAAAGTTTAAAAACCTGATTTTTTTCTTAAAAAGCAAATTAGAACCCATTCACCTGTAGACAGAGCATCCACTACACACCTCAGCCAGCAGCCCAGGCACCTGACGGGCACAGCTCTTCCACTCCAGGCTTAGCCTCAGCCAGGCCTCACCTCTCTCTTACTTTTCTAACAGGTGAGGGTGTTTGCTAACCGCCCTAGGAATCAGATCAACAGGAGGCTGACTGCCAAACTTGCGGCCACTTGCAGCTAACTTACCTACTTCTCTCCTCAAGACTAAATGCTGATGAGCAAAACCCCCATAGGGCTCAGAAAAGACACCCCGAAAGCTGACATGGGCAGCCCGTCTCCGTGGGTTCACTATTTTCCTTCACTATTGTCCTTTGGGCCCACGTCACACGCCCCACAGCCACCGGGGCCTGGAATCCTGGCTGGCATCTGAGGGTGCGGAGTCCCCAGGAGCGCCAGGAGTCAGGTGACCCAGGCAGAACGGTCTCGCGTGTTTGTGTCAGCGACTCCCCCACCCTCTGAGATCACCAGCGAGAACACGCTAAGACAGAGCCCAAAGGGCACCCAGACTCCTTTTTCAATCACACCAACATGGTCACTTTCTTTTCCTTTAAGGGGTGGGGGAAAAAAAAGTAGGCTTACACTGAATCAGACTTTTCCAACTCATCCAATGCCAGAAGGTTTTGTTCGTTTTGATTCCTTTAGTTCCAGTGCAGGCACAGGCAAGGAATTTTGGAAGTTCTTGGGAATCCCAAGTGCCCCCACTGAAAGCAAGAGCTTCAACTAAAATAAACACAGACCACATGCCTCTGACCAAGTAGGTGACACTTGATGAAAATTCCGTGTGTAGGGCGCTAGTCTAGTGCCCTCCAAGGAGGTCACTCCAAGGTCAAAAGGATGGGGCCCCTGAGCAGTCTCCCTGGAAGGGGGCCCCTAGTGAGGGCCGCTGGAGAAGGCCGTTCCCTTCTCCTCCGGCTTCCTCACCAGCATCCAACTGGTGACCAACCAACCAACCGCTACCCCCTTCAGCCCTCGCCCTGCCCTGGTTTGCCCCTCTCTCCTGGGTCACTCTGTGGTCTCCCGGTGTCTGCTCCAACCCTGTCCGCAGTGCCACTCCCCAAGGGCAAGCATCAGCATGTGCTCCCCAGCTCCCAGCCCTCGGGCGATAAAGTCGGGACTCCTCCATCTGGCGCCCACTGCTGTCCTGACCTCGACCAGCTTAGCTGCCAGCCCAGCAGTGCGCTTCCTGCCCTCGAGCCTAGGCTATCCTCCACCACCCGAGGCAGTCTCCGGTGCCCCTGCGCACACTGCTCCCTGGTCTGGGACACCTCCTCCTCCCAATTCTGTGTCCGTCTAAACTCCTGCTCATTCTTCAAGCCTCAGGAAGCCTTCTCAGCCCTCCTCCCTTCGGCTTGGTTTAAATGACCCTCCCGTCACTCCCACAGGACTGTGGACTCACCAGAACCCTGTGGACCCATACCTCCGCTACACTTACTACACACAGCACGTGGTAGGAAGTGGATAAAAACAACTGCAGTCTGAGTGTTCACGACACAAGCCGAGGAGCTCCTCAAAGGCGGATTTGGTTGACTCATGTGCGAATTCCTCAGGGCCCGACACGTATGGTAGGCGTTGACTAGATGTGAACTGGATTGCGCCTGGGGCACCATCAGCACGGCAGAGTGCTCCGTGGTCACCACAGAAACAGCGACACGTCCGAAGAGGTACAGAGGGTAAGGAAGATGAGTTCTGTCACATCCGCCAAGAGCAGAGGCAGCCCAGGCGCCTTGGTCACCTCCCTCACACAGCCCCTCGGTCGCCAAGTTTCATGATGTCCGGGAAGAGGGTCTGTGTCAAGGCCACCCAAGGCCAGACACCTTGGTGGGTCCTCTGGGGAGAGCTCTCTAAAGAGCTCCCAACCAGCTGTACCAGCCTCTGAGGGCACCTGCCCAGAACCTAGCGAATAATAGTCTTCGCACCCCTGTACGAAAGGCTCTCCCGCAAAGCTGCCCAAAGTACAGCAGCAATCTCTCGGGCCAAGACTGTCCACCCCGCTCACCCCATAGGATGCCAGGCTGGGGCTGACAAGGGGTGACACTTAGAAGACACGGGGAGTGGAGATCTACGCCCACCAAGGAGGGGATGGCCTTTCCCTCCATCATCCCAGTCAAGGACTCGTTTCAAAAGCTTTCATGGAGGGGCTTCCCTGGTGGCGCAGTGGTTGAGCGTCCGCCTGCCGATGCAGGGAACACGGGTTCGTGCCCCGGTCCGGGAAGATCCCACATGCCGCAGAGTGGCTGGTCCCGTGAGCCATGGCCGCTGAGCCTGCGCGTCCGGAGCCTGTACTCCGCAACAGGAGAGGCCACAGCGGTGAGAGGCCCGAGTACCGCAAAAAAAAAAAAAAGCTTTCATGGAGCTTAGATGAGCTCTTGCTCCTGGAGAAACTGCCACCACGTTCAGGTGGCAGGGGGATCCGGAGACAGCATAATCAGACCCCAGTAGTCGGTGAAAGGTGGCCAGGCTGGGGGCAAGGGCCACAGCTGCGACCACGCAACCTGCACCAAGAGGATGCGGGCCACAGCTGTGAAAGGAAGCTCACCAACTTAAAAGAAGCATCAAGATGAAAGAAAGACATCAGCTGCGGAGAGTCTAAAAAGAATCTTAAGGTAAATGGGCCTCCCACTCTCAGTCCAGATAGGTGTGCAACCACTGAGGTTTCCAAAGAACCCATTCACAGAAGTTGGTGAGAGCAGAGCCAAGATTCCAGGGCCGCATCATGACACTTGCATTTAAATCTTCTATGTTTAGGACCAAATTAAATCACTTTTGGTAAACAGAGATTTTGTTTCCTAAAGAGAAAGCTTAAAAGATTTCACTCACCTTAACTCTTGTTAAGAGACACAATGCAAACTGAATTGTAACATGTACTCTCAACCCTTCTTCCCCCCAAAATCACATCTGCGAACAGAGAATGTGGGTGAAGAAAGGCTCTACCTGGCCTTATCCAGCCAAGCCCAGCTTCGAGTTAAGTCCCCTCTGCTCTGTCCCTCATCCTGTCACCCACTGGGGCGACGGGCTGCACACCAACATTCGCGGGGCTCCAAGTGTCCCCAGCAGCCACGGCCTCACTTAGTGCCCGCAGCCCACGGGCTGGGTGCTGTCGGCACGGCCATACTCCAGAGGAGGGAAGCCAGGTGGGAGAGGCAGTCAACGGCCTAAGAGCAGACAGAGGGCAGACCTGGGATTCGAACCTAGGCACTGATGCCACAGCTGAATGCTGCCCTTGCAGTAAGCGACACAGACCGGGGTTTCACCTCCTCTCCGCCCAGAGATCCCCCGTGCATGTTCTTCTCTTGCTGACACGCAGCCCGCCCTGGACCGCCGGGCAGAACTTCTGCCCACCCAGTCCAGCTCACGTCCCACCGGCGGCACCGCACCTTCGCCAGGTGCTTCTCGGACAGGCTCTCACCCAATCCTCCCGAAACCACTGGGAGGCAAGGCCAGCAAGATGAGAAACCTGAGGCCGCGAGGGTCACACAGCAAACTGGGTCCAGCAAGTGAGCAGTCGTGTGCCCGCTGCTTTCCCCCTGGGGAATCCCACTGTCTGACTGCTCCGGGGCCTTCGGGGGAGGGGGGTTCCCAGGACCACGCCACAGAGGGGGCCCCTGCATTCCACACCCCGTCTGGAGTCTCAGAACCACAGACACCCCCGGCCCCCTCTCCTCACCCAGAGCGCAGAGGCGGCTGGCTGCCGAGGACGGTGTCCTTCCACCTCCGAACATGCAGAGGCTGCTCGCAGGCGGCTCACGGAACGTCCCTCCACTCCCAGGCCCCCGGCCAACATGAAGGCCAGAGCAAGGGGAATTCCAGGCACGGCGGAGGCCTCTCCCAACTGGGCTGTGTCCATCAGGGCACTTCAGCCAGAGGGCAGCCGGGAAGGAGGGTGGCCTCCGTGGGGTGAGCAACCTCCTCCCGCAAGGCCCTGCTCCCACTGCCAGGACACAGAGGGGCCCCGGACAGACACTGCTCCCTGGGTCCCCTCAGGCCCCCCCAAGCAGGCTCTGCCACGTGGCCACCCCAGCCCCTCCTGGAAGTGGCAGCGTGGTCCCCGGTCCGTAATCGCTGGGGACCACCCCCTGGATGATGCCCCCTGCTCATGGCAGGAAGCGCACCTCCACTACCCCAGGGCAGCGGCTGGACCAAGCGGGGGCAGTTGGACCAAGAGGGAGAGTACGGAGGCCCGCCACAAAGAGCTAAAATGCCACTGTCCCGCCCACCAGAGGCGAGGAATTTCTCTGAGCAGCGGCATTTTCAGCAAGAGGCGGAGCGAGTTCCTCAGCCATGGGCTCGTGCTGAGGATTCAATGAACTAATGAAGTAAAGTGGCCAGCTCGGCGAGGGACACCCAGCAGGTGCCCAATCAGTGTCTGCTAAATGAATGCAGGAAGAACAATCCCCCTCCTCCCCACCTCATTAGGCCCAAACCCAACTCCGAGCGGAGGAGAAAGAGCCCTTATTTACCCACCACCACCAATGCGCTGAAGAGCAGATGGACAAACCTTTGCCAAGGCGACCAAAAAGGCCTTTTCATCAAGCTCAAGGTTTCAGCACTTCCCAACAGGACTCAGTTTCCCCGGCTGCAAGTTTCACGAGGCTACACGTTCAGTAACTGAAGGGATGCCTGCTGCACACGCGTCAGGGGAGGAAGTGAAAAACGGGATGGACTGTCAAAGTCAACCAAGAGCTTCGGAGGGCATGTTTCACTAGGCTAAAGACCTCTGGACAGTGACCATGCTGCCTGTGGGTCTGCTACAGTGTGCTGTCCTGCAGGCAAGAATGTGTCCCGGGACCTCCCTGTGGCGCAGCGGTTAAGAGCCCGCCTGCCAAGGCAGGGGACACGGGTTTGAGCCCTGCTCCGGGAGGATCCCACAAGCCGCAGAGCAACTAGGCCCATGCACCACAGCTACTGAGCCTGCGCTCTAGAGCCCACGAGCCACTACGGAGCCCGTGTGCCACAACTACTGAAGCCCACGCACCTAGAGCCCGTGCTCTGCAACTAGAGAGGCCACCGCAATGAGAAGCCCACACACCTCAATGAAGAGTGGCCCCCGCTCGCCACAACTAGAGAAAAAGCCTGTGTGCAGCGACCAAGACCCAACGCAGCCAAAAATGAATAAATTAAAAAAAAAAAAAAAAGAATGTGTCCCAGAGTCTCGCAGGAGAGAATGCAGCACTTGAGCAGGGCACCCAGGAGACGCAGGTTCTGGTCCCTCTGTGCCCTGGCCCACGTGACCTTGGGAAAGTCACCGCATCTCTCGGCGTGGGATTTCCCTTCTGTAATCTTACATTCTGTAATCTTACATTCTGTAAAAGCAGGCCACAGTAGCTCCTGCTCTCCCAGCCCCTGGTCATCCTAAAATAATTCTATGAAACGTAATCCCAAGCATGTAGAAGGACAGGTTCCCAGCAGTCAGGTACAGCCAGGTGGCTGACAGCATGACACTCACTGCAAACCAGGGTGAAACGGACCAACGGCTTACTGAGAATCACCAAGATACACCCTGAACCCAAAGTGCATCTTCCCACCCCTGAGCGCCAGAGGGATACTATGTGCCAAACCTCCAGAAGGAACAAGAAGCTGAAAAGACTAGCAGGATGGTGGGGATGCACGGCCTGCATGAGAACTCCCCTGAGACAACAGATTGACTAAAACCTGCCCTCTTCGTGCCAGAAAGGAGGTGGCTCAGAGGGGCTGTACCGAATCCTGTGTGGGGAAGCGCACCCAACGCCTGGCCCAGCAGAAACAGGAGCTACCTGGATGATGTCTGCAGAGGCACTTGGCCCAGGGATGGGTACCTTTCAGATTCTCCTTCACTGAGACATGGCAGCAGCGGAAAATTCCAATAGGTTTATTCCACTCCTGAACAGGAAGGTCCCTAATCCCTGCTAAGGGAAGAGAGGTATACGTGGGGTCTATTCCAGCCCTCGTTCCTCAGTCTTAGATGCACAACAGAATCAACTCAGAAGCTTTAAAAGTACCAACACTGAGTCCCATCCCTTCTCTCCAAGATTCTGATGTAATTGGTCCTGGATGCTGTCTGGGCATCCAGATTCTTTTTTTTTAAACTTCCCCAGGTGATTCTAATACACAGCCAAGGTTGAGGAACACCTGCTGTAAAGTCTAAAAACTTGGTGAGAGGGGCTCCCAGCCCTCTCCCACAAACTCTCTAGGAGCAGAAAGGCCGGCAGACCCAGCCAGGCAGCCCTTGCTGGAGATGTGGGGATACTTACCCCACCTCCACACACAAACCACGATCAACCTGCACGAGCCATCTGTCTGAGACAGCATGCAGGGCCTCTGCCCAGCCCTGGCTGGGGCATACCAAGTGCCCACACGCTGGAGGATGTACAGTTGTGTTCAGTTATTTGATGACTTTAGGCATGTAAACAAAATGTGATATTGTACAAACCTGGGGTGGCAAGGACCACAAAATGATTTACTATGAGACATCTAACTTACAAATGCAAAAAAAAAAAAAAAGCTGGAAACCCTTTTAACAATCTCTTTGAATGGAAAATGGGATCTGCATAAATGTGATGCTTCTAGTGGGCTGTCAGATTTATTTCCCATTTCCCCCAGAAGGTCACTGGGAATATATTATTTTCTTATGAACCTGTCTTTTGTGAGGATGAAGCAAAACATTTCAGTCTTCCCAACTGAGGCACTGTCTTTGGTCCTATGGTAGATACAGAATCCAATTACTCCTTCAAAGAAAACAAAAAAAGGCTGTAGGAAACAGGAGCAAGGAAAAAAGGCAGTTAAAATTTCTAAGTTTCCCTGTGGTGTTAACAAGACTAAACAAAATTTATGCTTCGAGATAAAACAGAACCCAGTGCCTCTGTCTTATGAACACACCAACCAATAGCACAGTGTATGGAGAGCAAGCAGGCTCTGAAGCCAGACAGACCGGAATAGAGCTACCAGATGCTCAGCCTTCCCGCTGTGTGGCCCTGGGCCAGTTACTTGGCCTCTCTGAGCCTCAGTTTCTTCAGCTGTAACTGCAGGACTTCTTTGAGAATTAGAGACAGTGTATACAAAGCCCCTGGCCAAGGGTGAGCCTTCAACAACCAGTGGGCACTGCTATTATTCTTTGAATAATCCACACCCACTTCAGCTAAATCCTGCTGCACCCAACATTTTACGGGCCTGGATCTTGGGAACCACACTATATCACTACAGGAGGAGAATCTGTTTCTTTGTTTCAAGGGAGAGCCAGAACGGCCAGGAGTTGGCCTGCTCCTGCATTCTGGGGTCAAATGGGCTGTTTACCGACATGATTTGCTTTCGCCTCCTGAGATGGGCCCAGTGGAAAAAGTCCCTCCAGGGACTACAGATACCTAAGGGGAGCTGCTGTTTCCGTGATATTCCTGCACAGTCTGGCCAGGCTGCCCCCATCCCCCCTGCAAAAGGCAGCTTCCCATGCAGCCCCCGCAGCAGGAGAGGAGAATCATAAAGAAGCAGGGTGCCTGTCACACTTCTCCGTAACCCCTGACGTGATGTGAAATTCTACAAGGTAGACCCTTTGAAATGCAAAATCTTCCCGAGTCCTTCAAATGTGTTTTTATTTTCTTGGGTTCCTAAAGGCTGCTTTCAGACCCACCCATCAGCATTTCCCCCTCTCAATCAACCCACACTTAACAAAAAAAGGAACAAGAAGAAGATAAGGAAAAAGCAGGAGGAGGAGAAGGCAGCTGCAGCAAAGACGTCTCTGTTTTCTGAAAACGCTCAAGTATCTCCAGTCACTGCAAGGGGGAAAAAAAAAAAACTTGTCCTCTGCTCCAGCCTCCCTGTATCCCTCCTCCAAGACACCCTGAAGCCAAGTTTCCTCTGGAAGATTTCCTCCCATCCTAACCAGCACAGCACTAACTGCTGCTTCTCAGGATCTCAGAGAACTTTCTTAAGACAAGAATCCAGATGCCTCCTGACCAGAAGTTCGGGAGGGTTAAGACCGGCACCACCAAAACCACAACCCGCAATTTTCGAAGCCCAAACCTTGATCCAAAACTGTGTGCACAGGAGGTTTGGATTAAACATCAAAGAAGAAGTTACCTTAAAACAAAGTTGTTTGGCAAAGAAAATTACTTCACCATAAGAAGAACCCTAGGGAATGGTAAATAGCTTTTGAATATAGACTTTTCAGTGGCAAGGTCATTAATCATGTTAATGTAAACTGCCCTAAAACAAAAATTTTCTAAGCCAGTCTCCAGGGCACATCAGCATATCTAAGCCTCTAGGTTTGTTTCCAGAGTTCACATCCCGGCACGCAATGAAACTGTTGTTAATGGGGTCAGCTATTACAGTGCAGTCCCCGACCTTGGGCCATAATAAAGGTGACTCAGTCCTGTAGAAAGAACCCTTCTAAAGTTAGGCAGGAAACAAACACAAATTAATCAGAGAAGGAGAGTCAATGATTTCAGAAAGTTTATCCATTGGGCAAGTTTAAACAGCAACTCTCCCTGGATGATCACACATTTCAGAAAAGAGTTGAGGGAGACCAGTCAACATTCCTTACAGCACCCAAGTCCCTCAGCCAGGCCCTGTTTTGTAGGGTGGAGGGCAGGACAGCAGCTGGACAAGGCGAGGAGAGTGGAGCCCAGCAGAGTTAAGCTGTGCTGAGCCCCACCAGACCCAGCCATGTGCTTCATGTTGGCAACAAACCGGTTCTTTCAAGAGAGGAAGAGTCTGACAAAAAGGACAGCTGCAGCGAGAAGCTGAGAGGCAAAAACTTCGAAAAAGCTCTGGGTTTGGGATTCTCCCTCCCCTCAAGTCAAAAAAAAAAAAAAAAATCACCTTTGGGGTTTACAAGGGCTAGTTAATCTATTAAAGTGTCTCCCTTGCTGGATCAATTAAAGAGAGCCCCTCCACATCTGGTTTCCACCTAAAACCGAAACTTGTATTATCAGCATATTACATAACAAATTATGCCTGCAGGTTTCTTTTATTACACATCAGAGAGGTGTGTGTAGTGGTGGTAATGATGGGGGTTGTGCTGATCTGAGTATCTGCTTATTTCAGTCTTTTTTTTTTTTTTAGGGCAAGAGCAAAGTTTTCCACACAGTGTGCAATCCAAAAAAGTCACACTGACTGGGTGAAACATCAACTGAACAATCCAACAGTGTGTCCGGGGCTCAGTCTTGAGGGCCTACTGCATCAAGCAGTGGGTCAGAAGGGTGTGCTTTCTCAAAGAGCAACGCAAAGGTATACCAAATTGCTCCGAAGCGTCCTCTGCTGCCAGCTCCCAGATTCTACACAAGGCTCCCTCCTCTCCAGCCTCCTGCAGGGGAGGAGAGCTGGCTGGCCTTTCCTGAGCTTCGATCATGGGTCAGGCACCTGCTCCCTGAACCCACTTAAAGGACACCCAGCCCACTAGGCTCCTACAGAACGAGGGAGATGGAGAGGCCGGGCAATGGTGAAGGAATCAGCAGGGGAATAAAGGCTAAAAGGAGTGGTGGGAAAGAACCTAAGAAATAACAACAGGGCTTCCGATAAAATGTCAGTTAAGTGTTGCCACCATGATTACAAGAAGGTATCTTAAAGCTCTTCTTCCTCAAAAAACTTTATGAACTTCCAAAATGCTACTACACGCAGCATACCCTAAGTTCAAAACAGAAGGGAGAAACTGACTAAAAATATCATCAATCAAAACAGTGGAATGCTCTATTTGTCCTGCCGGCCTTAGAACATTCAAGTCCATTTCTGTAGCAACTATACTGCTAGCTTTTATTTAAAACTTGTCTTCGATGTTAAAACAATTGCACAGCAATAATCACCTTCTCAGGGGAAAAGAAGTCCTTGGGCAAAATTATCTGAACTGGTCTTAAAACCGCCTTGTTCTCTGGAGGGGCATTTGGGAGAAAGAAACAGACCTGCCACAGGCCTCTCCTTCATTTTCTGGCCTGGAACAGCACCCCGGGGGGTGAATCAGCAGGCTCCTAGGTCTGTACCATGGCTGGCAGCATCCAGACCCTTGCCAAGTACAGACACAACGTCAAGGGCTACCAATCCTGAACTTAAGACCCAAACCTTCTCCCACTAACGTGGGCCTATCAACTGGGACAAGAGGCTGTTTTCTGTTTATCTAGTTGTCCATAGCTAAGGAAAAAGGGAGGAAAAGAAAACAAAAAAAAAAAACCACACTACAGATCTGCAATTCAGTATCAAAACTGTAACTGAGACAAGTTACTGTTAAGTGGATAAATTAAAATGAAACCAAAACCTGGCGAAGTCAGGAACAGTGAGTTTCACCCAGTCTACTAACTCCATTCCTTTCCAAGTCCTCAAACCTGATGGCATATTTTAACCCAGAGTCCAGGATCTGGAGAAAGAAGGGATCCCCTTCCAGCCGGTGGGAACTGCTGGGAACACATATGCTAGTATGTCATTTGGAAGTCTGCTAATATGTTGTAAGCAGCACAAGACGCTTGCCTGGCTTCCCAGGCCAATAAACAATGCCATTCCAACTCCTGCAGCAGTCAATAGAAAACAGTCCCTTGTCTCCACCATGCAACAATTCAACAAACATTTGTTCCTGTTGAACAACCGTCAGCCTGGCTCCATCTGCACCCGCTCCGGCAAGACGAGCGTGGCGGAGGCGGCATCGGCACAAATGCCCTGCCCAGGTCCGGGGCCCGGAATGCAGCCCACCGCGGGGGCCACTTGCCCAACACCACCGAGTCCGGATGCTGTAACGAATGGAAGACTCAGAGTGTGGCCTATAGGAGGCAGAATCCCATTCATCAAATGCCGCAAAGAGCTGTTCTTTGTTCACCATCGTACGAAGTACAGTACGTGTTAATGAACCCGGGCGGTCAGATGGAGGCAGCCTGGCTTCAGGGGGCGTCCGGGGGCGAGGGACGCGAGCAAACCGGCTCTCGAGACTCGCTGGTGCTCCGCCGCCTTGTCCTGAGCCACGAGCATTGTTCCCCAAGTCTGCAGGCGGGGGTAGGGAACCGGGGGGTGCCGGAGAAGGCATTTGGGGCAATGCAAACCGAGGGCCCTCCCCGGGACTCTGGGCATCCTCCCCTTCTTCGTCCCCGCCCCACCCAGAGAAAGCCCGAGCGGCGAAGACGACTCCCACGGGCTTGGAAATCAAGGACTGGCAAAAATGTGACTCGACCAGTGTGCCCGTGCCGGACGGCCCTTCTCGCCATGTGCAAAAGCCACGCCGGCACGGCCCCCCTGCACCCCGCCCCAGCCCCCATTCCGCAAGTCCCCGCCGCGGCGACCCCGGGGGCTTCCCCTGCCCGGGACAGAACGCCCTCTCACCCCCTACGTGACCTCCCCGGCCGGTCCAGCCGCCGGGGAGCCCGCCGCTGCGTGCCCGCATCCCGGGGTGGCGGACGCAAACTTCCGCGAACAAAAGAGTTGTCTGCAAACGATGCGGGAACTCCGGGGTGAGCCGGGACGCCCGGGTCCCGGGGCTCGGCGCCTTCGCCGCTGCCGCAGCCAGGGCTCAAGTTGAGACGTGGAGAGGAGGACACCCCCGGGCGCAGCAGTCCCCGCGCCCGCCCCGGGAAGCGCAGACTTTTCCGCAGGGGCCGGGCTGGCTCGTTCCCCTGGCTGCGCTCTGACAAGTCTCACGCATGCACCAGCGGCGACACTCAGCGCCCCGAGAAACCACCCGACCCAACGCGAAACAAGGCGGACAAAAAGGAAATCAGCAACATAAAAATAAAAAAGGTCAAGGCCAGCACACACGCGAGCCGGGCTCCCTACAGCCGGCGGCTGGGGCGCACACGGCAGGGACCTCCGCTCGGGACCGGCCCCCCGGTCGCCAACGCCGCCGCCCGGCCCGGGGTCGCTTACTGTGCGCGGCGGGACGCTCCGAGAGCGGACCCCGCGCCGTTGCCGCCGGCGCTCGCCAAGTCGTCCAGGCTGCCCGCGGCTCGTCCGCCGCGCGCACGCTCTTCTGCCGGCGCCGAGCGCTTTGTACCGAGCGGCTCCCAGGGAGGAGGAAATCGACTTGTCACTTCCTGAACTGTTTGCAACTCGTCCCTTTAACCAGCCCCGGCCAGGCCGCCCGCGCCCGCCGCCGCCGCGGGGCAGCCCGACCGCGGCTGCGTGTCGCTGGGTCCGGCGCTCTGCGGGCGGCGTCGCGGGCCCGGGCGCTCAGCGCGGCGGCGTGCAGGAGCCGGGCAGCGTGCGGCGGCGGGCGAGTGTGCAGTGCGCGCAGCCGCCGGTGGGCGGGGAGTGGGGGGGTCGCGGCGCGCCGCCGGCGGGGCTAAAGGGCGTCCTGCGAGCCGAGCCGCGCGCCGCTCGCCGAGCTCGCGCCTGCAAGGCCCCGGAACGCGGGAAGTGGCCCCGGCCCCCGGCCGCGCCGCCGCCACCACCACTGCTGCCCGGGCCCCGAGCCAGAGACCCCGGGGCCGTCTCCCCCCGCCCCCCGCACGAGCCGGGATAAAAACCCCGGGCCGCGTGGACTTAAGACGTCCAGCTTCCGGGTTGTTGGGTTTTTTGAGGTTTTAAGGAAACGATTTCAGGGCGTGCTGGGCGGTAGGGGAGGGGGGACCGTGTTAGTGTTGTCACACTTTCGGAAAATAAATCGCTACTTTCCTAATTCGGGGTGCTGATCGAAATAAAGGAAAGTGTACTTCAGAAGCCACATCCAAAATACATGCAACCGGTGAAGGAAGGATTTGTGGTTGCTAAGCAGAAGCAGAGCATGTTTAGTTCTGTAACTTAGGATGTTGACTTAAGTTCAGGAATGTAACCCTGATAGAATAAGCAGAGTATTTTCATTGTGCTGCTCACCTGGGGGAGGGGGATTGTTTTCCTTGTGAAGTGAAGCCCTAGATTTCCCATTACTCCTTCCTACTGGTGTATGTTATTTTATTAACCATGTATCCAAAAAGAGATTTTTTTAAAGAGAAGGTTTTTGAAAAGAACTCCCTATGCCTGTTTTGTGTTCTCCTTTGCCAAAAAAACAAAACACCTCATTACTTTACATGGATTGTGTCTGGCCATCTGAATGGTTCTATTCATAAATCAGGAAACTTTTTCTGCTGCTTCTAGGAACATTTAATTGGTTTTAATCCAATGTTTCAATCCCAGTATCAAACATAAATGAACAATTAACTTCTTGAGCTTGTGTACACTTGGGAAACTATTATATTTCATGGCTATTGCTAAAATATTTCAGTTTCTCATCACACTGGACCCATTCTTTTTCAGAAAACCACGAGCAAACATCTCCTTTCACACTAACTACAGCTAACTCTAGAGATTTCTACTGTAGGATGGACAACAAACAGAAGAAGGATGTGAGTATTCATTCAAGTAGATGATGTGGGGTATGATCAATTCATCCTAAGAAAGCCAAAGTGAGCTAATATGCAGAATAGTAAGGTACTGATATCTTTATCCACAAACACTGCTTTAAAAAAAATGTATCAAGGGCCAATTCTGAAAGGAGCAAGAACCAAGTCTTCCTAGATTGAACAAAGAAAGGCATAAGGGATAATTTGAGAATGCTGCTACACTGCCCTAATGCCATCTTATCACAGCGTCACCTCAGCCTTCGAGAGCTTTAAGGATATAGTTTAATTTACTTTTTATTAGGAGGCCTAGAGTGACTCCTGCTGGTAAGCATTCAGTTTATTCCTGCAATTACTAGTTCATCGGGTCAACTTAAAAAACAAAATTCAGGGGTCCCAAACCTGGAAACAATTATTGCAACCATTATTCTTGCTGCTTTCAGGATGATTTTAGTCTCACAAAACTCCAAGGACTGTGGTTATGGCAAGGTCCTTTGCTGTACCGCCTCCTTTCTAACCTAAAGCAGCCTGTTTTTCTGGTTCTGAGGCTTTCTTAAAAGTGTAGAGAATTAAACTATCTGCTTCAAGAGTTCTGCTACTAACCAATGAATAGCTATTTCTCATATACTTAATTTGAATGTCCAAAGACTAAAAATATACATTAAGGCCTGTGCCACTAACCTTCCATACTATAGGCCTTCCCACATCATGTAATAAAGTCCTATAGATGTAACACACACCACTTTTTAGGGCTATACTACATAGTTCTTTATTATAAAAAATCCTACCCAAATGTTTGTATATTAGAGTTGCTCAATTCAAAAGAGTAAATACAAACTCAGTCAAACTCTGGACTTAAAACTATGTAAACTACAGTCGGAGGAAGGGTGGGGGGCTAAGCTGTCTACCTTTGTTCAGTCCTCAAAGGTCAAAACCAAATCAAAACCAGATTTAGAGCACAACCAGACACCAATATGCAAATTCATAGGCCAATTTAGGAATAAATCCATAAATAATCCAAAAATGATCACCTGTAACTTTTCCATTATCATCAACCAACACTAACCTGGTTAAGCCATAGAACAGCCTAGGGATTACATACAATCTCACTCCAAGACCAATATATGGATCCTAGGGAGAAAGCACGGCAATACTGGCTCTTCTGGCTCCCGGCTCCCCGCAAAGCAGAACTACCAAAAGAAGGAATGCCTGTCTGTATGGTATGTGTGATATGTCCACTCAACACTGCCTGGGAGATACAAGCTGAGTAGCATTCTATGCTAGACGGTTCCCCCATTCCAAGTTTAAAGCTCTTAAGCAACAGGAGGCAATAAGAGTGTATTTTATTAAGAAAGGGTGTAACCAACTATAACTTGTATCAGCAAGCTAATAAAAGTATTCACCTAAGCACATTTGTGCAGAGGAGGGTAAAGATTGGGTTTTGACATGCACTAAGAAATGTCCTTGGTAGTTAGTGGGTGTTTTATTTTTGTGCCTTCAGAGCCAGGTAAATATGATGTTCAAACACCAAGGAGCTGAGCTTCGAAGTCTGAGCAAGTACCAGTCAGTATTGCTCAGTTTCTCCCATCAAATTTATCTGTACCTATGATTGTAAAAAGAGCTCACCACTAAAAAATGATCAACTGGTTTGTCTCTGAGAATAACATTCTTTTTAGACTAACAACGTGAGTGAAACAGACACCGAACGTGTTATACATTGGACCCAACAGCAGTATGCAGATGCATGTGCATTAACCCCTTTATTCAGCTTCCAAAAGCCACTGCCTCTTTGTCACAACTGCTGTATTAAAAGCCAGTCATTCACATTTCACACTGTCCTTTCTACATATGAAAAGATCTTTTTTAAAGGAGAACCTTTTAAAATTGCTTATAATAGATGATGGGAAGATAGACATCACGAAGTTCACCTGAAACATTTTCAAAGGGATTGGCTACTGAAAACAAGTTAGCGAAATACACTTCTTTTAAAACTATGTAAACTTTTTGGTTATTGATGGAAGCCAAAAATCTGAACCTACTATGGGGGCAATTTTCTTATGCAGCTTATTCAGAAAAATAAGTTCTATAATTGTTCCCACACCTATGATCCAGCTACAACTAACAGCCCTACCTACATAAGCATGTTATGACACACTAGTCCTTCTGTTCTTTCCTTTCTATTCTTTTTGTCTTTTGTTCTGAAACCTTTCCACTAATGAAAATGAGTTACAGCCCAGGCTGGAATCTCATATAGATATATATATATAGATATAGATCTATAAATCTATCTCCTATATCTATATATACACACCTTTTTAAAGAGGTACCTTGGTTCTTGAAGACAGTTATTTTTTGATTCAAGAGATAAATAAAATGAATTTATTTTCATTGAAAAATAAGCACAGCAGTGAATTTAATGATACCAATCTAACTCCTTTGATACAAAATGAGAGTTGAAAGCAGCTTGAAGGGGAATGCCTATTGAAATCAGCGCATGTGAATCTGCACAGCTTTGTAACCGAACGTCTAGCACCATTGAGGTAAGAAGCATGCCAGCTGGGACGGCATTGTGCACCACAAAGTGTGGGTTGTAAGCCTAAGTCCTGAGCACAAACCCTGGTTTCCAAGTTGGCAGGTGCTGAAAACACAGCAAATGTCACGCTTGCAACTCACTGGATGGAAGAGCTCTGAGTAAAGTAAGCTAAAAAGAACAGAGCAACAGTTAAAACTTATTTCAATTTGATATTATTTTTTCTTTGCAAAGTTAATAGTAGCTATTAGTATTATGTGCTAAAAGAAAACTCAAGCATGAAAAAAGAGACACTGAAAAGTTTATGCATGGGAAATAAGCAAAAATAAATATAACAAAGTAAATCTATATTCAAAGTTACTGACATATGTAAAACTTCCCAAACCTATTTTTACTATTTTAATACTAAGATTCAAAAGCAGAATCAATTCCTGGCCTTTCCCTGATCTATTTATGATCTTAGCTGATCTAACTAGTATCTAACTAGTATCACTATAGCATGGTTAGTCACCTATAATCTAGTTTGCCTCAGTTACTCCACCAAAAACACAGCTAAAAACAAGTTACAGCATTTTCATACTGCTATACATTGAATTTAATATAGAAAATATTTCAACAGCACACTCAGACTAAATGTTTAGGTTATCATCTTCAAATGATTTTTTTTCTCATATATTCTTTTTTTTTTTGGCTGCGTTGGGTCTTTGTTGCTGCGTGCAGGCTTTCTCTAGTTGCGGCGAGCGGGAGCTACTCTTCATTGCAGTGCATAGGCTTCTTATCGTGGTGGCTTCTCTTGTTGCGGAGCACGGGCTCTAGGCGCGTGGGCTTCAGTAGTTGTGGCACGTGGGCTCAGTAGTTGTGGCTCGCGGGCTCTAGAACACAGGCTCAGTAGTTGTGGTGCCCGGGCTTAGTTGCTCCGCAGTATGTGGGATCTTCCCGGACCAGGGATCAAACCCGTGTCCCCTGCACTGGCAGGCGGATTCTTAACGACTGCGCCACCAGGGAAGTCCCTTCTCATATATTCTTTAGTGGAATTCAGATTTAGTATTTGAGATATTAACCCCAAAATTTAACTTAATTTTTCTATCAACTACCTGCCATATAAGTCACTGCCTCAAGAAAAATCTATTTTTAACTCATCCCTAGTGATACGCTCAAAGCTACCGCTATCCTGCCTATTACCCAGAAAAATGAAAATGAGTGAATTTCATTTTCAGTAGGTAAGAGGAAACTGAAAGATACAGCTTGTGATTTCATAGAGTTTAAATACCCAATCTGAAGACTGAATCCTTTGGATTTAAAATATCAAGAAAAAAAATTAGTCCCTGGCTCCAATGGTAGAATATCCCTGGGAGCAGTATGAAAAGCACATTTGCCCCACATACTACATTAGCCTGTGAATTTCTTCACTCTTCTCGTCACTTTGTCAATCTTCTATATTAACCGAAAGCAAAGATATTTTGTTTTATCATACCCATTACTGTTTTTAAGAAGGACCAGCCTTGCCTATTTTGTCCTAGCATAACCTGCAGCTGACCTGAAACAGAAAAGAATTGATATGAATGAGAAGCTGGCATGCTATTTTAAATATCACTTTACATCTTTTAATTTTCACCTAGAAACAAAACAAGAAACACCTTGATCAAAACCAAGTTATTCAGGGACTTTCCTGGTGGTCCAGTGGTTAAGAATCCGCCTTCCAATGCAGGGGACGTGGGTTCGAATCCTGGTCGGGGAACTAAGACCCCATATGCCATGGGGCTGCGGGGCAACTAAGCCTGTGCGCCGCAAGTAGACAGCCCGTGCACTGCAACTCCTGAGCCCGCACGCTCTGGAGCCCACACGCCACAACTACAGAGAAGCCCGCGCACCAAAACGAAAGATCCCGCTTGCCTCAGTGAAGATCCCATGTGCTGCAACTAAGACCTGACACACCCAAATAAATAAATTTTTTAAAAAAACAAGTTATTCACCCCTTGTAATGTTAAACTAGCTAATTAAAGGTAGCGAAGCTTTGGGCTTCCCTGGTGGCGCAGTGGTTAAGAATCCACCTGCCAATGCAGGGGACACGGGTTTGATCCCTGGTCTGCGAAGATCCCACATGCCGCGAAGAAACCAAGCCTCTGCGCCACAACTACTGAGCCTGAGCTCTAGAGCCCATGAGCCACAACTACTGAGCTCACGTGCCACAACTACTGAAGCCTGCGCGCCTAGAGCCCGTGCTCTGCAACGAGAGAAGCCACTGCAATGAGGAGCCTGCGCACCGCAATGAAGAGTAGCCCCCACTCACTGCAACTAGAGAAAGCCTGTGCACAGCAACAAAGACCCAATGCAGCCAAAAATAAATAAATAAATTTATTAAAAATATAATAATAAAGTAGCGAAGCTTTGATTATGTTCTATCCTTATGACGTACATCATATCGTATTGACCTCATCTCTGTAGAACTTTTTTTAAATGGTTCAAAGATTTAAACTCTTTGAGGTTAACTAGAGAAAGTGACACTGCTCTGGCCAGCATTTCTATAGTAATAGTAAGCACTCTAAGCATTGAGATATTCATTTAACCACCAATAAAAAGGTTAAATAAATAAACAAATCTGAAAACCTAGTGTCTTCTACACTAGCATAAACAACTGATTCACTGTACTTTACATACTATACTGTCAGTTCCAACATAAACCAAGGTCAAATCAGATAAACTACTTAAAGTATTGCCCAACATCAAACTTTAAAATGCCACTGTGAATGGTACTGTCAACTCAACTTACAGCAAGGAAAACAAACGTGACTCACTGATCAAAGAAATCAAATCTAGATGATGCAAGGTGGAAATCAATGATAAAATCTTAGCCTGCAGCTTCCTAAATGCATAGTAAAAAACCCAAACCCAACTCAACAACTCAGTGAACCTGAGGCATGGTCATTTGGGGGATCTGTTCTCAGGTCCCTTGTTAGTTGTCACTGGAAACAATGCCTTGGTGTTCAGACCTAAGAAGGAAGGTGCACCCTATCCTTGACCATTTGTTTTCAATTCAAATGCATCCACATTAACATTTTCCCCATCATACCTACATTTATTACTAAATAACTACCTCTAAAACAGATAATGATCTTAAACCTGAAGGGTATTCTTAGAGTCTGCTGAAACACATCATAAAGGACATTTCGTGAAAATCCAGAATTAGGATATCTAGCCTTCATTCCTTAACTAAATAAAAAGGTGCTTTCAGCATCAGCCCTATCTAGAGACTAAAGAAACAGCAGCTATACAGTATGATTTCTTAAGACATTCTGAAAGGCCCACCTATTCTAAACCTTCCCTCTTACTTATCTACCACTCATTTGCCTCTCTTCACTCATCTAATCACTCCTGAAATACAAATGCCTTACAATGGGACTGAATACATTAACTCAGTGGCACTGAGGGTTAAAATCCTGAACAATTCAATATATTGGCTCTGATGGGAAGGTTTCCTTGGAGAAAAGAATATTTATTTGGCACTGGTGTGCGCTAAGAATTATGCTAAGATGATTTACATTTATTTTTCTCATTTAATATTCACAACCCTATTCTGTAGAGTCTACACAACTGCTTCTCTCTCCACTATATCAAACTGCTTCAAAGAAATGTACTAAAGGGAAACCAACTTGAAATAAGTATCTACTATACATTAGGCACTTTGCCAGCGCATTTAAAATATTGATACTTCATTTTCATTGAGGGGGTAAGCAATTTTAGGACAGACTGACAGTAGCCCAAAGAGGTAGAAGGCATAAGAAGGAAAGACCCAGGTACTACACTCTGTATAGCATGAGAAGGTAGAAATCTCAAAGCCATGGGCCTTTCAAGTGGTAAATAAGGTCATCTGTGAGTGCGTAGTGGTAGTGTGTGTGTCTGGGGTAGGGAAGAATCAAATTAGGGAGATTATTCAGGTTATCATAATTTTATATAAAATTAAGGTGGGACTAAAAAATTAGATGTAAATTTCTGAGTTTCTCAGATAAAACAACTCTGTGGTCAAATGGATACAAACTGAATTATCAAACATATATCAGAGGCAATCAATACTCAAACCTAAAGTTTACCAATGAATGCACAAAGACATTTTTAGACTGAAAAACAATCATGTGATTGCTTCAAATGTTTTATTATGTGTACACATATTTTTTCATATACATGAATAGATAGTTTGGTTTAAAAAAATCAGAAAGTGACCTAACAATTGATATTTAACTAATGGAGTATTTAAACGCCCCATGTATAGTGGAAATCTATTTTGTGAGCTTTCTCTAAACCTCAGATCAATTTCAGCTGTTATTATGGACTGAATGTGCCCCCTAGAAATTTATGTTGAAGCCCTAGCACCCAAAGAAATAGTATTTAGAGATAGGGCCTTTGGGAAGTAATTAGGGTTAGATGAAGTCATGAGGGTGGGGTCCTCATGATGGGATTAGTGCCCTAATTAGAGACACGAGGGAGTTTGCTCACTCTGTCTCCACAAGCACGCACAAAGAGAACATGTGAACATATAGGGAGATGGCATCCATCTGCCTACAAGCCAAGAGAAGAGACCTCAGAATGAAACCTACCTCATCAGCACCTTGAACTTGGAATTCCCAGTCTTCAGACAATGAAAAATAAATTTCTGTTTGAGCCACCGAGCCAATGGCAGCCCAAGCTGACTAACACGGGGGTAGAAAAGAACTTTAAATATCACCTACTGAACACCCTTGTTTCACAGAGAGAAAAACTGAAGCCCAGAAAAGGAAAGTGACTTGCCTAGGTTCCAATCATTTTTTTCTCCAAAAGTTAATATTTAAAAAAAATCACTTCTCTCTGATATTTATTCTATTAACATTTTAAAGATAAATTATCTGGTACTATAAAATGAACCAAAATAAATTTCAAGTTCAGAAAATAATCTGATACTGCACTTGTTGCAAATTAAGTCATTATTCAACTGGACTTAACAAAATGATCTCTCAATTCTGGCTATGTAATGTCTTTATCATATAAAGATTCCACGAGGAAATCTTAGTTCACTAAAATGAACAAACTTTTGGAAAGGTGAGGCTTATTTCATAGTGAGGTTCAGTATATGGAATATATTATGGAAGTATATTCCAGAGGGAATAAACAGCTCTGACTTGCTTATGACTGATTCTCAAAAATCAACAAATATTATTCTCATTCAAGACATAGCATAAAAGCAGTTTCACTGAATCACAAAGGTTCTATTTATAAACCACACAACATGTAGTTTTCACTCACAATTTCAGGCCTTTCTTCCAAAACTTGCAAACAGCTCTTTAATTCAGCCCAGTATGTTTTATTAAATACCATATTATGATTTTCCCCATTCAGACTCCAACTAGACTTCTTGTTAAGGACATGGAAGGAAAACCTAATTAGTGCTGCTCCAGTGCATCTAAATTTATTTCACCACGAAAATCAACAGAGTAGGGGCTAGATGCTGTCACAGAAAGGCAGACGGATATGGAATGTAAACTGCTCTTTCCTCTACTCTTCCCCTCTCCCACCCCACCCCTCCAAGTTCCATGGCTGGAAATCATCCTAACATTTTTTTAGCCAGGATGTACTAAAATTAGATGGGAACAAAGGACTGACATTTTCATATTAGAGGAGGGGTTAGGAGAAAAATGCGAACTGGCAGCACCCACTCTCTTCTGCATTTAGCCTCTTCATCCTGACTACTCCCTCATCTTTGAAGCAGCAAGGAAGGCAATAGCAAGGGAACTACAACTATTCCAATAGCACTTCTATTCTGCTGTGATCACATAATGATAAACTGCTTCATCTGTAACTATGTTAATGAAGAGTGATAAGTACACTTCATGGTCCCCTTATTCAGAGTATTTCATTATTTCTTTCTAAGCTCCTCAGATAAAATCCAGAACATGCTAATTGCTGGCTCATGTGTAAATTTTTAGGTATTTGGGAAAACAAGTATGTTAGATTCGCTTTTCTTATAAAGCTTCTGGATAGCATGCACAATAAAGCTCACTCACTAACACACCATTTCCTGATGCAGTAATAACAATACACATTTAAAAATATAATATAGAAGAATTTATCATTTCTTCATGAAGGGTCACTTAAAAATGAAAAAAGTAGATGTTTTTTTATATCTTCCTCCAATAAACTAGGCGAGTAATTTGCAAATACTTTAAGGCACAATTATCTCTTGGTTGTAAGTCTTTCTTACAATGGTATCAGCATGACAAAAGTGCATTCTGCCAGCCTCTACATCCCAGTTTTTGAAGTTCTGCTCCATAAAAGCAGGATACTGATACATTCATGTCTTGAGAATTATTCCTATCTTTTTAATTTGGTTTCCCTGGGCCTAAACCACAGGTCCGTACAGTGACAGCTCAAAATGCTGAGCTGTTAGAGAAGCCCTTTTAATGATTAGTCTAATGCACTGTGTTGTAAAGATTTTTAAAACTCAGTAAGTACCGACTCAAGCTCTCTTTTTTCTTCTGGTTACTGGAGCCCATCTTGACATCTAAGCTGGAAATGAATGATCTTTCAACAACACTCCAGGGATTTTGCTAAGGTCATATTCAATCATTCATTAGGCTTCTTACCCCTTGCTTTTCAGAGTTCCATTGTAGAGCTGGTTTTATTCAGCATTTATGTAGCCCGTGGGCTTGGGTATTTGTCTGCTTAATGTTGAGTTTCATTTCTATGCCACTAACATAGGAATCCATCAATTGACCAAAGAATTTCAAACTATTCTTTTACTTTTCTAACAAATTGCATGGTATGTATGAAGAATAAATTAGCATTAATTTTCTTACATTAACTGTTAATAAAACATGCTCATGTGCTCCCCCTTCTTTAAGGACATCTCTGTTTTCTGCCTAGCTAAGAGAAATGACAGGGTTTCCTAATTTTTTCCCCACTATGCAATTGTCCTTCAACCTACCACGCTCCTCATCTCCCACAGTCAAACTCTAGGTCATAGGCAGCCTCCTTCCAGTGAAGTGTACTAGACAAGACTCCTTTCAGACCCCATCAACACCCGCCCCCCTGACACACACAAACACAATGAACTAAAGAGGTTACTACAGCGAACACAAGACATTTGGTCTCTTGCTCTCAAAGCAGAAGGCTGTCTCTGGAGCACATACATTCTAGCTCACAGTGTAAAAAATAGGAAATCAAACCCAGGTCTCCCCACAGTGGCAGAATGCTCATCTGGAAAGCAACTAATTTTTCACATTTACATATATTTTCATTATAGGCTGCCAGACGCACACACACACACACACACAAATATATAAAATAAAATTATTTAAGACAACATAAATCAAAGTCTATTCACATAGGCAGGGATACTCTATTTCTTTGCATATCAATTTAAGAAAAATTATTTCAAAGCCATATAAAACTTAATAACTCATATAGGTACTTTAAGGTTTCTATTATACTCTGGATGAATGTGAATGAAGGTCAACATATAGTAATGCATTACAGTATCATGGAAATTTAAAAATAAATAATAAGTGAGTTGAAACACATTATTCATACCAAAAATAAAAATCTTTCATATATGTTTACCTCCCTTCCTCCCCCAAAATAGCCAGAAAATTGCACACATAATCACAGATGAAGAAAGGCAAACTCGTTGCTACTACAAAGGGAAAAAAATCATTCAAGGACAGTTTGTACTTACTGTAAAATGGCTTTAGTCAAGCTGCCAAGAGTAGTGTCAGGTTTGATTCTCAAATACATAAATGCCAGTCCCAAAAAGCAACTCGAACTTGTGCACCTGGCTTGAAACAAAATGTTCCGAAAACTTTCTATTTGTTAATTGGTGTAACGCACCCACTCAGGCCTCCAATCCCTTTGGACTTGCACACACACTTCCTATACACACAGAAGTGGCCTGTTATGCAGCAATAACATCATCATGAAAAGCAACAATTCTGTGCAGGCTCCACAGAGAAGTCTCGTTTGCATTTCAAACAAGTTTCCTCAAAATAAGGGTGTCTTTTGATGTAATAAAATTACAATTCCAACTTCTTATCCAAATAAAACAGCATTCACTACATAACTTACTGCTCCCTTTTATAATTGCATAATTTCTTTCACAGTTACCCACATATTCATATGACCTAACAAAACTAAGTTTAATAATAATGTATTTATGACTTGTTTCAGTAACTTGGGGACATTAACTGGCCTGGGTTTTAAAGTGTGATATTACTTGAAAATACTAATAATTTATTGTTAGCATTTTTGGACCTTCCATTTGTCCTGATTTCAATCTCTGAGAGGCTGATTTCCAGCAGGATTAAACTGATAAGAAGAGATGACAACTCCCTGTTCCTAACCGTATCAACAGCTCCATGATTCCCCCCCAAACGTCCTACATTTTTGCAAGTGGAACACACATACCCCCCACAATAGTGACTCACGGAGCTTTTCAACAAAGGCCCCCTCCAACCTCTCAGTGAATCCAACCCAATGTCTCAATCTGGTTGCACAGAAGGCCTATTTTGTTCCATCGATGCTTTAAAATAGCATATACGTAACAACTCAGAATTCTAAAAAAGTACTTATATACTATTACATATTTAAAATCAAGAAATATTAATGTGAAAAACAACAAAGACAAAATCTCAATAAATTATAAAACACTGATTCTATGGTTTAAGATCCCATGTCTAGTTTATAAAATCAACACAATTTTACACGTTTAAATCACAGATATTTTAAAGTAATTTCTCACTTTTTACATGTTAAAAATTAAAGCTTTTCCAAAAATGTTATTTGTGTTGAAAGTTTATGTAAATGTCTTCAGTTATCTTGTGCAAGGCAGACAGTAATCTTAATGGTTGATTAATGTTGATCTAAATCAAACCACCCTTCTCCTCCCCCTGTCCCCCCACCCCTCCCCGTAACAAAAATGAAAAGAAAAGGTTGTAATGCTAGACTTGCTCAGTACTAGGACAACATTTGCCAAACAAACAAAAATTCTGTTTGTTTTGTAAGCCAACAAGCCCCCAAAGCTGAAAATCATAAAAATTATTATCACTTTTTAAAAACTCATATTGTGACTCCAATATTAAACTATTAGCCCAAATACAAAATGGCACTAAGGATTAATAAAACTTATCTCTTCAAAAACGTTCATAAATAAACTGTTCCTCTTGCTTATTAGCCCCTAACTAGAACACCTTTGTCCCTGTATCCCTGAGGGTGTATATATATAAAACTTACACCACCTCTCACAGAGGAATGACACAGTTCAGTTCTTGATGACGTAAGTCTTTTAAGACAAGTAGGGAAATGGTGAAAAGTAATGAAGGATGACTCACTATTCTCACAGTCCACTGATCAACAGTCACTAACAGGGAGGTGCAGATCTCCTAAAAATAACTGCCCAACTTCTCTAACAGAATTTTCGATGTACGAGTCCTAGTTCCCCAACTGAACTGTAAATGCCATAAAGGCAGAGACTTAGACCTGGGAGGCAAATACGCTAGAGGAAGAGAACAAGTTTTAGAGTCAGACCCAGAGAAGAATCCTGGCTCTATCCTGTACTAGCTATCTGATATGTAGAAACAAGAATAAGTAATACATGCCTCGAGACGATATTGAGGGAATTCAACGACTTAGGAAGATAATACAACTTAACCTAGTGCCAGCATATAACAGTATCTCTTAGTTGCCTTTCCTTCTACTATTTATCCCTCACAGTGTGTAGAAGATCATCAGCCACAAAATACAAGCTCAATAAATATTTCTTGATCAACTGATACATTTATCTGATTTTGTTTAATTATACACATAAGGGCTGGGGGATTTTCTCAGGTATTAAATAATTTTTTTAAAAAACCACTATTCAACTCAAAATATCATACTTACTATGTTTTATAATAGTCTAATAAAACATTAGGAAAGTCGTTTGGCTTATTATTCTGGCCCTGGAATAGCTTGGTCATATCTTCATAAATAGCTATATTCAATTCACCTTTACCAAGGCACAAAAATCAAGAATACATACTATCTGTAAATCCATTTACTGCTTTAAAATTTTTAACTGTTTAGCAGTTACAGGAAATTTTTTTAAATCAGAAAGAAAAATATTTACATCTCAAATACAAAAGAAAAATTTTAATTATTCTTGGTTGATCTCTAAAACCGAACTACTTCCACGCTCATGATTTTTTTTACCAACCCATTTTATGTATTCAACATGTGCATCCTGTGTACTTACTAAACATTTATTTGCACTTGCATTTTCTGTATCAGGTTTACTTTGATGTAGAGCTTCTTTAAAAAAGCTAACTGAATTTGTCCAATGAAAAGTCTCACGTTTTTTGGAAAACCAATGCTGCTACACTGTTTCCAGATCTGCCTCCAAAGCTGAACCTGGGTGTCCGCAGCTCTTCAAAAAGTTCAAATCCTGCCAGACAGAAGCAAAATACTTTTATTAGGGACTGAATCCCACAGTTAAGGGATATTTGTATTAACAATGTACTTGTCAACCTTTTACAAAATTACGTGATTCCAAACTCTAAATTGTGACTAAATTTCACTTTATGATCTTCTATCCTATATACTATAGGTGTATATGTGTATACACCCAAAAACACTTTGAAATGAACAAGTAACAGACAAAATCAAACCGGAAAAAAGAGGCTTTCCATCCATCCTGTTTATCATCCCTGTTTATCATCCCTTCAACTCTGCATCTCCAGTGGCCTCCTTTACCATCTAGTTGTAGGAAGCAGATTACCATGTGTTGAGGTCTTACCATGTATCCGGCACTGTTTTGAGTGCTTTATATGCAGTAAGTCAATTAATCCAAATCAGATATATAAAAGCACTTAATACAGAGAAGATAAGTAACATGGAAATAAAAATGAAAAAGTCCTGGAGACGGAAGGTGGCAATGGTGGCACAACAGTAAGAATGTACTTAATGCCCCAGAACTATAAACTTAAAAATGGCTAAATAGTAAATTTTATGTTATATATATTTTACCACAATAAAAAAAGAGTTTGTAACCAAAGATCAAGACCCAAACTGAACTGAACTTGGGAAGGTAAGGAAGTAGTAAATTTCAAAGCAGCACAGGGTGATTTCTTTTTTTTTTTTTTTAACTTAACATGTATTCAAAAGTCCTGGGTTCAAGTCCCAGCTCTACCACTTACTAGGTGAAAGGTTACTAGATTAAGGTCAATTTACCTTAACCAGAATCCTCAATTTCTATGCAAGGAGGTTACAGGTATCACTGCCCCTATCTAACTTACAGTGATTTTGTGAAGATTAAAGTAAGAATATGTGGTGTTCTCCTAGCCTATAAAACAAAATGGAAATTTAATGTTTTATTATTCTGTTTTCAAAAAATAAGACGAATAAGGGTGGAAGGTTGGTTAACTCTTAGTTAACCATGGTTTTCTCTCAGTGATGCAACTATCAGTTTGGGAGAATTCTTTTTCTTTTGGAGGAGAAGGTGTCTGCATTTTCTAAGTTTCCATGTCTTGAGCTAAAGCTCAAATAACACTTGTAAACAGAAAAAAATGCTTAAATGGATCAACTGGTTTTTTTATACTTTGCTTCATAATTCATATTCTTAATCAAGCTTCACCAAATCTTAACAAATAACTAAATATTAACATACTCATTAAAAACTGATCATAAGAAAACTTTTCCAAAGAAGGCCAGGACTTTTAAATAATACGATACATTTTAATGCTAAAAAATGGAGCCACTGTGATGGGTACACACCCATATTTGTTTTCTGAAATTTTACATATGCTTAAAATATTTCATAATAAAAATTCTCAAGAGAAAATGGAGCTGTCTGGGTGAATTTTCTAGGACTAATCTTTTAACTCCCTGGACTAACCCTACAGAATTTAAGTTTTATATTTCAGTAGATAATACATCAAAATGTTGATGTATTATCAACAATACAAAGTGGTTGTACACCAGAGATAGATAACAAATTTTAATTATTTTAATCTATATACTTATGTGTTGGGGTTACTGATATTTTAAAAATTTTTTCATAATGAATCTGATTACTTTTTCAGTAAGATAGGTTTGTGGGTTTTTTTTTAATTCACTAGTTGTAAGAAAGTCAAGTTCCTTGGACATCAAATTAGAATATCCTAGTGTCTGCCAAATGATTAAGTAATCCTCACCAAAACAAACGGCAACACAAAATATTTATATAAATAAGGCTACAAAAGAAAAATTCATTTCAATAGATTTATGAACATTTACATTTCAAATTAGGAAAGAAGCAAAGAACCTTAAAAAAATTAGTGAAGCAATCTTTATTCTATGCAAAAGGGACCATGGAAGTCAATCTTAAAAGCTAGTGACAAGGCCCTTGGCAGTGATACATGGCAGTGTGTTCTGTTAGTGTCCTGTATCTATCTAACTCCAAAAACCATTTTCTAAGAGAAGCATGCCTAGAAAAATATCTTCAATTGTATATAATTATTTCTTTAACATTTCCTGTTGTAACATTTCACTTATTTAAATTCTGCATTAAGCTCTAAAACTGAACAGAAGTTAAAGAATTTATTCAGTAGTTCTCAGACACAGACACATTTTTAATCACTCTTTACAAGGCTAAAGTCTGTTCCTCATTATGAAAGACAGACAAATATGTTTTTGTCTGGTGGTTCCAGGGATAAAAGAGAACACCTGTATTTAAAAACCAGGAAAGGAACTTGCCCTACACAGTGTAACTTTGAGCATTTATTAAAACTGTCAAGCTTCAAGAAGAAAGACTATTGATACGGGGCCTCAATAGTTCTAAAGGAAACAAATTTAACATAGAAGATAATAAAATTAATGACATGAAATAAAAGACAATAAATCACATAATTCTTGTTTTCCAGAGGCAACAGTAATGAAGCTCACATTTCAAGCCTCAAACACTTCAAGTTTTACATTATATAAGCTGCCAAAGCCATCGAATGCACACAAAAGGACATGTGTTAAGTGTTCTCCCTCCTACTGCCTATTCCCTTACTACCAAAAAGAAAACAAACTCTGAGATAAAGCGCTTGCAATACGGTTATAAATTCATTTCCCATTAGCTTGTGACAACTGAGGTTCAAAATTTAACCACAAACTTAGTACCATATCACTTATTAATACTCCATCCTGAAAATTCTTCCCACTCCTTTAAAAAAAACAATACTAATCTGAAATGGAGTCTCAGGAAAAAACAAGCAAATATATAGCTACAGATTCTCAAGGTACTTTCCCAGGAAGTCCTGTGCACTGCATGAGTAAAGTGACAGGTGAAATAATCCTTAAACCATACAAGAAACAGTCTTCCAAAGAGCTCAAAATATTTGTGTATGGATTAAAGGTTCTCGATTCTTACAAGATCCCCATTTAGTAGACACAGCACTAATTATACTTTGCTAATGGGGCAAAAAAGGATCCTGTCTTGGCACCAAAATCTTGCAAAAAGTAGAGATTTCCTCAAGAATTAATAGGTACTAATTCTTCTAAGTCCCTACATTTTGTTTCTGTGCAATGTTAAAAAAGAATATACACTGAAAACAAGAAGAAAAATCCTAAATATCTAAATGACCACTAGGCAAGACAAAGTATCTATAAAATGAAAACTCTCATACAAGACTTTAAAAAACACTACTACCATCTGCATTATTACTGTTATTACTAATTACCAGTATATCAGTACACTGAAGTCAGAAACACAATATATGCACTTTCTTTGCTTGATTCCCCAAGTAACAGATTATATAGCTTAAACAAAGAACTTAATTTCTACAGGCTCATAAACTTTAGTACTTAACTGCCAGGATTTTTTGGAAAATTTTACAAAGCACTCTGGATCTCAACCAATATTATTTCTTTGCTCTTTGCATATACAGTTAAAAGTACTACCATGGTTATTAACAAAGAAGAAAAGCAGGCGACTCCCACAAATAGAAAAGTAAAATACTATAACACCATGGAAAAAAAAAACCTATTTAAGTGCATTAAACCTGAGGTAAGAACACATTTAAACAACATAACAGCCATTTACCTTCACTGAATTCATTTAGCAACTCTTCCTTGGTCCAATTACATGAGGTTATTAGAAAAAAGCCTTTCACTTTCAACACCCTGGAGAGAGATTTCACATATTGCTTCCTCTTTTCAATTGCATTGTCAGGATTAAGGCTTATGGCATCAAAAGTCCCTTTGTCAATACAAATATGAAATCCAGACAGTTTTGTGGAAGGATTCAAAAAGTCTTCTACCTATATTAAAAATCAATGTCTATGTGAGAACAATTCACACACAATATTTACTGAATTTAAGTAACAATCTGTAAAAAGTTACAGATAAAAAGAGCAATTACTTATGATGGCATTTTACATATAATAAACATTTGCAACTTTATAGCTAACTTTTATGTGCTTCATTCCAAGATCATTAAAGCTAAGATTAGTAAGCAAGACTGACAGTGTTTCCTGGACATTCCAAATCTCTACAAATTTGGAAACAAATCAAAGCCAGGTGTATTGCCTAATAATACCAGCACATAAATGGGGCTCACAAGCCTGGTTTATGAAAAAGTTATTTCTGTCGAAAAAAAGAATATTTGAAATATTTTTTAAATGACAAAAAAATATCTGGAACTCAAACAAGGCACTTGAAATAAGATGATTTTTAGCTGACATTACTAGCTGTATGACCTGAGGTAAACATGGTAAATCAAAAGTTCTTTTGCCTTGACTCAGCAGCTTACAAAGCAACTAATGGATACAATGAATGGCACAAAGCTTAAGAAATTAAAGGACTGTTTAAGCTGGAATTACTTAACTTTATAAATATCATGCACTTCAGATTTTGAAAGTCATGTATCAGCATCTCACTCATTTTCAATAACTTCAATAACTTACTGATACTTTAGAAGCATTTGAAATAGTGATCTGCCTCAACTTCATAAAATATTCAAAATAATTTGCCAACAAACTTAATTCTGAAAAGCTGCTTTGAAAAAGTAATTAAGCAATTAGCTCGTGATTATTCATATAAACTTAAAATAATCATAAATAGTGTATTATCTGAAACTCTTATTGTTTGACTTGAAAATGTATATTGCATGTTTACATACATTTGAACATAGGTTTCCTGCCCCTGCCTCACATCAAAGTATTCATTACACCTGAAGCAAAACAATGACTACCACTCTTAAGAGCGAAGTTTGGAGAAGTTCCTATCCTAAATGCCTATATAAAAGTATTCATTTAGTGGGACTTCCCTGGTGGCGCAGTGGTTAAGAATCTGCCTGCCAATGCAGGGGACCTGGGTTCGAGCCCTGGTCCAGGAGGATCCCACATGCTGTGGAGCAACTAAGCCCATGCGCCACAACTACTGAGCCTGTGCTCTAGAGCCCACGCGAGCCACAGCTACTGAAGCCCACATGCCTACAGCCCGTGCTCCACAACGAAAAGCCACCACAGTGAGAAGCCCACGCACTGCAACAAAGAGAAGCCCCCACTCACTGCAACTAGAGAAAGCCCACGTGCAGCAACGAAGACCCAACACAGCCAAAAATAAATAAATGAATAAATAAAAAAATAAATTTATAAAAAAAGTATTCATTTATTCAACAGATATTTCATAGACACCTATTATATGCAGGAACTTTACAGGCCCTGGGACTGTAACTGCAAAGAAAGCAAAACAGGTCCCTGTATGAGAATATATCTCATGTTCTCTAAAAGGAGAGGCAAGCAATAAATAAGCTAACCAAATTATTTCAGATAAAGTGCTATGAAGAAAAAAAAAGAATAATGAAGACAGTGAGTGACTGGGAAGAGAAATGTTTTGGAAAAGGTAGTCAGGCAAGACCTCTTTAAGAAGGCGATATTTGAGCAGAGATCAGAATGCTGAGAATGAGCCAAACAAACTGAGATCTGGGGCAAGAACATTCTGGACAGAGAGCAGCAGGTATAAAGACTGGAGAAAAACAGGGCTGACATGTATCAGGAGCAGAAAGAAAGCCAGTGTGACTGGGGTACTGGTGATAAAGAAGGAAAGAGGTAAGAAACGAGGGGCTTTGTAAGGCTGGGTGGGCGTTCAGATCCCATTCTGAGTGCAACGGGGAAGCCCTTGGAGGCTTGTGAGCAAGGAAGTGACACAAGCTGATTTATATTTTAAAAACTAACTCTGGGTACCCTGTGGTAATGGACAGCAGGGCGGCAAGAGTGGAAACAGGAAGGCTAAGTAAGAGGCTACTACAGTCATCTAAGTGAGAAATGATGGTGGCTTAGATCTGGGAGGTAGCAGTGGAAATATCAAGAAATGATCACATTCCTGATATACTCTGAAGATAAAACCAACAAAATTGGCTATAGGATTTGTTGTTGTTGTTGGCGCCTTGAGGCTTTCAGGATCCTAGTTCTCCAACGGGGAGTGAACCCGGACCACAGTAGTAAAAGCGCCAAGTCCTAACCACTGGACTGCCAGGGAATTCCCTGTTATAGGATTTAAAGGAAAGAGTGGGGTAGGGGATGGGAGGTGCGTGAGAAGTTTAAGGAAGAAACCAAGAGTTTCACTTTGGACCAATTAAGAGACTTTTAGCTATCCAAGTGGAACTATAGAATAAGCAGTGTTTATATAATTCTAGAGCTCAAAGGAGAAGACTGGGATAAAAATATAAATGCAAGAGTCATCATCTCGGGCTTCCCTGGTGGCGCAGTGGTTGAGAGTCCACCTGCCGATGCAGGGGACACGGGGTCGTGCCCTGGTCCGGGAAGATCCCACATGCTGCGGAGCGGCTGGGCCCGTGAGCCATGGCCGCTGAGCCTGCTCGTCCGGAGCCTGTGCTCCGCAATGGGAGAGGCCACTACAGTGAGAGGCCCGCGTACGGCAAAACAAACAAAAAAAAAAGAGTCATCATCTCCTCACAGATCAGAGGGCAAAACATAAACTGAGTAATCTTTGGTGGCATTATACTACTTTAGGCATTTACAACTTTTTGATCTAGTTAATCCAAAGTTAGCTATTATTTGTGTGTATTTGCAAAAAAAAAAAAAGAGCGAGAGAAAGAATAAACATACTTGCACACAAGGAAGAGGAGAAAATAACTTTCCCAAACTGACTAGACTGAAAATTTTAATACTGTCACTTAAAAAGTATCATTTTGGATTATTTATGATTGACCCTTAATTTATGAGCTCAAAGATGTCAGCAAATTAATATACTTCAGAAACATTTAAACTTTATAACTTATTACAAATAAAAATAAGTTACAGTAATATAAATAATAGTTACCTTCAACTTAATGTTAGATAAACCTTCTTTCTCTATAATATTTCCAGAAAGTTGTATTGCAGAGGGAGAGTAATCAATTCCAGTAATATTAGAGAAACCAAATTTTGCCTAGGGACAGAGAAATAATATTATACTTTAGTTTTCAGAAGTTTTAAATACTGTTTTACCTATGAATTATATTATTCCTTTAGGACTGGGGCTGTTTTTTTTTTTTAATATATCAAATGACATATACTATCCAATAATCTAAAATGTTTAAATTTTATTGTAGAATCTAAATAGAAACTAAAAGTTTAAATTTATATAATGTGACAATTTATTCTTTTATAATATTTGATTTCTTTCTCAAAAGGAAATTCATTTTCTTAAAGACAACGAGAATATATGTGTATTTCGGCCCTAAAGCAGAAAAATGTAGTATTAACTTCTAATGCTGATATGCTTTAATTCACACAAAAATCTGTCATAGATTTTACTTAACACAATTAAGTTACATGAATAAATTAAATGCGTATGTAATAAGTTCTTGCTTTTAAAAATTTTCCTTCAGTGTACTTATAAATCATGCAATTCTCCACCAACCATGTGATCATTAACCATCTTACATTTGTATAGTATTTTTCGTTTTTGAAATATTTCATACATTCCAATAGACCTTTACAAAAAACCTGTGAGATAAATTGGGCAGGTATTAATACCCCCAAAGTGTTAAAGAAAGCTCACTGGACTTAAGAGGTTTGAGACTAAACCTGCCGTCCAGCTGTTTACTAACAATATCAACCCATCTAAGGGTGTGTGGAGCCTGAGGCAGAAGCATGATGGCCTCTGGTCTTCACCTCTAACTATGCTGAACATTGTAAGACCAATCAGACTAAAGAAAATATCAAAGGAAGTTTGAAGAAGAACAGAAGTTGCATAGTAGAGTGTAGCCTGAAATTCTCTTCCAGCTCTTCACCATTTACTAAATGGTTACTTCCTTCAAAACTACTTAACCTACTCCAACACCATCCATTTAAGACTTATTTAGACTTTTCAACCTTAAGTGACTGATTCCTAATCTAAACTCAATTAACACAACAATCATTTTCCGCAGGGCATTTTGCTCCCTTTGATCATTTTTATTTTTAGTCTCAAGGTCTAATATCCCTTCTTTGATGCCAACCTCCTATTCTTTTAGTGATCTCAATCCATATTCTTCAAGATCTTCATTTTCTCCCAGTTTCCCTCATTTATCAGACCTAGAATGCAGGATGATTCTATTAATTGACTCTTACCAGTTCCTTCTTCTCCAAGCCTGTTTATTCTTCCCTTAGAATTTATAAAAATCATATGTAGATGTTTTAAGTTTCTAGAACAATCATCCTCAAACTACTGCCAACATTTTTCACATTCAATTTCTGGCACTCAGTGAGAAATAAGCAGACATTCAAGGAAATAATAAATGACCAAAAACCAAAGGGAAAAAACTTACATTAGAAAAAGACCCACAGGAGAATCAAATAAAAGAATGATCAGAAACATATTTAAAAAACTGAAATAAATGACAATTTGGAGAATTGTGACAGAGAACTGAAAACTATAACAAACAAACATACAAATAAGAGAATTTTAAAATGCAATGATTAAATTAAGATACTCAAGGATGGACTTGATAGGAGATTGGACGCACACACAAAATAGTGAAGTGGAAGAAAAGTCAGAATACCACTTTAAGCACAGAATGACAGAAGGATGGAAAATTAAAAACAGGAAAGAACATAAAAGACATAATATGGCACAGAGTATAAGATCTAAATATATATAATAGAAGTCTTAGAAAAAGAGGAAATAAGAATAGGGCAGAAGAGAAAATGACATATGACTGAGAACTTTCTAATTTTGAAAAAGGATCCCAAGCCACAGATTCAAGAAGCACTATAAACTCAAGGCATGATAAAAACAAAGATAGTATAGTATAATATATATCTGATAAAACATATAATTTATATTATATACAAATAGTATAATATATCTGATGAAAACCAAAATCAGAAAAATCTCAAAAGCATTCAGGGAGTGGGGTGGGGGATACAATGCGACAGATTACCTGCAAAATACCAACAGTAAGACTGACAGCTGGCCATAAGTCATAAAGAATGGAAGCCAGAAAACAACAAAAGGAAAATGCCAATCTAAAATTATATCCAGCAAAAAAAACAAAAAAGTATGTGTGTGTGTGTGTGTGTGTGTGTGTGTGTATCCATCAAAAATGTAGGTGGTCACTGAAAAAGCACCGAATATAAGCAATGACTGTTAGCATGACAAAAATACAGAAAACTAAACATTATGTGTCACATAGGCAAATATACATGACCACCTATTAAATTTACTTGTTTTAAAAAAACTGAATTTGATAAAAATCTATGGATCAGAGGTAAAGAAACTTTTTCTTTAAAGGAACAGAGCATAAATATTTTACACTTTTCCAGTCATACAATCCCTGTCACAACTACTCAACTCTACTACTGTAGCACATAAGCAGCTACAGACAAAGCTGTATTCCAAGAAATATTTATAAAAACAGGGGAAGCCTAGATTTGACTGATAAACTATAGTTTGCTGACCCTTATTCTAGATTTAACTTCCAACCCACAGAAAACACAGGGGACAGAAAACATGTTAAATAATACTACAGAGATGCAATTAGAAAGTCCACACTGTGGTAAATCATTTGGGACTAATAAACTACCTTCTACAACAAATAAATCACCAAGTTACATAAAGAAAAAGTGTAGGGAGAACTTAAAAGAGCCTTCGGAGACTATCAGCCAACTGCAATATGTGGACTCAATAACAGAATGGAAATGACAGAAGAAAAGTCAGTGAACTTGAAGACACATCAATACTAGTTATCAAATCTAATCAACAGAGAAAAATAATCGGAAAAGAATGAACAGGTCCTAAAGCTTCAGGGACCTGTGGGACAATACAAAGAGGCTTAACGTTGATGTTTACAGACTCTCAAAAGGAAAGGAGAATGTGATTCAGAGGAAAAAAAAAAAATTGAAAACATCCCAAATTTGGCAAAAGACTTAAGTTCTCAGATTCAAAAAGCTCAGTGAACCCCAAACAGAATAAGGAGAAAGAAATCCAAGCAGCAGTACATCATAATTAAACTGGTAAAAACTAAAAGACAATGGAAAAAATCTTGAAAGCATCTAGAAAACTGATGCATTACTTACAGGAACACAACAATTCAGATGACTGCAGATTTCTCATCAAAAACTATGGAGGTCACACAACATTTTTAAAGTACTGAAAGAACAGTTAATTCAGAATTCTATATTCAGCAAAAACATCCCTCAGGAATGAAGGTGAGATAAAGACATTCTCAGTTGAAGAAACACTAAGAAAATTTCTTGCCAGGAAAGCTGCTCTAAAATCATTCCTGAAGGAAGTTCTTTAGACAGAAGGTAAATAATACCAAAACAAACGAACAAACAAACTTGGAAGATCAGGAATGAAGAAACAAGCTGCAAAAGTAAATATCTGTGTTAACATAATTAACTACTATTCTCCTTTGAAAGGAAACATTATAGCATTATCCTACAGGATTTTCAATGTAAAGGTAATATTTAAGACAACTGCAATATAAAGAAGGGAAGATTAAAAAACTCACAGGTGGTTAAGGTTTTCACATACCACATGGAACGGTAAAACACTGATTCTAAGTAGATTGTGTAAATAAAGTATGTATATTATAATCGTACAGCAACCACTAAAAAAGCCAAAAAGATACAGTCATTACAGCAACCACTAAAGAAACTATACAAAGACATTTATACAACTAGATATATCTAATTAAAATGGAATACTAAGAAATGTCCAAATAAAGCAAAATAAGCAGGAAAGGAGAAAGGGAAGAATGAAAAAACAGAGGTAACAAAAAGAAAAGAAATAATAAAATGGTAGACCTAAATCCAAATATCCTAAATATACCAATTAAAGGATAGAGATTATTAGAAAGGATAAAAAAACATGACCCAACTATATGCTGGCTACAAGAAAGTCACTTCAAATATAATGATATAGGTTGGTTCAAAGAGAAAGAATAGAAAAGGATATACCATGCAAAAACTCATTTTGGCCTGCGTACCAAAAAAAAAAAGCAAAAACTCATTTTAAAAAGTTGAACTTCACACCCACAAGGATGGTTACAATCAAAAAGATAATAAAAAGCTTTGGTGAGAATATGGAAAAACTGGAACTCACATACAGTGCGCACGGAAGTGTATAATGGTGTAGCCACTGTGAAAACAGTCTAGCAGTTTCTCAAAAGGTTAAATATAGAGTAACCATATGAACCTGGGTATATACCCAAGAGAAATGAAAATATATGTCCATACAAAAACTTATACATGAATTTTCACAGCAGCATTTTTCATAATAGCCGAAAAGCAGAAACAACTTAAATGTCCATCAGCTGGCGAGTGGATAAACAAAATGTGGTAAACCCATCCAACAGAATATTAATTGGACAAGAGGAAAGAGTATTGATACATGCTACAGTATGGATGAACTTTGAGAACATTATGTTAAATGAAAGAAGCCAGACACAAAAGACTACATATTGATGATTCCATTTATATGAAATGCCCACAATAGACAAATCCACAAACACAGAATGTAGATTAGTGGTTGCCAGGGGTTGAAGGGAATGGGGAATAAGGAGTGAACGATAATGAATATAGGGTTTCTTCTTGGGGTGATGAAAATCTTCAGGAATTAAAATAGTGGCGATGGTTGTACAAATTTGTGAATATACTAAAAACCACTTTCAAAGGGTAGATTTTATGGTATGTGGATTATATCTCAATTTTTTAAAAAAGCTGGAGTGGCTTTATTATTAGCATCAAAGTAAAATCAAAGTAAAGAAAACTACCAATGTTAAAGAGGAACATTATACAATAAATGGGTCAATTCATCAATACACAAACACATAAAATCCTAAATGTGTGACCTCTGAACAACAGAGTTTGAAAATACATGTAGCAAAAACTGACAGAAATAAAAGTTAAAATAGACAAATCTACCAATACGGTCAGACACTTCAACATTACTATTTCCATAATTAATAGCACTAATAGACAGAAAATCAGTAAAGGTATAGAAATGAACAACACCATCAAACACCATAAGTCTAGTTAACATATACAGAATACTCTATCCAGTAACAGCAGAATACACATTTTTTTCAAGTGCACATGAAACATTCACCAAGATGGATATATCCTGGATCATAAAACAAAGTAACACATTTAAAAGAATTTAAATCATACAAAGTATGTTCTCTGACATAATCGAATTAGACTAGAAGTCAAAAGCAGAAAGAGAAAAATCCACAACATGTGGAAATTAAACAACAGAATTCTAAATAATCTGGATCAAAGAAGAAAATTAGAGAATTCCCTGGTGGTCCAGTGGTTAGGACTCCACACTTTTCACAGCCAGGGGCCCGGGTTCAATCCCTGGTTGGGGAACTAAGATCCTGCAAGACTCACGGCACAGCCAAAAAAAAAGAAGAAAATAAAAATACAGCATATCAAATTTGTGCGGTGCAGGAGCACCTACAGAAAAATTTATAGCACTTATATCATTAAATGTTTACATGAGAAAAGAAGGAAAGTCCCAAATCAATAATCTAAGCTTCTACCTTAAGAAGCTAGAAAAAAAGAGCAAGAATAAATTAAAAGCAAAAAGAATGAAAAAATAATAAAATTAAGAGCAGAACCCATTGAAACTGAAACATAAAAGCAATAGAGAAAGTCAATGAAAACAAAAGCAACTTTTTATAAAAGATAGAAAAAATGAATCTCTAGCATCACTATCAAAGAAAAAGAGAGAGAAGACACAAGTTACCAACATTAGGAATGAACAAGGGGATTTCAATACAGACCCAACAGACTTTAAAAGGACAATAAGAGAATACTGTGCAGAACTCTATACACACAAATTCACAATGGACTAATTCCTCAAAAACCACAAACCACGCAAACTCACTCAAATGAAATAAATAACCTAAATAGGACTGTGACTATTAAAGAAATTTTATTCATATTTTAAACCTTCAGAAAAGAAATTTCCGGGTTAAATGGTTTAATTGCAAATTCTACCAAACACTCAAGAAGAAATAACACTAGTGCTACACAATATCTTAAAAAATTTAAAAAGGAGGGAATTCTTCCCCACTCATTTTATAAGGCCATCAATGCCCTGAGACCAAAACCAAATAAAGATAATACAGGACTGCAGGGAAACTGCAGACCAATATCCCTCAGGAATACAGATGTAGGGAATTCCCTGGCAGTCCAGTGGTTAAGACTTCACCTTCCAATGAAGGGGGTATGGGTTCAATTCCTGGTCGAGCTAAGATCCCACATGCCTAGTGGCCAAAAAACCAAAACATAAAACAGAAAACAACACTGTAACAAATTCAATAGAGACTTTAAAAATGGTCCACATCAAAAAAATCTCTTTTTAAAATTAATTAATTTATTTGGTTGTGCCAGGTCTTAGTTGTGGCAGGCAGGCTCCTTAGTTGTGGCATGCGAACTCTTAGTTGTGGCATGCATGTGGGATCTAGTTCCCTGACCAGGGATCCAACCCGGGTCCCCTTGCACTGGGAGCGCAGAGTCTTATCCACTGCACCACCAGGGAAGTCCCCAAAAAAAAGCTTAAAAAAAATACAGATTTAAAAGTTCTCAACAAAATAGTAACAAATTGAATCTAGCAATACAGAAACAGAATTATACATTATGACCAAATGGGGCTTATTCCACAAGTGCAATACTGGTTCAATATCTGAAAATCAATTAATATAATCCACCATATTAACAGTCTAAAGAAAAAACACCTCATGATTATATTCACTAATGCAAAAAAATTTTATTTTATTTTATTATTTTTTTAACGAAATTCAAGAAATACGTCCTAAAAATACAAGGGAACTTCTTCAACCTGATAAAGGGCATCTAATAAAATCCTGCAGCTAACATCATCCGTAATGGTGAAAAACTGAAGACTTTCCCCCTAAGATGGGAACAAGGCAGGAATGTGCCATCACCAGTCCTAGTCAATACCATATTGGAAGACCTAGGTAGTGTAATCAGGCAAGAAAAAAAAAGGCATGCATATTGGAAAGAATGAAATAAAACTGTCCCCATTCACAAATGGCATGACTGTCTACATAGAAAATCCCAGAAAATCCACTTAAACCTCCTAGAACTAATAATATGCAAGATTACAGGATACAAAGGCAACACAAAAATCAACCATATTTCTAGCAATAAACGATTGGAAACTGAATTTCAAAAAGCAATACCATTTTAAATACTCCAAAAACAAATATATAGGTATAAGTCTAAAAAATATGCACAGGATCTGCATGCTGAATGAAAACCAAAAAATGCTGAGGAAAGAAATCCAGGAAGACCTAAATGAATGAAGAGAGACACTATGTTCATAAACTGGAAGACTCAAGATAGTAAAGATGTTGATTCTCCTCAAATCACAGATTTAGCTCAATTTCAATGAAATTTTCAACATGGATTCTTTTGTAGATATTTACAAACTAATTCTTAAATTTATTTGGAAAGGTAAAGGAACTAGAATGGCCAATACAACATTTGAAAAAGAATAAAGTTGAGAGACTCACACTACCCAACTTTTAAGATTTACTAAAAAGCTACACTAATCAAGATAGCATCCAGAGGATGTCACCATGAATTCTTCCAAACATTTAAGAAAGAAACAAAACTAATCTTACAAAAATCCTCTGAAAAAAATAAAAACAGAGACAAGTCTCACCTCATTTTATCAGACCAGCATAACCTTGACACAAAAACTTTACATTAAAATTGCAAGTAAGCACAACTGGACAGCCCGCATGCCTCAACGAAAGATCCCGCATGCCGCAACTAAGACCCTATGCAGCCAAAAATAAAGTAAATAAATATTTTTAAAAATAAAATTGCAAGTAAGGAAAATTACTGGCTAATCTCTCTCATGAAGCTATATAATTCCTAAGTAGAATACTACCAAATCAAATCCAACAATATATGAAAAGGATAATACATCACAATCAAACTTGGTTTACTTCAGGAACGGAAATTTTTTATAACATTGAACAATCACTACAATTATCTCAATAAAAATGTCAATAAAAAAAAACTGGGCTTCCCTGGTGGCACAGTGGTTGAGAGTCCGCCTGCCAATGCAGGGGACACGGGTTCGAGCCCTGGTCCAGGAAGATCCTACATGCCGCAGAGCAACTAAGCCCGTGCGCCACAACTACTGAGCCTGTGCTCTAGAGCCCGTGAGCCGCAACTACTGAGCCTGCGTGCCACAACTACTGAAGCCCACGCACCTAGAGCCCGTGCTCTGCAACAAGACAAGCCACCTCAATGAGAAGCCCGCACACCATCACAAAGAGTAGCCCCCGCTCACCGCAACTAGAGAAAGCCCGCACACAGCAACGAAGACCCAACGCAGCCAAAAATAAATAAATAAATTTTTTAAATTGAGGACCCCCACCAAAATCAATCAGTTCAACTCTAACAGAATCAAGAAGAAAAATCATCTGATCATATCAATGAATATTAAAGAAAGCAACTGATCGAGTTCAACAACCCAACCATTATGATTAAAAACTCTTAACAAACTAGAATATAAAGGAACAGCCTCAATCTGGATGACTACCTGTAAAAACCTAGAGCTAACATCATATTTAACAGTGAAATATTAGAAGCTTTCCTCTTCTAATAGGCAGTGTTAGAAGGCTATCTGCCTTCACAATTTCTATTCAATGTTGACCTAGAGACTGCACAGCATTTTAATAAACAAAATATTAAGAATGGAATAGAAGAAATACAAGTACTATTTACACATGACATTACAGTCTTTATAGAAAATCCAAAAGAATCTATAAATAAATAATTAGAATTAATGTGTGACTTACTGGATACAAGATCAATATAAAAATCTGTTGTACTTATACATAGCAGCAATAAACTATTAGAAAATAAAATTTAAAAGCATAACAATAATAGTCACAACAACAAAAAAATCTAGGAATCAACCAAGGAAAAATACTGGTTGGCCAAAAAGTTGTTCTGGTTATTTGGGGGTTTTTTTAATATATTTTTTAATTTATTTTTGGCTGCGTTGGGTCTTCGTTGCTGTGTGCGGGCTTTCTCTAGTTGCGGTGGGCAGGGGCTACTCTTCGTTGTGGTGCGCAGGCTTCTCATTGAGGTGGCTTCTCTTGTTGCGGAGCACGGGCTCTAGGCGCGCGGGCTTCAGTAGTTGTGGCGCGCAGGCTCAGCAGTTGTGGCACACAGGCTTAGTTGCTCCGTGGCACGTGGGATCTTCCCAGACCAGGGCTCGAACCCATGTCCCCTGCACTGGCAGGCGGATTCTTAACCACTGCGCCACCAGGGAAGTCCCTGTTTGGTTTTAAGTAAAAATAAGACACATTTTTCATTTTCACCAAGAACTTTATTGAACAATGTATTCATTAACCGAGCAAACTTTTTGGCCAACCCAATATATAAGATCTCTGTACAGAAAATCTCTATACAGACAAAATACTACTGAGAGAAAATTAAGAACTAAATAAATGGAGGAATACATCATGTTCATGGATTCACTCGATACTATAAACATGTAAATCCTCCTCAAACTGATCCATAAATTCAATACAATCCTAATCAAAATCCCAGGGTGGGTTTTGTTTTTTTCCTGAAAAGTGATGATTCTAAAATTTAAATAAATATGCAAAGAGCTAACTAACAACATACAAGACAACAATGGAAAAGCTATCAAAGTCAGAGACCTTACGTTAACCAAATGGGGAGACTTGTCCAGTAATTAGGACAATTTGGCATTGGCATAAGGATAAACAAACAGACCCAAAGGAATAGAACAGAGGATCCAGAAACAGACCCAAACACATACTATTACTGGACTTACGACAGAGGCACCCCTACAGTGCAGTGGGGGAAAGAGCAGACATTTCAATAAGTGGTGCTGGGTTATCTGAATATTCATAGGTTAAAAAAAAAATAAACCTTGACTCTACCTCACAACATACACAGCAATTAATTGGGACCTAAATGTGAAAAGGAAAAGAACAAAGTTTCTAGAAAAACATATAGGAAAATATCATTTTGACTCTGGGTAGGCAGATTTACTACACAATATTCAAAAGCACTAACCATTTTTAAATGCTATATTAAACTTTAGTAAAATTAAAGAACTTCTGTTCATCAAAAGACACTATTACAGGGACTTCCCTGGTGGTCCAGCGGTTAAGATTCCAAGCTCCCAATGCAGGGGGCCTGGGTTCGATTCCTGGTCAGGGAACTTGATCCCTCATGCCGCAACTAAAAAGATCCCGCGTGACACAAGGAAACGCGACAAGAAATATCCTGCGCGCTGCAACTAAGACCTGGCGCAGCCAAATAAATAAATAAAAATTTTTTTAAAAGGTACTATTACAGGGCTTCCCTGGTGGCGCAGTGGTTGAGAGTCCGCCTGCCTTTGCAGGGGACACGGGTTCATGCCCCGGTCCGGGAAGATCCCACATGCCGCAGAGCGGCTGGGCCCGCGAGGCATGGCCGCTGAGCCTGCACATCCGGAGCCTGTGCTCCGCAACAGGAGAGGCCACAGCAGTGAGAGGCCCGCGTACCGCAAAAAAAAAAAAAAAAGATACTATTACAAAAGTGAAGAGACAAGCGACACACCAGATACAAAGGTTATATACACAGAATATATAAAAAACTCCTACAAATCAATAAAAGAAAGGCAACCCAATCTTTAAATAAGCGAAAGCTTGAATAGGCATTTCACAAAAAAGAACAGCCAAATAGACAGCATATGAAGATATGCTCAATATCCTTAGACATCAGGGAAATGAGAATAAAACCACAAGATACCACTACACACCTAGCAGAATCACTGAAATTGGATAAGCTGACAAGAGCAGGTGTTGGCAAGGATGTGGAGCTACTAGAATTCTCACACACTGCCAGTAGGAGTGCAAACTAGTGCAACCAATTTGGAAAACTGTCTGGCAGTATTCATAATAACACAGTGCTGGAAATGAGTCAAATGACTATCAACAGGAGGATGAAGGAATAAAATGAATGAATAAATCAATAAATAAATTGTGGTATTTTCATATAGTACAGTACTAACCACAATGAAATGAAGCACTCTAGTGCTACACACAATATGAAAGACCATGGGTAAACCTAACAAAGCCATGCTCAGCAAAAGAAACCATATCAAAAAAGTGCATACCCAAAGATACTACTCACATCAAGTCAACAAGAGGCAAAACTCAATGAAATGGAAAAAGGATAATCTTTTCAACAAATGACGGATGGAACAATTCAACATTCACATACCAAAAAAAATTAACCCCAACCAGTATCTCAAACCTTCTACAAAAATTAATTCAAAACAAATAATAGATCTAAATGTAAAAATTTTAAACTTTTAGAAGAAAACCTAGAAGACCTATGTGACCTTAAGTTAGGCAAAGAGTTCTTTAATATGACAACAAAAGCACGATCCACATACGAAAAAATTAATAAATGTGACTTCATAAAAATGAATTTCTGCTCTTCAGAAGATATTGTTAAAGAGAATGAAAAACAACAAGCGAACAAATGAGAGAAAACATTTGCATATCACATACCTGACAAGGAACTTATATCCACAATACATAAAGAATCCTCAAATCTTAATAAGTTAACAGGCAACCCCATTTAAAAATAGGCCAAAGATTTGAACACACATTTCACCAAAGATATACAGATGGCAAAAGAGCACATGAAAAGGTAATCAAAGTCATTAGGAAAATGCTAATTAAAACCACAATAAGAAACCAGTACAGCTGACATGAAAAATAGCCTAACTTATGATGACAGAAGTCAAAATAATCATTACCTTTAGGAGGGAATGAGTGGGAGGGGACACAAGGGGGCTTCTTCTATGGTGTTAATTATGTTTTCTTTGTTGATCAGGTTGGTGAGTTACACACAATTATTCATTTTGTAAAAGCTGTACACTTATGACCTATTCACTTTTCTACACGGATGTTATACTTTATTCAGTAAGTTCACATTAAAAAAGAAAAAAACTTCCCAAAGCGACTCCACATCTAGGTAGCTTCACCAGTGAATTCTACCAAACATTTAAGGAAGAAAAAACAATTGATAACAAACTCTTTCAAAAAATAGATTCTTGTTTAATGATGTCAGCATAACTTGATACCAAACCCTGACAAGGACACTACAAGAAAGGAAAATTACAGGACAATCTCCCTCATGGACAAAGTTGCAAAAATCCTAAACAAAATATTAACAAAGTGAATCCAGTAATATATATATATAAGTTGGGTTTATTCCAGAAATGCACTTAACATTTGAAAATGATCAATGTAATTCACCTACATGAATAAAGGAAAAAATTCATATGGTTACCTCAACAGATACAGGAAAAACATTTAATCAACAACAACACACACCGTTAGCAAAGGAGAAAAACATTTAATCAACAACAACACACACCGTTAGCAAATCTGAAGTCTGATAACAGAGTTATCTACAAAACTAACTTACAAGATAACATCATACCTAACAGTGAAACACTGAACGTATTCTCTGAAAAGGGCGGAAAAAGACAAGGATGCCTTCTGTCACCACTTCTTTTCAACATTCTCCCAAAGGTCCCAAACAGTGTAATAAGGGGGGAAAAGTTACAAAGGATTGGAAAGGAAGAAATAAAACTATCATTATTTATAGTTTGCCTAATTATATATGTAGAAAATATAAAAGAATCTATAGTTAAACTATTAGTCTAAAAGGATAAATCATTAACCTCTACAAGTGAGCTATTAGAATCCGAAAGTATCTACAGGTAAACAACAGAGTGAATAAATAAAATTGTGGTATAATTGTACAAAGGATTCATATACAGCAACAAAAACGAATGAACTGCTATGTACAAGTTGAGTGAATCTCACAGAATGTTGACTGAAAGACACCAGAAAGAACACACTGAAGGCTTCCATTTATATCGAAAACAGACAAATTAATCAATGATGTTAAAACTCCTTGTAGTTGCCTTTAGAGAGGAAGGAGGAGCAATTTAGAGGATTATCAGGGAGTTTAAGGGGGGCTTCTAGAGTCTGTAATATTCTGTTTCTTGATTAGGGTGATAGGTGTGTTCACTTTGTAATAATTAATTGAGCCATACTCTTTTGGTTTGCGCACTTTAATGTAGTTATGCTGCACCTCGTTTCAAAAAAATTTATTACAATTTTTTCTAATCACATTTCACTGCTTGAAACATTTTAACGGCTCCCCATAGACTAAGAGTAAAATCTAAGCTCTTAGGCATGGCATATGATATGGCTCCTACCTTTAATCTAAACCTCATCTCTATCTCACACATACACTTTATATTCTAATTTACCAAATTATTTATAGGGCCAGAACCTTCATGCCTTTAGATAATGTTTCCACTTCTTGAAATTCTCTCCCTCTTTACACTCTACCCACACTCAACACAATTTCCACCCAACTTGCATATTAGCTCCTCCAAGACCCTTCTTATCCCTCTTCCCCAAATCACTCCCTTTCCTATACTCAGTATATCTATTATTGCATACATCAAGCTACAGCATTAGCTATTTATGTCTATGTCAGTCTATCCTCTATTGTACTGTGAACAACTCAAGCACAAGGTCTAAATTTTCATACTGCCAGTGCCTACCACAAGGCTTGACAGGTGGTAGTCACTTAGCAAGTTTCACTGTTACGTATATAACCTTACAAGCTGAAACAGTAAAACTATCTAGGATGAAGCCTAAGTCTTACACCTCCTCCACAGCACTCGGCAGAGCAATGATACACTACAGGCATTAACGGTGATGGTTTAGCTAGTAGTAGAACCTGTACCAAAACTCAGTTCCATGGACAAAATGCTCTTTTCAAAGCATATGCAAAACACTCTTCAAAAACCATATGCTCACCTAAGAAAAGGGATGTATGTCCTACTGGAAATGTAAAAAAAATCATCATCCTTTTATACATACAGATTTCCAGAGTTTTGAGCTAGAAGAAACCAACAGAAATCACCTAGTCAAAATCTTTAGGAAAGAACTGAAGTCCAGAAAAAAAAGTGGCTTGCTCAAGGTTGAGACAATAGCAAGAAGGGCCAAGACTAGGACTCAGATCCCCTGGCTTCTCACTTAGTGCTTTCTCACAGCCCATGCAGCCTCCCTTTTGTACCATGTGACTTCTCAAGGTAAGTGGTACGACTACTTTACTACTTTGGATTTAGATAGCTAGTATCCTCAATTGCAAGATTTTTTTCTTAATTTCATTTTTAAATTTGGTTCTAACACATGAATACTAATAGTACCAACAAGTTCAACCAGGAAAACACCATTTCCAGTTCCAATATCAAGCACTGAAGCATCCAATGGAATCTTGTGTTTCTGCATCCACCTTATTAGTCGAGTCATACTCTCTTCTCCAAACCTATTAGAAACAGAGAATCAGTTAATCAAATAACAGAGGGATAGAGAACAAAGGTTATAACTACATTACACTCAAGCAGCTTATTCAGTTTGCTCAATTAAGTCTTTTTTGAAAGTAAGAAATAACATCTGTAACTGCTTAATCTTCATCTATACTATTATTCAGAAGAAAACACCCCCAAGAATAGAACAGAATAGCTAAGGTTGGTATGTTACTTATTAATGTTTCTCTACATCAGCATTAACACTTGTACATGTTGGTGGCTAAAACGTGCATTGCTTATTGAAAAAGGGCAGTTATAAAATAAGGGTTATTTCCTAATACTGTCATCAAATTTAAATCTGGGCCATTAAAAGAGAAAAGAGACAGATTCTTTCAATCTACCCACCAAAGCCAGAATCAGTCCAAGGTTCCCAAGATTTCTAGGGTTTCTCTGGGATAAGCACTTAAAAGACACACACACACCTACACAATCTTCTGGATCATAATCCCACTACTTTTTCTAACTTACCAGATTTCTCCTGTATCTCCATATTCTTGGAAAGTTTGCAGTTCTCTCTCATAGACAGCATCCCAACTATATGAATAATCAAATGCAAAGCAAATTATTCAATTAAACTGTATTATGAATTAAAGGCATATTTCTAATACATTACTGGGATAGTTATGACAGAAATTTAAAACATTATTAGTGTTGACAAGTGCACACCGCTCAATCTTTTAACATCCTTGTGTTAAAAGAATGAAAGAAATAAGTTTATACATGTAAAGCACTTACAACAATGCCTGACATTTAAAACGGTGTATGTTTTAGCTTAAAAAATACAAAGACGTATCTGTCCAAGGATCCCTAAGTCCCAAACACAAATCCAAAACTTGACTGTAAAGGCATAGTGTCATTACAGCACTTTTCAGTTTAAAATGTAAAGACACAATAATTTTCTACCAATTAGGTGGTTACTCACAATGGAATTCGCCAAAAATAAGCTCCGCTTAAAGGTTAAGTTTTAAGACACACTCTCACTCCTTTTAAGGACTCCTCCTCCATCAATTGCCGTCTCTTCCTATTTCATGTCTATAGAAGCCCTTCTCCTCCTCCAAGTTACCTCTCATTCTTACCTTTCCCCACAGTCATTCATTCATCCATTAATCCATTAAATAAGTGCTGAGCGTCTGCTTAGGTCAGACCACTTTCTCCTACTCCAAGATGCCCACTATCTCCTCGCTCCCTCCTTACACCATCCCCCCCCACTCCCACCCCTTCCAGCTTCCACGTCCCTGCCCTCGTCCCCTTAACCTTTTCAGCTTCCCAGCCGAGCAGTTCTCCTCCGGCCTCCTACCCTCGCCCACCAGCCGTATTCGTCAGCCCCGCCCACTTTCACCCCACGGGCCCCTTAGACGTCAACCCCTTGAAAAGCCTATTTACAGCCGCCAGTGTAGTCCCTCGGGATTCCATCCCTACGACCCCCGCCCCCGGACCCTCGTCCAAGGCGGCCCTTTAGGCTTCCTCCCGTCACGCCCCCTAAGCTCTCCCCATCTTCCGGGGCCGCCTAGGCCCCATCTCTCCTTCCCCTCCTGCGGCCCAGTCCGGGCAGCGCCGCTCACCCTCCCCTGCCCTGCGCCACACTCACTGCTCTCGGGTGCCCAGCGCAGACGGGGCGAAGCCATCCCCTCGGGGACTGCCCCCTCGAGACCGCGCCGCTGCCCCAGCGCCGCCGTCGTCGTCCGCGCCCTCGCTCATCGCGCTCCTTACCCCGGAGGGCCTTTGGGGCCGCCATAGAGACGTGGCGCGGGCAGAGCGGACGGGCGGGCTGGCGCCTCTAGGAGGCGGGAGTCGGCCCTCTCTACTGCTCCCGGCCCCGGTGGGGGTCCGCAGTCCTGCGCTTTTCCTGCAGCCACCCTGGTCCAGAGTCCCGGATCCCAAAGCCCAGAGTGGGCGGGGCGGGGCCTCGCCTCGGTCCCCACTCTCCCTCCAACCAGCGTCAGATGCACCCCCTTCTTCGAGGTGCCCGCCTAAGCACCACTATATTTGGGGACTGCTGTTCCTAAGGGACTGTTCAAGGTATTGCATTTTGGAAAAAGGCTGGCGGTGGGGGAGCCACACTGAATACCTAAGCCGACACTGCTCAACCCAAATGTACAAATCACCTCATCTCTCCACGTCGTGGGCAGATCTGAGAAATGAGTGGGACAGTCCATCGCATTATTTGGCTTTCCTGCCCAAGGCTAATTTCATTTGCGGCTGGCATTCCGCCTTGCAAATAGCACTCTGGCCTCTTCTGACTTGACGTCACTGGTGGACGAGGGAATTTATGCCCAGTGAAATGAATGCCTTACGACACCCGCCCCCCCCGCCCTCCTCCCCGCCCTCCCAAGTAAGCCAATCACGGGTATCAGAGTGCTAAGTGAGAAGAAAGGTCTAAGTGAAAGTCAAGATGCCTGTCTCAGCTCTGCCCCTAACCAGGCGCCTGGCCCTATCCAAGACTCCTAACCTCTGTGTGCTTCAATTTCCTCACCTGCAGCTCGCTGGTAATAGAATGCTCCCAACCAGTGAATCTGAGATTCATCCACCTCTTGGTGGGACTGATGCTGGAAGTTCTGCAGCATAATGCCAGAGATCTTATGGGCCAAATGTCTGGGGGAACTTCTGTAGCAGCAATGAAATACTGGTAGTCCAATGCCCTAGGCAAGAATCTCAAAGGCTCTTAGCATGGCTGCCTTCCAACCAAAACACATGTTTCCTAGGCCACTTTTCTGTTGACATGGCAGACAGAAGCCCAATAACAAGTCCCTGGAGGTAAGTGGCGTCAACATTTGCCTTTCCAGCTCACAGAAATCCCGATTAAGACCGCATGTGCATCTCCTCTGATGCAAGACGTTCCAAGATCTTCAGGCAACCACTGGTGACAGAATATGGTAAAAGGCAGATGGGAATCTATGTGTATAGTGATTAAAGAACTCAAGAAAGTGCGTAAGTAACCTTATTACAGAGTAATAAAACCACCAGATGCCACGGCCAATTAGTGCTGCCCTGAGCGAATGGTTGTTTTGATTTTTTCTAGACTCGATGCTCAAGAGAGTAAGCTTGAATGTGACTGAGTGGGTCTTAAAAAGTTTTAGGTTCTAATTCAGAAGCACCCATGAAAGACAAGGCCGTCTTCAATCTGATGTCTTGCCAACACTTAAGATGTTTTTGCTGTGTTTGCTGAATGCTATAAACAGTTGTTGGTATGGAGCCCTGGAAAAAACCCATGGTTTATACAGAGTTCCTTCTCTGGCTCCAGGATTACTCTGGGTGTTTAGTTCTGAGGGCTGAATGGGGCACCACCTCTGATCTCCCAGGGCAACAGATTCTTGGTGGGGGGGATGGAGACGCTCGATCCGAGCAGAGCTGCCCATCACCAGGGAGAAGGAGGAATGTGCCAAGGAACACAGTCCCTTCCACCAGGTGCTCGTTCCACAAGGCAGGAGGGAGGCTCTGAGGGTATTCTGGGTTGCCTGTCTCCCTCTCATTCTGCCAATCCCTGCAGCCTGGAACCCTGCTCACCTATAACTTCTCTGAAACTGCTTTCAGGAGTTCTCAAATGCTCCCCAGTTGGCAAAACAATGGTCAAGTTCCAGGCAATTCTGGTTAGGGTTAGAAGGGAAGGATTCTCTGAGAGGGTGGCACTGAGTGAAAACCTAAAAGAGTTTGTCACAGGTGGTATCCCTAGGGAAGCAGAGTGTAAGACTGAGATGAACATGGCAGAAGTTTATTAGGGAGTGCTCTCAAGATCACCACCTATCGGGGAAGAGAGAAGCAGGGTTGGACAGAGGAAGTAGTCAGGCTGGGGTACCATTACGACCGAGCCTCAGTTAACACCCTCTCCCCTGACAGGGCACTGTGAAGCTGGGATGATCCTTTGGAATTTTCAGGTTGGACTGAAGGATGTGAGCCTCTATTCATCTACATTGACCAGGCATTGAATGCTTGTTTGCCCAGAAAAGGAGGATTGACCTTGGGTGATGAGACTCTTCCATGAAGGATAATTCCAGGAGAGGGCTGTCACCTGACAACCTCCCCAGCAGCTGGGAAAATAATGCAATCAGTTGTGCAAGGGGAGATCTGGGTCACACATCACCACATCTAGAGCAGAGATAATAGAGTAAACCTTGCAGCTTTCTGGGAGAAGAGCATTTCAGGCAAAGGGAAGAGTGAGTGCAAAGCCCCTGAGGTAGAATGAGATAGGGGTATCCAGGAAGCAGAAAAAAGACTACTATAGCTGTAGCAGAGTGAACAAACGGGACAGCAGCAGGAAATGAAGGAGTCAGATCATTGTAAGGTTTGGGATTTGACCAAGAAGCAACATGATTTAAATTTAAGTTTTGGGGGGCTCCCCTGGTGGCGCAGTGGTTGAGACTCCGCCTGCCGATGCAGGGGACACGGGTTCGTGCCCCAGTCCGGGAAGATCCCACATGCCGCGGAGCGGCTGGGCCCGTGAGCCATGGCCACTGAGCCTGCGCATCCGGAGCCTGTGCTCCACGACGGGAGAGGCCACAACAGTGAGAGGCCCGCGTACCGCAAAAAAAAAAAAAAAAAAAATTAAGTTTTGGCGTGACAATTTTGGCTGGTATGTTGTGAATAGATTTGGCAGGGAAAGGGTTAAAAGCAGAAGTGGGAACACAGGGTTTCTCAACCTCATTCCATTGACATTTGGGGGGGGGATAATTCTTTGCTGTGAAGGGCTGTCCTATGCATTGTAGGATGTTTAGCAGCTTCGTTGGCCTCTGACCATTAAATACCAGTGGCACCCTACCCCCACCCCCAGTTGTGGCATCCAAAAATGTCTCATTTTTGCCAAATGACCCGTGGGGCAGAATTGCCTCCAGTTCAGACCCCTTGAGTTAGGGGCTGTTACAATGATCTGGGAGAGAGATGAAGATAGCTTGGACCACTGTGATGGGTATGCTAATGGTGAGTTGTATGATTCTGGATATATTTTGAAAACTGCTGATCGATCAAAGGGAACATCAAGAATATTCCAATGTTGTTGGCCTGTGCAACTGTCAAGAAACAGTTCTGTTTGCTGAGTTTGGAAAAAGTGTGGTAGAAGGAGCTTTCTGACAGATTAAAATCCCAGTTTTGAACCTGGAAGATTGAACAAATTGAAGAATAATGATTGGAAAGGTTAGTTCCTTCCCTGAAGTTAGTTGTAGTTCATTTTCACCATTATTTATGTTGATTTTTTTAAATCTTCTTTCCATGATTTTTCATTAAATTTGTCTTCCCTTGCACCCAGAATCCAGTTGCTTCTTAACCTCCAGCGTTACCACCATCTCACTTCAAACCATTGTCATCCAGCGTCTGGATTATTGTGATAGCCTCCCTTCCCCGGCAATATATTTTGGACATTGCAGCCAGAGAGGTCATGTGAAAATTGAAATCACATCATGTTACTTCTAGGTCAAACACAAAACCGTACAGTTGCCCGAATCAACTGCCTCTTTTATCCTTGAGCGTGGCAAATGCTGGCTTTTAATGCTAAAAGTTTCGTTTGTAAAGAGAAAAAACGGTTTGGGGAACTACCAAGAGCTATACAGAAGAGGCAGTGTCTGGGATGCGCAGAGCACGAGACCCACGAGGAGGATACAGTGCTTGGGTCGGTTCTGATCGCGTAAACCTGCACTTCTCAGCCCTCGCTCCCCGGCGCACAGAGCCCTTGGCCTCACCCGCTGAAGACTCCATTTCCCAGGATGCCAAGGGGCGGGGCCGACCGGAAGGCTCTGTGCCCTCCGCGGGGCATGATGGGGGAGTTGGAGATTTCCATCATGGCGGCTTCCATTTCGAGCTACACCTTCAGCGCTGTGTGTTTCCACAGCGCCAACAGCAACGCCGACCACGTAGGTGCTGGGCCCCCCGCCGCGGCTACTGGGGCCTCCAGCCTCGGTCTCAGGCCGACGCCTGCGGCCAAGCTGCGATCACTTGCGGCTCGCCCCCCCGGGCTGGCCCGATTAACTGATGACCCGGGAGGCTCCCGCCGCCAGCGAACTCCTGCTGCCCGGGGCCCTTCGCCCCCGAGATGGGCCCCCTCGCTCGGTGCCTTCCGCCGCCTGGCCGTCCCGGGACGGCAGTCTCCCGTTTGGCAGAGCTTTCCCGGCCGGCCACCGACAGTGTCAGGAGTCGCTTAGTGGAAACCGAGCGCCTGCCCCTCCCTGAGAGTCAGGCTTCTAGACTTGCGAGGGGAGTCTGGGGTCGGGAAGGAGCCGAGAGACCCGGCTTTAGTCTAGGAGCGCAGACACCCAGCCGCGCCCGCTGGTCTGACAGGTTGTTGTGGGCTGCGACGAGGGAAACCGTGGCTGTCACTATTCGTACTTGTTAGATACGATCGTGTGTTTTCTTCTCCTCGATGGAAAATGGAGATGTAACCAGGAGTGTTAGGTGTAGGGTCTCTTTGCCTTGAAGTTGCATGTTCAGTTCCTTGGCGAAGGTTCTAAGACCACGGAACTAGTCGCAGTGAAATAGGGAAGTGACAGGCCTACGTATGAATGATCGGAAATGCATTTTTAATGTCACTGGCCTCTGGATGGAAATTCTTTATGATACTAGATAATTTTTATCTTTAAGTACTTGCCCACCAAATTGAGGGATTGTTTTAAGTGATTTTAGTAGTGAATTATTGAAGTTCATTAAATAAACGTAGTGGGGGGAATGTTGTGGTTGTGTAGTCATCACAAAGCAAAATGATACACTGCAGAAGAAGGAACTGGACTTGGTTTCACTTCTGCACTCCTTGCTTCCATTAATAAAAACTGATTTCATGTAGAGGTGGTTCCATTAAATTGAATGGCATTAAATTATTGTGCCGTTCCTCGCTTCAGTTTGATAGTAGGGATTAAGGATAGGAGTATACACAACACGGGTTTCTCCAGAGGCAGCTCCTGTCTCTGGACACTAACACCTTTGATATTGCAGACAGATATTTAATAATGTAATGCAGTTCCATGTAAAGGTAGTTTGTGGCACTTCTAGTGTCCTGTGGAAGTATTAAATATGGTTCACAATAATGCTTCTTAACCTCTCTAGACCTTGGAGTGCCTAGTAATATCACAGTTTATGTATAAGGCAAAATTACTGTAAGAATAAGCAACCTGTTGAAAAGTGGATAGTTTCTTTACAAACTGCAATGAGACGGCCGTGTTACTTAGATTGTTATTAATTTATTTCAAGAGCTATCTCTTTAATATCTGTGCTATGCCAGGCATGGTGCTAGACTTCACAGAAATTTTCACCAGTGACAATAGTTTGCAACTTGTGTCTTATACGAGGATACCTGCTTATATTAACCTTGCCACAATTATGTAAGTGGAATACTTTAAAGTAATTTCAATTTCATGTATTTTAAAGTTGAAGAACCAAGAATTTGTTTTTGTAGTATGTTCTTGTTTTGCCCTGGCAAGAAATTAGTTTAAAACCACTCATTTCAATAGAGTTGGAGTTAACAGACTTTTTCTGTAAAGGGCCAGACAGTAAATATTTTAGGCTTCATGAGCCATGTGGTCTCTGTAGCAACTACTCAGCTCTGCTGTTGTAGGGAGAAAGGAGCCATAGACAATAAGTAAATTAGGATGACTGTTTCCAATAAAACTTTACTTATGTACACTGAGATCTGAATTTCGTATAATTTTCACATGTCATGAAGTATTCCTATTTTCTATTTTTTTTCAACAATTTAAAAGTGTAGAAACTTATTCTAAGCTTGTAAGCCATACAGTAGCAGGCGTTAGGCTGGGTTTAGCCCACACAGTATAATTTGCCTACTGTTATAAGGTAACAGTGGCTCAGATAATCCAGACCAGTAGATAAATAGGCATTCATGTTATACTCGGCTTTAGAATGTCTTGATGTCACTGTTGACTTTTTCAAACGGAGGCCTGTGGTAGGATTGCCAGATAAAATATAGGGCACCCAGTTAAATCTGAATTTCAGATAAATAGTAAATAATATTTTAGTATAAGTATATCGCATTTATTACATAAAAATTATCCATTGTTTATCTGAAATTCAAACTTAACTGCATGTCCTGCATTTTTATTTGCTAGGAATCTGTAGATACGTTCTTAAAGTCTAAAGTTGTGTAGGAATTTTAAATTGTATTTTCCACTTTGATTAAAGAAAAAAGTTTTTAACTTGTTACAAAGACAAAGCTTGTTTTTTGTAATAAGAACTCATAACTGAAAGACTTTCATAGGATAAAACAAGCTTCTTTAGTCTGTGTTTTCCAGATTAGTAGTCATGGACTCTAGCTCTGAGAGAGGTTTTTTTTTGAAAGAGGGGTGTGTATATTACTAAAGTTTGAGAGATGCCCTGTACATGATGATTTGGGATTTTAGGACACTCCACTCACCTTATCCAATACAAAAGCTATGCTGAAAAACATCTGTTTCTCCCTCCTCACCTTCACAGATTCCAACTGGGATTTTTTTTTTTTAATATTTATTTATTTATTTTTGGCTGCGTTGGGTCTTAGTTGCAGCACCCGGGACTTTTTGTTGCGGCGCGCAGGCGTCTCTCTAGTTGTGGCATGCGGGTTTTCTCTCTCTAGTTGTGGCACATGGTCTCCAGACCTTGTGGGCTCTGTAGTTGCAGCGTGGGCTCTCTAGTTGTGGTGCACGGGCTCAGTAGTAGCAGCACGCGGGCTTTGTTGCCCCGCGGCATGCGGGGTCTTAGTTCCCTGACCAGGGATCAAACCCGTGTCCCCTGCATTGGAAGGTGTATTCTCAACCACTGGACCACGAGGGAAGTCCCCTGGGAATGTTTTTAAACTAGGAAGCTTCTTTAATTGATTAGAAGGGTCAACCTAGAATGGAAAGGACATTGTTTCATCAAATGTATTCAAGCAGCATTTATTGAGCACCTCCTGTGTGCTGGGCACTGTACGTGGTGTTGAGATACGTAGTCAACAAGCACAGAGTCCCTGCTCTCGTGGAGCTTATATTTTAGTAGGAGCAGGCATTTGTTAATACATATAAATATGAAATATGGCAGATAGTAAGGAGACTAAGAAGAAAAAGGATGCAGGGTAAAGGGAACAGTGTCTGGCAGACTCTGATTCTGTTCCACTAGCCAGGGAAGGCGTCTCGGATGAGGCGCTATTTGAGTGAAGAGTGGAATGGAGGGAAGGAGCAAGCCATGTGGATGACTGGGGAGGGGGAGTCTGGGACAGCCTATTAGTTCACCACCGACAGGGAAGTTATTTTGACATTTAGAGTGTATGTTCTCCAGCTGTGCTTGTGCTGAACACTACAGCAAGTGCTCAAAAACAGTAGGTTATATGCTGAGTAATCCAGAATTGATGATGGTGGTATATGTTCTCCAAAGGTGTAAATAAATTTACCTCAGCATTTATTAAAGAAAAACTTTCATGTAATGTTAAATTTATTTGCTGGAATGCTCATTTCCCATGCCAGCCCGTACAGGAGCGGTTAGGTTGTGCATTGTGTCAACTTCTTTATACTTTTATCATTAGCAATGTTTTTTTGTGTGTTTTTTTTAAAATTTATTTTTGGCTGCGTTGGGTCTTCGTTGCTGCACGTGGGCTTTCTCTAGTTGCGGTGAGTGGGGCTACTCTTCATTGTGGTGCGCGGGCTTCTCATTGCGGTGGCTTCTCTTGTCGCGGAGCACGGGCTCTAGGTGCACAGGCTTCAGTAGTTGTGGCGCACGGGCTTCATTGCTCCGCGGCATGTGGGATCCTCCCGGACCAGGGCTCGAACCCGTGTCCTCTGCATGGGCAGGCGGATTCTTAACCACTGCGCCACCAGGGAAGCCCCCATTAGCAATGTTTTTAAAACAATGGAATAAATTACATGCTGTTTCAAGAAAACAACCTTGGAATATTTCTGCTTCCTGAGCTTTTTTAACATTGGTTCTTACACTTAGTAGGATTTAGGTGATGAATTCACTCTCCTTATTTTCACTTCAAAAAAAACAGGGTTTTAGGGGAAGGGATTAAAATAATATTTCATCTTGTCAGGAAATCCTTTTTTCGAACAATCCAGTTAATAGCCAAATCTCAAATTGCTTTAGTCTTACTTGTTGGTTTGTGGATTAGTAGTTTACATGGCAGACTTATTTGGATTATTGTTAAAGTTATTATAAAAAATAACAATGTCCTCGATTCCTCTTAATTCCAGTAAAAATCCCTTTGATTTTTAGCTGCAGCTATTTTCTTCCATTGCTTTCAGGAAGGATTTTTGCTGGGAGAGGTAAGACAAGAGGAAACCTTTAGCATCAGCGACTCCCAAATCAGCAGCACAGAACTTCTGCAAGTCATTGGTGAGTGAGTTTATCACGGACCTTAGAAATACTCTTCTTGTATATATGCTGCTTGTTTTGTTCTTTGGCCCTTTAACTGATTTTAACCTAATGGGATATTAAAAGAGTACATAGAAAAGCACTGAAGTCACAATGCCAATTATTTGCACTAGTAAGTGATGTGAAATGTTTTTATAAGTCAGTGTAAACTCACAGTGTGTAGCTATAAGTTCAGGTATCCTGTGAAGCCATCCCTCACCCACTGACTGGTCTGACCTATGAATGGCTGTGTGGAATTACACGTGATAGTCTCTTCACAACCACAGTGATCCTCGAGTTTGCACCTCGGGCTCTGCCCATTGTGGGCATCACCTCACACTATAATGAAAGCACGTGTCGTGCTGGTCCTTCCTGGAGGGATCCGGCAAAGATGTTTACACTTGTTTACAGGAGATATTTGTTAAACCTACACAGCCTCTGAGGAGTAAGCCAAACAGTCGATTTGGGGGCGATTGCTGGGGCAAACGAAGGAGCATTTGTAGGTCACCCGCCCTCTTTGGAGCAGTCTCCTTTTGATAAAGAAGGATCGTAGTCCTTTCAGCGGCACCTCTAGCACTTCACCTAAAAGCATATCCTGATACTCAAAGCAGAGCAGGGGTCATTTTATTCATTTATGCAGCCAACTATTATTGAAGAACGTCCCTGCGAGAGGCATTGTGCTGGGCAATGAGAGAAATGTCCAATGCATCCCTGCCTTCCAGGGCTGTGGGGAGGATAAGACGAGCGTACAGAAATACCAGAGGGTGCAGGACGAGTGCTGTCAGGAAGGAACAAAGAAAATCTCATGAGTTGGGGGAAAAAAAAACCCACTGCTAGTGGGTTAAATCAGTAAAGACACCATACGGGAGGTAAACTTAGGGTACATTCAGGGGATCCCAGTGCAGGGAGTGCATGAAACTTACAGAGAGCCTGGCCTGTTTCTGTGTGACTAAAATACAGCCGGTGTGAAGGTGAGTGGTTTGTGGTTTGAAGTACTGCTGGGAGGTTAGGTTATGTTGAGACCAAATCATCAACTTCAGCCTGTTCTCCTAGCCGTCTAGTACCTGGGCTGGGAGGCGGGGTGAGGACTGAGGTGGTTGGGATTGGAGGGAAACGAGACAGCTGTTTCCTCAAGAGCCAGACAAGCCCCCTCCCCACAATATACTGACTTGCTGAAAAAATACCTGATATACTGCTGCATGGCTGTTCTTTCACTGACGGTTTATTTTTGTGTTTTGTTTTGCTTAACTCTTTAAAATCCTAAAATAGAGAACTTGGTTTCATTGGCCATCTGTGCAATTATTCATTGTTTGTGCTTGGGTTTTCAAAACTAATGTGGTATATGCAGGTTTGCCAGATAGACCTGACAGAAAACCGTGCAAGAAAGAGCTCTCTTGCCTGGCGTGACCACAAAAGTAGCATTTCTGATGAACGTTCTGGCTGTTTATTTATCTTTAAAGAAATAGAATGGTAAAGTAACTAAAATTCTCCAGCGTAGTGTACTGTATCTTCGATTCATACACCTTCCGGTTCTTGCAGTAAATACCAGTTTCCATGGTACTGTAGATATGGAGAAGAACCAACAGAGAGTCCCAGTTAATACAGTGCCATGACAACCTTCTTTTGCTGTATAATGTTTAATTTATTAGCTACATTCAATTCGTTGTTTGAAATAGTCACGGATCTCATGAACAGAGTATTTGCTAGTATTATCTTAAATGTATTATTATCATTGTAATATTTTTCTTTTAAAAATAAATACATATTAGAAAATGTAAACCAAAGACTCTGGAAAACCTGGATTGAAAGGCAAAACATTAGGTAATGTGCCATGAGAAGTATTCCATACCACTAGTGTGAAGAAATTTTCTGGCACAGTTTAACCACCAGAATAAGATATTTTAAATAAAATAAATTGACCAAATTTCTTATTTGTTGAAAATGTCTGAATCCACACACAGACACCTTTCCTTGACTCTACACAATAAGGAGGACTTTATATGGAATATCACATTTTGAACACTTGTTTTGAATACATATTCATTTTTAAAGCTGTGCTCACTCACTTGAAGCGGAGTCGTCCGCTCTTAGTGCTGGGAGCGGTCAGGAGACAGCAACAGGGAGCTCCCTTAGTTAATAAGGTGATGCAGCAGCAGTTACTGGAAAGAACGGAAGGGGGAAGGACAGGAGCTGTTCAGCTCATCCACCAGCAGGAGAAGCAGAGACAGGAAGCTAGGCAAGCACAGCAGTACGTCCCAGTGGGGATTTTTACAGAAATGCGGGCAGAGACGCCATGCGTACATGAAGAGGGGTCCACCGCATGGATGAGCTCTGGAGGCTTCAGAGACTCTAGAATCCGAGGCAAGCCTGCCCTGCCTCCCCCTGCTTCCAGAAATCTATCTATCAGCTATTGTGCCCGCCAGCTTCATTCCAATCTGCACCTTATTGTGTTTGAGAGCATCCCCTTGTTTTCTCCATGGAGTGCTTAGTTAGGTATTGCAAAATCTTGTAAGAGAAAGCCTTAACTTCCTTTAGAAAATACCACATGATGTCTAGAGCATATCTTCAACATGCTTCTAATCCACGTTGCAAATCATGAGAGAAGTCTGCTGGGGTGGATTGATGACAGGAATGTATATTCAGAGTTCAGAATTTACTCCAGGGATTTTCTTGAACAAAATATTCTTTCCTTTAAGGTAGAAGAGTTTTTTTTTTTTTTTCTTTTCCCTGAACTCTAGTTGACATTTTTACTACAGACATTCCATATTCTAATTACTAACAGTATCTCTGAAATAACTTCTGGTGGTATACCGTGTCATTTTTGGTGATAAAAGAAGGAAATATTTCTAGATGAGGTTTTCTTATTTGCATCACTATGTCGACAGTTATACTAGGCAAATGAGCTTTTCATTCCTGTGGAAGTACTGGCATCTCTGTCTGTGTTTTGGCAGCACTCACATCAGTACAGAAGCTAATGGGCATAGCCTGGTGTCCTTCAAGGTTGTGGTTTCATATTAATTGAGTTAAAATTGCAGACTGGAACTCTGTGGCTGTGGCTTTATAAGCAGCAGGTGATGATTCCCTGTCCAGGAGCATGTTGTTAATAGAATTGAGTGGTTAATTAGTCCCATGGTCTTATAAAGCAACCCAGACCCTAAGCCCCCTGATGAGCTTGAAGAAATTGTTCTCTATGATTAATCGCCGCAATCTTTTAGGAAGCCGTTTGGATCTGCCTTATAAATGACTGTTTCCCTTGGTACTGAAAATCTTTGAAAGGGTTAATATACTTTCAGAGTTTCCGCCCTTCCCCTTCAAAACACCTGGCCCAGTTGTCCTGCGTTGTTAGTAGGTTACTGATAGTAGGGTGGTAAGGCCTTCCTTTCCCCAAGCTGTCCTCACAGCTCTTACCCACCTTGATCAAATGCTTCCAGGCATTGATTCCTTTTTCCACTTAGGCTTTGTTTAAATTGGTAAGATTGAATGAGGGCACACAATAGCTGCCTGTTCCTGAATAAAAGCTTTCAGATGTGTGCTCATCATACCTGGACAAATGGACCCAGAACTTTCATTCACCAGTCTACTTTGTCCTGAGAATGTGTGCCTGGGTTTCAGTGTTAAAAAGACATACTGCCCTCACTAGTGTACACACTGTTCGGGAGAGGAAAAACTGTCTTTTTATTGTCTGAGATTTTGCTTAAAAATTTTTTTTAAATCCTGAACTGTTTTATAGTTGTCTGTATCTTACCTGATTAACTGAGATGTATTTCCTCTTTCTAATTACAGAAATCCACAACCATCAGCCTTGTTCAAAACTTTTTAGGTAAGCCACATCCTTCTTTGTAGCTTTTTGTCCTTAGTAAAAGATTAACTGATTGAAAACTAGTGAATTTAGACCTGTATGTGATTATGGCTGTAAAGTTATAACTGAGGGCATCCAAATTCACTTATTTTTTGAGTGCCAGATGTGTGTGTGGCACTGTGTTAAGTTAGGAAGAGGAGAAGGGAGACAGTATAAATCTTGGCCTCAGTGGTTTAGAATGGAAGCCTTTATGCCAGCCCCTCTAGCAAGGGCTCTTCATCCATAGAGAAGGAAGTTAACCAAGGATCGCATACAGATAAAATAATTGGTGTTGTTAAGAGGGATAAAAAGTGTTCAGTGTTCAACTTTAAAATGTAAGGAAAGGGAACATAAAACCTACTTTTTTGTGTTTAATATACACCAGTTGAATATTATTACCAACTAAAGGACAGAAAGAGAAAAAGACAGGAGGAGAGATGCTCAGAGGGAGAAAGCAAAGGACAGAGAGACTGACGGAGGCCAAGGTGAGGGAGAAAGGGGCCAGCATCTCCCAGACACTGGACTTCTGTTCCCCAAACCGCAGTCCAGGCCTCTGTCTGCTTTCTCAGCCCCAAACCCTTCCGCCTGATGGCAGGTATGATGAGCTCCACTCTGTGTTTCGTAAAACTCCCTGAGGCCCTATTCTTCTACTTTCCCAAGAGCCAGGCCAATACTTTCCTTGCATTGCTGCTCATACTAGCCGGATTCGGCGTTCTTGGTCAGCACTTCCTTCTTTAACACCTGCCCACCCTTTGTGCCTGGCTGTTCCTGCTGTGTGTTCCCTGCAGCTTTCACCCTGACCCCGCTCCCATTCTCAGCTGACCCAAACACCCAGCCCCCTTGCACCCAAGAACCCATGGGGACTTGCACCATGTTCACCACCCACCTTACCCCCACCCCTCACGCGCACACTTGCCCATTATTTCAGAGGATTGTTACCTGTGAACTAAGCCTCAAAGTAGCTGAGAACCTCATCTCTTAGATTTACACATAACTGAAAGAGGAGCAGGAAGCAAGACACGGAACCAGCAGTTCATTTGAAAAGAATCTCAGAGCAAATGAAATGATTCAGGCCCTGGTCCACACACAGCCTCTGTCTGGGTCAGAATGGGTCCTGTTTGGCCCTGACCATCTAAAGCTTTGCTAGGTGTGCCCTGCCCTGCCCTTCTGAGGATTTCCTTAAACCACTGTCAGCAAAGTAGTACCAGAACATAGACTCATAATTTAAATCATAGACTCATAATTCTTAGAACTGATAGAAATCTTAGAAATCATCTGTCTACTCCAAAATCTTTATTTTGCAAAAAGGAAATGGTGGCCAGGTAGGTTAAAGTGACTTGCCCAAGATCATACAGTGAGAAGCAGAATGGAGCTGGAGCTGGTATCTCCTGACTCACAGTTCAGTGTTTTTACTGTAACTTGAACTCCTTCCTGCCTTATAGGCCTGGGCTTATGGTGGTAGGAGGAGGGGAGGAGGGTGGCATGCCTAAAACCATGACCAGGGGTAGAAAAGCCCACATATCATTATGCCTGGACTGCTCATCATGGGATTCAGGTCAGATTGGTCTCGTTTAAGGGTGAGTGCATTCAGTTTGAAGCTGGTCAGACCTCGCTTCAAATCCCAACTCTTCCATCTACCAGTTCTGTGATTTGGGGCAAGTCATTTAACCTCATTATCTTTATCTAGAAAAATGGGAATAAAACATGTTGACTGGGACTTCCCTAGTGGCGCAGTGGTTAAGAATCTGCTTGCCAATGCAGGGGACACAGGTTCGATCCCTGGTCCTTGAAGATCCCACATGCCGCAGAGCAACTAAGACTATGTTCCACAACTACTGAGCCTGTGCTCTAGAGCCCGCGAGCCACAACTACTGAGCCCGCGTGCCACAACTACTGAAGCCTGTGTGCCTAGAGCCTGTGCTCCAAAACAAGAGAAGGCACCGCAGTGAGAAGCCCACACACCACAACAAAGAGTAGCCCCCGTTCGCCACAACTAGAGAAAGCCCACGCACAGCAACGAAGACCCAACGCAGCCAAAAATAATTAATTAATTAATTAATTATTTTTAAAAAACAAAAAACATGTTGACTTGTTGGGCTGAACTAGTACTTATCTCCCAGCATTGAGGCAAGGATGAAATGAATTAACACAAGGAAGCATGCAGCTGAGTGTCTTATTAAGGATTCAGCAAATACTCATTTCCTTTCTTCATTTCTCAGAAAATGAGCTGCTGTGTTCTTTTTTTTCCCATAGGTAATTGATACTTAGAAACAAGAAAAAGATGTCACAGCCATTTGAAGCCACATATTTTATAATTACTTGCTATCAGCTCCTCCCACTTATGGAAGTAATACCCTTTGAATGTAGCAGTCTCTTGAGTAGTCTTTGATGCAAAAGATATATCAGTAAGGCATTTAGATTGTTTTCTCTTTATATACCTATTGCAGACAAGCAATTGTATCTTTATTACCAACTTTTAGGGTTAGATGACCCATAGATACATGTTACTAAGCATATTCATGTCAAAATACTATGTGATTTTAATAAAATATTTTTTCTCTTAAAAAAACCCAGTTTTTATGACTATGCAAGCAAAGTTAATGAAGAGAGCTTGGACAGGATTCTTAAAGATCGGAGAAAGGTATGTTCTATTTGTCACCCAGTCTGATTTGGAAATCAATTCTTATCACCCAAACTTAAAACCAGAAATGAATGTAAAATGAAACAATGAGATTTGATGTTAATATATAAGAATTCTGTTGAGTAGATTTTAAAGGTAAATTGCAAATGTGACACGATGTTTACAGTGTATCAATAGAACAAAATTTGGATATTTAGAGTGATTCCATTATGCAAAAGTCAGAAGAAAAAAAAGAACATGAACTATAATCTAGAAAGTTGACAATAGTTGAGTTGATTCTGGGTGGTTCTATCTTCCCATTATGTAATTTAAAAAATAATTTTGCCAACATTTAATACACATACATTAATTTTATAATGAGGGAAAATATTTTTTAACAATACAAATTGCAGTCAAACATCTTTAGATATGTTACTCCTTCAAGTTCAATTAACAGTGAACATAGATGTTTTTCTAAAAGGTCATGTGTTTATCATTTCTGTCAGCATATGCATATGATGTTCTGAATGTGTATACATGGTAAGCAAGTCTGAACAAAATTGAAAATGAATCAAAGCTTTATTGCTGCAGCACTGTCTGATGGTCTCATTTATAATTTACTGTACCATGTATGAGGTTTACTTTTTTACCTTGGTATATTAATTCCAGAAAATAGATTGGTCACTAAACCATCACTTGAGGGAAAAAAGTACCAATGAAAGCTTTCAACTTATCAAACAGAAAACAAAATGCCTTTGTTTAGAAGCATGTATTATTTAAAAAAAAAAAAAAGCTTTAAAAAGATTACCTGTGCATAAAAATAATCAGTGTGGGATTCCTAAGGTGTCTGAAGAAGGGCGTCAGAAATAACAGTGCAGGGCTTCCGTGGTGGTGCAGTGGTTAAGAGTCTGCCTGCCAATGCAGGGGACATGGGTTCGAGCCCTGGTCCGAGAGGATCCCACATGCCGCGGAGCAACTAAGCCCGTGCGCCACAACTACTGAGCCTGCACTCTGGGGCCCGCTATCCACAACTGCTGAGGCCCACGTGCCTGGAGCCCGTGCTCCGCAGCAAGAGAGGCCACGGCAGTGAGAGGCCCGCGCACCGCAATGAGGAGTGGCCCCTGCTCGCCGCAACTAGAGAGAGCCCACTCCCAGCAGCGAAGACCCAACGCAGCCTAAAATAAAAAATAAATAAACTAAAAAAAAAAAGAAATAATAGTAAGAGTAGATCAACAGCCTTTCCAATGTATGGACTCTCTCAGTACCACTGTCGGATGTACAGGCAGAAAGGAAAGCAGGTAAGATCACAGGAAAAATGGGAAGTGTGAGGGATAGGTCTGAAAAAAGGGCAGTGGTTTTGAGGGTGATAACAAACTCAGGAAGTGCTCGGTATTAGCAGAGAGTCTAACACAGTCCCCTGCCCAAGTGGGAAAGTGGGTTAGAGCAGCCACAGGCATCACGGTCCAGCTCCCCCATTTTCAGTGACTTGCCTGAAGCATACATTCTGGGATCTCTTAGCAGTCCATATTCATCCCCCAGCCACCACCTTACTTCCTCATTCCATTTATTTTCGTATTTTAGATAATGAAGCTTTATTATACTTTCTAAAACTAAAATTTATTCCCTGAAAATTCCTATTGAAGCACAGTTGCCTAGAGCACTCACTTTATATTAAATTACCAGGAAATTTTTTTAATAGATGAAAAAAATTTAAACTGAAAAAAATGAATAAAGAATATAAACAGGAAATTCACAAAAGAAAAAAGAAATCCACAAATGTCCAAGAAGTAAATGGAAAGATGTTCATTCTCAATTAGGAAATGCAAATTGAAGCACGTAATGCTGGGTTTTTGTCCATCCAATTGGCAGAAGTACAAAAGGATTGCTAATATCCAGTGTTGGCAAGATGGTGGGAAATGGGGAAGCTGTAGTTGGTGGGAATGTAAGTTGATATAGACATTTAGGGGGAGAGTTTTGCAATAACACAATTTTAAATATGGAGTTCCACCTCTAGGAATCTGGCCCAAGTAAACAAAAGCATCTAGGCACAAAGGTATGAAAAGCTGGCGTTATTGAACACTTTAACTCTGTGCCAGGCAGTATTCTAAGCACTTTCCAGGTACTGACACATTTAATCCTTGTAACAGCGCTGTGAGGCTGTTATCATCACCTCCATTTTATAGTTGAGACAACTAAAGATAAATAACTTACTTAAGGATGCGAGCAGGAAATGTTGGCGCCAAGGTTTAAATGCAGCAGTTTGGCCTTTTAATCCAGCATACGAAGATGTTTGTTGTATCTTTGCTTAATAGTGAGAATTTTGAAAGCAATCTAAGTGTCCACCAGGAGGAATGGTTAAGTAAATTATGTTGGTACCTCCATGCTATGGGATATGAAGCTGCCATTAAAAAGAATGAGGGAGGTTCTCATGAATGACATAGAAAGATCTCGAAGTTAAATGAAATAATTTGAGCCTGTTTTTTATAAAAACAAATGTTTGAATGTTTAAATGTACAGAAAAAGATCTGGAAGGAAGCCAACCAAACCTAAAAGTAGTTACTTTGAGAAAGGGAGCAGAGATGCTGCTGAGGAAGGGAGACTTTATGTGATAAGGTTTTTTAAATTGTATTTTACATTGAAAATAAATAAAGAAAGGAGCTCTACCATGTAGTTTTTTCAGTAGCAAATAGGGACACATTTCCAAATTAATTTGGGGATTTTAAAATTGGATTTGCTAATTTATTATGCTGTTTTGTATTTTGGTTGTGTATTAAAATATAATCATGTTGTATTTTTAAAAATAAAAACAAATAAACAAACAAATAAATAAATAAGTAAAATTGGATTTGCTGTTTTGAGACACAGAAGACCAATCATAGGTTGTTAACCGGAGTTAACTTCGCTTTTCCTGGGGCCAAGATTCTGAAAAAAGCTGATCTTCAGTTTTGATTTTGTAGAATTTGTGCTAAAACTAATGTTTATATTTTCTTTTGCAATTAAAGACAGGAATTTGTTGCTTCAATTTACTTGGAAATTATGTTTTATTTTCCATGGAATTTGTTAAAGGCAGGGACCATATTTTATGTTCATTGTATTTCCTATGGCACCTTATACATAATATAAACTCTTTAAGGATTTTTTTTCAAAAATCCAAATTTCTAGCCCTAAAACAAATATGATACATAATGTTTAGACTGAAAATCTTTAGAGTTGACTCTAGTTTGATTTTTTTTTTTCCTCCAGAAATCGTACAAAGTTATATCTTCACCTCAAAAGGGTTACAGTAGTAGTTACAAAGGTACTTTTAAAAGTTAGGCTTAAAAATACATATGTACTTTAAACAGTATCTGACATACAAAAAATATTTTTAATTAATATCAGCTCTTCAAGAAAGTGCTGATGGAACTGTTTCAAAAACTGACTCTTTGCTAGGCAGGCTTCAAACCTAATGTATAATTGAAAAACCCTGGGAGTTCCCTGGTGATCCAGTGGTTGGGACTCTGTGCTCTCACTGCCGAGGACCCTGAAGGCCCAGCTGGGTTCAATCCCTGGTTGGGGAACTAAAATCCCACAAGTTGTGCAGGGAAGCCAAATAAAAAATGAAAGAAAGAAAAATCCTAAGAATTGGATGCAAGTTCAGTAAGTTGAACTCATATAAAATAAGTACATAATAATTTTAAAAGTTCCCTAATGGGTCCTAAAATTACCCATTAGAAAACACAAGCTAATAAAGATTTTTGTCACAATAGCAATTAATGTATAAAATACATAGAAATATGTTTACTAAAAAAAGTGTGCCTCTAAATATAGAAACTCCACAACATTGCTAAAACATTTAAAAAAAAAAAAAAAAAGAGGTTGGGTTTAAGATAGAGGCTAATGTTTTTGGTACGAAAAATCCCCCAATAGGTGCAGCAAGGTTGCATTGGTGTGCTCAGTTACTGCTCTGGCAGAATCCATATTGTGTTTGCAAAGTTTCGACCAGCCTCAGGTTTTGGGCTCAGACCAAAAAAGCAAGTGAGAGGAGGACTTCTGCCTTCTTGAAAGCACCTGCTCTGAAATAGATAATGATAAACATAGCTGTTGTCTTAATATCATCGTAAGGCCAAAAAGAACAGAACTTAAAGATGACAAGTGTGCCCAGTATTGGAGATAATTGCTTTGGATCCAGAAGATGTAAGTGAATGTCTAGCACAGAGAGTAGAGAGGAGAGTCTTTGTGAAATATTGTCTGAAACTTCAGCAGAGATAAGGTTTTAGTGAAAGATATTCATTATTTTTTATCATGGCCCAAACATAGTGTTCTCTTCCACATCAGTGACCTCATTTCTCAACAGCATTGCAACCAGCTTGTTAGCTCTAAAAGGTAGAACTGTAGACGTCGCCAATGTGAATTATTTTGGCATGTCATCTTTCATTGATCAGGATGAAGGGGGTTATCTTTTTAGCAAATATCAAATGAATAAGTTGATATCCAAAATAAATTTATAAGGCTTCCCGCTTCTCTGAAAATACAAATGGAATAAAACAATTACAGTCAGTATAAGTGAAAAGCATTAGTACCCATCCAGTAGCCACTTGCAAGATTCTTTAGTCAGCGAGTATTTCATAGGAAGAATCCATGGCTGAGCACTGCTTAGGCCTCTGCAGGAATGCAGGCGTGTGTGAGATGCACCCGAGTCCTGCAGAGGAGCTAGTCCTACATTAAATACAGAGTGCCGAGACTCAGAGTGAAATGTGCCATGCTCTTTGGCGTTAGTAGCTCTAGCCATTTGATAATTTTTGTTACCCACTTTTTTTTTTTAAGGAAAACTACTTTTCACTCTTTTATGAGCAACATTGTGTGAATAATGTGGAATTTTAAAGTTAGTGTAGTACAGTGGAAAAGACAGGCAAAGAGGTTCCAGATCTTGGCTGTCACTCATTAGCTCTGTGACTTTGGACAAAACATCTCTTTTATAAGATTTGCACTGTCAGAAGTGTTTGGGTTTTCTTTATATTTAAAGAATATCAGAATTAATTGCTTTAATATAATTGGAATTACGCTTTATTTTCAGCAGTACTCCTTAAGGGCAGGAACTGTTTCTTTGCTGCCTGTAGTTCCTTGCATGTGATACGAACTCAGTGCAGAAAACTTTACTCACCTCCCAGGGTTGTTGTGATACTTAGTGAAAATATTTGTAACGTAGCTAGCTGAAGGTCTGGAACAGGGGCTCAGTAAAGGTTGGTTGACTTCCTTCGTTTGTGAAAGTGCCAAAACATAATCTAAATTTACTGTTAGTTTTAATATGACACTAACAATTTCAAATTACTTTGATTTCTCAAAACAGGATTTTCACTCAAAGAGTTTGGGTTGTTTTTTTTTTGTGGTACGCGGGCCTCTCACCGTTGCGGCCTCTCCCGCTGCAGAGCACAGGCTCCGGTCGGGCAGGCTCAGCGGCCATGGCTTACGGCCCAGCCGCTCCGCAGCATGTGGGATCTTCCCGGACCAGGGCACGAACCCGTGTCCCCTGCATCGGCAGGCCGACCGTCAACCACTGCGCCACCAGGGAAGCCCAAGAGTTTGTTTTTTAAAAAGAAGCTTATGAAAATTATTCTTCTTATAAAGAATTAACTTAATTGTCTCTACAACAGAGATTTTCAAACTGTAGTATGAATAAGAAGAAACTTAAGAACTTATCTTAAATTCAGGTTCCTGGGTCTACCCTTAGAGGTTGTGATTCTCCAGGTTTGGGTGGGGCCCAGGAGCATTTTAGGGAGCTGCCAGATGTCTCTTAGGCCATGTGTCTCCCAGATGTCCAGCAGATCACATTATGAAGAATATTCTTCCAAAGAGCCTATAAGGTTAATTCACTTACCAATTTAAGTTACAGTGTAGTCAAAACTGACAAAGCTAAACTTTTTAAATTGTTGTATTGAGGTATAATTGACATGTAATAAACTGTATATTTAGAGCATATACTTTGATAAGTTTTGATATATGTATACATGCATGAAACCATTATCAAAATAAGATGATGAACATACCTATCACTGCAAAAGTCTCCTCATGCCCTTTTCTGATCCCTCCTTCTCAACCCTCGCAGGTCACCCACTGATCTGCTTTATGTCACTGTAGATTACTTTTTATTTTCTAGAATTTTATATGAAATGGAATCCTACAGCATATGCTATTATTATTATTTTGGGTCTGGCTTCTTTCACTCAGCATAATTATTTTGGAATTCATCTGTGTTGTATTTGTTGGTAGTTTGTTCCTTTTTCTTACTGAGTAGGATTCCAGTGTGTGGATACACCACAGTTTATTTAGCCGTTGACCTGCTGATGGACAATTAGGTTGTTTTCAGTTTTGAGCTATTGCGCATAAATCTGCTGTGAACATTTGTGTACAAGCATTTGTGTGGATGCATTCAGAATTAAATTTGTAAGATTTCATGCAACTTTTAATACTTTTTTTCTTCTGGTTTTGTTGCAGAAAGTTATTGGGTGGTACAGATTCCGGCGAAACACACAGCAGCAGATGTCGTACAGAGAGCAGGTTATTCATAAGCAGCTCACCCGCATCCTTGGGGTGCCTGACCTCGTCTTCCTTCTCTTCAGCTTCATCTCCACCGCCAACAATTCCACTCATGCTTTAGAATACGTTCTCTTTAGACCAAATCGGAGGTAAATAAAGCGTTCCCACCAGCCTCGCATAAATAGGAAAGATGTTGATACAAGTAATTGAGATTTATGACTTTGAAAATATGCATTTTATAGCATCTTTAAAGTAAAGTGTTTATAACTCTCCTTTAGCTAGTTTTCTTTGTGGTTAGAGAAGGTATTTTCCTTTCAGTTAGTTATATAAATTAAAATTGTTTTTGAATCAAGAAGCGTTAGCAAGACATTAATTATGCATCAATTCTTATAGGAATAAACAGCTAGAAATCATCATTTGCTTCTCCATAATCCATTTTGTAGAAATACAGTTTTATTGCACTGTAAGTCTGACTGTAATTTTAAAACACAGATTTCAAAGACAAAATTGTAAAATTGATCCACCTACTGGTTAATGAGGGTTCTGCATTGTGAACTTGCTAAAGCAAGAAAAAAAAAAAATCATATGATCATGGTGTCTGTCTGTAAACAACAGAAAGGGTTCCCTCCAGAATTTCACTTGTAGTAGAATAAATTAGATCAATATCAGTGAAAATAATTATTAATTGTTAAATAGCCATTTGCAAGATTTCATTAATTAATCAGGTTCTTGAGCACTTAAAACCTCCTCAGCACTCTGTCAGTTGCTGCGGAGAGGCAAAAGATGTATAAGACGTCACCTCTGCCCTCGAGGAGTTTACAATTGAGTTTCTACTTTAAGGGAAGGGAAAAAATTGCTAATTCAACTAACCCTAGGTTGTCTGTGGAAGTAGGTTCTCTGTGAGACCTTCAGTTAGTTCCCAGTGCAGAGACTCAGGCTCCTATTGGCAGGACCCATTCTTCAAGTAGAGCAGTGCTTTCAACATGATCTCTCTCAATCTTCCCTGCAGGTATAATCAAAGGCTATCCCTTGCTATTCCCAATCTAGGCAACACTAGCCAGCAAGAGTATAAAGTGTCTTCAGTGCCAAATACTTCTCAGAGTTATGCCAAAGTTATTAAAGAACATGGGTAAGTTGAAAGGTAAAATGAATGTTTTTTCCTTTCTTTTGTTAACAATGTGTTTATGGGGACTTCCCTGGAGGTCCAGTGGTAAAGAATCCGCCTTCCAATGCAGGGAACGTGGGTTCGATCCCTGGTTGGGGAACTAAGATTCCACATGCCGCAGGGCAACTAAGCTCGCGCGCCACAACTGCTGAGCTCGCACGCCTCAACTGGAGAGCCCACGTGCCGCAAACTACAGAGCCCACGTGCTCTGGAGCCCGCGCGCCACAACTAGAGAGAAGCCCGCACACCGCAACAAGGAGCCCGCACGTTACAATGAAGAGTCCGCAACGAAAGATCTCACATGCCACAACGAAGATCCCTGGTACCACAACGAAGATCCCTGGTGCCACAACAAAGACCCGATGCAACCAAATAAATAAATAAATAAATATTTAAAAAAACAAAAAAAAAAAACCAATATGTTTATGGAGAAGTGTGACATCGTTTGATATAACATTGAAAAATGTAAGGTAATTCTCTAGACCACCACTACTGTATATCAAAATCTTATGCTTATTGAAAAGATAGTTTACTTTTATCAATATTTATTTTTTTAATCATTTACCACGATTTTTTTTTGCAACTGATAAAAAAGTTTGGATAGAGTATGTGTATTTCTGAGGTTCTGAGAGCTAACTGTGGTCACTGAAAAATATATAGAGTGATCTAGGAAAAAATAACACTATTATTTTTCAGTTGTCTCGGTAACATGGATTCTCTTTTCTTTCTCCTGTAATTCTAGGGGTATGGGCATTATTGCTTAAACATTGTCACTGTGAACTTGTAGCATTTACGTTATAGATAGAGGTAGAAGTGATGGGAAAGTGCCTTCTAGTTCACGGCAGTTCTAATCACTTGGTGAATCTTTTTTCTGTTTGTCTTCTAGTACTGACTTTTTTGACAAGGATGGAGTAATGAAAGACATCAGGGCGATTTATCAGGTTTATAATGCACTTCAGGAGAAAGTGCAGGTAACTGGTTTATTTACTATATTCATCTTATTTATATTGCCCAAATCTTTTAATTCTACTTTAAGTTTTAATAATCTCCCAACTGACAAATGAATTGTGGTCCAAAAATCAGAATGTGCTCTCCCAAAGTGATATAAGATGTATGGAGTAGTTGCTCATGTCAGTCTATGAAAGCTGGTCTCACTCATTATGTGCCTTCAGTGGAAACTCTGAAGTACAGAATTAATATCACTCTTTTAAATACTCATGACCTCTTTAATGACAGCTTTTTTCCTGGGGAAATGTATTCCGAATTTAAAGAAGTATTGCTAAGAACACAGCTGTCCCATCACTTGTACTGTAAGTTGAGACTCACCCAAAGGCACCCGTAACTCAGGACAGCTCTGCTTCCTAATTCTAGTTCACTCACTCTGCCCGCAGCTGCCTCCACTGTGTGGGAAGATGCAGTGGAGCCTGTTCATTCCTCGGCAGTCATGCAGCAAATATTTATGGAAACATCTCCTACAAGCCAGATCCTGAGCTAGGTGCTAAGAATACTTTCCCACGTTCTTTTCATCATCCCCAAAGTGTTCTTAGGAGTAATTTGTTCTAAAACCCTAAGAACAAAAGAGCCTTTGAGGACAAGGAGAGTGGTAAGGCTGAAGAAGCTGTTCCGGGTCTGGAGAAAGCCTAGCTTTGAGGAGGAAGGCCCCGTGGCATAGAGAGAGGAATGAAGGCAGCTGCTGAAAAAGAGGAAGGCAGACTGAGTTCAGCCTGGGGCAAAGAAGAACGCATGCAACGGGCAGTTTCCAGTGTCAGTTCTCCAAATTCGGGTCACGGTTACCCATAGCAGCATAGGGAACTTAATACAGCCTCACTCACTGGTGACCAGCCCACTTTCAGGCAGTTTCTGGTATTTCTGCTATGGAAGGAACATGTGATGAAAAACAGCTTTGTGTCCTGAATTCATGACCATGCTCTTTTCAGGCTATCAGCACTGTCTAATGGACTTCAAAATGGCTGTCATACATTTCATTGACTGTTGATTAAGGCCTGCCCTGCAAACACCAGTATCACGTCCAGTGCCCTGATAGGAGTGGTTACATTACATTGATATGGTCTCAAATAGTTACCTTTTATTAAATCTTGACTTTGAAACTTATTTTCTTTTTCAACTTTCCCTAATTATAAGTAGTTTCTGTTAAATCTATGTGTCATCTGATGTTTGATTGTTGATTATAAATAAGAGTTGAAAGTGTCTCATTCCTGTCTTTTGTTCATCCTGTATGCCAGACTGGTATCGGAAATTCCCTTTTCATATCAGTAAAGATGAGTAAGAAAGGGAAAAGATGAACTCTTTCCCTTCTTACCCTTCTTCTTTAAGAATGTATAAGCTAAATAGCATAATCATCTTAACATAATTAAGAAAGCAGTTCAGTGGATAACAACAGTATTGGTCTCTGGAACCTTCATGATTTTGTTCTACCTTAGGTGTCTGCTTTTTAACTCGATAAAGTGTCTGGACTCTTCCCAGGGTTATAATCGATGCTGTCTTTATGAAATGCCTTGTGCTTGGATTTGAAACTAATTGTTCTTGTTGTCATTTTTCCCTCAGGCAGTGTGTGCAGACGTAGAAAAAAGTGAGCGAATTGTTGAATCTTGTCAGGCAGAAGTGAACAAATTAAGAAGACAAATCACTCAGAGGAAGAATGAAAAGGAACAAGAAAGAAGTGAGCCTCCTATTAATTTTACCATTCAGAATCAGGGAAGTGTCTGGTTTTAAACATCAAATTACATAATAAATTACATGCATTCTTCTACACTCATCAAGCTCCAAGTTAGGCTGCTTGGAAGAGGGCATTCACTTGTCTTTAGACTTTTCCAGAAGGGAAGTATGGTTTTTCATGGTGTCCCTCTCAAGTCTCTGAAACTGGAAGAAAAAGAAGACCAAAGGTAGAAATGCTGAAGCAAGTTACAATAAATCCTGAGAAGTGATATGACCTATGTACAGTGGATGTGATGTTTCTTACTAAGTTAACCCTGACATGCCTTGCACATAGGGACTGTGTCCTGTGTTCATTGGAACCTCCTAAAAGAGCTACCTAAAATTCTCTTAACTTTACCTTTGATTCATGGGCAGGGTCTCAACAAAGACTTTAAATGTCTGGTTTTTGATAGCAGTGGATGACTGGATACCATTAAGCTAAGGAACCAGCTGGTTGAATGAGAATTAGGCCCAAGAATCTATCATATTAATTCCAGCATGCTAACAAACATATTTGCTACAATGCCACCAGATTTTTTTTTTATTTATTTTTTATTGAAGTATAGTTGATTTATAATGTAGTGTTAGTTTCAGGTATACAGCAAAATGATTCAGTTATACATATATATATTTTATATATATATTATATATATATGTATATATTCTTTTTCAGATTCTTTTCCGTTATAGGTTTTATTACAAGACATTGAACATAGTTCACTGTGCTATACAGTAGGACCTTGTTTATCTATCTTGTATATAGTAACGTGTATCTGTTAATCCTAAGCTCCTAATTTATTCCCCCACCCACCCTTTTCCCCTTTGGTAACCACAAGTTTGCCTTCTGTGACTGTGAGTCTATTTCTGTTTTGTAAATAAGTTCATATGTATCATTTTTTTATATTCCACATATAAGTGATAACATGATATTTGTCTTTCTTTGTCTGACTTACTTCACTTAGCATGATAATCTCTAGACCAATCCATGTTGCTGCAAATGGCATTATTTCATTCTTTTCTATGAATGCCACCAAATTTAACATTTGTAAGTAAAATCTATAAAATGTATGGCAAATAATATCAAGTGTAAAAGAGATAAGGGTATAACTAGCCTTTTCTAATTTAATAAGAATATTTGTAAGCAAATTAAAATATAATTTATATTTCCAGGTAAATGATGTCTGATTCATTTCTACTGTTACATTATTCTAGAAATAATCAGAAATGCAGACAGGGATTTCTGCACAAGAGCATTAATCACAACTTTATAATTACAAAATCTTGGAAACAACCTGTTACAGTAATTGAATAAACAACAGTAGAATAGTTGAATACATTTTGGTATATCTATATAATGGAATATTGTACAGCCATTGAAGCGAATTTTTAATGACATAAGATAATATATAATCTTATATGAAAATGCTAGGATATAAAACAGTATAAACATATTATCTCAGCTCTTTTTTTTTTTTTTTTTTTGTGGTACGCGGGCCTCTCGCTGTTGTGACCTCTCCTGTTGCGGAGCACAGGCTCTGGATGCGCAGGCTCAGGGGCCATGGCTCACGGGCCCAGCCGCTCCGCGGCATGTGGGATCTTCCCAGACTGGGGAGCAAACCCGTGTCTGCTGCATTGGCAGGCGGACTCTCAACCACTGCGCCACCAGGGAAGCCCTCTCAGCTCTATTTTAAATACATGTATACAGGGACTTTCCTGGCGGTCCAGTGGTTAAGACTTTGCGCTTCCACTGCAGGGAGTGCAGGTTCGATCCCTGGTGAGGGAACTAAGATCCCACATGCTGTGGCAAACAAACAAATAAATAAACAGACATACACACACAAAGCTCGATAATAAAACTGGAATTCAGAAAAGTTGGGGTGCCTGCCACCTAAAGTTTCTGTCTTTTAACCCCAAATCTTGTGCTATTTTCACCAAAATTTTAACAGTGTTATCTGGGTGATAGAATTGTGGGTGATTTTTTGTTTTTCTTTTCTTAATTTTGTACAGATCATTTTTATAATATTTTTTAAATGTACTTAAAAACAATTTAAAGGCCATAGGCTCATAGATGTAGGGCTGTTTCTGTTTTACCACCATAAAAATGCAGTAAAATTATGGCCTATTATGTAGAAAACTGGGCACCTAACCCAGGGCTTTGAACTTTTAAGGAGAAAGAAATGTTTAAGAGTATTGTGACAAGTTGTTGTCAAGAAGTATTTTTTTTGACATGAGGCCTGTTAAGGAAAAATTAACGTTCAGATGACTGCCGAGGATGGTGAGGACTGTTGATTTTATCCTCTGTCCCCCCAGTCTCTGAGTACAGTAAGCAACAGGTGAGGGAAACAGCACCAGATCTGGAGTTAAGAGACCTGTGTTATGAGTATCAGGGCCCCACTTCTAGCTGTTCTCTTAGTGAAGTCACTTAACCTTTCAGAGCTCCGGTTCTTTGCCTGTGTGATGGAAACAATAACGTTAGTGATGACAGTAGTACTTCAGAGAGCTGTTTGGAGGCTTAAATGACTTAATGTATAGAAAAATCTTTTGTAAATTGTGAAATACTATGCAAATGTAAAATAATTCATAGTAATAATAAATTTCACTTCTTTGTTGCTATTTTCCAGAACAATCAGGTTGAACATTTAACGTATTGAAATGCAAAGCTGTGAAAATACAGAGTGTTACAGTTTTCTTCCTCTCTTCATCCAGGATTGCAACAGGCAATGATAAGCAGACAGATGTCATCTGAAAGTTTGGACCCTGCGTTCAGCCCTCGGATGCCCTATCCTGGGTTTGCAGCTGAAGGCAGAAGTGCACTTGGAGACGCAGAGGCCTCGGATCCTCCTCCCCCTTATTCTGATATTCACCCAAATAATCAAGAAAGTACTCTGAGCCATTCTCGCATGGAAACTAGCGTCTTTATGCCTCGACCTCAAGCCGTGGGCTCCTCCAGTTATGCCTCCACCAGTGCTGGACTGAAATATCCTGGAAGTGGGGCAGACCCTCCTCCTCCTCAAGGAGCAGCCGGAGACAGTGCTGAGGAATCAGACGACAGTGATTATGAGAATTTGATTGACCCTACAGAGCCCTCTAATAGCGAATACTCACATTCGAGGGATTCTCGACCCATGATGCATCCCGACGGGGGCTCCAGGAACACTCAGACCTCCCCAATTTAACTAAACAAAGGAAACTCTCCACTGAGCGGTGTTAATTGCTCATTGAGAGAGATTTTTTGAGGACTTAATCTTGGGAGAGAACTTCTTCCTCAGACCCCTGGACTCCCCGGGACAAGCGCTTTTGGGCACAGAACTTGTAGGAGCCTCACGTCCACGGGTCCTCGCCTGCGGACTCGGTGTGCAGGTTTCACGACAGAACCATTAAGATAATCAAATTGTCCTAATTCTGGTGCGATTCATGGATGTACTGGTAAATATAGGCAAAGAGAAACTTATCAACGTAGTTTCTGTTCTTTAAAATAAATTGGAAATTAGAGACTAAGCACAATTAGTCTATAAATGTTCTATAAATCAAAACCTTACCTCTTGCACTATCATGCCTTGAAATTTACTTTTTCAAAGGGAAACTAGTTTAGCAGCAGCCTTCAAAGAACCTTCTTTCTATGATGAGCCAAATTCATCTCTGCCAGAAAAGAAATTTTGATAATTCCAAGAAGCCTGATTGGAACAAATCAGACGTGTACCTTCTTTTGTCTGCATGACTTTGTGAGATCAAAAGAGAGGGCTTTGTTTCAACTTTTTTCTACTAGCCTGATATGTATTGTCACTTAAAATGGTTGCCTTTAAAAAAAAATGTAGAAATACTAATGTAAGTAATCATCCAAATAAGTATGACATGAAATAAATTACTTATTTTTCTTTTGGGGAATTACAGTGACTGCTATGTTGCACTAGCCACATTTATGGTCTCTGTTCTAGAGTCTTAAATGAAGGACACACAGCAGTATAACAGAAAGGAGTTATGTTCCAGACCTGAGTTTTATGATGAACAGATTCCAGACACAGTGGATTTAGCCAAGTTCATACGTAAGGAAATAACTCGTTTAGATCTTCTGATAAATCCTAGTGTTAGTTTTATTTGTGGAAGAAAGACATTTAATAAACTGTTTGGGAATCTCGATTATTGAATAAAGATTCATTTTCAGTCTGAATAATCATACTTTTTTGAGTTGACATTTGGAAGATAGCAGTGGAATGTGTAGAGACTTTCCGTTGGGATGCACTTACATTTTTATTTAATTACTGCTTGTTTTCTAGTCTTAGGCCCAGAATGTGTGAAACCACTAAAGACATTCATGAGAATGATAGGCTCCTGGTTTGGAAATGACAAGACCCCCTCCCCCCATTTATGGCGGGGTTAGCCCGTGAAGCTAATGCCATGGATTATAGCTGCCTTTCCTTTGGACTAGTTAAAACCTGTCAGAATAAGGAAGTTGTTAAAGAGGCTTAAGCTCCAGGTTCTGGAAAAGCAGTTTCATTTTGTAGGAGAGAAGTTTACTCTAGTCTGACTGGAAATGAAATGCTAAAACTGCCAGTCTTCAGATATCTACTGTATGGGGTCTGTATCTTCCTACTCTCCAGTTTTGTTGGCCTTATACCACTGCCGTTTGATTTGAAATATTGCAGACCGCTGTATCTGCAAATGTGTTCCAGTGTTTATCAGCTCCCTTCTAGCGGCTTCAGCACCAGTGTGAATTTAATTTTTTTTTTAAGTGCCATCACCATCTCTGTTCAGATTTTGACATTCAGGAAAATATTTTTATTTTTATGCCATTCCGAAACCTACGATGTATATCTGACAAAGCAGTTAAATGTGACAATAAAAACTTATTTAATCGTGGTACTATTGTTGTAATGTCTGTCTCAACACCCGGCAAGGTCTTGCTTAGTTTACTCATTCTAGCTGTTCTTAGTCGACATCATACAGTTTTTTAAAAGGCGTGAAAACTCACCTCCATACAGATTTTTCTTTTTAAATCTGACTGGTTTCAGGGGAAATCCAAGAATAAAATTTACTAAAAGGTTCCTATGGATTTCAAGAATGTGTTGCATATCAAGTTGTCCAGAGGACTATCAGTTGAGTAGAAAATTGGACCTTAGTTCCCAAAAGGCACCTTTCATATAAGAACCGATCTTGTTTGAAGAGGCTGCTCAGCCGAATCACCTACTGATTGAGATGTTATAGAACTTGGTGCTCCTAGAGTGTCTTTGGAATTTCAGAATCGCCTTAGAATGAGTGTCTGCTGGCTAACGAGTATCTTCTGGGTTCTGTGGGGGCCATGCCAGGTTAGTGCTGTATCTCTTCCAGAGTCCAAGGTGATAGGCTTCTTTCATCAGGATTTTAAAATGGGGATTGTAGCCTTTTAGGATTCTACTCTATGTCTCCTCCAACTAATTTAGAGAAAAGAAGACTGGATTCTTTTAACTTACTTGAAAGTCTGGAAATGCTTATTAACATGTTGTAATTGGTTTTTCTGGAGAAGGATCAAAACGTAGAAACAGAAATCTCATCTCCAAACATTCAAATCCTAATTTAAAAGTCTAGACAGTGTGGGGCAATGACCATAACTGCTTTAATAAAAAGATTTAAATTGACCACCTTGTGAACTCATATTTTAAGGAGGTAAGAAAAGAGTTGGGGAATATAAAATTTAAATACAATAGAAGTAATGGTTATTAATTGTGTTCTGGGTCTGATTTGCCTTGACTGTAGGTTTCATCTCAGTTACTAAAAGATCTTCACTCTGTTACAAGGTTCTGCTTCATCCTTTCCCACGGCAAGCCTTAATTCTGCTGGACAGGGAGCCTGAAGGCAGCTTGTTCTGCAAATGTGGTGCTAATAAATGATGGAAAATGTTTACTTTTCAACTTTATGACAAACAGATTTGGGGAAAGTTCTGGGATTTAGCTTAACTGCCTTCTTTTTTTACAGTGGTTTTTGTGATGTCCTAAATAAGGCAGGGGAGTCAGGACATAGAGTCCATCCAAATTGGGTTACTCTGGGTTCGTTCTGATCCCTGGAGATTGGGGGAGGGGCACCCTCTAGCAGTGAGGTTTTGGAACATCAACAGGGAGATGTGCCCTTGAATGCCGTATGCTACACATGGTCTAGAATGTAGAACTTGGAAGTGGCCTTCTGTTTGTGCAGATTTAGCAAAAGGTAGTTCATCTCAGCATTTTTCAATAGCAAAAAAACTAGAAATTAATGCTAATGATAGTGGAATGGTTAAGTTTTGGTGCACCCACAGAAGATATAGGCTGCAGCTACTAAGTGTATTGAGGTAGAAATCAAAAAGATTTCTTGACATGGAAAGATTGTTTCTAGATACCCAATGAAGAAAGCCAGGTTTCCAAATAGTATGGAAGGTATGATCTGACTTTTGTGGGGGAAAAGTTTTTATGTAATATTTCTGTTGAAAGAAAACAATCTAGAAGGATATTCACCAAAGTGGTAACAGTGTTGACCCTAGATCATGGCAGTTCTTCCATCCTTCACTTATTGCATTTTCTAATATTTCTGCAGTAAGTGTATAATAAAAGACTTCAGAAATGTTGGGTCATTGGCTACATGAATTATTTCATGCACACCACCCTACAGAGGTGATTCTGGAAACATTCTTGACTGTGCATCTCTTCACCACCACACTTCAATGTTTTAGATTTGTGGCCAAAGTAAGATCAGCCTTGTTGATGCTGCTAACTTCCCTGCATTCAACTTTTATTTCCAGATGATACCATGTTTTTGCATTGACACTGATTACACTTTGTTTTGCATTGACACTGATTCTTTTTTCTAATAAATCTAGAGCCAGTTCCACTTGTCTTAGTTCAGAATCCATTTCCTAAATTTTCAAGAAGCATTTAAGAAATGCTTTCTGAGACTGAAAGTGATTCAAAACTGGAGCAATTACTAATGATATTTCTCTAAGGCATAAGTGCTCACTACAAAATGGAGTTTTGGAGTCTTAATATGTCAGAATGATTTACCTGATCTTGCAGGTAACTCTCTGCAGAATTCATGTGTTCTGCTTGTGGTTATTCTCTTTTTTCTTTTTCTTTTTTTTGGCCATTCCACTCGGCTTATGAGATCTTACTTCACCAACCAGGGACTGAACCCTGACCCTCAGCAGTGAAAGCGCAGAGTACTGACCACTGGACTGCCAAGGAATTCCCATGTTTATTCTTTAGTACGGTGCCTTTCCTGCTCCAGGAGCCTTAGATTGTGTTATGTGTTAGGAGGTGTAGGCCCCCGATAGTCCAATCCACATACAAACGAGCCTGTGAGGTGTTTGATTCCAAAGCAAATATATGCTTGCTTGGGACGTTTGCTGTGGCCAACCAATTGTGGGCATTGCTTTATAGAGCTCAGGGCCATTAGTCATTTATCTTGACTGATTAGAAACAGCTGTGGTTTAGCTGTACTAAGATGTGGGTCATCCAAAACACCTTTCAGACAGTTTCAGATGGTGGGTTTGTTGGAGAAATTTGGGGGCAATTACCCTTCTCTAGAAATACAGTCAGCCGTCCATATCTGTGGGTTCTGCATCTGTGGGTTCTGCATCTGTGGATTCAACCAACCTCGGATTTAAAATATTCAGAAAAAAAATTCTAGAAAATTCTAAAAGACAACACTTGGGGCTTCCCTGGTGGTGCAGTGGTTGAGAGTCCGCCTGCCGATGCGGGGGACACGGGTTCGTGCCCCGGTCCGGGAAGGTCCCACATGCCGCGGAGCAGCTGGGCCCGTGAGCCATGGCCGCTGAGCCTGCGCGTCCAGAGCCTGTGCTCCGCAACGGGAGGGGCCACAACAGTGAGAGGCCCGCGTACCGCAAAAAAAAAAAAAAAAAAAAAATAATAATAATAATATTATTAATAATTATTATATTATTATTAATAATTATTATAATTATTATTATATTATTAATAATTATTATAATTATTATTATGGCAACTATTTACTTAGCCTTTATGTTGTATTAGGTATTATATGTAATCTAGAGATGATTTAAAGTACAGAGGAGGATATGTGTAGGTTATATACAAATACCCCCTCCCCCTCCATTTTATACAAGAGACTTGAGCATCTTCTGGTTTTGGTATCTGTGGAGCGGGGTTGGGGGGATACCAAGCCATCCCCCTGTGGATACCGAGGGATGGCTGTAGTAAGTCCAAGGTAGATCCCTGGCACGTGTGAGATGGAAAGTTGAGACCAATTTTATGCAATGTGAATCCTTAAAAAGTTCTGCATCTTCTCAATCTGTCACAATCCTACTCATTGTTTAAGGCCCAGCTCAGATGTCGCCACCTTCAGGAAACCTTTCTGACTCACCTGGAAAGACTGTGCAATCTGAGTACCTTGTTCAAACCTCTGTCTGCCACCTTGCACATGTCTTGGGATAGCACTCAGCACGTTGTATGGAGTTTTCAGTCACGTGTCTGACGCCCCAGCAGGACGTGAGGCCCTCAAGGGCAGGAAAAGGACTGAGGCATCTCAGAATTCCTAGCACCAGCACAGGCTTGGTACAGAGTGGGTGTCAATAAATATTTGTTGCCTGAATGTCGAATGAAAAGAGAAGGACCCAAATAAAGGTGCCTATAGATATACTATTTCCTGAAGAATTAGGCGAGAAGACAGGGATTATCATCCAGAGAGGTTACTAGTAAAATTTTTGACTTCCTTAAACTGCTCTTGTTATGAAGAACTTACTGATAGACAGTTTCCTCCCCAGGCCTGTTGGGGCCATTAGCCAGCGCACAAGGGTGTGCACAAATTCAGTAGAGTGTTGAGCAAGATGGAGAATCAGATTTCCACTCAGGACCTCCGTGATCTCATTTGTAAAATGGGCTTGAGGGTGATGCTGCTTGCCCTGCGGGGTGGTGGAGGGAATTGCTCAGAAACGTAAAAATGCCTTTGTAAACTGTAAAGCATCAAAGAAGCAATTACCTGACAGCTGGCCAGGGCCCATTTGGACGTCTTCCTAGGTAAAGTGCCCTGGGAAAGCAAGGCTATCTCGAAGAGCATTACATGCAGTCCCCTGGAGAAACCCAGAAGGGCCCGGAAAGTAGTCCCATGAGTACAGTTTCTTCCACTGATTGGGTTTTCTTCCAAGGCCAGGATGGGGTTCTCCAACCACATGTGAGGGAAAGCTTCGTGTGGCTCCCAGAACTGTATCCTCTTTTCATTCAACATTCAGGCAACAAATATTTATTGACACCCACTCTGTGCCAAGACATAGGACAGAAAACTGTTCAAAGAGCAAGATCTGCCACTTAGAAACAGCTGTTGTTTTCAACGTCACCCTCTGGCCATTTTTGGAGAATAATCTGTGACCTTTCACTTGGGCAAACAAGTATGAGTGAACCCTAGAAAGGTAAGATTGGTGAAAGATATTTTACCCTTTAAAAAAGGGATGAAAATATTCTGATCTGTTTTATAAAGTTGGCTGCCTTGGCATGTGATTGGTATTCTGTGAGAGCGAGAAAAAAATGTGACAGTGACCAGGGTCACAGTCAGTGATCCATGGGGTTTGGGTTTGGGCTAGTTGCCAATGTGTATTCAGGGTCTAGCTGTGTTTGACTTCACTGTCTCCAAACCATTCACTCATTCTTTTTTTCCTCTCTATTTTTTTTAATATGAAAGTTTTTAAAGATACACAAAAGTAAAGAAATTAATATGAAGAACCATTCTTTTTCCTCCCCCATCTTCAAGGATTATCAGTTTGACACCTTTGCTTAATCTACCTCTTTTCCTTTAAAAAATTATTGCTACGTTCTTTTAAAATATACCTCCAACATCCCAGCCTTTTTTTTTTAATGATGATTTTCTTTCTTTTTTAAAAAAAATTTATTTATTAATTTGGCTGCCCTGGGTCTTTGTTGTGGCACGTGGGATCCTGGTTGTGGCATGTGGACTTCTTAGTTGCGGCATGTGAACTCTCAGTTGTGGCATGCGCGCAGGATATAGTTCTCCGACCAGGGCCCCCTGCATTGGGAGTGTGGAGTCTTACCCACTGGACCACCAGGGAAGTCCCAACATCCCAGCTTTTTGCCTATTTTTAAATACTTCTGTGTATGTATCTGAAAACTAAGGACATTTTCTTATACAACCACAACCCCATTATCACCCCTAATGAAATTAATAATTCCTTTGTATTATCTATTGCTTTGTCCATGTTCCAATGCCCTTGGATGTCTCCAAAATCTCTGTTTACAGTGCAAGATCTCACTGTCATCCCTTAATCAAGTGATCAGTCTTAGCATCACTGACAGGGACACAGAATGACATCATGGGCCTTCTGATGTGATGCCATTATGAGTGCACTGTGAAGTATTTTTACCCATTTTCTAACCTGAATCTAATCAAGTCTTTAAGCCTAACTTCCAGTTTACAAGAAATAGACAAGGACAAGGTAAACAATATCATGACCAAACAATCAGACAAATCCCGAACATGGCACATTCTATGAGATAACTGGCCTAATGTCTTCAAAAAGTCATTGTCATGGGGGAGAAAAAAGTACAGGGACCGTTCTGACTAAAAGAGATTATAGAAATGCAACAAGCTTGATTGGCTTTGACTTTGAAAAAAACTATGCATTAGGACCGGCTCACAGACTTCGAAAACAAACTTATGTTTACCAAAGGGGAAACGTGGGGAGGCAGGAGGGATAAATTAGGAGCTTGGGATGAACATATACACACAACTATATATAAAATAGATAATCAACAAGGACCTACTGTATAGCACGGGGAACTCTACTCAATACTCTGTAATAACCTATATAGGAAAAGAATCTGAAAAGAATGGATATATGTATATGTGTAACTGAATTCCTTTGCTGTACACCTGAAACTTAAGACAACATTGTAAATCAACTACACTCCAATATAAAATAAAAATTAAATTAAAAAACTATACATTAGGGGAAATTTGAATAAGGACTAGGTTAGATGATATTAGAAAATTATTGGGAATTCCCTGGTGGCACAGTGGTTAAGACTCCATGCTTCTAATGCAGGGGGCCTGGGCTCGACCCCTGGTCAGGGAACTAGATCCCGCATGCATGCCGCAACTAAGAGTTCGCATGCCACGACTAAGGAGCCTGCCTGCCACAACTAAGACCCAGCGCAACCAAATAAATAATAAATAAATAAATATTTTTAAAAAGAGAGATGGCCAACTCTTAAAAAGAAAGATAATTCTAGTGAGTTTTCTTAGGCACAATAATTATATTATTGTTATGTGAGAGAATCGCCTGGATTTTAGGAAATACAGGCTGTATGTTTGGGGTGAAAAGTCATGACGTCTACAGCTCGCATTCAAATGGCTCAGAAACCACATATACAGAGAAAGACAATATGGCAAATGTTAACAACTGCTGAATCTAGGTGTTTATTGTACTATTCTTTCTACTCTTCTGTGTGTTTGAAAATTTACATAACAAAAAGCTGGGAAAATAAAAATAAAACAGGGCTGATTTCTACTTCACTGTTTCACAGGCAGGATGATATTAAAAATATTCAATGACTGATATGGAATATAAATTAACATAGAAATTAAAAATTAATATATTTCTTTTATTCTTGAGATAACCTAAAAAATATATATATTTCATATATATAAAATGAAAGGGTACATATTGTCATATAAATAATTCACCCCATTATTCTAAGAATTTCCAAATTATTTTTTGATATTTAGACACTGTTAGTGTGATCTTTTGTTTAGCACAGCTGTCACTAGCTAAATGGCGCCCCCTGTCTGGGCCATGATCTGACTTAGGAATTACATCAAACTTTTCCAACCGCTTTCTCATTAAACCAACAGCATCGAGTGACACAGTCTAGGTAGAGAATCACTTTTATTGTCAACAGCTCGCTCTGGACACTGGAATTTCTCTCAGCTAAACCCAAAGCATTTACATATGGAATTTTTCTAGCTTTTATCGTAGAAAGGTTTTTATATAGCCAATTTCTCTATTATCAACTATCTTGAAAATATTTTGTTAGAATGTCATATAAGGTGGCTAAATTTTATTAATTTTTGTTTACTCCACATCTACAGAGCTTTGCAGATGTCAGCTGGCCTAATTTCAGGATCAAATAAATGAAAAGACATCAAAGTTTACTATGTTTATTTACTTTTATCATAAAACAGCAAACATGTTCTCATGTAATTTATTAGATAAATAGGTTTTTTTCCTAGGAATTGCCACTTTGTTTTTTCATAAGGTATATCATATTTCTTTGTTTTTCTAATACTTTCTGCTCCTTTTCATGGTGTCCGTTATCAGTTTTATATGCTCAATCACTTTTATTATTTTATCAGCTTCAAGAACCAAAACATGTCTTTCTTGTAGAACTAAAGAAAGTACTGACATCTCTGTTAGAATGCCATTTACTAAAGTCTCTTTAAGTGTTTTCATTTTCTAAATATTAGCTACTACGATTTTATAATTTCTATTAAAGATAATATTGAAGGCTCACAGTTCAATTTCCAAACTACTTTTGTAGCTCTAGCACCTCACTGAGATACAACTATTCTTCTGATTTTCCATTTTTAGGTTCTCAGCTTGTAAGATATATTATTTAATTTTATCTGATATTTATTTGATATAGTAGTAAATATAATGCTTTTTAAAGAAGAGATTTAAAGTTATTTAATTGATTTACATCTTTTAATGCATCATTCACAAGATAATTGAATATATCCACTAAGTAACAAAACATCCAGAAAATCTTCTAATCTTTGGCCAGAACTTTAGACCTTCTTACTAGCATTACATGGACACTATCCACACAAAATCAATCGTGTTTTCTTGTAAAGTCTTCTCAGTGGAATAATTTTTCTTGAGTACCAACAATAAAGCTTAAAATGCTATTTCAAATATTGTTACAGGAGGACAAGGAAAACCATTAAATATCACCGAAGTCTTAAATTTCACTTTTAGTTAAACTATCAAGATATTTCTATACATAAAAGATGAAAGTTCATCAATAAGGATTACAATTTTATTTCCTTCATTTATAAATGTTCCAAAACGATATTTTCTTATTTTGGTAGATTTGTTTTGCAACAAGTTTTTTTTTCACTTGTTTACTTTTTAACTAATAGCTTTATTGAGATGTAATTCACATATCATAAAATTCGCCCTTTAAAATTGTACAATTCAGTGGTTACTAGTGTATTCACAGTTATGCACCTGCATCACTATCTAGTTTTGTACCATTTTCATCACCCCTAAAAAGAAACTCCATTCCCCCCCTTATCCCAGCCCCAGGAAACCACTAATCTACTTTCTGTCCCTATAGATCTGCCTACACTGGACATATCATATAAATGGAATTATACAAAATGTGGTCTTTTGTGTCTGGCTTCTTTCACTAATCATATTTCAAGGTTCATACATGTTGTAGCATATATTCATTCTTCTTTACTCTCTATGACCAATAATATTATATTATATGGATATACCACATTTTGTTTATCCATTCATCAGTTGGTGGACATTTGGGTTGCTTCCACTTTTTGGCAATTATAAATAATGTTTTGCAATGAGTTTTGCAGTAATACGTAACTCCTCCCATTAATAGGTGGAGTCTATTTCCCTACTTCTTGAATCTGAGCTGACTTTTATTTGTTTATTTATTTATTTATTTATTGGCCACACCATGTGGCTTGTGAGATCTTAGTTCCCCGACCAGGGATCAAACTCTGGGCCCACAGCAGTGAAAGTGCCAAACCCTAACCATTGGACGGCCAGGGAACTCCCCAGAGCTGGCTTTATAATTTGCTTTGGCCAATAGAATGTAACAGAGGCCTGAGGGCTTCTGCTGGCCCTCTTCATCCTTTCCTCCACCATGTGAACAGGCCCAGGAAGGTCTGCTGGATCATGAGAGACATTATGGAGGACACTCCAGTAGTCCAAGTCAAAACCATCCTAGACGAGATCTACAATCAGTTGACCCCAAAACATGTGAGAGAGCCCAGCCAAGATAGCAGGCCTGCCTATCCATCCCAAAGCTGACTGCTGATAAATGAGGGAGCAGAGCCAGGACCAGAAGAATGGATCAGCTGAGCCCAGCCTAAATTGCCAACCTGCAGACTGTGAGCTAAATAAAATGTTGTTGTTATAAGCTACTACCTTTTTGGAATGATTTCTTAAGCAGCAATAGCTAGCTGATGCAGGGGGGAACGGGCCTGGGTGTTAATGTTGAACATTTGATAGAGGTGAGGAAATCTCATGATGCATGGTGCAGTTCACCCCATCAGCACTGAAGAATTGCCACCATCCAGGTTCTATGGACCAAAAAGGCAGGAAGAGTGGAATAAAGTGGACCCCAAATGGAACAAGCCAGTTGACATCTAGATGACCAAGGAAAAGGGTCCCCAGATCCCATCATCACCCCAGAGGGCCATGGCTGCACAGTATAAAGAGCCTTGAAATGTGATGGAAGAGATCTGCATGAATATGCTATGACCTTGAACAAAACACTACACCTCCCTGGATCTCAGTTTCCTGACCTGTAAAAGTAAGGGGTGGCAGTAGATAACTTCTGAGGTCCCATTACCACCAAGCTTTGATGAATCCATCTTCCTAGAAGATTTCAGGTGAAGTCAATGTTCTTAAATCTACTTGTTCTCAGTATTCCACTACTGAGTGGACTCTCACAGAGCACAGAATCTGGTGGATTACAGAATCTGGCTCCTCCTCTGGCTTGATCTTGTGTCTAAGTCTGGGCTTTCCTATCCTGGCCATGCCTGCAAGCGTCTGGGTCTGAGCTGCCCCTCCAGGCCCTGTGGACCTGCTAACCCAGTGGATCCAACACACCGGGCCCTCCTCAGCAGGGCAGGTCCTGAGAGAGGTCATGCGCTATCTTCGGAAGGAGAAAGTCCTAGGCCAGCCTGGCATGGGTTGGGAAGATGGTGTGTCTCCTTGGAGGCAAGTTCCTGCATTCACACATTCATTCATTATGAACACTTGAGCACCTGCTGTCAGGATGTGTTAAGTGCACAATTCATGCTCTCTGTGTTAGGGGGAGCCCCTAACTCCCCTTCCATGTGGTTCTAGAAGGGCTCTCAGAGGACCCTGAGCCCCCAGTCACCCCGGTCATGGTGATGGGCATGTGACCGAAGCTAGGCCAGTCTAGAAATTTGAATCTTGGGAGGAGACATGCAGAGTTGGAAGGTGGCTGGAGCTAAGTCACCTGGTGGCTGTAGCTGGAGAGAGGCCTCAAGGTGTGCTTCTCCTGAGATCCCCGGAGATGTCCTAGTTCCTGCCCAGCCTGGCCCTGAAGCCTCCCAGGAAATCCTGACTTCTTGCCGAAGTTAGAAAAGGTTAGTTTTTATTCCTTGCGACTATAGAACCCTTGCTGATACACAACTTTCAAGGAGTTTCCAGTCTAGAATTCCAAAAAGCACCTATCACAGCACCCCCAAAACCCGCGTGGTAAATAAACGTTAGTCACTTGGTTAATTATTGGTAGGAATGTAAAGGATAAATCAGTGAATAATTGGGATGGGGAGGGGGTGCAGAGGGAGGTTTCAGAAGATCTTCCAAGTGTCTAGGGAGAGGCAGCATGGTTTAGGACACCTGCAGACAAACCCTGAGGGACTTCAGTGCATTGGGCATTAGTCTAGGCCCTGAGGGTGAGCACACGAGACAATGGCTGTGAAATCAATTATCAGAATACAATGCGATACGTGAAATAATAAACACATCTTCAAAGTATGGGAATAGCACAAAGGTGGGTCAGGAAAGGCTTTTGGGAGGAAGTACATCCAGGCAAGGTTTGAAAGATGGGAGAGGAGATTTCCAGGCCAACAAGAGGGGAGGGGTGGCATGTACAAAGCCTAGGAGACAGGAAAATGGCTTGTTTGCTCAGTGGGTATCCAGTAGTTGTTTTATTTTATTTTATTTTTTAATTAACAAACTTTATTTTTGAGAGCAGTTTTAGGTTCACAATAAAACTGAGTGGAAAATACAGTTTCCACAGGCCCCCTGCTCCTATACATGCATAACCTCCCCCGCTATCTATATCCCGCACCAAAGAGGTACCTTTCTTTCTTTCTTTCTTTCTTTCTTTCTTTCTTTCTTTATGGCCGCGTTGGGTCTTCGTTGCTGCACATGGGCTTTCTCTAGTTGCGGCGAGCGGGGGCTACTCTTCGTTGCGTTGTGCGGGCTTCTAATTGCGGTGACTTCTCTTGTTGGGGAGCACGAGCTCTAGGTGTGTGCGCTTCAGTAGTTGTGGCTCGTGGGCTCAGTAGTTGTGGCTCATGGGCTCTAGAGCGCAGGCTCAGTAGTTGTGGTACACGGCTTAGTTGCTCCGTGGCGTGTGGGATCTTCCCGGACCAGGGCTTGAACCTGTGTCCCCTGCATTGGCAGGCTGATTCTTAACCACTGTGCCACCAGGGAAGTCCCCCAAAGTGGTACATTTCTTACAATCGATGAACCTATGTTAACACATCATTTTCATCCGGAGCCCGTAGTTTACCTTAGGGGTTACTCTTGGTGTTGTACATCCTATGGGCTTTGATAAATGTATAACAACATGTATCCACTATTACGGTATCATACAGAGTAGTTTCACTGCCCTAAAAACCCTCTGTGCTCTGCCTGAGCAATCAGTAATGTGTCCACTGATCTCCCTACTGTCTCTATAGTTTTACCTTTTTCAGAATGTCACATAGTTGGAATCATACACTTTGTAGCGTTTTCAGACTGGCTTCTTTCAGTTAGTAACATATGTTTAAGTTTCCTCCAATGTCTTTTTTTTTTAATCTATTAACTTTTTCTCTTTTTAAAAAAAATTAATTTTATTTATTTATTTTAATTAATTTATTTATTTTTGGCTGCATTGGGTCTTCGTTGTTTCACGTGGGGTTTCTCTAGTTGTGGTGAGCGGGGGCTACTCTTCATTGTGGTGCACGAGCTTCTCCTTGTGGTGGATCCTCTTGATGTGGAGCACGGGCTCTAGAGCGCAGGCTCAGTAGTTGTGGTGCACGGGCTTAGTTGCTCCGCGGCATGTGGGATCTTCCCGGATCAGGGCTCAAACCCGTGTCCCCTGCATTGGCAGGCGGATTGTTAACCACTGCGCCACAAGGGAAGTCCCTCCACTACAGTTTTGACTTGCATTTCCCTAGTGACACGTGATGTCGATCATCCTTTCAGGTGCCCATTGCACATATCTTGGGGTATTATTTGCATTACAAATAAATGGGAAGCTGCAACCCAAATCCTGATCTTTGCCCAGGTCGAATCCCCCATTCCACTTTGTCCAGTGTGAGACGGGAGATGACAGCATGTCCCCTGCTACCTGGGGGAGGCAGAAGGGTGAGGCTTGTGTCTTCCTGAAGAAGGTGGCTTTGAACACGTGAGGCCCAGCAGGAGGCCAAGAGGAGTGTGTCTGCCTCTCGGCTGCCCTAGAATAAACAGTACTCTGGCCCTTGGCTCTTTTTGCCCCAGAATGGTCCCTCCAGTTCTGACCGGGTGGGCGTGAGCCTTGGCCGGTTGTCTTGCTCCGTGGCTGGCGATGCCACCCTTCCCCTCCTGTTTCAACAACTGCTCATTTTTGACTGAAAGGTTCCAAGCTCCCAAGTGAGCATTTTCACGTACATTGATGGCATGGACGTTTCTGGCAGTACAGCCTGCATGCCAAGCCAAAGCTCCCATCACTGACAATTCTCAGAGTGACATCAGGTGCTGAAGTCCCACGGGACCAGCAGCATTTGAAAGAGAAGGTGAGTTTCCTGGAGAGAAGCCACTAATTGACTGACTCATCCTGGCGTGCCAGGGACTTCTCAGTTTTAGCACTGAAATTCTCACATGGTGGAAACTCCTCAAGATGACTGGTCACCCGACCACTAGTCTCTAAACTGAACTCAAGGATCCAAATGGCATTTTAAGAGCTGGTTATTTTGCAGGATCACCATCGCGACAAACCCCTCGTGATTTTCCCAGCCTGCTTTAACAGCCTGATCCTCCTGGGGGCAAAATCGGCAAACCTGATCGCATCCCGGGCGAGTCAGGGCTGGTAAAACTCTAGGTTGAATGTATTCACTTGTAGGCTGTATAAATGAGAAGAAACGAACATGCCTGGATGAAGAGTGACCTCAGGTTAAAGAAAAACCAAAGTGAGAAGTCCACTGGGGGTGGGGTGGGAGAGAGTGAATAGAGCAGTCCTGGCCTCCACGAGACGCCTCACACCAGTCAGCGTCCTCCAAATAATCAGGGCCACCTCACCTGCCGCGTGCTCCTCTCTAGGAGTGACCCCTACTTTCTCGTTCCTTTCAGAGCGGAGGCACTATCTCTGCACCACCCACGCCCCTTCCCTGCTCCCCCGCCACCTGTCCAGGCCATCAGCTCTGGTCCAGCTGGAAGGATTCCCCATCCATTCAGTCCCGGCTTCTCTCCTGAGCCCCCTCCCCCAGCGCACCAGCTGTCTCAGGGAAGCACTGAGGCTTTCTGCACGAACTTGCTCCCTGTCCGCTGGTGATGGAGACCCCCCCACCTCCATGGAGCAGTGACCGCAGGGCCTTTCTGGCCACATCTGCTAGGCCTGGAAAGTAGCTTAAAACAGCGCTATGAGGTCATCTTTGGAATCAGAATCTCCTGGTGTTTGAATTCCTTAATGGTGTGCCCTAGGGCAAGTTACCCAACGCCTCTGAGCCTCATCTGTAGGTGGAGATGAATGGTAATACCTTTCATAGTGTTTTTGTGAGGATTAAGTGAAATAGAGTACATGAAGTCCTGAAAACAAAGCCTGGAAAGAAGCCAAAACTGAGAACCTGTGGCTACTATTGTCTCAAATTACGTCTTCATCCCAGACACACAGTTTTATAGCTAATAGAACAGCAAACACTAGTGCTGGGAGCTTTCCCACAGATGGGGCCCCATGCAAGAGCCTGGGAGCCACTGTGAGATGTGAAGAGCCTTGGGGGCTCTGGTTGCCCCTTCCTCAGCGTATCCATTGACTACAGTGGTCTTTGGGTAATAAAAAGGTCATGAAACCACAGATAGGTCTAGCCCAGCCCTGCCCCCTATAACTTTCTGTAATGATGAAAATGTTCTACACCTGCACTGTCCAATACAGTAGCCACTAGCCACGTTGTGGGCTAGCACGGTGGAAAAACTGAGCTTTTCATTTTATTCAATTTTAACTAATTTGAATCTAGATTTAAATAGCCACATGCCATGTGATCAGTGGCTACCATAATGGGCGGCACGGGATGCTCACCCATTATGTGGAGGGAACCGAGGCAAGGGCAGCCTTGTGATGTGCCCCCGGCCACAAAGCCAGTAAAAGAACCAGAGCCCAGGCTTCCTGCCTTCTCCTTCAGCTGGTCTGCTCCAGACCATCGCAGACTCAGAACGTCAGCCCGGTAGGGATCATCTCGGGCAACATATGTCCCAGATAGAAGGAAACAAAGAACAGGCTGGAGCGTTCACTCTGGAGCCTCTGCGGAGTTTGGCACCCAGGCTTGGCTGTCTTTGGCTCAGCCGGCAATGCCCCTTGTGGTGTCCTGGCCAGAGCCGGGCAGGGGTCAGGAGACCTCTCCTGGGCAGCTGCAATCTCAGCGACCCCTTTCCTGATCCTCACACACCCTCCCCTGCCCCAGCTCAGACTGTTAGAGTGGAACCAAGGTGGAGGTCAGCCAGATCGCAGGCCACGCACACACCCCGCCTCCCCATTCCCTAGGCCTGCCCGCTCAGAGGTACCCAGGTGGAGGATCAAATTAATCCCTGTTCTTTATCCAGAGTTTGGCACTCAAATCTCCACCCACCTAGGGAGAGTGGGCATGGAGTGATGACTGAGGCTGCGTGACATCCAAGCCCTCAGGAGGAGGAGGATGGCGCAAGATCGCTGGCACCTTTCTCTAGCCATCTGTTCCCTACCAAATCCAGCCTGAGCGCGCTTCGCCACAGCCAATGCTGGGAAATTGTGCTCTGGGCTCCTGGAGACCTGGCGGGACCAACTGTCAGCCCCATTTCCTTGGGGAGGATGTGGCATCTTCTCTCCTCCCTCCCTCCCTCTCTCTTTTTCTATTCTACACTTTCCCCTCGCACTTTCCCCTTCCCTTCTCTATTGTTTGACTAAATTTTTTTTTTTTTTTTGCGGTACGCGGGCCTCTCACTGTTGTGGTCTCTCCTGTTTCGGAGCACAGGCTCCGGACGCGCGCAGGCTCAGTGGCCATGGCTCATGGGCCCGGCCGCTCCGCGGCATGTGGGATCCTCCCGGACCGGGGCACGAACCCGCGTCCCCCGCATCGGCAGGCGGACTCTCAACCGCTGCGCCACCAGGGAAGCCCTGTTTGACTAAATTTTTAATCAAAGCGTAACATATATACAGAAAAGGACACAATTATAAATGCATAGATTGTTGAATATTTGACAAAGCAAACGTACCTATGAAATCAGCACAAAGGTCAAGAAGTACTCAGATTGTGGTGATCATTTCCCAATATACATATACATATATCGACTCATGATGTGTACAGCTGAAACTAATATAATGTTATATGTCAATTTTATCTCAATTAAGAAAATGTGCCTTAGAACACCCCTTCATGTCCCCTCTCCGTATTACTCCCACTCCCCTGACTTCTCATTGTTGTAGACTGAATGTTTGTGTCCTCTCAAAACTCATGTTGAGACGCTAATCCCCAGTGAGATGGTATTTGGAGGTGGGCTCTTTAAGAGGCATTAGGATTAGATTAGGTCATAAGGGTGGAACGCTCACGATGGAATTAGGGTCTTTATATGAGCAGACAGGAGAGATCTTGCAGACCAGGAAGAGGATCCTCAGCAGAGCCCTGATCTCAGATGTCAGGATCCAGAACTGTGAGGAATACATTTCTGTTGTTTATAAATCCCCCAGTCTATGGCATTCTTTTATAGCAGCCCAAGCTAAGACACTCACCACAAATTAATTTTGTCTGTTTACAAACGTGTCTGCTTTTTTCACTCAACATTATGTTTGTGAGATTCATCCATGTTGTTGAGGGCAGCGATTGTCTAACTGTGGATGGGTGTTTGAGACTTTTCTGGGAGTGGGGCAGCAAATAACGCAGGTCGGAATATTTTCATCATGTGTTTTGCTAAACCTACGTCTACGTTTCTTTTGGGTACATATCTGAGTGCATTGCTGGTCATACGGTATGTAATTGTTCAGCTTTGGTAGATACAGCCAACGCTTTTCCATTGTTGTCACCCCAATTCATACTCCCAATAGCCGGATATAATAGTTGCAGGAGCTCCATCCTTACCCGCACCTGGTAAGTGTCACATGTTTTAGCCATTGTGGTTAGTGTGAGTGGCAATCACTGTGGTTTGAAGTTCCACTTGCCTGCAAACTAGAGATGTTGAGCACTTTTCTCTGTGTTTATTGGCCATTTGAATAACTTCTTCTGTGAAGTTTTTTTTGAGCTCATTTTTCTGTTATGTTGTCTGCTTTTTCCTTTTTCCTTTTCCTTTTTCTTTTTTTAAAAAAAATACTTGAAATACATGATCATTCAATAGATACAGAAACACTTGTTTAAAATAGATTTTTAAATTTATTTTTGGCTGCATTGGGTCTTCGTTTCTGTGCACGGGCTTTCTCTAGTTGCAGCGAACGGGGGCTACCCTTCATTGGGGTGCACGGGCTTCTCATTGCGGTGGCTTCTCTTGTTGCGGAGAATCCACTGGCAGGTGAATTCTTAACAATTATGCCACCTGAGCTTCCCTGGTGGCGCAGTGGTTGAGAATCTGCCTGCTAATGCAGGGGACACGGGTTCGAGCCCCGGTCTGGGAAGATCCCACATGCCGCAGGGCAACTAGGCCTGTGAGCCACAACTACTGAGCCTGCGCGTCTGGAGCCTGTGCTCCGCAACAAGAGAGGCCACGATAGTGAGAGGCCCGCGCACCGCGATGAAGAGTGGCCCCCGCTTGCCACAACTAGAGAAAGCCCTCGCACAGAAACGAAGACCCAGCACAGCCAAACATAAATAAATAAACAAATGTGGGGTTTAAAGAAAAAAGAATATTATTTAAAAAAACAAAAAAAACCCAATTACACCACCAGGGAAATCCCTGCCTTTTTCTTTGTAAGAGTTCATATATATTCTGGACAGTAATAAAAATATATATGTGTGTATGTGTATATCTATGTGTGTTGTATGTATGCATATACTCATATATATGTAGCCCAAAAGATATTCTTTTCCCAGTTCAATGGCTTATCTTTTTTTATTCTCTTAAAGGTGTTTTTTGCTGAACAGAAATTTAAAATTTTCATCTAATATAACTTACCAATTGTTTTCCTTTATGGTTAAGGCTTTTTGCATTTGGTTTAAGAAGTATTTTTTTTCATTTTTGGCTGTGTCACATGACTTGCAGGATCTTAGTTCTCCCACCAGGGATTGAACCCGGGCCTTGGCAGTGAAAGCGCAGATTCCTAACCACTGGACTGCCAGGGAATTCTCAAGAAATCTTAACCTGTTACAACGTCGTGAAAATTTTCTGCTGAGTTTTTTTTCTAGAAGCTTTATTGTCTTTTCATATTTTGATTTTTGCATATGTTGTGAAATAAGGGTCAAAATTTTTGTATGTTATATGACCTGAGGGTCAAGATTTGTCTTTTCTCTATGAATATCCAGTTGACTCAGCACCAGTTATGAAAGATAATCCTTTCCCCCATAGCACCCCATTGTCACATTTGTCATAAATCAAATGCAGGTCTGTTTCTGAATTCTTTTGTTCCAGTGACCTATCTACTGTAATGTAAGTGTATAATAACTACTGATATCTGGCAGTGTAAATCTTCAAGCTTTGTTCTTGGCCATTCTTGGCGCTTTGCGTTTCCATACAAACTTTAGAATCAATTTGTCAATTTCCACATTCCCCAAATAATCTTCCTGGGATTTCAATTGCATTGACTCCATAGATCAATTGGGAAGGATTGACATCTTTACAATATTGAGTCTTCTAATCCATAAACCAGATATATCTGTCCATTTATTTAAGGCTTTATTAATTTCTTGCAGTACTGACTTGTGTTTTGTGTAGAGATCTCTCATATCTTTCATTAGTTTTATTCCAAGGCATTTAATGGGGGTGTGTGTGTGCAAGTGTGTGTGTGGGGGAGGTGTGTGCAAGCACACATATAATATTATAAATATTAATAGTTATAAATTTCATTTTTTACTGATTTGTCAGTAGTATATTGAAATACAATTAATTTTTGGTGCTATTGACCTTGTACTCAGCAATCGTGCTAAATCATTTAATTCTAAGAGTTTAACTACAGATTATTTTGATGTTCTATGCATACAATCATGTTTCCTATGGATAATGACAGTCTTATTTCTTCCCTTCCATTCTTTATACCTGCTACTCCTCTTTTGACCTTTTGTCCTTGCTGGTACCTCCATATAATGTTAAATAGAAGTGTTGATATGACACATCCTGTCTCATTCCTGATCTCAGGAAGAAAGCTTTCAATATTTCACATTTAGTAAGAAGCTTTTTTGCAGATATTCTATCAGATTAAGGAAGTTTTGTTACCTTTCTGTAATCTTCTTTCCTAGTTTTCTGAGAGTTTCTTTTTATTACTATGAATGAATATTGGATTTGATCAAAAGCATATGATTTTAACCCTTATTAAATGTGATAGTAAAATACATTGATTTTTTTGAATGCTAAAACAATCGTTTGTAGAATAAACTTTCTTGGGTGGTATTATCCTTTTCATATATCACTGGATTTAATTTGCTAATAGTTTGCTAAGGGATTTTGCATCAGCGTTCATGCAGGAGATTCACTTGTAATTTTCCTTTCTTGTAAGTCCTTATCTGGTTTTGAAATCAAGGTTATGTTGAGTTTACAAGATGAGTTGGGCAGTGTTCCATTTATTTCTGTTTTCTGGAAGAGTTTGTGTAAGACTGGAATTACTTTTTCCTAAATTGTTTGAAAGAATTGTCTGATGAAGCCATATGTACCTGGAGAGAGAGAGAGAGAGAATTTTACCCAGGTTTTCTAGTTGTTCTCAGTGGAGAAAACGCTAATGCCTTATAGCTGGAAGCAGAATTCTCTGACAGTCTCTTAAACCGAGCTTTGCTACAGGCGGCTGAAAGAATGAAATGTGAGGAGCCTGAACCCCAGCTTGACATGTACTGACAAGATGCAAGTCTGGGCAATGGGCTTGCCTACCCCGCAGTCTCAGGCCCGCCTGGGAGCAGGGGGGCAGGGTGGTTTGGCGGAAGGATCAGGGGCAATTGGGCCCATCAGACGAGGGAGTGAATTCCAGGTAGCAAGCTTACTCTTGGTAAGACCTTGAGCTAGTTACCAAACTTTCTTCTTTATCTGTGAAACTGGGACCATACCCCCTTCCTCACTGGGATGCTGTGGGGATTAGAATTTGGCTAATGCATGTGAAGTAGGACTAACCTGGAGCAGTCCTCAAGAAACAGATGGTAATGAAGTTGTTATTGTTCAGATCACTGAACCTCAGTCCTTAGCATTTTGCAAACCACCAAGGATCTGGAACGGGTAAGGCTGCTGCCTGGCTGGCCCAGATGCCAGAAAGAGGCTGGGCCCATCCCCCAATGGGCTGCCCTTCCCAGACCATCGGTAGGTGTGCTGTTGGACCGCGACCCTTTCGGGGCAGCCTGTGGGCATGTGCAAGGCAGCCCCACCAGGATCACAGCCCGGGCTATGCTCGACCTCTGACCTCAATAGACACCCGGGCAAGTGTCCCACCTCGTCCAGACTAGGGTAGCAGGGCAGGCCCTGCTGGCTGGGCTTTGAAGTCCTGCCTTAGTGTAACAGCCTGTAACTTGGCCCCATGGCAGGGATGGGGCTAGTTGGCTCAGCTGTGCCGAATTCACACCTGAACACCATTGGCCTTGGATCTGTGAGTCAAACTATCAGTTCTATCAGTGGTTCTCCACCCTGGCTGCACTTTATAATCCCCTGGGGAGTGTTAGCAGTACCAACACCCAGGCCCCACTGCTGGGGCTCTCATCTAACTGGTCTGAACTGGGGCCACTGGTAGAGTTAAAGAGCTCACCTGGTGATTGTAACAAGCAGTCTGCACAGCCATCCATCTGTGAGGCCACTGAGGCAGGAGGGGCCCCAGGGCACCTCGGTCCAGGCCTGGGAGGAGTTCCTGGACTGGTAATGACAGGGCGGCAAAGAGGCTCCATTTCCTGCCCTGGGCACAATGCGGTGTGGCCTGACTACATTCCCTTTTTTTTTTTTTTTGCGGTACGCGGGCCTCTCACTGTTGTGGCCTCTCCCGTTGCAGAGCACAGGCTCCGGACGCGCAGGCTCAGCGGCCACGGCTCACGGGCCCAGCCGCTCCGCGTCATGTGGGATCTTCCCGGACCGGGGCACGAACCCGCGTCCCCTGCCTCGGCAGGCGGACTCTCAACCACTGCGCCACCAGGGAAGCCCTACATTCCCTTTTTAGAGCACAGCATGGCAGTGAGCCAGCACCTCAGCCCAAACCAGGTCAGGCCGGTGGGTGGAGTCCAGGCCTGGGTGACCATAGTCACTGTCACCCACGGCACGCCCACTGTCTGCCAGGCTCTGGACACTTTACACATCACACCGGTGGCAGCATCCACGCTCCGTGGTGATGAAAGTGAGGTCCACTTGGCTGAGGCCATGGGGGAAGGAATCGTCCCAACATGGAGGCCTGCGTGTGTCCCCTTAACACCCCTCCCAAGGAGGCCCACGAGCACAGAAGTTGGATAATGAGCCCCCTCCCTGAGGCTGCCCCCCGGAGGCTGAGGAGAGAGGAGTGAAGACTGCTCCTCTGACCCTTAGTCTCTGGAAGCCCAAACACCATCTGGTCCTCACGCAAAAAATGTTTCTACAAAATCCTGCCCAGTGGCGGCCAAGCTTTCCCAGCCTCACCTCTGGACGTTTACATATTCATTAACACATGTCTGCCATTAAAAGATAATGGTGGTCATTTGATGCCCAGATGCTCCCTTTCAAAACGACAGACTGAAATTTATCTTCTGAAAAGAGTGAATTCTTAAACAGACAGCTGAGTACACAACCTGATTTGCAGAGAAAGCGTTCTCTAAATTAAACAGGTCTCTCCACAGCCCACCCACCAGCGGATGCTCTGTCCACTAGTGAGATGAAGCATCCCACTCAGATTCACGTACATCTGAACATCATGGAGTCTGCTTTCTTTGAAAGGAAAGTGTTTAAGTATATTGGCAGGGAATGCACTTGTCTTTCTTTTGGGTTAAGAAAAAATGCTTCAAAGAACGTGAGGCATCCTGATTGGTTTTCCCATGTGGCCTCATGGCTGCAGGGAGCCCCTGTGGGAAAGGAGAGAAGGGAGGACCAGATCACAGCCCCAGCCTGGCTGCTGATTGGCTGCAGGACCTTGGACTGGCTACTTCCCCACCCTGAGTCTCCAGTCCCCCAGCTGTGAAGGGAGGGGATTGAACTAGCTTTGCTGTCCACAAGCCTGGCCACCCATCAGGGGCACCTGGAGAGCTTCTGGGTCCGTTGGCCTTTTAAGTTCTTCAGTCTCTTCTGAATTCCTGGCCAGCTGACCGCCAAGGCCCTCTGGCTCTGACGTTCTGCATCTGGAGGGACAGCAGCAGTGCCCTGGGCTGCACAGCACACACCTGACCTGAGATCTCTTGCCCCCTTATGCCTGGCATACTGTGATGATGACAGGTCTGGCCAGTCCCTGGTGGTGCTCTCGGGATGATAACCACTGCTAACATCTGTCAAGCCCTTATGGAGAGTTGGACACCGGCTGCACGTGGTTTTCTCATTTAACCCTCAGAACAGCCTAGGAGGCAGCTACTATCATTAGCTCTCTGTACAGCTAAGGAAACCAAGAGATTAGGTAACTGGCGTGAATTTAGGCTATAGGACTTCTAAGTGGAGGGTGGAGTCAGGCAGCTGACTCGGGCAGCTTGGCTCCAAGCCTGTGGCCTTAACGGCTCTGTCGTTCAATCCAAGTCATGGGGCCGCCCCGAGAAATACGAGGTGATCCAAGCTGGGAAGCGGCCTTCCCCAAAGCAGCGTGCTGGGCCCTCCCGAGGCCCAGGTGTCCCCTGACTTCTGTTTTACTACCTTCCTAAAAGGGGTGCAATGACTAATTCCCTGAACACCCAGTTCCTTCTGAAATGGGTGGATCACCCATGAGCTATCCTTCTCCCGTGACTCTGGAAGAGATTGTTCTGGAAAACGTCCGCTGTGTGGGTGGAAAACGTGAGTGATGGGAGTGTGGGCACATCACCAGTGTCAGCAGACATGGATGAGTAGCTGTCATCTCCTATGTCTCAGCCAGGCACTTGTTGCTCAGCTCTATCCCTGCCCTTGGTCCTACACATGGGCTTTAGGGCACCTCTCCTGTGCCGGCCACACAGGAGGCCGTATCTGTTATCCAAGGCCCTTCAGCTCTTCCATCAGCTCCAGAAAGTTCAAGGAATCTTTGATGTGCACGTTATTTTTTTTTATTGGATCTTTCCAAACCCCAATCCATCCAGCCTGGGCATAGGAGTGGCCCGCAAACACAAATGTGTGTGGACACATGTGCCCTTGAGGAAGACAGGAAGAAATATTTAGTCAAGGAAACAGACAAGATTGCTGCTTCGGGGAAGGGGGCGGTAAAGAAAGGGCAAAACCACAACACAACAGGCCAGTGATTGCTCTTTTGAACCAGGGAAGCCAACGTTCCAGAAAAGATCATTACTAAGGTGCTAGATGTCTGAACAATTTCAGGCACACCCAGGCCCAACTGGATTTTTCCCCATCCAATTTGTCATGAGCTTGCAGGATGCAAGTGTGTGTCTTACCGTCTGTAAGGCCAGTGAGAGGCCGCTCACTGGGACTTACACTGTAAGGGCCTTGACCTCATGGGGAGGCAAGACGTTGAGAGAAAAAAAAAACCTTTGAAATGTGTAGACCTGAACTTTTCTTTCTTGTCAACTTATTTCTCAAACATTGTACTAAATTCGAAAGCAGATATCAGGGTCCTACAAAAGATAGCATTTCACTGAAATGCACGAAGCCAGGCTTGATGAAGCAAAGGGGGACTGAAAGTGGACAGGGAGAGCTTCCCTTTCAGGAAAGTTTAAAAGCAAAGGTCTCGGTCGTGTACTTTGGAGAGCTCCTCATGGGCTGTGTACTTTCACAGAGTGAGAGTAGTGTAACTACTTCTACAAAATGTCCTTCAGCCAGGATGCATTAAATAAATTATGGAACCTCTGTACCATGGAATATGGTCCCACCTTTCTAAAGAACTAAGCATATTTACACATTTACAGAAAAGCAGCAAGATCGATTATTAGCGAAGAGGCACTTTTCAGTTTTTACACATATATCCTTTTGCATATTTTGAAATTTGATTTTGAACCTTGTGACTATATAGCCAATTCAAAAAATAATTCACTAAAAATATAATAAAATCAATTAAAAAATAACTGGGTTTGTGCAAACCAAAGATATTTGCCAAAGTGATCATTGAGGTTATCACTGGGTATGGAATTTTGGATAATTTCCACATTTTTCTTGGAATGTTTCTTTATTTTTTTATAACAAACGTGTCATTTTGATAAATGAAGCTTTTAAAAATTGCTAAATAAAATCCCAGGACTTTATGGACACTTCCTTAAGAATACCAGCAAATGAAACAAATGCGGTATGATTAGTTGGTATGATTAGTTGGTTAAAAATTAGTTGGTTAAAAAATTATATCAATTAGGGACTTCCCTGGTGGTGCAGTGGTTAAGAATTCGCCTGCCAAGGCAGAGGACACGGGTTCGAGCCCTGGTCCGGGAAGATCCCACATGCTGCGGAGCAACTAAGCCCGTGCGCCACGACTACTGAACCTGCGCTCTGGAGCCTGTGAGCCACAACTACCGAGCCGGCATGCCACAACTACTGAAGCCCACACGCCTGGAGCCCATGCTCCACAACGAGAGAGGCCACCGCAATGAGAAGCCCGCGAACCACAACGAAGAGTAGCCTCTGCTCGCCGCAACCAGAGAAAGCCCGTGCGCAGCAACCAAGACCCAAAGCAGACAAAAATAAAATAATTAAGAAAAGAAAAATGCAGGGGTTAGGGGCACTGATCCTTCCCCTACCCCTGCAGTCGAAAATCCACATATAACTTTGAACTCCCCCAAACTTAACTAATAGCACGCTGTTGAAATCTTACTGATTGCATAAACAGCCAATTAACACATATTTTGTATGTTACATATATTATATACTGTATTCTTACAATAAAGTAAGCTAGAGAAAGGAGAATATTAAGAAAATCATGAGGAAGAGAAAATACATTTGCAGCACTGTAGTGTATTTATCGACACCGTAAATTTATGTCATCTGTTTATCAGATGGATTATCTGTCAGTACCTACATCAAAATATCATCTTAAATGACACAAAACACGGTAGATGATATACATGTTACTAATACTAGACCTCAAAAATGAAAAGATACTGTGAAAAAGAAATTCATACTTATTTAGAGGTACAACGATTCCTGCATTGATAATGAAGATGCAGCAGTATGAGTGCTTCATGGTAGCCTAGACTATACACTAACGACTGAATTGTTACAAAATTTTTACAGCATACAGTATTACAGTGATATTCATAATACACTATTGGAAACATTGTTACCTTTTTTAAAAAACTACTTATTTGAGACAATAGGCTGGTAAACAGTTTCTCCAATTACAAGAGAGGCATATTGCATGATAAGGTAATTCTTGGAAAGTCAAGTTATAATGCAGTAAGAAAACTAACACAGTATTAATCTTATATCAGATGTCACCTCCCTTATGCCTATGTAAGGATAGACTAGTATCTCCATGTATTTTATGCATTCATGACATGTCTAACTTTTTCTTTATTTTTTTAAATTTATTTTTATTGGAGTATAGTTGCTTTACAATGTTGTGTTAGCTTCTACTGCACTGCAAAATGAATCAGCCACACATATACATATATCCCCTCCATTTATAATACTACAGTGCATTAAGTCCAGTTCCCTGTGCTATACAGTATGTTCCCATCAGTTGTCTATTTTATACATAGTATCAATAGTGTATATAGGACTTCCCTGGTGGCGCAGTGGTTAAGAATCTGCCTGCCAATGCAAGGGACACGAGTTCGAGTCCTGGTCTGGGAAGATCCCACATTCTGTGAAGCAACTAAGCCCGTGCACCACAACTACCGAGCTTGCACTCTAGAGCCCGGGAGACACAACTACTGAGCCCTCACGCTGCGACGACTGAAGCCCACGCGCCTAGAACCCACGCCCCGCAACAAGAGAGGCCACCGCGATGAGAAGCCCACGCACTGCAACAAAGAGTAGCCCCCGCTCGCCGCAACTAGAGAAAGCCCGCACGCAGCAATGAAGACCCAGCCAAAAAATAAAAATTAAAAAAAAAAAAATTTAATTATAAAAAAAAGTGTATATGTGTCAGTCCCCATCTCCCAATTTCTCCCACCCTACCCCTTTCCCTCTTGGTATCCATACATTTGTTCTCTATGTCTGCGTCTCTATTTCTGCTTGGCAATTAAAGTATATACCATTTTTCTAGATTCCACATATTTTCTTTTTTTTTTTTTGGATATTTCTAGGCAGTGCTGTTTGTCAGAGTCTTTTCAAATTGTCACAAATCTCCAGAAAAATTTCCAATATATCTCTTGGAAAAAATCTGCCTCTTAGTGGGTGCTTGCAGTTCAAACCCATGTTGTGCAAGGGTCGACGGTACAGTCTGTCTGGAGAAGGCTGACCAGGGGGAGGCAGCTGTGTGGTGCTGCCTCTGGGTCCTGGGCGGCGGGCCCAGCTCCCTCATCCTGTCCAGCAGGACCTTGGTCACCACAGGTTCCGAGGGCCAAGCAAAATGCCTGGTGCACAGTGAGAACTCGAGAGGAACGACTGAACGAATGGCCAGGGTGAGACGTTGGGCCACAGCCCTGGAAACCGCAGTCCCCCGGAAGGGGTCTTTGGGATGCTGGGAGCAAATCGCTGTTGCTCAGAGCTGCCTCAGCGCCCACGGTTCCCGGGCTCCTCTGTAAAGCTGGGGCCAGCCCAGAACACGAGGGTTCTGAAGCAAGGCCGGTGAACGTGGACAGTGGGGACTAGGGGCTCCCGGCGAGCCCACAGCGGTGGGAAGAGCCAGCGTGGGGTGGGGGGCGGGGTATGGGTGACAGAGGCCAGGTCAGAGCCAGGACAGGCCGGAGGCCCGAGTCTGAAGGCTGAGGTGAGGCCGTGTGATCCGCACAGGCTGCCAAACCTTTCGCCGCAGAGCCCCAGCTTCCCACCTGCTAAACAGGGATAATTATCTGCCTTCTTCATGGGGTGCTTGTGAGATCAAAAAGCGAATGTGTGGGAAAGCGTTTTATAACCCGTAAAGAGCAGGCGATTTGTCAGCGTTTCCGCCCTCCCTCATTCCTCCTCCCGTCCTCCTTCCTTCTCGCTTCCATTAAATCCCCTCAGGCCTCGCCCCTCCTGCCCGCCCCGCCCTCTCGAGAGCAGCGCCTCTGACCCCCGCTGGGAGAGGCCTCTGCTTCTCCACCTTTCTCTCCCAATAGCAGCTCGGAGAAGCCCTGAGCCAGCACTGCAGTCGGCTGATCATGGCTCACCCACGGCAGCGCCTTCGTGCTTGGGGACCAGCCCCCCGAGGCTTCGGGGTCGCGGCCGGCGGGTGGGGTGAGGCCCCGCTCAGGCAGCCTGGCGGGGGCAGAACATCCCCGCGGGGCCACCTCAAAGGCAGGCGGGAGGTGCTGCTGGGGGTGTGGCTTCTGTCCCTGTGTCGGCCAAGGCTGGGCCCGCTGAGGCACCCGTCGGGGCCCGTGTGACCTGGATCACAGAGCCACCACCCTGGCCCCGGTTTGCCCACGTTTCAGAGACTCCCCTGAGGCCCTTCCCCGATCTGGAACTGCTGCCCTTGCCCTACTGCTGGGGCAAGTCCTGGACTGAGGGAAGGAGAACTCCCCGAATCAGGGCTTTCCTGCTCCTTCCTGGGTGGCATTGCCTCAGCAGGAGAGGAAGAATCTGGGCTCCCCTCCGGCTGCAGAGGAGCATCGTGGACCCCCTCCCTGCCCTGCTGGACCAGAATCCCCTCTATGTGGCAGACCACATAGAGGACCCACTGTGTGCCAGGCACTGTGTGCCAGGCACTGCCTCGCTCCCTGACCTCCCCAAAATGTGGGTAGCACCTGAGCCAGGTTGTGCCAGACACCAGAAGCAGACCCAGGACCGGGTCAGACTTGCAGAGATTTATTGGAAGGATGACGGGAGGGCGCTAGACGGGGAGGAGCCCTCAGTGATCAGCACCAAGAGGGGCCGGAGAGGAGGCTTTGACGGTGTCTTGGTCCCCTAGGCCCGCCCAGACCAAATGCCACGCACTGCGGGCTCCACAGCAGAAATCTGTTTGCTCACAGTTCTGGAGGCTACCAGTCCACGATCAACATGCTGGCAGTGCGGGTTTCTTCTGAGGCCTCTCTCCTTGGCTTGCAGACGGCCACCTTCTTGCTGTGTCCTCACATGGTTTTTCCTGTGTGCATGCATCTGCGTGCCCTAATCTCTTCTTATGAGGATACCAGTCAGATTGTATTAGGGCCCATGCTAATAACCTTATTTTAATTTAATCACCTCTTTTTTTTGTGGTACGTGGGCCTTTCACTGTTGCGGCCTCTCCCGTTGCGGAGCACAGGCTCCAGACGCGCAGGCTCAGCGGCCACGGCTCACGGGCCCAGCTGCTCCGCGGCATGTGGGATCTTCCCGGACCGGGGCACGAACCCGTGTCCCCTGCATCGGCAGGCGGACTCTCAACCACTGCGCCACCAGGGAAGCCCCCTGCTCTTAAACTTTTACCCACCAATTTTAACATCCATGAGTGAATTTTGCCTGCAGCAGTTGTTACTCTGATGTTTTCATGGTGGTCATCTATCACCAGTCTCCCATTCCTTCTACATTGATTAACTGGGATTCTTCTGTAAGGAATTGCGGTCACTTCTCTCCCACGTATTTACTTATCATTAGTTAGTTAGTCATTTCTATCCATATGGACTCATGGCTATTTATTTTGATTCTTTGGACTATAATCCAATATTAATTAGTTTATTGCTCATGTTGTTTCCAAATATTAAACACCTTTTAAAAACTTCAATTTGGGAAATGAAAATTAAAATACAGTGGGATATAGTGTTTTTCACCAATTAGACTGACTAAGATGAAAAAGCTAACATACAGGATAATAGTGAGATTAAGGGAAATGGTGCTCATATCAAGGTGGGATTGTACCACTTCTAAGGAGGGCAGTCTGGCAACACCAATTAGAATTAAAGTGCATATATCCTTAGGCTGAGCAATTTCACTTCCAGGAATTTCTCCTAGAGATACACTCTTACATAGGAAATTATGAAGGTACAAGGATGGTATTAGCAACATTGCTTATAATGTCAAAAGATTGGAAGCTGCAAAACTGACAGCCATTAGAAGACCGTTAGTAATTATGAGCTCTCCCATAAGGGAACACCACGTGGTGGTTATAATGAGGCAGGTTTGTAAGTACTGACATTAGGGATGATCCCCACGCAGTAAAGTTAAGTAAAAAGTCAAGATTTACAATGCATATATAGAATATTTTCAGGAAATTTTTCTTAAATTATTCATCTGGTGATTCTGTCCCCTTTATCTTCTTGCTTCTCTTTTTCTGGGGGAACCTGTGTTATTTGTAAGTGGTACCTCTTGGACTGGTCCTCTGATTTTCCAATCCTTTTTTGACTAGGCTTTATTTCTTTGTCTTTTACTTGACTTTCTAGAAAATTATTTCAATTTTATCTTCTAAACCTATGAAACGTCTTTAATGTAATTTTTAAAGTATAATTTACATAAAATAAAATGATAGATTTTAAATGTACAGCTTGATAAATTTTTATAAAGGTGTATATATCCACCACCCTAGAAGATGTGTATACATTTCCATCATCCTAGTAAAGTCTTACTGCCCCTTTCTAGCTGATCTCTTGCCCCTCCCCTCTCCCTTACAGAATCCCTTACAGAATCACTGTTCTGATTTCTATTAACCAAAATAAATTCCTAAAAGATTACCATGTAAAAATTAAAACCATAAAAATACTAGGAGGACATTCAAAGTGGGGAAAGGACTGCTTAAATAGAACATATTATAGCATTTTTTTAAACTAATACACTTTATTTTTTAGATCAGTCTTAGGTTCACAGAAAACCTGAGAAAAAAGTACAGTTTCCGATAAACCTCTCCTCCCTGCTCCCTCTCTCCCCTCCCTACCCTTCCTCACCATCAACAACCCTGCAGCAGTGTGGGACATTCATTACAATCAATGAACCAGCACTGACACATCAGCCAAAGTCCATATCAACCAAAGTCCATAGTTTATGTCAGGGTTCACTCTTAGTGTTGTGCATTCTGTGGGGTGGAACAAATGTGTCATGACACGTCTCCACAATTACAGTATCATTCAGAGTAGTTTCACCACTCTAAAAATCTCCTGTGTGCCCCATTTTCATTGTTACCCTCCCTCACAACCCTGGGCAACCACTGATCTTTTTAATGCCTCCATAGTTTTGCCTTTTCCAGGATGTCACATTAGTTGGAACCATACAGTATGTGGCCTTGTCAGACTGGCTTCTTTCACTTAGTAATATGCATTTAAGTTTCCTCCAAGTCTTTTCAGGGCTTGAGAGCTCATTTCTTATTAGTGCCGAATAATATTCCATTGTCTGGTTGTACCACACTTTATTCATCCATGGTGACCTGTAGTTTTGTGACTGAGTGTACAAGGGAGCCCTGGGTGTTGCCAACTCCTGTGTCTTTTCAAGGTTCTGCAGTGTAAACCAAGGTCTCCCAGCTTTCCTCACTGCTGGTGTAGGAACTGACTTTCCTGGGTCTCCTAATCAGTTACCACCAGTTCATGGGATTTCCAGTTTCCAAAATGTTGTTGGTATTTTCCTCTCTGGTTCCCTCTGTCCTTGTTGGTTTCTATTTTTGTGTTTGTTTCATCATTTCATTGTAGATTTCAGGAGGAAGTGAAGTTAGATGCATGAGTTCAATCCACCATCTCAACCCACAAGTGCTTCTAATATCTTTTACTTGTTTTTTAAAAAAATATTTATTTATTTAGTTGCATCACGTCTTAGTTGCAGCAGGCAGGCTCCTTAGTTGTGGCTCACAGGCTCCTTAGTTGCGGCTCACAGGCTCCTTAGTTGTGGCATGCGAACTCTTAGTTGCGGCAGGCATGTGGGATCTAGTTCCCTGACCAGGGATCGAACCTGAGCCCCCTGCATTGGGAGTAGGGAGTCTTAACCACTGCGCCACCAGGGAAGTCCCTCTTTTACTTACTTAATGAAGAACTGAATAAAATGATGTCCCGATTCTTCTTCTATGCTTATATGGCAAACCTAGCAGAATTTTAAAACATAAAGTTTGCCCCGAGTTGTAAAATATTATCCCAACATTGCTGAATTTTTAATGCTCTTGCTTCAAAATTCATGTTGAGTGTCGAAAAAAAGTCTTGCTTTGTCGTCATAGTGATTGTATGAAGTTTCTTAGAAACAACACATAGTACAGAAATTTCTCTTGTCTGAAAAGTAATGTTAATGTGGGGCTCAAAGAATTCTCCAGCACCTGCTGTATACCAGGCCTGACCCAGGACTGTCCAGTGAGGTTTCAGCACAGACAGAGCACTTCCGCTTGCCGCCTCAGTCCTGGGACAGGCCCAGCAGGGCCTCACTGCAGCTCCCTGCTCCAGGAAGTCCTGGCACAAAGCTTCCTGGCCACTTCCAGCCAGCCCTCCCGTCCAGCTGGACCTGTGGGACAGGTCTCCCGCTCAGCTTTGCCCACTTGACTCCTTCCCCTCCCTTGCTGCTGAGAACAGAATTCTGTAGTCACAGAAGCTTATGTGGAATCTCCACTTTGGGCCACTTTCCTCTGCGTTTTATTTATCCAGCTATTAAAATAACCTCAACGGCAACAACAAAACAAAGCCTCTTTCTGGGACGCATTCTATCAAGTGATTCTCAGCCGTTGATCGATACGTAGGCTCATGTGCTTGTGCAGATTTTTCTGTCTAGGAAGGAGGTTGGTGAGTGACAAGTGTCCCCACATTCTAGAGGAAGGAATGGGATGCATCACAGCAGCAGCGAAGAGAGGGGCCAGCTGGCTCGGCCAGCTTGTCCTGCCACCACCCCCGCCCACCCCACCCCCAGAGAGAGGATGCGCCGGGAAGGGCTGCCAGCCGGGGGCGGCGGGTGCTGCCGGTCTCTCCATGCATTCACCATCTTGTTAAATAACTACCCTAGGGAGTCAGCCCGTAACCCCAAAGCAGAGCTTTCTGCTAATATCTTGTCTAGACCTGCGGCAGAGGAGGCCTCTTCCTTCCCACTATGTCAAATCCAGGTGCGGAGCTCTGCAGGCTCAGGCACGCTGTGCAGAAGGATAAGGTAGAACCGACTTGGTGTCCACTCTCGCCGCTACTACATGGATGACAGTTGCTGGTGTCTTTCCATCAGGGGACGGGGTGAGGCAGCACAGGCAAGATGACCCCCTATGTTTGAACCAGGCTGTGAAAGAGGAATTGCCCACTTGGGAGGCATGGTAACCCTGACCATTAGTAAAACGCTCATCCAGGTTAGGGTCAAAATCTGGCAGCGGGATTAGCCACTTGGTCTCCCTGTGGAGGTGCCGGGAGTGGAGGGAGAGCTCGGGGGGGGGGCACCCTCCTGTGCTGTTGAGGCAAGAACACGGGAGAGGACGTAGATGTTCTTTCTTCCTACACGTGGCAGCATTCAGAAACGACCAAAGTCCAGCAGCAGGGGAACGGCTAGCTTACGGTATGTTTATGAAACAGAATCTTATATAGTTATTTAATAAAACGTCTTCTAAGAACTTGTATGCTATGTGATGTTGTGTGCACACTCACATATGCATATATAATTACAGAGGGAGAATGATAAATGTTAGTAAAGAATATATGTGTATATATATATATACTTAAATATGCACACATACATATACACCGAATTCAGTAATGATATATTCAAATTATATATTTCTGGAAATTCTTTAAAATGTTATCTGTGATTAGCTCTCTTGGTTTGGGGTATATGGGTAATTTTAATTTTTTTCTTTATTCCTTCCTGTATTTTCCATGTCTTCTGTAAGAAATAAATATTAGCTCTGTTTGATTTGCTCTTCCTAGAGAACCAGGGGGTGCTCCCTGAGAAGCCAGGACTCGGTGGGCTGTCCACCTGGACCCCAAAAAGCAATCTGAAAGGCAGGATGGTAGGGAAATGTCACAGCGGAAAGCCAGATAATCTTTCCAATGCCAGAAGAGGCCAGCAAGAGAGACAATGGGGCAAATTCAAAGAACCAGATGAGGTCTAAACGTCGGGGGTGGAGGTTGTAGCAGTGCCGTGGGCAGACAAGAGGGAAGCAGCAGGGCTTTATTGAGAGAGCCTGAGCCTCATGTACGGACAGGATTGGAGTCATTAGTGTGCCAATCCCACGGGGTCAAGCTTTACAATCACAGACGCACTGGAAAACACAGTCACGGTAGTGATAACATTGCCTTGGGTCACCTTCTCTATGTATGTCTCTGTTGCCTCTCTCAGCACGACAGGCTCCTCTGCCTGCTGCCTTATACAGGGCCGTATACAATCGTCTTGGCAAACCCTTCTGTAACCCCTGGGACCCACAATAGTGAGAACAGCAGAAGCCAGAGCCTCAAAGAGCCACAGCCTGGAGGGATCCAGGAAGCACAAGTTCAAGGTCACCAAGTCACCGGCAGAGAAGGGGAAGGCAGAGGCAGTAGCTGCAAGGGAAAGGCATGAGCCACCCAGGGCCGAGGAAGAGAGATGATCTGGGGAGTGGGCATCTTCCAGCTGGCAGCTCGGAGTCGGACTGCTGCAGTTTCCCTCTGCCCCGTGGTGGCCCAAGACTGATGTGGCCCAGGCACATAGGGCCACGTCACAACCCCTCTGACCTCCTTGGCCCCCCTCCTCCTGGCAACGGCTCTCACCCTTAAGTCCCAGTGTGGCCTTATTGCTGCTGGACTCCACCATTCCTCATGAGAATGATGTAAGAGCAGAGTCAGAATTTTCCAGACCTTGGAGACACATGCACCTTTTCTCTACACCTTTAAAAAAAAAATTATTTATTTACTTATTTGGTTGCGCCGGGTCTTAGTTCTGGCAGATGGGCTCCTTAGCTGCAGCTCGAGGGCTCCTTAGTTGAGGCACGCCAGTTCCTTAGTTGCGGCACGCATATGGGATCTAGGTCCCTGCCCAGGGATCAAACCCAGGCCCCCTGCTTTGGGAGCACAGAGTCTTAACCACTGCGCCACCAGAGAAGTCCCTTCTCTACACCTTTTGAAAGTCACTTTCTTTTAATTAATTAATTAACTTATTTATTTTTGGCTGTGTTGGGTCTTCGTTTCTGTGCGAGGGCTTTCTCTACTTGTGGCAAGCGGGGGGCCACTCTTCATCGCGGTGCGCGGGCCTCTCACTATCGTGGCCTCTCTTGTTGCGGAGCACAGGCTCCAGACGCGCAGGCTCAGTAGTTGTGGCTCACGGGCCTAGTTGCTCCGCGGCATGCGGGATCTTCCCAGACCAGGGCTTGAACCTGTGTCCCCTGCATTAGCCGGCAGGTTCTCAACCACTGCGCCACCAGGGGAGCCTGAAAACCACTTTCTTAAGGGTCCAGGATTCACATCTGGGTCGTGACTTTGTATCTTTGGCCACCCTGAAGGGGCCTCTCTCGCACATGCATGATACTGCTATTTCTTCTCTGCCACTGGTTAGTCCCTCCTGTTGGTCAAAATGGAGACCAGAGGTAGTTCCCTTTTGTCTCCTCTTCTAGAATACATGAGAGAGAATTGTCAAGTCAATTATTTATCAAGCCTTTGTGTCTTAAATTCTTAATTTTCATCTTTCAGTGAACGAGCTCGTCATCCAAATGCTGCGGCCGCTTCTTCTTCTTTAGGCCTCAGGCTCGGGGTTTGGAATCTCCAGCTGCCGTCCTGTGTTGTGTAATCTGGGTTGCCATGGAGCTGGAAATGGCTTGTAAATGATGAAATCCTGCGATTTCCCTGGTGCCTGAGAGAGAGGGTGTTACGTTATGCGTAGATTTGAGTCACGTGTTGGTTAAGCTGCTCGGTGACATCTAAGTTGTGATTTGGTTGTTTGTATCAGCTTCAGATCCTAATCTGATCACCCTCTTGACTCTGTCAATTGACTGAGATATAAGCAATTATTAAAGCAGCCGAATTCTAAGTTGCTGGGCGCTGCCCTTTTCTGGCCTGGTCATTCATTGCATTTACAAACTCTGGTGCCGCTGGGGAGTGAGCTGAGAAGTCCCTCTGGATTTCGGGCTGGTGACTGTAAATCTCCAGGAACTCATTTCCACCTGCTAAGCTCTTGTTCTGCTCCCCCAGCTCTTCTGCTTCTGCTCTTGACACCATTGTCAGCCCTGCTCAGCACACCTCCCCCTCAGACAGGGGGCAGCTAAACAGCCTCAGGAAAGGAGTGCTAGAGGACAAAATACCCCCTCTCCGACCTGTCACCTCTAAGCCAACTGGACAACCACTTGTCATAGACGTGTGTGTGTGTGTGTGTGTGTGTGTGTGTGTTTTAATATTTATTTATTTGGCTGCGCTGGGTCTTAGTTGCGGCATATGGGATCTAGTTCCCTGACCAAGTATCGAACTCGGGCCACCTGCGTTGGGAGCGTGGAGTCTTAACAGCTGGACCACCAGGGAAGTCCCTGTCATAGACATGCTTGTATGGACACGTTGGCGGCACCCTCATGCGTCCTTCTCTGGCTGTGCTCACAAAGCCATGGTCAAGGGTGTGGAACTTGGTGGCTTTATATTGGTATATAGGGGTTGCAATTGGCAACCCATCCTGCACCACATGGGACGGCATCTGAGGATTCTAAACCCCGAGCCTGAGGCCTAAAGAAGAAGAAGTGGCGCAGCATTTAGATGACAAGCTCGTCGTCTGCATTAAGTGATCTCACCCCTAGTCCAGGGTGATTGAATGAGATGCCTCACCCCTGCTGAGCGGATCGGACCCCCTAGCATTCCATCCAGAGCTTGAGTTAAATGGCCCCAGTGCTGTGTCAGGGGTTAGCACTCTTGTGGAGCCTCTCCACTCAGGTCCACTCTTGACGCCCCTCCCCCACACCCATTACACCCTTGCTTGTGCCCCTGGGGCTTGAAGGGTATGCCAGGTCCTCCTAGCATCTGCTTTGGGCAGGTCCCCGAGTACGTTCCAAGGGACTTGCCCCATCCACTTACTCCACTTTGGCCCTCCATGGTACTCTGCCACCCTCACCCCCTCCAGGATGCTCATCCTAGCTCTGGTCAGCTCTCATTAGCCAACTCCTGGCCCTACTCTTTCTTAAGGCCTAAGGGCTAGTAACCAGGGCCTTGGAGTGACTTGTACAAAGACCCAGAGGGAAGAGAGGGACCAACAGAAAAAAATGCATCCTCTGGGGAATGGCTCCTACCCACTGTGCCCCCTGGTTGGGTTCTTCTAGCTCTTCCTATTCATGACCAAAGAAAGGGGTGGCTCCAGTAGAGATGCCATCAGAGCTCTTATGATTCAGAATGGAGCTGTCCACCACTCACGTCATACATGTGCTGAGAATGGAGGTCTGGACACAGGCCCTCCCTAACCACAGGCAGGGCCCAGGGTGGGAGTGGGGATGGAGGCCCACATGCCATGTGTCACAATGTTTACAAATCATTAATCAAATCCCCCAAGTGATACATAAAAATATGTTCTATCCTCCTACCTCGACGAAGATACCTTCGTAATGAGAAAACAACAGAATACATCTATTTGTGAACTTGTGATGGCAAAATATCAAAGACAGCTGACTCTAATGATTATTGTAAATGTCTCGGTGCTTTGTTAATGCGCTGGTGATGTTTGTGTAAGTAGTAAAGGCATATAAAATTCATAAATTATTCTATATTTGTACCCCAATATTTATTTTTCTTTCTTGCATTATGGCAAAGTCACTATTTATGTTGTTATAGGCAACATTTTGGCATAACTTGTGTCCTGTTGACAGCAATGCCAAATTAGATGACTTTTATTGAGTCATTGTAATTCTTAGATAGTTTTTTCTCATTAATTTCAATTCAGCGAAACTTCAGGCAATGGAAGCAATAGCAAATGGAATTGTCAGTAAAATTATTAAAGCAATATTTAGATTCAGAAATGAAGCATGAATTTCATACACAACCCCATTACAATGTTTGCTTCTGATATATGACAAATTATCTTTATTGCAGGAAATATTACAACGTACTGAATTTTACCATATAGATTACTATCACTTGAATTGCCATTTTCCCCATCTCTTAAAGCAATATCTAGATCCGTAGAGTAACACAGCAAATAACTGGCATCATGCTTCACACATATTACATCGAGACCTACTTATGGACACATTTAAGTATAATATGAATCATGTAATGTTGCACAGTGTTCCTTAGCCACCATGTGCAACTACCGTGAAAACCATACTTATCTGTGAATATTTTCCAGTCGTGAATTAGAACATGAAGGGAAGGAAAAAAAGGCACATAGAGCTACCAGAAAATGATGCTTTTTTATGCAAGCATCTATTATGCTTTTTGAGGATTTGGCAAATTGATCAATCTGTCCTTCTCTTACCTAAGACCTCCCCCGGGCCAAATTCTGTCCATCTCCAATGTTGGTGGCAGCACAACCACAAATCTCCTGATTGATCAGACACAGACACCTTCTGTTCAAGGACAGAGGGCAAGAATTGTGGAAAAAGCTTCCCTTGAGCCTTGACAAGTATTAGTCCTGCATGCGGGTGTTTCCAGTGCTGAGCACAGGACCCCAGGTGGCCAAACACCAATGTGCTCTTTATCCGCGGGCTTTGTGTGTGTGTTTGTCAGGTATGAGGCACATGGAAGGGACCTTTCTTGCCTGGGTGTAAACATGGTGCTGTCCGGGAAAGACCCCTCTCTGGTGATGTAGAAGCAGCTCTGTTTCCTGCAGAGAGTGGAGTGACAGATACAAGGGAGCACCTGCCAGGTTCCAGGTTCCACCTGCTAAGCCCTTCCTCCCTCCCTCCCTCCCTCCTTCCTTCTTTGAAAAGGAACCACATGCAAATAGTAACAGATTGCAACCGCTGTGCCCTCAGGCCACCAGGACAGCACTGGAGAGGGGTACCCTGACCGGCAGGAGAAGGGTCAGCCTCAGGAGAACCAGGCTCCTGGGATCTTGTTAGCAAGAGAGACCTGGGGGCATTTGGCCTCTTGAGGTTTTCCGGGAATCCCAGATGAAGCTCAGATCCAAGGATGGTTTGTTCCTGTTGCTACTGCTGCCCACACTCTTGACTCTTCCCTCGGACTGCTGGGGCAGAGGAGGCAAAGGTTTATCATTTAAGACAATTTCAGAGCAGTGAACAAATTGAATTTAAGAAAAATTTCTGGGACACTAACCAGTTGCCTTGTAGGAGAAGACGGATGTCGTGATTGCCTAGTATGCCCTTTTGTTTCACGATACGTGACTTTCTCCGCGCCAGCTTCTCCTAGTGGTCAGGCCCAGCATAGCCTCCCTGTGCGCAGATTCCTTGTCTGTAAATGGGTGATGATGGCAGGGGGCTGCAGAAGTTCCACGAGCTGGCCTGGCCTCTGCGAGGGCGGCTCACACAGCACACACCTGGCAGCTCAGAGGCTGTTCCTTCATTTCCTCCTTCTCATGTAAATGAGGAAAAAAAGTGAAACCCAACCAAACCTATGTGCATATTGTGTGTGTGTATGGGTGTGCATACATGCATAAGTGTACATACTTTGCAGCCTATATTAGTTTCCTAAAGCTTCCGTAACAAATCACCACACACTGGTTTAACGCAGCAGGAATGTCTTCTCTCATTATTCTGGAGGCAGACAGTTGGAAACCAAGGTGCTGGCAGGACCGTGCTTCCTACAGTGGCTCTAGTCCTTGCCTCTTCCTAGCCTTTGGTGGTTGCCTGCGATCCTTGGTGTTGCTTGGCTTGCAGACATAGCACTAATCTCTGCCTCTGTTGTCACATGGTCTTCTTCCTTGTGTCTCCTCTGTCTCCTCTGTGTGTCCTCTCTTCTCCTTATAAGGACACCAGTCATGTAAGCTTTAGGGCCATCCTAATACAGTATGACCGCATCGTAACTGATTGAATCTACAAATATTTTATTTCCAAATAATGTCACATTCCTAGTTTCCAGATGGATGTGAATTTTGGGGGGACATTATTGAGCCTAATACACAGGGTTAGGACAGAAAGCTAAGATTCCATTGCGAGATGCATCCGAATTCAAAGACATTAAATGTGAAAAAAAGCACATCTTAAACTCCATAAAATATGGCATCTTACATACACACACAGACACACACACACACATAAAAGATTCAACGATGTAGATGGAAATTGCATTCTCAAAAACTGCCGTGATCGGACTTCCCTGGTGGCGCAGTGGTTAAAAATCCACCTGCCAACGCAGAGGACACGGGTTCGAGCCCTGGTCTGGGAGGATCCCACATGCTGCAGAGTAACTAAGCCCGTGCGCCACAGCTACTGAGGCTGCGCTCTAGAGCACGCGAGCCACAACTACTGAAGCCCATTCGCCTAGAGCCCGTGCTCAGCAACAAGAGAAGCCACCGCAGTAAGAAGCCTGCGCACCGCAACGAAGAGTAGCCCCCAGTCGCTGCAACTAGAGAAAGCCCGCGTGCAGCAACAAAGACTCAACGCAGCCAAAAATAAAAATCAAAAATTAAAAAAACTGTCGTGATCATCTTTTGGTGGAACCCCCAGTTGAGGGGCTTCAACTTTGATGGACTAGAGGACCTCATATTCTCCGGGACAGCTGAGTTTCTGGAAAAGGGTTTACTCAGGATGAATTTCCTATGTCAGATAATGGTTGTGAAAATGCTTTGCAAACAGTCAAATGTGGTACAAGTAACAGCTGATGGATACATGGGTTTACCCACTTTACGCCTCTTGGGAAAACTGTCCATTCCACGCCCACATTTGACAACAGTGGATTTTCACAGGTCACGATGGCAATTTCCTGAAAAAAATCCTTTTTCACTGGATAAAACAAAGGATGATTCCTCCTGGCTTCATGAACAGAAACCCTGTTTTTCATCAAGAGATCCAGCAGCCTCTTCTGGGTTAATTCATTTTAGAGCCCTTGGAGTGGGCTTCCCATGTGTAGGTTTCATGTAAGGAAGGAGGGGCTCTGATATAGGATTTTGCATATTGTTTTGTTAAAAACAAAGGACGGTGAGTCAATCATTTCAAAAGGAGTTGATAGAATTTTATGTCTGGAAGGGAATTTATATATGATCTTGTCTTACCCACTTATTTTATAAAAGAAGCTTAGAGAAAAGTGGCTGGTTGGCCCTTGGGCAGAGGAGTTGGAGGTGGAGTTTGGGCTTGAGGAGGAATTGAAGCAGCTTCTCTGAGGGACAGCCCCTCTCGTGTTTAGCTTCTCCATCATGCTGCTAAGGTAAGGCTGACATGCATTCTCCCATGTAGTCTTCACAACAACCCTACAAGGTAGGTGCCTTACTATTCCATTTTACAGACGAGTAAACAGAGGCTGCTTGATGCAACGTCTGGCTGCATATCATAAGCTGGTGTTAGGTGAGCCAGAGCCCAGGCTCTTGACCATCACACTGTCCTGTTGTCCAGGCAGAAACCGTGAAGGGAGAGTCAACAGCAGTCCCATTTCCTACTACTAAGAGATGAACCAGGGTACATGACAAACATCTATTTCCATAAAGTATATGATTTTTATCCTGGCTTTAAATGTCATGTTAAAAATTTGAAATGAAACAACGTCTTTATAAGTAAACTAAATGAATCAATCAAGAGCATGTTGGGAATTCCCTGGCAGTCCAGTCGTTAGGACTCCGAGCTTTCACTGCAGGGACCCAGTTCTCCCTGGTCGGAGAACTAAGATCCTGCAAGCTGTGTGGTGTGGTCGAAAGATAAAAAATTTAAAAATAAAGAGAATGTTTGTGGACTTAACAGAACTGGAGTGGGCATCACAGATTATCAAGAGGAAAGTTACGATGTTAAGGGCTGGAGGCATGATTGGGACAGTCCCATGAGGATAATGCCTCTCGTTCTGTCAATGTGGACGCCACAGTTCTGCCCTTCCTGCTCTCAGAGTAGCTGATTTTTATCATCTGACAATGTTGCATCCCAGGCTTTCATTTCAGCCTTGCCGTTGCACTAGATGGAGGTTCAATCTGGTACCAGCACGAGGTGCTGACTTACTGTTACTGAAAAACTAACCAGATCCCTGGGCTTTCAGAATGTCCTAATCAGAATTCAGAAAAAAAAAAAAAATCCAATCAATCACAGTGTTCTTTTGCACTTTCTAACTTTCTTCTGCCCTCCCTGCCGGCTGCTTACTGTTTAAAATCTAATGAGTCAAATCTAATGAGTAATGATTCTTACTGAGTGAAAGTGAGTAAGGAAACAATTTGGGGGAAGTACCTGTAGTGTGTAGGAATTATAAAACCATATTCCATGTGGAGATAATGTTTTCTATTGTATTCTGGACATTTTCTAGCCCTTAACTGAAACTATGTACAGAGCATTTTACTAAGATTTTGATACAACATCTCTTAAAATGTAAAAGTCTCTCCTATTTTTCCTTTTCTACTTTTCAATCTCTGGCCGACTTATGTTCAGATTAAAACAAAATTCTAAAGGTCCTTCTACAAAGCACAGACCAAAGCAGCAACTTGGAAAGGGGAATTATTTTGATTAATATTGGTAAACAACCTGGAAAAATCATTGCTATTAGCATGACTTTTTGTCATTCTGAAATAATACACTGAGACAAAATTTTAGAGCTGAGAGTGAATTTAGCAAGGCCACTGTCATTTTAAAGATCTCTCATGTGGTTATTTACACATTTGATATTTTTATTTACTGGGTATAACTAATCAGGCACGTATTTTTAAATAATGATGATAAAGTGAATATTCAAGGGAGCCACTAGGGTAATATGAACCAACCTCCTGCACTGGAGATTTTTGTAAGTATGATGCCAATGTCAGTTCTTAGTTTATTATCCAGTAAGCTGATTAGCTAGTACAGATTCAATTTGACCTCAAAATCTGCCAAGCACCAGAAGGCTGTCCCTTCAGCCTGCTGTTTCTTGTAGGGAACAGGGACAATTTCCTCGGGGAACGCACTTGAAACATTACTTTTAAACTAACCAGACTCCAGAGGGCTCATAAAAGTACGTTTGCCTTTTTATCTGCCCTTCCTTGGTTACCCTGCTGGGATTTCTCTCCCCATACCCAACAAAAGCCTACTCCAGGCTTTTTCTTTGTTTTGTTTTTTAACTTTCAGAGATACAGAAATATTTATGGATGAAATGATATGATGTCTGGGATTTACTTCAAAGTAATATGGGAAGTAGAGAAGCAGATAGGGATAAAATTGAAATAAGACTGGCCATGAGTTGGTAAGTGTTGAAGCTGGGGATGGGTCCTGGAGCTCATGATCATAATCCTGCAGGGAACATCCTGTACACACGTGGGAACTGCCCTCAGCTACCCACAAGAGGAACTGCTGGGCTTATATCCACTTACAGTTTTACTGAATACTATCAAATTGATCTGCAAAGTGCCTGAACAAAGTGACATTCCCCCCAGTCTCACCAAAACTTGAGAATTAACATTTTTATCAATCTGATTTTTTTAAAGTGATATATCTCCTCTTTGCTTTCATTTACATTATCCTAATCACTTTGAGCATATTTTCCACATTTTCTGGTTCTTCAGGTTTTTCCTGTGAATTGAGTGTTTCCTGTTGTTCCAGATGACAGATGAAATCACAGAGATTTCTCTTTCTTCTTCCCTCCAAGCAGTAATACGCAGCAGCCTGCTTGCGTTTGCCTATGAGAGCCAACTGTTCCATTTTCTAGAATTTTGCCAACTGGTTACCAAATATTGGCAGCTCAGCATTGGCCCTGGTGGGAATGTGTACACCACGGCAATCAGCAAACATTACACAGCAGGGCACCCATCCCCAGAGAGTTTGTTGTTACCTGATCACTACTGCCTCCAAGCATTTACATCTACACATGGCCTGGTTCAGAAGAGCATCAAGGTGAACCCGAGGCATGGATGATGGAGGGGTCCCTTGACTTGAAACTGGGACCAGGAAAGGCTTAATGGCTCTGTTTCCAGTACTCAGCATCCCTTGGTGGACATAGGCAGGGGTGGGGTGGGCAGTGCCTCAAGGGCATCTAGGAGAACCTGGCACTCCTGCAGCAAGGCGAGGTAGGCTTGGACACAGGTCCTGGGGTAGAGTCTCTTCCTTGGCCTCTTTCATTTCTGTGTCAGGTGTGGGACCCAGTGTAACATGAAAATATGGGGATCCTTGTTCAAAAGCAAGAAAAAAAGCCTTTCCTTTCTTCACCTGAGATTTCTCCATCTGTCATGGTGTTCTTTATTTGCTATTTAATGCCATGTTCTCTCGGACTTGAGGATATTTGCGGGGTGAATGCAGTATCCCAGTGTCGCCTGGGATCTTGCCTGGTGACTTGGCACATGGGTGTGCATGACCCACCCAGATGCCTGTGCCCAGGATGCCTCCCGGAGCAAGGGCAACTGTGGTCACTGCATCGCAGTACCGGAGTGGGCAGCTGAGCCCCCATTCTGGGGCGGGGGCAGGGAGGTGGTGGGTGGTGACAGCCTGGGTGAACCCAGGCTCTGATGCCCTGGTGCATATGCTCCGTTGACCCATCAAACTTCACTTACAAAACAGAAATTCAAAGATAAAATTACTAAGAAATAAATTCAAGAGAGCAAGCAACCGTGGAGCGCTGGACCCCAAGTATGGGACCTCCTGAGTGTGTGGCCCTTGGTGATGCCTCGGCTGCACGCTCTGAAGCTCACCCTGAGGCCAGGCAGCACCCAGGCCACCAAGTCCCTTTGCAGTTGAAGCCTCCCTGGGCTGGAGCTGTATGAACCTAGATGTTCTACCCACCATGGGGATTACAATCCACTTACAATCCAGTTAGAGAGCAGGTTTGTTTTCATAGTCCTCCTTTTTATAGTACACTGTATATTTATTGAGCAAATGCTATGGGCCGGGCACTCTGCTACATATAAGGGTTACAAACACAAAAAAAGCTCCCTGCCCTCATGGAGCTTACCATCTGGCACAGGACATAGGCAACTAATAAGAGGCATAAATTAAAAAAATATGGGCTTCCCTGGTGGCGCAGTGGTTGAGAGTCTGCCTGCCGATGCAGGGGACGCGGGTTCGTGCCCCGGTCCGGGAAGATCCCACATGCCGCGGAGCGGCTGGGCCCGTGAGCCATGGCCACTGAGCCTGCGCGTCCGGAGCCTGTGCTCCGCAACGGGAGAGGCCACAACATTGAGAGGCCCGCGTACCAAAAAAAAAAAAAAAAGTATGGAATGTTAGTGGTAGGTGGTAAGAAGAGAGATTGAAGAGGGAAACAAAGTGTCAGTAGGGGTGGCACAGACAGAGGATGGATGAATTAGAGTTAGAATTTTAGATGCTGGGGTTTGGGAAAGTGAGCAGGTTACCTCACCTGAGGTGAGGGAGAGAGAGACTAGGTAATACACTTGTCCTTCACTCTGTGTTCTCTTCCTTATAAATACTACCTCAGGACCAATCAGGGTCCTAAGGATTTGTAAGTGTTTTGCAACACCACCTTTTTAGTCAGAATTTGCTTGCATAACATTCAATTTTAGTAAAAGTCGTTTTAAACATTGGAAATGTCATATTAAAAATATGCTGGGACTTCCTTGGTGGTGCAGTGGTTAAGAATCCACCTGCCAATGCAGGGGACACGGGTTCGAGTCCTGGCCTGGGAAGATCCCACATGCCGCGGAGCAAGTAAGCCCGTGCCCCACAACTACTGAGCCTGCGAGCCACAACTACTGAAGCCTGCACACCTAGAGCCTGTGCTCCGCAGCAAGAGAAGCCACCGCAACGAGAAACTCGCACACCTTAACGAAGAGTAGCCCCCGCCCGCCACAATTAGAGAAAGCCCATGTGCAGCAACGAAGACCCAATGCAGCTGAAAATAAATAAATAAATTAAAAAGAAATATGCTGGTTAGAAACCCTTTTTTTCCCTGTAATCTTCAGGAACTCAGTTTTCTTTGAAGCAGATACTTCATTGACTGTCATATTTTTAGAGACTTGGGCAAGTTATCTTTGGCATCTCCTGACGATGAGGATTAGCATCATCCTGCAATGATATTTTCCCCCTCATTCTTTTGGTTGCTCAGCAGGGTTTCTTCTCACAAAAGCAGAGTGTTAAGTAATAAAAATGTAAAGCCACAGGATGAGGAGAAAGAAAAAGCAATTCCTCCACGTCAGGAAGTGAAGTGTTACTTTAACAGGGTATTTGAAAAAGAAAATCCCCAAATAACAATGGCTGAAATAAGACAGATGTATCTTTCCCATGTACAAGATGTCTGGGGTAAGGCTGTCCATGCACGGCCTGTGTAATGGCTCCAGGCCATCATCAGGGCTTCAGGCTCCCAACCTTCTGCCCTACCGTCCTCAAAATCACCTCATGGTTCAGGATGGCCATAGGAGATTCAGCCACCACATCCGTACCCTAGGAAGGAAGATAGATGAGCAGAGTGACCCATTCCCTGCCTTTTAAGGAAAATTTCCATAAAATCCCTCACAACACAACACTTATATATCTATATCTATATCTATACATCTATATCTATATCTATATCTATCTATCTATATATATATAAAATGTTCTATCCGTATATAACATTATAACATTATGGGCTGGAACTTAGTCACATGGCCACATCCAACTATAATGGAGACTTGGAAAATCAATAAAAACATTGAGCTGGGTAACAGTTTTGTTAGAAACTGACATTTTGTTGCTTGGGAGGTTGAAGAGAATAGATGTTGGGGAAAGTTTCTAGCAAATTCTGCCACACTCACCAGCTTCATTTTCTTTTTAAGTTAATGAAGGTTATAACTCTCAGGAAAATAAATCAATACCTAAGTCCCAGGGCCTTGAAAAGCTACATTCTTGGGTGTTCTCACCCTAACTTTTTAAAATTCAGATGAAAAACTCCAATGGGGAATTAGATTCTGTCATCTTTATTATTTTCGTATGTGTACTTCAATAGTCTACCATTTCACCTGCTTTGGAATTGCACAGATAAGCAGTCAAATGAAAGAAGATTTCACTGTTGTGCTTTATAGGACAAAATAATTTTTAAAAACTTGCTTTTGAGAAAGAAAATAATAGTACTGGGTCAATTGTTGTGGTATGAGTTTAAGTTCTGCACTATAAAGAAAATCTTTCCAAGTGGACATCTTATGTTTTTTTCTTTTTTTTCTGTTGAAAATGATTGCCAACAAAGAAAACATCTTCCTCTTGCTGACCAAATGCCAAAATGCAGTATCGGCTCAGGCGCTTCTTATACAGTATGAGTGGCTTTCTGATGGAAAGCTAATGTATTTTTGCTTAAAAAAATAAGGGAGGTCTATTTTGTGAGCCCTTAAGCAAGAATACGCCTTCCTCTTGAAGATCCATTTTCTTTCCTACTAATGGTGACAGACGTTGTCTGCCAGCACAGCCACACAAGAAAAACGTGATGTTTCAGTTCCAATGACTCTGGGCCACTACGATGTCAGTTTTCCTTTGTGCATGGTGATGCAGGGATTCGACCGCTAATATTTCATTCGTGTGGGGGGGTTTCCTTTATAATTAGAGAAGCTTTCAGGAATATTGTGTTAACACAAAGCTACATGTCATTTGTGAATCTCTCTGCTTTATTGAAATGTATTTATCATTGAGTTAGAGCTGGCTTCTTAACATAATTCTTTCCTACTTAATAATATAAAAGATTCCTTGTCTCTAATCCTGATTTCAGTGCTGGAAATCTTGCAGACTCAAAACTATCCCATCTGACAAAATCATAAAAGAAAAGTCTATTATATCTCCCAGCTGGGGAAATATAGTTTAATTGTTTAACGTATGAGGATGACTGGCATTAGATTCAATCTAAGCTCCAACAAATCTTCCCTTTTGTAATAAATCACTTCATTCCAAAGAGACACTGTGAAAGAGATAACCTATCAGTTTATGGACTTAAACTTTTTTCCTGTCGCTTTAAGAAGACTTTTCTTGATGATGCTCCATTATTTCACTGGAATGTTTCTGTACCACCTCTGACATCCATCTTTTCTGAGTTTTGCTATAGAATGGATTAGTATAATTCCTTTTTATTGGCATAAAAACATGTTGTAGTAGACAAAGGAAAATTCAGATTTTCTCAAAATACATTATCTTTGGGTGGCGTAGTCTTTACTTAGGCAAAGGGATTCAAAATGGCAATAGTTGTTGCCTCCAAGTAAAGCTCTGGAAATATCCATTCTTTTACTTTTGTTCTACTGGAATTTCTGTTGGCTGGAGAACCTCCATTTGCCCCTCCAGACCTGTTATCCCCTTGCTCTGTGCCCCTGGGGCAGACTGACCTATAGGGACTGCTTCAGTGTCTGCCTAGCCTATGGTCACCAGCTTGGTTTGGCCAGTGGGAGGTCCTGGCAGAGACTGGAGGGAGGACAGAGGGCTCAGGATGTTTACTCTGGCTTGTTCTCTAGCTCCTGCCAGGTGGCCCTCTCTACAACAACTCCTCTCTCTCCAGGATTTGGTAATGGCTGTCAGTTATTGCCAGCTCAGGGCTGTTTCACCATCCTTGTTGGTTTTCTTCTGCCCACGCCTGTGTAAAGAATTGCAATGTTCCCATTTGTGTGTGCTATGTATTTCTGCCTGGGACACCGATATGCAAGTCTTCCTATGACAACCTCTATGGCGAGAGTGGTTATTTGGCCTCAGACTTGTTTTTGGAAATGTTTTCATCATGAATAGAATTTACAGCAAGGCTGTGGGCCATTTAAGCACTCCCTGCTGTTTGTTTTTCACTACTAGAGTTGTAAATTGTTTACATTCTCACAGAACGTAAAAGAGGAAGGTTGCAGTTTTGCAAGGTATATGTACAATTCAACCAGTTCTCGAGCCGGGCTGCTGACATCTTGCTAGAGCTCCCAGAGGCTTGTCAAGTGATGGTGTTACCACCGTGGCCCAGGATCAGATGAATGTGGTACCGAGTGGGCCCTCATCTTGGCAGTATCTTCTTTCCTGGACCCACCTGTGCTGCAGGGAGCATGGACGCCTGCTAATTCCCTTACCTGCTTGCTTCCTTACCCCATTACCCTCCTGAGTGCTGACTCTAACACTTCAAGAGAACTCAGGCAAAGTTCCTGAAACAAAGTGCTCTGAAGCTGATGCTAATCACCTGTCCTAAAAGGTGGGGTGAGAAATTCACCCATTTTGAGCACAGTCTTTTTTCAGGTTCATCACCGAAAGAGTTTGGCTTCAAGTTGGTTACTTACGCTATTTCTCTTTTTCCCCATAATTGGGATGGATGACTCTTATTTTGTGAGTGTGATGAGGTCAGTAAATTGTGATCTTCTGATAAATTCTATTAGCAAAGACCACTTCTTGAAAAAACAAATCATAAAATTAGAGAAGGCATTGATATTTAGGCTTATTCCACACATCTTTTTATAGAAACATCTGTAAGTTGTGTGTATTCTGGGTCCCAGATAGATAGATGGAAAAACCTGGGGAAAGGGTCACTGGGTTACATTGACATTGAGAGCCTGTGTCCTGATTCCTAAAAAGAAAGTCCTGTAACTTCTCTGTTCCTTGGCTTTCCCTTCAATCATTGGAGGTAACACCTACCTGACAAAACTGATAAGAATACAATGAGATAGAGGATAGTAAAGTGCTTTGAAAATTTAAAGATTCTAAAAACACCAATTATTGTTGTTGTCTAAAAATATATAGTCTAAAACAGTGGTTTTTAACCTTTTTGGGTGATTAATGCCTTTAGAGACTTGACGAAAGCTACAGACCCTCTCTCCAGAAAAGTACAAGCCATCGGAGGATTTTCTTTTACAATTTCCAGGCATCTACGGATCTTCTGAAGCCCATCAATCCTTGGAAAAATTTCATAAAATACATCTTATTTTCTTTTTAAAGATTGCTAAATGCAAAAGTTAATGTGTTAGATATGATTTTCATCAGCATTCATTTATAACACTTGACATTTAAAATTCTTCACAAGATATATATAAATTACAAACCAAAAGAAAAAGAATCAAAAGGAAGTATCAAACTATTCTTAGTTCTTGAACAAAATTTAAATGCATTAGGTTATTGAACTAGAATAATGATGGTTGAAAAGATCCTGAAGTATAAAATCAAGAAAGCTAAGTTAATTAATTCATTCAATAAATATTTCTTGAGCACCTGTATGTGTCAAGGGACATTCTAAGTGCTCAGGATACCCTAGTGAATCACACAGTCAGGATATCTAAAATACAGAGGTGGTACCTTCTGTTCATTGCTAAAGCTGTTAAAACTCCAGGTAATGTATGAATCCTGGCAGCTAATGAGTTCATTAGTTACACAATTCATGCTTTACTCCTTGTGTGGAACAACTGAATAATTTTGTATTGGTCATAAAACTACATTTCTGTCTGGTCAGCCCTCTCTTAACATTTAGTTTGCATGTTTTAAATTTATAGCTTGGGACTTCCCTGGTGGTGCAGTGATTAAGAACCTGCCTGCCAATACAGGGGACACGGGTTTGATTCCTGGTCCGGGAAGATCTCACATGCCGCGGAGCAACTAAGCCCGTGCACCACAACTACTGAGCCCATGCGCCTAGAGCCCGTGCTCTGCAACAAGAGAAGCCACCGCAATGAGAAGCCCGCGCACTGCGACATAGAGTAGCCCCTGCTCGAAGCAACTAGAGAAAGCCTGTGCGCAACAACGAAGACCCTATGCAGCCAAAAATAAATAAATAAAAATAAAATAAAAATTAAAAAAATAAATTTATAGCTACTATAAATCTTCCACATTGAAGGTAACAAAATATTGTGTACTTAATGGTTTTATCCCAGGTTTGAAGCTACCACACAGATTACTGTCTTTGGTCCACAGTTAGAATTTACATATTGTTTTTGAAGCAAATGAAATCATTTGCATGAATCACTCTAATTAACTTGAGAAATACCTGAATGACATGAATACTTTCAAATATTTTGAAATATTTTTAGACTATGTGTCTCTGAAATGACTGGAAGGAAAGGAATGAAAAGTATTGTGGCCTTCCTAACTTTGTGGGTTATTTATCATTTTAGTGTTTGGCAAAAAGGCAGAATATTTTCAATTCCATGAGCATTATATAATAAGACATGTAGTAAAGTATTAGAAACTAGGTCAGACTGTTTTTTTTCCTGTGTGTGAGAGTTTGTGTATGTGTGTGTGGGTGTATGTGCGTGTGTTGGGGGTAGTAGTGGAGGTGTCACCTTGTCAGCACTGAAATGGGAAGAGGTGTATTTATTAAAAACAATAAATGGAGTAAATATCCCTTTTGAGGTTGTTCACATGGGGTTAGGTTTAAAGAATATTTGGGGTTGACTGGGTATCAGCCCTACTTTTCACTTTTTCAGGGTTTCCTAGTTGAGACATTTTATCTCTCACTGAGTCACCCATCTTTCCCACTACCTCCTGCCTCTTTTTTTCTTCTCTCCTTGCTCAGCTAATCATATTTACCTGCAAAACGCACCCTTATTTCCCATTCCTACTTTCCAAGGGAATTGCATCACTTGCTACCCTGTGCTCTGTATTGCAACATTAGTAATCTGATTTTCTTACATGAAATTTGCCTTTTTGTCCTGAGAAATGAACAAAATCCAACCTTCCACTACTTAGATTAGGGTCTCAATCTTTGTGTCTGTGTTGTGGTCGCTTTGGAATAATTTTTTAAGTGCATAAAATGAATGAGATTATAAGGACACCAATTAAATTGAAATATAGTTCTCAAAATATTTAAAAATCTATAATATTCATTTAAGTACTTTCAAAATAACACATGATATAACAACTTAGTGGCAGGTCTAACGGCCACAATGATTTTGTAGTCATGATGAAGATAAGCCATATTTTGAGATAGCTACAACTGTAATGTGTTCTAATAAATCTGTGATTTCTGTGGGTGCCAAAGCCACCAGGTCTGTTCATATTTCTGTGGTTTGTTGACTGTGTTGATAATTGATGTAAATGCTACATTTCAGTTAAAAGTTAGTGGAAATAAAGACGTAGTTTTTCCTATCTAAGTTCACAGACCCCTAGAGGGTATGGAGACCCCAGATTAAGTACTGTCCCCCACTAGACTGCAAGCCCCCTGATGCAGAGACAGGCTTTTGTTTTTGTCCCTGCACAGCCAGCACTTAGCACAGTGTCTGACATAGAATAATTCCTCAACAAACATCTGAATTAAGTGAAACGCAAAGCAAGGAAACCAATTTAGGATTATTGCCAGGGCTCGTCACCTCTTATCTCAGTGAATCTTCAGTTAACTGCCAGGGAAATATTACCTTTCTCAGACGAGGAAACTGGGACTCAGAGGATAGCTATGCGGCAGAGCAGAATTTAAACTCAGGTCTGTTTGACTCCAAAGTCCGAGTCGTTTCCACCTCATATTGTTGCCTCTTACAAACTTGTCTGGGTCCAGAGAATAACACAGATGAGGTTATTTCAGATAGTTGTTGTCTCCAAACTTCTTAAAAAGACTCAGTAGAATTTCAACAATTCTCTCATAACTCAGCAAGTCTACTTTATGGGGATATCTTGTTGAAGTTTTGTGACAATGTCTTAATCTATATGATCTTGTTACTATGAGCATAAATTCTTACCCATCCAGGCAAGACTGTCCTAGAACAGACCAGGACTTGAGTAAGTCAAGCAAGCTGTATTCTGTCTGATGCCTTAACACCCATACTTTGCCCTTCCGTGAGATTTTGTCCCAGGCAGGTTTGCGGTTGGGTTGGCCTCAGTGGGGGTCACAGGAGGATCCTACATTCCACAAAACAGTGGCATTTATGCACAAGAATGGATCAGGCAACATTATCATTTTTTTTTTTTTTTGGCTGTGATGGGTCTTCATTGCTGTGCGCGGGCTTTCTCTAGTTGCAGCGAGCAGGGGCTACTCTTCATTGTAGTGCGGTGGCTTCTCTTGTTGCGGATCACAGGCTCTAGGCATGTGGGCTCAGTAGTTGTGGCGCATGGGCTTAGTTGCTCCGTGGCATGTGGGATCTTCCCGGACCAGGCCTCGAACCTGTGTCCCCTGCATTGGCAGGTGGATTCTTAACCACTGCACCACCAGGGAAGCCTGCAATATTATCATATTGCATTTTCTGCTGCAAAGAGGTTTTTCCACGGAGGAATCATGTATAATCATGTACAGTAAGTGGAAGATATTTTGTAGTTTATAGAACTGACATTTTCTGCAATACAGCTGAGAATTTGTTCTCATAACAAGTGAAGTTTCTAGCCTTTCTTTTGAGGGAAGCTCACCAATTTTGTACAACTTGCTTCATAAAAGCACAGATTCCCCCAGCAGTCCCTGGGAAAGCTGGACCTGTCGTCATCTCCTTCAGCTAAGTGCCTTTAACTTCCCTGATTTGGAAATGTCCGCCTCTAGGTTGCCTCTGCCATCTGGCCCCCCTGTTCCAGGCCTGACTCTGGGCTGCTGAACCATGTTGGGAAAAGTGACTCCTTTTGCTTTTCTTTCTTCACTCTTCTTGGTTTGCTTCCCCACAACCTTTGTCCCAAAGTCCCTCTGTTATCCTCCAGCTCCCAGCCCAGCCCTTAGCAGGTGACCCGCACTTGACTCCCCCAGGAGGAGAAAGGGTATGAAGTCCACTCCATCACCTGTTCTCCCATCAGAATTTCTCTGCAACTCTATTTTTCACATCTTCCTTTTCTCCTGTTTCTGGGAGAGAAAGCGCCCCCTCCCCATTCCCTTAGCTAGCTAAGACGCATCAGTCCACTCTGGATTACCTGCCTCCTGGATTTCAATCCTTTATTTTTTCCCCTCTCCATCCTCTCTCCTCTGTTTATAAAAGTGCTCAGATATGCTCATTTTAAAAAGTGTGTAAAAGAAAACAAAACCTTTCCCTCATTCGTGTTATTACTCCCTGTGTCTATTCTTATATCTCCTGCCTTCCCTTCCTTGCCAAACGCCTTGGACTGGTCTGTAATCACTGCTTCAAAGCCCACACATGCCTTCAGCTTTCGGAATCTGGCTTCTGTCTCCACCATCCTACTGAGACCTGTTCTCTGGAAGGTCACTAAGACTCTTGTTTGTCAAATCCAGCGACCTTTTCTCTGTTCTAATTCCTAAGTCTGTGGAATCTGACACTGTTTGTTACCATATTCTTGAGGCTTACCACCCCCTGGGCTCCCAGAACACCTTTTCATTTCCTGGCTTTCTGACCCATCTTTTTCTCTTCCTTTGGGAGTTTCTCTTTTTCTATCCCACTCCTGTGGCTTCAGTGGCAACTTCTACATTAGATAACTCTCTGATGTTTATCTCCAGGTCCAGCCTATCAAATTTTTAGCATTTCCCCCTGCTTACTGCACATCTCCTCCTGAGACCAGCATCTCAACATACCTCGTCCAGCGGTCAACATCGCCTCTTATTTAGTTCCTCTCCTGTGCTTTGATTCTGACTTTCAATTCTTTCATCTGCCCCAGATTCAGACACCAGAAAACCCTGAAGTTCTATGGTCACCCTATTTCACTTCTGACCCCTCCTTTCCATTCCCACAGCTACTTTGGTTTTGGGTTCTTGACTCTTAATTGGTTTCTCTTTCCCTGATTCTAGTTCTACCCTGGTTTGTCCCACAGGTATTCCAGGTTAAGGTATAAGTACTGGCTCTTGCCTGCTCAGAACCATTCCATGGCTTTCTACTAGTGAAGGAATTAAGTACAGAGCCACAGTTTGGCATTCAAGACCTTCACAGCAAGGCAGGAAAAGTAAAATGGGATTTTATCTTCTCTAGGTAGTTTGAAAAACACCTGAAATAAAACTCCAAACAAACTAGTTGTCAACAAAACTATAATGTCCCTACACTTTAGTAAAAGGGTTGTAAGAAAAAGAACATTCTTTTTTGCAACAGTGGATACTTTTTTCCCAAATGAAATATTTCTCAGAAATATATGTAAGGAGAATAATGTATTCTCTGTGCCAAACAGCACGAATTAGATCCTTCTTTGTGACAGTGCTGTCTGCTGCATTTGCTGACATCCTTTTTACTCAAATGTGGTGCATTGGGAAGGAGATTTGACTGGGGAATCAAGAGCTTTGTGTTCTAATTTTAGACCTAGATGGTCTGGCTTTTGGTAAGGCACTTAAAATCACTAAGGCATTAGTTTCCACACCTGCAAACTGTTGGTAAGTCACTTAAAATCTCTAGGCATTAGTTCACACATCTGCAAACTGCGGGCCTGGGACAATGTCAATATCTGGCTGCACATTACAATCACCTGGGGAGTGTGTTTAAAACCTAGCCAATGCAAACTCTCCTCCTGGGGATGGTTTCAGTAGGTCTGGGTAGGGCCCAGATAGGTATATTTTGAAAAGCTCCTCATGTGTAGCCAGGGCTGAGAACCACTGGCTTGGTAACAAGTGCCTTTTCAGCCTTACCATAGAGTCACTTTTGGATTTGCTCTTCCTCTCAATTACAAGATGGTTTTCGTTTGAATTTACTCAGCACATTCCACCTCCTATTGTCATTATGGTTATTTTTGTCTCGTCTGCTTTCCTATGCTGTAGTTCCCACAAACACAGAATGTGTCTTACTCATCTCTGTGTGCTTTATTCCTTGACACATGGATTTTAAGTTTGCTAAACTTCATGAAGAGTTAACAAGCTTACTTAAACAATATCTCTTTTCCTTAACAAAATGAATTACAACTCAAACTAAACAAAAACACCTGATTCTGTGGTTCTTGGTAACTTGCTGGTGAGCTTCAGGAAGGGCAAGCTGGAGGTTCTCAGAGGCTCTTAAAACATTTTCAAAGTGAAATGTTGGTGGAACCATTTGTTCTTACATAATAACGTGGTTTAATTTTATCTACAATTGTGTTAATTATATGTTTGAGAATGTGTGTTAAGTTTTGTAGGCAAATGACTGTTGCAGTTTAAACTCTGTTGATGAGTCCTTGAGCAAATAATGTTGCTCCGGGAAGGTGGTGGTTATTAAAACTCTCGACATCACAGGAATGGCTGCAAGTGTAAAATATACCACTGATTAGGAAAGAGGTTGTTGATGAGAGGAAGCTATATCAGGTATTTCTCTTCAGTGGCCATGGTGAAGCTATGAGAATACCAGGCATAGTTTTACTAAATGAAGTCACCATCCGAGTTTTAAAAATCGAGTTAAACTCTGAATAATACATTCTTTCTGTTGAAGCTGAGGCGTCCGAAACTTCAGACGCCTCAGTGCTTTTTGACAGTGCTAAGAAGTTTACAACTTTTAAAGACTCTCTGTGTTTTTACGGTCATTCGAATTCTTGAAATAAAATTTGCAGTATGAAAAATGCAAGGCAAAGTCTCATTGAGAAAAGCAAACCTCCCCAGCCTGAAAAATATGACATACTCATGGGGTTTTAGTAATTGGGTAAATGATTTAGACTACTTGGCTATATTTACATTAAAAAAAGAAATATATGAAACATCACCATATAACATATTCTCTTTGGAACTTTGGCTCAGGTAATTCTCCCGGCAGTTTTTTCCCCCCCATGGCTATAATTTAATCTCTCCCTTACATTTACAATTTACAGTAAAAGCAAACCATTAGAAAATTAGGTTTACCCAATACTAGAGCTAGGAAGTAGTAAAAGAGAGCGAAAAGCAAAGTATCCATGGCTTTTTAAAAAATTAATTTTATTGAGATATAATTGGCATACAACTCTATGGCTTTTCATCATGAATATATGCATGTACTTAGGTAATACATACATTATAAATTTACACATTCACAAATATAAATGGATAGCTGCCTCGAAGACAGGAATAAAAAAAGACATTGTAAAAAAAAAATATGAAAATGCAATTGTCTCAACCTAAACATTTATCTTCCCTGGTGTCTTATCAAGAGCTTGAAGCTGTATAAGAAAAAGTGATGCAGAATCTGTCACTAAGTAGTTCACTTGGTGAGACTTGGGAGTTGACTTAGAAGTCGGCTGTAAGAGCAACCGAGACCGTTCACTAGGAGCTGGGTAGCCACAAGAACGTCCTCCCGGCCGCCCCGGCTGCGTCCCCGTGCCCCGCGCACGCCGCGCCGTCGCCTCCCGGCGTGCCCCGCACGTCGCCGAAGTCCCGCAGCCCCAGCCAACCGGCCGCCGCACAGGGGGCGGGACCCGGGGGCCGGCGCGCGCCGCCGCCTCACAATCGGGGCCCGGCGCCGGCGTGACGTCCCCCTTCCGCGGCCCGCCTTCTGCGCCCGGAAAGAGGCGGCCGACCATTGGCTGCGCCGCTGGCGGCCTCGGGGCCAATGACACGGCGACGAGCGGCGGGGTCTGGCCTTGACGTTGTGCTGCTTGCCGTGGGGTTTTTTTGGCTCCGGGGCCCCTCACCGCCGCCATTAGGAGCCCGCTGCTCCCGAGGCCACCCCCCCTCCTCTCTCCCCCTCCCCCCCTGTGTCCCCCCGCCTCCGTGCCTGCTCTCCGCCCCTCTGCCCCCGCCTCCGGCAGCGGGAGTCGCGCGCGGGCCCGCGGTGACCATGTCCTGACTGAGGGGAGAGGGCGGAGGCGGCAGCAGCGGGGCGGGCGGCGGCGCGGAGGGAGGCGGAGAGGGGCCGGGCTCGGCTCGTCGCCGCGGGCTGCTCGGGGAGTCGCTGCCGCCGCCGCGGCCGCCGGGCGCCGAGCGTCGGACGGGGAGGAGGAGCAGGAGCTGGAGGAAGAGCCACCGCCGCCGCCAGGTAACCGGGCCCCGGGAGGGCGCCCCGCTGCAGGCCCCTCGCGGCTCCGCCGCGGCCTGCCCGGGCCCCTCGCTCCCTGATGGCGCCCAGGCCGCTGGGTCTCCCGGGCCGTCCGCCAGCGACCCCCGGGTAGGCGTTGCAGGCGAGGAGAGGGGAGGCGGCAAGGTCTGGCTCCTCCGCGCTTCCATCTTGGGCTTTCCCGATGCGGGGACAGGCCCGGGGCTGTGGGAGGGTGGGTCCGCTCGGCTTGTTTACCGACCATGGATTAGCCGCGGCTGGACGCGCCGCCTGCCTTGCCACCTCTCTTCCGCCAGATGACCCCCCTTCCCCCCGACTTCTTTTCCTGCCACCTCCGGGCTGGGGAGTGGGGTTTCTCTCGCGCTCTGCGGTAGGCCCTAAATACTTGGGTCCATCGCCACAAGTTGGTACTGGGCCCCAAACTTCGGTCCCTTGGCCGCTTCCTCTTCGCCTCCCGTGGTGGCCTTCCGTTGTTGCCTTTTCTGTCCTAGAAAGATGGGGGGCGACGGGGGTGGGCTGGGGAGGAGGAGCTGGAACTCGTGGCAAGATCGTCTAGCTCTCTCGCTCGCGATAACGATGGTTCCGTGCAACTCCCTATTATTTTCTCCGCTGTGGTTTGGTGTGGGTCGTTTCACAGACAAAAGGACTGTAATGAATACTTGCGTTAAGCACAAGGGACCAGCAGTTTAGGTTCAGCCTGGAAGTTTGAACCGGCCCATTATCTTTGAGATAACACTGGTGTTTTGAAACTCTGGCTGAGAATTTGGTATTTCAGTCAATTGATTCCATAACTCCGTAGGCTATGAGGTTAAACGCCGTCCCCTCTATCCAATATTTTGGTCTGTTTGCTCACCGTATGATCTGTTATGTTGTTGTCAATAAATTTAATGTACAGTTGAAGAGAAATCTTTACCTCATGGAAACGTTATATAATGAGTGTTTTTTCTAAAGTCTCTTTTTAGTTGACTTCTTTATCACTTGTGCGACCTCAAGGGTACCCATGTTTTGATCAAACGTGGATGACTCAGTATTCAAACCATAAGCCAGGGGAAACCATAAGGAATATTGATCTTGGGTTGTGCCAGGGGTCTTAGGAAAGTCATTAAACTAGGTTTGTGAAAAATTAAGCTGGATCTCTCCTCCTGGTTATTAATATTATTAATTAAATGAGGCAGTTGTAAAGAAATCTAGAATCCTGATTCTCCCTTGATTTCTGGATCTTATGATATGCAGTCACCTTCTTATACTAAAGTTTCATAACATTGTTTTTATAGGCTGTCGGGGACTGAGAGGACAGTAATGGCACATTTTAATCTTTGGGGAGGATATTATTTGAATGTCATGAGGGATTTTTATTTCTGTTGATGTTTCAGCACCTTTTGTTAATGCTTCAGAACATTGAGACACCCATTTATTTACTCTTGAAATGTGCTTGGGTTAGTATGATGAACTCATTCATGGTAGCTTATGGCCTTGATCCAGCTCTGTGTGCTGATAAGGGTTTGGCATATTGCATTTAAAGTCAGAGGATTAGCATAGTTTTGGAACTCATGATCCAGATGTAGGATATTTGAGGTAAATTGCCTCCTGTGTGTAACTGATATAGTGAGAGCTCTTCAATGTGCTTTATACTTATATCGCTTTTATAGTAGATGGAGGCTTTAAATAAATGGGAGCTGCAAAAGTAGACCACTGTAGCTTTTTATTTAACTTGGTTCAGCGTTATTATTTGAGCATTGCTGCTCACTTCCCTCCTTCCCCAATAATAAGCTTTTGCACCTGGGCTTTGAATACGTTTTCTCCCAGTGATGTGTTTCACCTGGACTATTTGTGCTCCGCTAATGCCTTGGGTAAATAATATCTTGCACATTTTAACACTCACCTTCTCACATCACAACATAAAAAGTTCCGGAACTCTCCTTGTTACATGCAAAGTAAGGTTTAAGCTCCTTGGTGTGGTTTTCAGGTTTCTCTGTAATCTGGCCCTGATCCATTCTTCAGTCTTAACTCATTTCTTCCCTTTGTGAATCTTTAGTTCCAGCCAAACTAACTTGTTTGTTGTTCCTGTGAAGTTCCTCCTCTTGGCCTTTCTTTGTGCCTTTCTTTCTGTTTGAAACTCTTTTCTGCTTGTATTCACGGATACTCCCTTTACTCTGGGCCCAGTCTCTTGAGAAGCCTTTTTGACTAGTTCAACCCCAAGGGATCTATTCATACCTCTCCTGTGTGGGACTGTTTTCTTCTTTTTTTTTTTCTTAGCATATGCTAGCCTGGATTTCAGTTTTTTAATGTCTTTATTCGGCTTCCCAGTTAGATTTTTAAGACCTTTGAGGAGTGGGTATGAATCCTAAACCATGTATCTGTGGAGACCATATATTAAGCACTGAAAATATGAATACGTTGACAAAGTATTTTGGTTATAGAATTGTTCTAGAATATGAAGTTTGTACTCCTCTGAGTATTGGAGTTGCTGATTTCAAAGTTGGACTTTGATGGGTTTTTAAAAAAAATTTATTTATTTTATTTATTTATTTTTGGCTGCGTTGGGTCTTCGTTGCTGCGCCCAGGCTTTCTAGTTGTGGCGAGCAGGGGCTACTCTTTGTTGCGGTGCGTGGGCTTCTCATTGTGGTGGCTTCTCTTGTTGCGGAGCACGGGCTATAGGCGTGTGGGCTTCAGTAGTTGTGGCACGCGGGCTTAGTAGCGGCTCGCGGGCTCTAGAGCGCAGGCTCAGTAGTTGTGGCACACAGACTTAGTTGCTCCGTGGCATGTGGGATCTTCCCGGACCAGGGCTCGAACCCGTGTCCCCTGCATTGGCAGGCGGATTCTTAACCACTGCGCCACCAGGGAAGCCCGGGCTTTGATGACTTAATGAGACAAAATATTTGAAACCATGGCTGTCTCTAAAAAGTTTTTTTTGGCCAGTATGTTTATATCTATTATCAGCATGGTTCTCTTCCTGTAGAGGATGCTCAACATTTTGTTAATGGTATAAGTACTACAGATCTGTAGTTTACTTCAGATTTGAGTTTGGGGCGGTTACTTTGGTTTGAGTTTGGCACCAGTGGCACTGTTGTCATGCCATATTTGTACATAGGTAACATTTAGCATCATGGGCAGGAGACAGTAATCTGTAGTCTCAGTTTGCATCCTTAACCTCAGATGTTGGCAGCATGTGTCATTGATCATGAGGCAGATGAGACTCAGGAGAATGTGTGATTCACTGCTACCTGTCAACACTGTTGGAAGAAACACAAACAAGCCCATCCATAGTATTTTTGTATCCCAAGGATAATTACGTGTAATTATGTAGCACATGGGTGGTTGCTGATGTAGTTGGAGAACAGGTGTGTACGTTCCTCTTGTGTTGTATGTGTGAGTGAGAGGCCTGATGTTTTATGGATACATAGTCTCCTAGCAGTAAATCATCTTGATTTATCCACTGCATCTTTGTGGAAACTTGTGTTCTTCCTCCAGTTCATCAAAATATTTTTTTTCTCCTGAAATTGACTGGTTTTTAGAAACTAGTTTACATAAAAACTTTTTTTTAAGCTTCAGAAACCTTTTTAGCATAATTGAAGCTAAAATTAATCTGTTAACTTTCCAGAAATACTAAGGATTTTTACTTAGGCTACTTGCATTTGTAAAAGGGACTTTCACAGAATTACATCAGTAATTTCACCACTTGACAAATCTGGATCAGTAAGCATTCATTCTTTGCTCTCTGGGAGGGTGGTATTTTGGTTAAGATTAAATTTTTGAAAAGAGTCATTAGTTTGAATTTTAAAGTGGAGGTTGGTCAGGAACATAAAATTTATTTTTCAGGTGCCTAGTGAATTGAACTTTTTAGTAATGAAAAAACTAATTTCCTTTATTTTTTATTCTTTTTTTTTTTGGCGGAACGCGGACCTCTCACTGTTGTGGCCTCTCCCCTTACGGAGCACAGGCTCCGGACGCGCAGGCTCAGCGGCCATGGCTCACGGGCCCAGCCGCTCCGCGGCATGTGGGATCTTCCTGGACCGGGGCACGAACCCGTGTCCCCTGCATCGGCAGGCGGACTCTCAACCACTGCGCCACCAGGGAAGCCTTTTGGCTTTTTATTTTGTACAGTTTGGCAAGTCAGATTTTTATGTGGATTGAATTTACATAAATAAAAAATATTCGAGTGGATGAGGCATTGTTGGAAATCAGTTGCATATATCTCCGTCTTTTAAAATTTTTTTAACAATAACAGCTTAATTGAGGTTTAGTTCATAAAACAAAAAATTCACACTTTTAAAGTATGGAATTCATTGGTTTTTAGTGTATTTACAAAGTTATGTAACCATCACCACTATTCAGAACATGTTCATCACCCCCAAAATAGACCTTGTACCCATTAGCAGTCATTCCCTCTTTGCCCCAGTTCCTGGCAACAAGTAATCTACTTCTGTCTTTATGGATTTACCTGTTCTGTACATTTCATATAAATGGAATCAAACAATATAGTCGTCCTTTGGTATCTGTGGGGGATTGGTTCCAGGATCCCTCTTGGATCCCCAAATCCAGGGATACTCAATTCCCTCATATAAAATGGCAAAATATTTGCATATAACCTACACACAACCTCTTGTATACTTTAAATCATATCTATATTACTTATAATACCTAATACAATATAAATGCTATGTAAATAGTTGTCAGTGCGTGAAAATTCAAGTTTTGCTTTTTGGAACTTTCTTTATATGACCCTTGGTATCTGGCTTTGTTCACTTCACTTATCGTTTTCAAGGTTTATCCATCTTGTAGCATGTATCAGTACTTCATTCTTTTTTATGGCTGAATAATATTCCATGTATGGGTACATACCACATTTTGTTTATATTTATCTATTCATTGATTGATGGGCATTTGAGTAGTTTCCACTTTTTGGCTTTTTATGAAATATGCTGCTGTGAACATTTGTGTACAAACTTGTGTGTGGACATAAGTTTTCATTTTTTGGGGGGTATATATTGATACCTAGGATGGAATTGCCGGTTCATATGGTAACTCTGTGTTTAACCTTTGAGGAACTTTGTGACTGTTTTCTAAAGTGGTTGTACCATTTTTGCATTTATACCAGCAATGTATGAGGGTTCCATTTCTCTACATCCTCATCAACACTTTTTATTGTCTGTCTTTTTTATTATAGCTGTCTTAGTGAAGTGGAATCTCCTAGTTTTTATTTGCATTCCCTAATGGCTGGTGGTATCGAGTATCTTTTCATGTGCTTACTGGTCGTTTGTGTATCTTTAGAGAATGTCTACTCCAATCCTTTGCCCATTTTTCAGTTGGGTTATTTGTCTTTTTATTGTTGAGTTGTGAGAGTTTTTTATATATTCTGGACACAAGTCAGATGACTTGCAAATACTTTCTCCTGTTCTATAGGTTATCTCTTTATTGATGGTGTACTTTGAAACGCAAAAGATTTTAATTTTGATGTCCAATTTATCTGTTTTCTTTTGTCACTGTGCTTTTGGTGTCATCTCTAAGAAGCCATTGTGTAATCCAAGGTCAAGAAGATTTGCATTTCTTCTAAGAATTTTACAGTTCTTAGCTCTTACATTTAGGTCTTTGATAATTTTGAGTTAAGTTTTGTATATAGTATGAGATAGGGATCCAAATTTATTCTTTTGCAGAGGGCTGTCAAGTTGTCCCAGCATCATTTGCTGAAATTCAGTTAGCTTTAGTAACACAATTATTCTCAGCCATCAATTGATTATTGCAAGACAGTATTCCCTGGATGTATGAAGAAATTATCCTTACTTTGCAGATGGAGAAAAGGATTTCTACTGAGTGTTGCTCATTAAGTTGCAGCAGTACGCTTGTGATTGGAATTCTGAAGGCAAGACCATTTCTGTAATGGTTTTTTTTTGTTGTTGTTCTCGCCGTGAGGCCTATCATTTCTGTAATTTTTAACAAACCACTTTTAAATCCTTTTCTGGTTGGGGTGGGTAATTAACTTCATTTTTTGGTATTTAATGAAGTTAAAGTTTGTTTTTAAACGGGAACGACAGGAATTTGTAGAACTTTAGACTAATCTTTGTTTGGAATACTATCCTTTGATACCAGGAGAATATTGAATTGCTTTTTATTGTCTAAATGATTAGTGAGCAACTGTTTTATAGCAAACACTGTTTGTAGAGACGTAAAAGTGAATTTTTCAGTTGATCATTAGAAAGAAACCTTATTCCACAAAACTAAGTACTATGAAGTGGTAAAGAAGTGACTAAATTAGCACAAGATTAGGATTGGGTCAAGAAGGGTTTTACAGAAGTGGGAACATTTGAGCTAGTCTTTGAAGAAGGAGTGACAAGTTTCTAGGTATATATAGAACCAGGTAAGAATGGGAGGTGGGAGTGGGAGAACATCGTGTGCAGAAGCAATTGTAAGTGAAGGCATGGAGATATGAAAATTACATGCCACATATAAGGACCAGCAGAGGGTACAGTATGGCTAAAGCATGTGGATGAGGTTGGAATGGTGCTCATAGCACCTGGATATGAATGCCTTATTCCTTCTCCAGTCCCTGATCCTCTTTTTCCCCTTGAGCTAGTATTGTCAAGGAGCTGGGAAATAGAAAGGAGAAGTGATCCTCTTCAGTGTGGATCATCTTTACAGGTGGGAAGAGGGAAGGGTTCGCTGTCTCCGTGTGTGTGTGTGTGTGTGTGTGTGTGTGTGTGTGTGTGTGTGTGTGTGTGTGTGTGTGTGTGTGTAGGGGGATTTGTTTGAGGATATTTGTTGTATTAAGCTTAAAATCTGAAGGCCTTGTTTTTATAGAAATTCATTCAAATTAAGTTAATAATTGTTGGGCACCTGCTGTGTGATCTGAGATTGTTTAGGATTTTCAAAAAAGTAGATTACATGAAATACTGTTACAAAGACTACTGAGTTAAAACATTTAGTAACGACTTGTTCAGTGTTAAGCATTTTAGAAAGTAATTGTACTGGATGTTCAGATAACTCTACAAACAAGACAAAGTCTCTGTTACTTGTATTTACATTCTAGTATAGAGAGAGCGCAACCAAGGAAAAACAAAAATAAAAACAAAAAACAAAAAAAACCAAACCAAACCCAAGTAGTGATAGGTGCTCTGCAGATAATATAATGAAAGTAGGGTAATGTGGTGGAGAATGACATCAGTCTGGTGAGGGAAAATCTTTCTGAGGTATTATTTAAACCTAGCTTTTGATGACAAGAGCTGACCATGTGAAAATATGGGGAAAGAGAATTCTAGGCAGAGGAGATTTCTAATATAAAACTCCTATGGTGAAAATGAGCTTGCTTGTAAAAGGAACAGAACAAAATCCGCTGGGGAATTTTAATTTTATTCTGAGTGGGTTGGGAAGCCATTAGAGGATTTTAAGTCCTTGTGTTGTGACCTGGTTTATGTTTCTAAAGGATCCACCTGGCTTCCATGCGAGGATGGTGGATAGAATAGAAGCAGCAAGATTAGTGGGGAGGTTATGTAGTAATCGTGAGAGTTGATGGTGGCTTGGACTAGGGGTATGGTAGGGTAATCTGGAGAAAAATTCAGATTTTGGGATTTGTTTTGGAGGTAGCGTCAATGTCTTGTTGTAGATAGAGACAGTAACTATATACAGTCAGTCCATCTTGTAACCTAATATTCACATTTCGTTCTAGGGAAATAAGTTTTTGTAACTCTGGAAGGCTGTGGTGCATTTGTGAGAGAAAACAGGAGTCAGAATCTGGGCTTTACTTCCTAAAGCTTTGTAAGTGTGGACAAGTCATTTCACCTTTCCTGAAGCCACAGATTCCTTGTCATTAAAATGAAGATACTTGTACCTCAGAAGGATTCTGGGGTACCTTACAGGAAATTACCTGAGGGTTCCGAAGATGAAGTGAAATAATAGAAGTTTTCTGTGACCTGAAGCTTCATATAAAATTTAAGGTGGTGTTATTTCACGCTGACATTTGTTCATAATATTAATTATTGGATGTGGATCTTGACATTATTGGTGTTAGCCCTCGTGTAAGGACAGGAAAGGCATTACCATAATTTTTTCAGATGAAGAGGCTTGGATCTTAAGGGTTTGGCCAATATCCCTGACTTAGTAAGAGGTGGAGAGGGACATGAACTCACATCTAAAAAGTGCAGTACATTTTTCTCTATATAAAATAACAAGAGATGGAACTGATCTTCCCATAGTAAAATAAAGTAGATTTCCCCTTAATAATGCTTTGGTGAAAGGCAGTAAATCGCTGAAGGGAAATATTGTAGGATATTCTTGACACACACGTGTGTTTGTGTTTGGAAGGTTCTTTTATGTCCTGTTTAGGATTTTTCATCTAAGTGTTGGGGTGTTGAAATTTTTAAAGCGGCTGAATAACAACACCAGATTTTTTTTTTTTTTTTTGGACAGATTACTCTGGCAGAGATATGGAGTATGAAGGTTGGAAGACCAGTTAGAATAATAAATAAAATATTTGAGAGAAATGATGAACTAGGGCTTGGTTGTAGGGGTAGAAAAAACAGACAATTCTTGAGAAATTTTTAGATATAGGAGGCCACATTTACTCTCATATAAAAGGACTGTTGTGTACCTGTTTCTTGGTTTTTGTCAGAATAACAATGATGTATGTGAAAGTATTTTGTAAATTATAAGGTTTATTGTGTGATGTGGACATATATAAGTACAAATGTATTTTTCTCCCAGAACTGTTTGAAAGTAAATTGCAGACTTGATACCCCTTAATCTCTAAATATTTCAGTGTGTATTTCCTAAAAACAAGGTCTTTCTCTTATGTAACCACAATAGAGTTATCAAACTCAGGAAATTAACATTGCATGATTAATTCTTATAAGAATAAGATTCTATAAATCTTATTTAAATTTTGTCAGTTGTTCTATTAATATTCTTTATAAAGACAAAAGAAAATCTCAGATCATGAGTTGCAGTCTATTGCCATGTTTTTTATAGGTTCCTTTAACTGGAACAAAAAAGTCCTTGTTTTTCATGATATTGATGTTTTTGAAGAATATAGGACTAGTAATTTCGTAGAAGGTCTCTTAATATTGGCATTTCTGATATTTTTGCATAATCAGAGTCAGAGTATGTACTTTTTAGCAAGAATGCCACAGAGGTGATGTTTTGTTCTTAGTACAACATATCAAGAGGCAAATGATGTCATTATTGGTGTGGTTAACTTTGATTACTTCGTTAAGGTGTCTACCAGGTTTTGTAACATACCAGTTATTGTTGGGAGATACTTGGAGACTATTTAAATATCCTGTTAATTCTCAAATTTTCACCCACTAGTTTTAACATTCAGTGATGATTCTTTTCTGAATCTGTTGTAGAGATTGCCTAATGGTGAATTTCTAATCCAGTTATTCATTTTGCATTTATTAGTTTGATTTCTGTTGTAAGGAAGAACTTTCTCCTCCATTATTTATCTGTTAGTTTGTGTGTAGAGTTTTGTATATTTGTCTTAGTCAGTGCTTTAAAAATCCTTTACTGTTGTTATTTATGTGGATGCTTGAGTTGATCCAGATTTGGCCAGTGTGAGCCCTTCATGCTAATGTCTATCTCTCTCTCTTTTTTTTTTTTTTTTTTTGCGGTACGCCGGCCTCACTGTTGTGGCCTCTCCCGTTGCAGAGCACAGGCTCCGGACGTGCAGGCTCAGCGGCCATGGCTCACGGGCCCAGCCGCTCCGTGGCATGTGGGATCCTCCCGGACCAGGGCATGAACCCGTTTCCCCTGCATTGGCAGGCGGACTCTCAACCACTGCGCCACCAGCGAAGCCCTCTATGTCTTTTTTTAATTAAAAATTTTAGGTGTGAACGTATTTCAGATTTTATTTTAATTTTTTAGAGCAGTTTTAGGTTCACACCAAAAGTTCTTGTGTCCTTTTTTTTAAAACTTCCCATTATTCTTTGAGAACTGATTTTTTTAAAAAAATGTTTCCTGGATATAGTGACTAAAAACATTGTTAAGAAGTAGATTTTAAAAAATAATCTTTAGTTTTTAGAGCAGTTTAGGTTCACAGCAAAATTGAGCAGAAAGTACAGAGGGTTCTTATACCCCCCCCCCACATGCATACCTCTCCCACTGTCAACATCCTGCAACTGAGTGGTACATTTGTTACGTTGATGAATCTACCGTGACACATAATTATCAACCAGAGTCCATAGTTTACATTAAGGTTCGCTCTTGGTATGTACACTTTATGGAGTTTGACAAATGTAGAATGGCATGTATCTACCATTATAGTATCATACAGAATAGTTTCACTGCCCTAAAAATCCTCTGTGTTCTGCCTATTCATCCCTCCCCCTCGCCATCCCCTGGCAACCACTGATCTTTGTCTCCATAGTTTTGCCTTTTCCAGAATGTTAAATAGTTGGAATCAAACAGTATATAGCCATTTCAGATGGGCTTCTTTCACTTAGTAATATGCATTTAAGGTTCCTTCATGTCTCTTCATGGCTTGCTGGGTCGTTTCTCTTTAGTGCTGAATAATATTTCCTTGTCTGGATGTACCACAGTTTATTTATCCATTCACTTATACTGAACTTTGGTTGCTTGCAAGTTTTGGCAGTTATGAATAAAGCTGCATCCATGTGCAGGTTTTTGTGTGGACATAAAATTTCAACTCCTTTGAGTAAATACAAGATGCACAATTGCTAGGACATATGGTAAGAGTATGTTTAGTTTTGTAAGAAACTGCCGAACTCTCTTCCTAACTTGGCTATACCACTTTGCATTCCTATCAGCAATGAATGAGAGGTCTTGTTGATCTATATATCATCAGCATTTGGTGTTGTCAGTGTTCTGGATTTCGGGCAATAGGTGTAAAGTGGTATCTCATTGCTGTTTTAATTTGTAGTTCTCTAATGAGGTATTGTTTGCCATCTGTATACCTTCCTTGAAGTGTCTGTTCAGGTCTCTGCCCATGTTTTAATTAGGTTGTTTACTTTTTTTTATTGTTGAGTTGCAAGAGTTCTTTGTATAGTTTGGATAACAGTCCTTTATCAGATATGTGTTTTGCAAATATTTTCTCCTATTTTTTTGGCTTATCTTGTCATTCTCTTGACAATGTCTTTTGTAGAACAGAACTTTTTAATTTTAACAAATCTAGTTTCTCAAGTATATTTTTCATGGATTGTGTCTTTGGTGTTTTATCTAAAAAGTCATTGACATAGTCAAGGTCTTCTAGATTTCCTGTTAGGTTACCTTCATAACAGGAATTTTATAATTTTGCATTTTACATTTAGGTCTGTGATCCATTTTGAGTTAATTTTTGTAAAAGGTATGAGGTCTGTGTCTAAGAGTCTTTTTTTTGTGTTTTTTTTGCGTGTGGATGTCCAGTGCTTTCAGCACCATTTTTTGAAAAGACTTTCTTTTTTCCATTGTATTGCACTTCTTTGTCAAATATCAGTTGACTCTATATATGTGGGTGTATTTCTGGGGTCTCTGCTCTATTCCATTGATCTGTTTGTCCGTTCTTTCACCAGTGTTTTGATTACTGTAGTTGTATAGTAAGTGTAGAAGTCAGGGTAGTTAGTCCTCTGACTTTTTTTTTTCCTTCGGTACTGTGTTGGTTATTCTTACTGTTTGGTTATTCTGGATATTATGCTTCTCCATATAAACTTTAGAATCAGTTTGTCAGTACTCACAAACTTGCTGGAATTTTGATTGGGGTCGCATTGAATCTTTTGACCAAGCTGGGGAGAACTGAGATTTTGACAATATTGAGTCTTCTTATCCATGAACGTGAAGTATCTCTCCATTTATTTAGTTCTCGGATTTCTTTCATCAGAGTTTTGTAGTTTTCCTGATATAGATCTTGTACATATTTTGTTAGATTTATACTTATGTAATTCAGTTTTGGGAGTGCTAATGTAAATGGCGATGTGTTTTAAATTTCAAATTCCATTTGTTCATTGCTGGTATATAGGAAAGCAATTTACTTATTTAACCTGTATCCTGCAACCTTGTTATAATTCTGTATTAGCTGCAGGAGTTTTGTCGATTCTTTTGGATTTTCTTCACAGACAAGTCATGTCATCTGCGAATAAAAACAATTTTATTTCTTACTTTCCAATCTGTATTTTTATTTCCTTTTCTTGTTTTACAGTATTAGCAGGAATTTCCAGTTTGACGCTGAAAAGGTGTAGTGAGAGGGGACGTCCTTGCCTTATTACTGATATCAGCTGGAAAGTTTCTAGTTTCTCACCATTAAGTTAGGTGTAGGTTTTTTTTTTTTTTTTTTTCTCGGTACGCGGGCCTCTCACTGTTGTGGCCCCTCCCGCTGCAGAGCACAGGCTCCGGATGCGCAGGGTCAGCGGCCATGGCCCACAGGCCCAGCCGCTCCGCGGCACGTGGGATCCTCCCGGACCGGGGCACGAATCCGCGTCCCTTGCATCGGCAGGCGGACTCTCAACCACTGTGCCACCAGGGAAGCCCTAGTCCTTTTCTTGTACATTATTCTGTATCCACATTCTCTGCAACGGATTGGATCCCTTGATTTTATTTCATTTTCTTTGTGACATTCTCCACAGATATATATCATTGGCTGCTGCTTTGGGTGTTGAACGTCCTTCTGGGTGTCCATTGTTGTTTCCACGTAACACGGGGAAACTTGCCTGATTTTCCAAACAGATTCCGCCTCGCCAATGTAGTTTCAGCAATCATAAAATTATTCTGTAAAATTGCTATAAAAGTTTGTAAATGCTTACTCTCAGTTTCTCTACAGACTAGTAAACAGTTTGTAGAATATCGCAGGGCCCTGGACCAAGTTTTGAGTAGCACTGTTAACAATATACAGCATACTGCTTCTTGCTCCTTTTCTAATCTTAGCAATCTAAGCCTTAATTCTTAGTCTGTAATAGCATTTGTTACCTTCTTGATAGATTTTTAAAACTTTTCATTATGAAAAATTCCAAACATATATACATATAGAGAGACTAGGAGAATGAATTCTCATGTATCCATCACCCAGTTAATAACATATGGCCAGTCTTGTTTCATTTATATTTTTCTTGCTTCTTCCCAGTGGATTATTTTAAAGCAAATTCAAGCCATTTTATAACATTGTAAATAATTCAGTATGTGTCTTTTAAGGGAAAAGTCCTCTTTTAGAAAAATAGGTACCATACTGTTAATCACACCTTAACATTTAAACAACTTCTTAATATCAAATCAGTGTTCAAATTAATTTTTAACATGTATATAAGTTTTAATATACACACACCCATAGGAATTTGCTGATTGCATCTCCACGGAAATCAGTTTGTTCCTCTATCCCCTGTGATCCTGTAAACGGGTAGTTAGATCTAGAAGCTTGATCACATTCAGGTTTGATAACTGTTACTATTATTTGGCACAAATAATTCATAGAGGGTATGATGTATGGATGTATGATATAGCTTTGTTTTAGAAATAGGATTTTGTTACTGCTTAGATACATTAAGTGATCATTAATATTAAGTATATATTTTAAAATTTGAGCTTGTCACTTGTCACAGATGGAGCAGGGAAAAGTTAAAAAATGTTTTAATTAACTTTGGAAATAGTATTTGCAAAATAAATTGAATAAGCAAGATTTTAAAGTGAGTCTTTTTAAAAAAATTTTTATTGGAGTATAGTTGATTTGCAATGTTGTGTTTCAGGTGTACAGCAAAGTGAATCAATTATACAGATATCCACTCTCTTTTAGATTCTTTTCCCATATATGCCATTAAAGAGTATTGAGTAGAGTTCTCTGTGCTATACAGTAGGTTCTTATTATCTATTTTATATATAGATCCCAACCTTCCAATTTATCGTCCCCCCTAAAGTGAGTCCTTACATAGAAGAATGTGAGACTTTGGAGATTCTGGAGATCATCTTGTTTAACTCATTTATTTTTTCACAGATGGGAAAATGGAAGCTCTTAGAGATAAAAATAATTTATTAACTATCTCAAAGATAGTCATTCTTTGCTTTTCTTTAACACAAGGTCATGTATAGGTAGTGTGATTAATACACACCTGTCATTTGGGGAGACTTTTCCCTTTTTCAGTTGTCTCAATGCAAATGGAGGGCTTTATTATTTTAATTGACATACAGTGGTTTCTTTAGTAATCTGGATTAGTGTATTGGTTTAAGAGAAGTCAGGCTGACTTTTATTAATAATATTTTCTTCCCCAGGGATTGCCTCCAAAATTAAAAATACTTAAGGCATTTTATAGTCTAAAGTCGTGATAAATACCTCAGATTGGTGGTTTTTTCTTCCACTCAATTTTACATGGAAAATTTAGTATATCTTGTTTTATAAATAACTTTTTAGGTCCTGCTTACTTAACTTTTTAGGCATTTTGCAGTAGTTCTCAATCTAGATAAGCTTTGGGAAGATTCTCTGTAATTTTGAAAAGCTAAAATGTGAGCAAAATGGGTGTGAACAAGTTTTTTATTTTTTTAAGTTTGCTTGTTTAGATATTGTATGTTATTGGTTATCTAGGAAAGACTGTTTAGTGAGGCATTACATGCAGTTTATTAATTGTCCAAATTCTGGATAGTGGGAATAAGTGACTATGGGCTGCAGTATAAATGTATTTTTATTACATTGTCTGTCTGCTACAGACTTTGGAGCCAGAATGCCCAGGTTCAAATCCTGGCTCTGCCACTTAGTAGCTTTGTGACTTTGGGCAAGTTACTCAACTTCTCTTTTCCTGTTTCCAGTCTTTAAAATTGGAGATAATAGTAGTACCTGTTTCATAGGATTCTGAAGATTAGATTACCTGATGTATAGGTACAGTGCTTAGAAGTGTCTGGCACACAGTACATGCTTAAGTGTTAGCTATTTTCTTTTCTTAGTTGGATGAGGCTGACCCTGGCAAAGTTGTGGAGTAGACAGAGTTGGCCTGGACATACATCCATCTCTAATGGTTGGGTAAGCAGTCTTTTCAACCTGCTGCTGTCTTTGGCATTCCTTCCCAGGTTGCCCTTTGCTAAACTTTTGCCTACTTACTCTCCCTGTCTCTGCAATGAAAATCCAACTCACAAAATCCCCACCCTACTTTCCTGTTATTCATTACAGTAGGAATTGTGAAAAAAGTAATCTAATTGAATGACTTCATACTATTAATAAGTAACACTTGTAAATAATTTGCCTTTATAAAATAAGTGTTTTAATTCATCTAACTTTAGGGGATTAGATGTTAGGGAAAATGACAAAGAAATTTGAACAGGGTCGAGGCGTTGGGAACAAGATGTTTTTGGACAAGAGAGTAGCTCTGAATTGGTTTTGCCTTGGAATATTTCATTCGTTTGTGCCTGCTTTTCAAATCGTTTTCTTTCTTTCTTTTGTATTAGAACTCACTGATTATTTAAAAATTTCTACCCCTCCTTTCTCTGTCACATAGATAACATAGTGTTTGGTTAAAAAGGTGGCCTTTAGTTGGACTAGGTTTAGTAGTGACTGTTGGTTGGTTCCTGTGGATATTGTTAATTGGGACTAATTTGTTCAGTGTGAACAGAGAATAGATACGATGATAAATCAAATTCTGAATGAAGTAGTATGTTCACAGCTTTTGCGAAAGTTGTTTTATTGTGTTTTAAATGCTGGCTTTATATGCAGTCTTGGAGATAATCTCTCCATTTCCATGTACATTTAAGAAAGCCGTAGTCATCTTTCATCTACTTAAATTGCAGGTGTCGTGAGTACAAGGACAGTATTTTATCTACGTGGTTATATCTCTCCACGTTTCTGAGTGCGTAGTAGACCTTCAGTAACTTGTCATAGGTTGTTAACATTAAATTATTTTTGTTTGGGATTATAATTTGGGGTACGTGATTGACCTGTGATGTCTCTGAAACTGTGTAAAGAAATCATGCTAAGATGGGTTCTACAGTAGCTCAAGATGGATCTATCTATCTATGTATCTGTCTATGTATCTATCTGTTACTCCTCTTTCCTTTCTAGTTACTGTCTAGGAACTGGAGAGTACAGAGGAAGTTGATGAAATTACAGATAAAGCCCTAGTATATAAAGAGGTAAAATTCCTCCAGAAGTGACTAGAAGATAGATTTTTAAAAAGGAGCATTACTATTGTTTTGTGTAAGATTTGACACACTGTAAGTTAATTTTGTGTCTATATATATCTTCTTCCATTCTGATCAGTGGATTACTAATTATCCAGCGGTTTAAAGAAAAACCATTAGCATTGTAGCTGTTATTAGTTTTCCTAATTAACACCATGTTGACTTATTGAAATGTAAACTTTGTATTTCTTGTTATATTTTAAGGACTTAGGTTTGGTGGAATGAAGTTAGATGTACTGGTTGTACTGGTAATTGACTTAGTTAATTAAGGCATAGTGCCAGTAAGGCCAAGGTCACCATGACAGGTGTTATTTAACTGTTATTATTTTAACTTATTTTAACCAGATTAATTTTGTCTAGTTTGTCCACACATTCCTTGGAAGGGGCCTTCTTAGCAAATCTCATTAGATGCAGATGACATAGATAACAGTGATCTCTGTATGGGAGGAAGGTCAGCATATTTTTGGGTCTCACTGATTCTTAATCATGTATACATAATTTCACAAAGATTTAGGACTTTTAATGATCACAAAGGTTTGTGCACTTGTGCTCTTAACACCACAGGACTTGAATAGTTAACCAGCTCATGCATGCCTTGCCTTGGTACCTAGGTGTTAGAGGCAGACACTTTGTACTGAGGTCTTACCACAGGAGTGGATCCCATCCTCTAGAATTTCTCCTTTTTCTTGAAATTGCTCAAAAGCTCCACTCCTTTCTTTGTTCAGGTCACTCAAAATGGTCTCTTCTCTGGATTTTACTGAACATAGGGCTGGTCCACATTCCATGCCACTAGAATCCCTGAGCCAAAGTATGTATGTATGTATGTATGTATGTATGTATGTGTGTATTTATTTATTTATGGCTGTTGGGTCTTTGTGCTGCACACGAACTTTCTCTTGTTGTGGCGAGTTGGGGATACTCTTCATTGCGGTGTGCAGGCTTCTCATTGCGGTGGCTTCTCTTGTTGTGGAGCACAGGCTGTAGGCGCACGGCCTGTAGGCGCGCGGCCTTCAGTCGTTGTGGTGTGTTGGGCTCAGTAGTTGTGGCTCGCGGGCTCTAGAGCGCAGGCTCAGTAGTTGTGGCGCATGGGCTTAGTTGCTCCGCGGCACGTGGAATCTTCCCGGACCAGGGCTCGAACCTGTTTTCCCCTGCATTGGCAGGCTGATTCTCAACCACTGTGCCACCAGGGAAATCCCTGAGCCATAGTTTTTGAAAGCTTGGCTACCTCACTGAAAATTGAGGGGAGGAAATGATATGGGGAAGACACACAAGTCAGTGTTCCAGAAACTAGCCCCAAGAAGACATACAGTAGGTGCCAAATGTCGATAGAAGTGTGGTTGCGTGGAGTGTACTTGAAATGATTTGAAAAAACTTTACGAGAGAGATGAGATTAGAACTGAACCTTAAAGGATGGGTAGGATTCGCCAGAACTTGAGTGTGTGTCTGTTGTGCTTGTTTTTCTAAGGTAGTGCCTTCATGTGTGTATTGTGGAGGGATGGTGGTACCTGAATGAGTCTGGGGTGTGTGTGGTGTGTTTGTATGCTGGTAAGGAGTTGAGAGTTTATACTGTTACAGAAGAGCTTCAGAAAGAGGGACTTGTTATTAGGAGGATTATTTTGGTAGCGGTGAGCTGTATGGATTTAGAGAGGGAAGGCGCTTAGGAGGCTATTATAGTAGTTCTGACCTGAACTGCAAAAGGGTTGATGGCAGCTGAAATGGAAAGAAAAGGACTGTTTGGACAGAAACCACTAGAAAGAATCTGTGGGGAGAAGGCAGAATTCAAGATAAGTCTGAGTTTCTATGCTGGGTGCAGTAGTATTAGTGGTGTCCTTAACGGAAACTGGAGAGAGAAATCAGGCTAGGGGTTTGTTGTGAGAGGAAGATAAGAGGATTTTAATATAGGATGTGACAAGATATTGGAGCCCGGAAATGAGGTGAGATTTGTAGATGGAGGGTTCACCAGTGCTTCTAGTTTTAGCTCTTTTTTAAAAAAATAAATTTATTTATTTTATTTATTTATTTTTGGCTGCATTGGGTCTTTGTTGCTGCACGTGGGCCTTCTCTAGTTGTGGCCAGCGGGGGCTACTCTTCGTCGCAGTGCGCAGGCTTCTCATTGCGGTGGCTTCTCTACTTGCGGAGCACGGGCTCTAGGCGTGTGGGCTTCAGTAGTTGTGGCACGTGGGCTCAGTAGTTATGGCTCACGGGCTCTAGAGCACAGGCTCAGAAGTTGTTGCGCATGGGCTTAGTTGCTCCGCAGCATGTGGGATCTTCCCGGACCAGGGCTCGAACCCATGTCCCCTGCATTGGCAGACGGATTCTTAACCACTGCGCCACCAGGAAAGCCCTGCTTCTAGTTTTAGCTTTCATCTTTAGTCCCCTAAAATGCTTTCTGAGCATTTTTAAATCGTCACAGATTTATGCTAATTAATATTTATATCAACAATTTATATTAATAAATTAATATTTATATTACTAAATATAGACTTAATATTAATAAAGCTAATATAAAACCAAAAGACTGTCAGTCCTTCCTTTGGATAACTGCTCATCATTTGACACTGACAACTGAACTTCTCTCAGTTTGTTTCTCAAGGAGTCTGTGCTTGGTGAGGATCATTTCACTTCTCTAGTTCTCTCTCATAGGGTTTTAGTAGGTGGTTGGGGGAATTTGTAGTGTAGCTACAATTTTGAGTAATTGACTTCAAAATAGGTATATTTATTCTACATTGTTTAGTAATGCTTCACAAATATGGTCTAATTAATTCACTACTAAGCATGACAGTATAAAAAATGTTCAGTTATGAGCCCCTCCCTTTCCCTAGCCATTAACCCATACATCATAATGCTCATGCTTTTATTATTGTTTGAACTGGGAAGTATATAATCAAAAGCAGTTATGAATTTAATACTAGAAAATGGTTGCTATACTTGGAGACATTATTCAGTCTGTCTACAGGTAGAGGTTGATGTATAAATAGATTCATGGACTCTTTGGTCCACAAGATGGGAACTGCTGATACTGCATTTGAACCAAGGAATATTTGTTTTAAGAGTAGCACTTGTGTCTAGATCTGCTTAAAGAAAATCCATATTATACAGATTTTATTGTTGCTTTGTGTACCGATTAATTGAAGTATGATTCACTGGCTAGAATTTGGAAATCTGTATTTTATGCAGAAGTAGACTTGTAAATTAAATTTACTTGGGTATATGAATATATGTTAACTTGAAAGATATTTAGTAATTGTTTTATTTCAATGCACAGTATTAACTCTCAGAGCTGTTTGCTATTAAAAATTATTTCATGTTCTTTTTGACATCTGGTAGAAAAAGTGTACTCAGTGTTAATTTCACCTCAATAATGCAAAATCACATAGTTGAACTGATGTTACCTTTACTCTTCCATTCCATTTACTGTTACCACAGGTACAGATGACTCTCTCAGATAATCCTCTCCAATGAATTTTAGCTTTTGGTTATGAAAAAACAATAATCCTAAGACAACGTCTTAATTCCCTATAGAGTTGGTACCATGTACATCGTTATCTAATATAATGCACTTATCTTAAAACTCTTTTTTAATTTTTTGGCCACACCACGCAGCATGTGTGATCTTAGTTCCCCCACCAGGGATCGAACCCGTGCCCCCTGCATTGGAAGCGCATGATCTTAACCAGTGGACCACCAGGGAAGTCCCAAAACTCTTGAGCTTGGTTTCGGTATTGCTTAGTTACCTGAATTTTTGGGAGGGGTAGCCTATTTACCAGGCATATATGACAATGATTCTTTATTTTTTGTTTGTTTTTTGTCAGACATGGGCATTTAAGTATGTTATGCTGGCACACTAATTCCATGAAGATTAGTTAATGTAACGCCACAAACTATTTAGTTGAGCCTACATCAAAGTAAGACTTAACAAAGCAAGCATGAATTTTTGAATGTGAATATTTTAAATGAAATACTGAAATTACTTATAGCCTTGGATATGTTCATTATGTCATTTGTTTTTGTCATAAGTTTCAGCTTGCTCATTTTAGTTTACAATAGCATGAGCAAGTAATTTATTTATATTTAATTCCTGAGAAACCAAAGGAAGAAACTGCCTAATGAATATGAAAGTTGCCATTAAATCTCAATTGTCCATTTTATGGATGCTTTTATGATTATAGTCTTTGCCCTTCAACACACTTTCAGATTGCTGTCAAATGGTGTTTAATCAGTATGTACAAACTAAAGTGAAAAATCTAAGCAGATAAATTACCTGGGTTAGAGGAAAATAAAGTTGCTGAAGGAGAAAAAGACTTCAGAGTTAAATATAAGCTATATATTTTTGCTTTTTCTGTTTACTTGGTTTATGCCCCCTTTCCCCCTTCAATAATAACAAGTAATTCAGTAGGAATTAATTTATTAGGACTACCAATTTAAGATTAATGATAATAATAGTTCACACACACATATGTTTAAGGTTTTAGGGGAAAATATCTTTCCTATGTCTGATTTGACTCACCAGCCCAATCAGCTGATTTTATTGCTGTGTTAAATTAAAATTCTGAATATAGTAGTCCATTATTAAAATAAATGAGTTGGATTAAAATAGAGAATTTATTAAAATAAAGCCTTTTAAAAAAAATAAATACTTTTGGATAAAGTAACAGGCTTCAAGTGAAATTCAGTTTTGGTCTCCTTTACAGGAATAGCTATTCACAGTCATACAGAACCACTTATCACGTTTTGCAGTATCTCCTGAGGAAGTCAGAATCTGAGCCACCATGACGACTGAATCTTGTCTTTGGTCTGATTTATAAGCTGTACTTTTATTCTGACCATGTGCAAGGTGGAGGCTATAGCATGGAAACTAAAATCTTAGTAAGTGTGATTTTTATTTTAGCTATTAAATAGTAGCCTCTCTTAACAGTGAATTTGTCCTCTTAACAAAGTTTACACTATAAAAGGGGTGAGGACTTGGCAAGCAGGGACATAATACTACACTTATAAAGTGAAAGATTTTGCTTTCCAGGTTCAGGAAAAATCCCTGAGAATGAGAAGGAGAAGCTTCTATTACTCTGCCTAGAATTTCTTTCACTTTTCTGGTTACAAATAGGTGGCAGGATGATACTAATTCAGTTGAGAAGGGATTTAAGAAAATGGAGAGGCTGGCTTTAGTGGCCAGTGTCTAAATTCAAGCTATTTAAAAAAACTATTATTACATTTGCTGTGTAAGTTGCTTCATTTATAAATGATTGCCATTAAATTATAGTCTTCATTGTATTGCAGTGTTAGGAAGCCCAGTGTAGAATCCTAGGAGCCTTTTAAATAGTTAATATGTTTTTAATATGAATTGAATTTTGAGTATATTTTAAATATTGAATATTTTGAGTATAAATATTCAAAATTATATTGGAGCGATTATGCTAGTTGTTATGTCAGAGATGTTTCATCAGTTGATTGTCCCAAGTATAGGTGATGTGCAGTTTTTATGTTCTGCACTCTAGACAGAACAAGATTTTGAGGATATAGGCTATCAAGGAACTTTATCTCTGTTTCACAGTGTTACTTTGTTAATTGTAAGGATTACTACTTAACATCTTTCTTTCCTACCTGTGCTTATTAAGAGCAGTGGATAATTAGCACGTTTAGGCTGCTTTTCTCCCTTAGCAAGAATGATAGAATTGACTGATTTTCTGAATTCTTTAGTGAATCAAACATTGTGGTACTATACCTAGATAGCATAATAATCTATGTTGCTCATAATTTGAGAATGGTTATGTGTTTAAGATACTTGGTTTGTGTTCTGTCCCTTCCCTTTGAATCTTTTAACTATTGGTTGTTTTTCTAAATTGATGGTGATGACCTGGCTGAGATTAAACATCTCTGTTAGAGGATTCCTGATTTAACCTCATTCCCTCTTAGAATAAACCTCCCTTTATCTTATGCCTTTTCTCTTGCATTCCAAAGTACAGTTTCATTAAATCCCCAGGTCTAAGATTTTTCTTTGGGAACTTATGTCCAGTATCTCTCTGGAAATTTTAAGAAAAGGTAGTTGAGTGTGAAATGTTACATGCATCTTTTGAGAAATTGAGGTTTTATAAGTTGAAGCGTACTTTTATATTTTGGGCATGTTTTCAGGGATGGGATTATGTAGTTATTGTTTTAATAACCATGTCCTAATTATTTATAGCTTCCTGCCTGACATAACTCACTTCAAGAAGTGCACAATGTCAGAACGTGGAATTAAGTGGGCTTGTGAATACTGTACGTATGAAAACTGGCCATCTGCAATCAAGTGTACTATGTGTCGTGCCCAGAGACCTAGTGGAACAATAATTACAGAAGATCCATTTAAAAGTGGTTCAAGTGATGTTGGTAGAGATTGGGATCCTTCCGGCACCGAAGGAGGAAGTAGTCCTTTGATATGTCCAGACTCCAGTGCAAGACCAAGGGTTAAGTCTTCGTACAGCATGGAAAATGCGAATAAATGGTCATGCCACATGTGCACATATTTGAACTGGCCAAGAGCAATCAGATGCACTCAGTGTTTATCCCAGCGTAGGACCAGGAGTCCCACAGAATCTCCTCAATCCTCAGGATCTGGCTCAAGACCAGTTGCTTTTTCTGTTGACCCTTGCGAGGAATACAATGATAGAAATAAACTGAACACAAGGACCCAGCATTGGACTTGTTCTATTTGCACATATGAAAACTGGGCCAAAGCTAAAAAATGTGTTGTTTGCGATCATCCCAGACCTAATAATATTGAAGCAATCGAGTTGGCAGAGACGGAAGAGGCTTCTTCAATAATAAATGAGCAAGACAGAGCTCGATGGAGAGGAAGCTGTAGCAGTGGCAACAGCCAAAGAAGATCACCACCGACTACGAAACGGGACTCTGAGATGAAAATGGATTTTCAGAGGATTGAGTTGGCTGGTGCTGTTGGCAGCAAGGAGGAACTTGAAGTGGACTTCAAAAAACTAAAGCAAATTAAAAACAGGATGAAAAAGACTGATTGGCTATTCCTCAATGCTTGTGTGGGTAAGTTTCTTCATTTTTTGAATGGGATGGGAAAAGATATTAAAAATGACATGAAAGATATAAGGAAGGTCAGTATTATTTAGTATTTATTTCATTCAGCGTGATAGCTATAATCCCAGTATGCATGCATAAGAATCTCTGTATTTGTGATCTTGTCATAACGTTGTCTTAAATTGCCTCCCATTTCATTGTGCATGTGTCTTTCCATCATTAGAAAAACTTTTAAGTTATAGCAAAGATTTTTACATATCAGTAGTAAACCGTATACCTGGAGTTTAAAACTGCTACTCTATTTATTGTAACAAGATGTGACTGAGGAACACCAGCTGCTGCTTCAGAGTGTTTGTAAACAGTGTGAGCGTCTTGTGATGATAGAAGCTTTAGTCAGATGTTAAAAATATCACAAAAATGTGTGACTCCAAGAAGTTGAACAAACATAATATTGACCTTGAAAATACTGATGTTAATTTAACATGAATGTCATGTAGTGAATATTTGCAAACTTTATGGAACTGATTTCACGTGGCCAGCTGATTCCATAGTTCAAATTATGATTTGTGTGTTCTGTGTTTTAGTGCTTTCCTAAGGAAATTCTGGATATTGGTCTCAGTCTCTGGCTCAGAGCTGTTCAGGGACAGAGACGTGTTGAGAGAGTAAGGTTTCCTCCAGTTACTGACCTTGTGAGTTAGTTATTCGTGATGTACTTCATAGAAGCAGTTGCTTGACTCCTCTGTATTTTTTTCCCTCCCCCTCTCTTTTTTTTTGAATAGGTTAGCTATTTGAATTATGTGATTTAAATTATTTGGATGGGGTGCTTACTTTGACATTAAGTTTTGTAAAGAAAATTTTGAGTAACTACTAAAGTTAAATCTGTGTGGAACAATAATAGCTAAGCCTTCAACATGGCTTAGCTGTGTATATATATTTTTTCAGTACTAATTTCTTTTGTTTATCACCCTGAATATAGCCCCAAGAATATGGAATACATGACTATATGAACCTGCAAGTCCTAAGAATAGATTTCAAGAAATCTCAGTTTTTTAATTTTAGTTTTGTCCTGGCCAAAAAAAAAAAAAAGTCCCAGCTGATGAGCCCTTCTGAACACCAGACACAGCAGGCACTTAGTAACTGTTAGCTCCAGTGTTCTCCTGTCCTGAGGACGAGGGATGAAAGCACACTGAGCTGTCTTCAGCCATCTGTGCTGTTCCATTACATCGCATTGATTTTTTTCTCTCCCCAAATTGAGGTACCACAGATGGTGTGAATGTCTTTTTTTTTTTTAAACCAGGAGCTACAAAAGGGTTTTATTTATTATGAATTTTAAAAAATTGAGGTCAAATTCACATAACATAAAATTCATCATTTTGAAAACGAACAATTCAGTGGCATTTAGTGTATCCACGGTGTTGTAAAACCACCACCTCTGTCTAGTTCTGAAACATTTTCATCACCCCAAAGGAAACTCTATGCCCATTTAAACAGTTACTCCACATTTTCTCCTCCCCCAAGTCCCTGGTAATCACCAGTCTGCTTTCTGTTTCAGTGGATATACCTATTCTGAATGTTCCATATAAATGAAATCTTACATTATGTGATCTTTTGTATCTAGGTGTGATTGTCCTTTAATTACCTGTATGCCTTTTGGAACACTCTTAAAATTATTTTTGCAGGCAGTAGCGTACTACGTACATGCTAACTACAAGGTGGTGTTATAGTACATGTAAATTTATAGATGGTAATGAACTACACTGCAGTGATTTTTAACCTCTTTTGGGGTCACTGTTTCTTCAAGTTAGTGTATCGTATGTTAAGAACTCCTGCTTTGAATTATTTTCTCCCCTTGACACACACATTAGACCAATCAATATATCTTTGTCTTTATGGCTATTATTTCTTGTCTTTGTGACTATTGTGTCTTCTTGGTGCTGCCTTTATTTCTTTACCTATATCTACTTCTTTTGGATAACCATCCTTGTACCTCTTTGCATTCTTACAGCTGAACAAAAACTTCTCCCAGTAGGACCGATATTAAATTTGGTCTTATTTCATTTATAAAACAGTTTCTTTGTCATTAAATCCGCATTCCCACATACTCCAGAGTTTCTAGGTTCTTAGGGCCAAGGATTGATTGTAATTGGTTCTTGGTAATGTGGATTCTGTCTTTCCTATCAGCAAATATTTTTGACTATTCACTGCATAATATGGTTCTCAACTGTTGTAGAAAGATTATGGCTCTGTCTTTATTGGGTAGTCATATCCTGATTTGTAAATATCCTTGAAATATGTTAAAAACTTTTAGTTGTTTACATTGTATTGGGTTAACAGAAGTCCACAAGTATTGAAAATTAATCATTTTTTTTTTTTGTATTTTTGGCCACACTGTGCAGCGTGTGGGATCTTAGTTCCCCGATCAGGGATCGAACCCACGCCCCCTGCAGTGGAAGGTGGAGTCTTAACCACTGGACCACTGGGGAAGTCTCCGAAAAGTATTCTTTACTTCTCCCTTTCTACCTGTCTTTTGCTCTCCAGATTTCATTAGATATGGTATATTATGGTTTATCGATGTTAGGCATTTAAGAAAACTATCTTAGTGTTTGCTTTGGCAGCACATATACTTAAAAAATCATCTCCAAAGTACATACACTAAGTATAAAGTGTATAATGTGCATAAAATTTATACTAAGTATAAAATGTGAGACTTTCCCATTTGAAATTGAAATAAAAAAAATCAACCTCAGCCTTGTACCTGGTAAAATGGGAATGAGGAAGATTCAGTATTGAGAAGGGTAAAGCTAAAGCTTTCACAGTATTAAGTAAGTATCTTTTACATGACTGTTGGGTATAAATTTCACATAGGTCACATTATCTTACGTGATGAGAGGAAGTTGGGGACGTCCAACGTCCAACGTTTTACTGGTGCCAAAACCTGACACCAGTAAAAATGGAATCTGGGAGTGGGAGTGAAATGGTAACGGCAGAGGTGTGAATTTAAATGTGCTGTTGTCTCTGGAGTGTCAGCAATGTGGTGCCAGGTTATTTTCTGGGAGGTCATGTCAGTGCTAATCATGGTCTAACTTTCCCACTGGACAGATGATAATGTCTCTAGAGATAAAGCAGCACTACCTAACATACCGTTTTAGTTCTGCTGTTGTATTGAATCAGTTGCCCTTTAGAAGAACATTTAAATTTGTGATCCCAAGTTGATCCCTTGAAAAGTTACAGGGTCAGATAAGAATCTCAAATTAAATCTGTATAATAACTTTTGTATGCCTGAGCCCTGGACTCTCATATCCAGCGGCCGCCTATACAACATCTTCTCTTGAGTATGTAATATTTCAAACTCAGTGAGGCTAAAAAACTGAACTGGTCTCTCAAATCTGTTGTCTCACTCCCCCCATCTCAGTTGATGGCAAGTTCATCGTTTTATTTGCTGCGTCCAGAGCCTTGGTCATCCTTGGTTTTCTTCTTTTTCTCTTATACTCCATTCTCACTGGCTTTGTCTTCAAAATATACCCAGAATCTGGCCACCCCTCAGTACACTGGTCCAAGCCATGATCCCCTCTATGTCCGTGTCGTCCTTTACAAACTGTTCTCTGAATAGGAGCTACTCTTCTAAAACTTTGCTTAGAACCCTCCAGTGATTCTCGCTGTGTTGCTCAGAGTAAAAGCCAATTTTATAGGCTCTCTCTGCTTTCTATCCCACACCTACTTTCCCCACTTTTATACAAACGCACGTTTCCCTCTAACCTTATCTGTTACTCTCAACCTCGCTCATTCACTCCTGCCCTCTAGCCACCTTTCTTGTCTGCAAATAAGCCTCAAGCTTTGTACTTGCTCTTTCTTCTGCCCGGATTGCTTTCTCTAGATTGCAGGATTAGCTAATTTACTTCTTTCAGGTGTTTTCTCACATGTCACCTTCTCTGTGAGGCCTCAAATTTCAGCCCTGTCCTGTCCTCTCTTCCCCCAACTTTAATTTTCTTCACAACACTTGTTACCTCCTAATACACTTATTAGAAGTCACCTTATTTGTCTCTCTCTTGCTTAAAACTTAAGCTTTCTGAAGGCCAGGGATTTTGTCTGTTTTGTTCACAGCTGTTTGCTAGTACCTAAAACATTGCCTTATATATAGCAGGCATTGAAATTTTTGTTAATGAGTGAATAAACATTTGTGGAAACTGGAATTTGGACAAATAGACAAATAGACCTTCCAAAGACAAATAAACCTTTTTGCTTTTCTCCTAAATTTCTTAATTCTTTGCCTTCTTCCCAGCTTTCTGTACTTTTCACCTTACAGACTACCTGGAGCTCCACCCACTGGGAGCCAACTTGGCTTCTTCCTGTCAGGTGAAGACAGAGCAAGTAGGTCCCATAGGGTTTTATTGGAAAGAGTAGCGAGGCCTCAGTTTATCACTAGGCAGTCTGTGGATATGAAGAGTCTAAAGTCAGATTTCTTTATATTTAATTTCTCCGTCTTCCTGATGAATATTTGATAACTTGATGAATATATAAGGAAAAAAATCGTAGTGTTTTCTATACCTAGAGTCCTAAATCAAAGTTTTTACTTGAAAAGTTTTTATTCAATTGTCATTGGACGTGTTGCTTCCTGTTTGGCATTTCGCCTTAAATAGCTGCATCTTTCTTCCATTTAGCTTGTCTAGTGATCCTGCTAACAAAGATGGGAAGGGTTTGAGATTGGGGGGCAGCGGGAGGGAGTGCTGTTGAAGGCGTAGGGGGAAAAGAATCATGCTCATATAACAACTACACGTTGAAACTGGAATTTTTATGCTGAAATGTTCAGTTTGCCCCATGGCAATGGCATTATAGAGAACATATGAATTAGTAACATCTCCACTGCTCCCAAGCTTTGGGGGGCCCGCAGTATGTACTGGTATACCCTGTTGAGAATCACTGACTTACGAGCTTAACCAGAATCTCATTATCAAGGAGCATGTTGAAATGAAGTCATGAGGATTGTAGTCTTATTACTGAGCAAGATTTTGATGGTCTAAAAATATATATGATTCTTAAAACGTAGGCAGTACATTAGAATTAACTTTTTCTTGCATGTGGTCTACAAAAATATTGTTATATTTGATCTAATGTTTCCCCCCTTCTCATAACTGTTGAAAATTAATATTTGTGGCAGTTGTTTATTGATGCCAATTGTATTTTGGCCCCCTTACTGGAAAGCTGTATACAGTGTGATGTATAGGTGTCCACTCCAGAGTGTCAGATATAACTGTAGAAATATCTAAAACTTGCATGGTGTTAAACATGTCAGAATGTATTGATATTTGTTTATTTAGTTTCATTAACACTTTTTTCATTTTAACCAAAATTAGCAATGTATAGGCTTATTACATTTTAAAATGTTCTTTTCAATTTACTTTGGTATCGGTATTAAAAATCATGTATATGGGGCTTCCCTGGTGGCGCAGTGGTTGAGAGTCCGCCTGCCGATGCAGGGGACACGGGTTCGTGCCCCGGTCCGGGAAGATCCCACGTGCCGCGGAGCAGCTGGGCCTGTGAGCCATGGCCGCTGAGCCTGCGCGTCCGGAGCCTGTGCTCCGCAACGGGAGAGGCCACAACAGTGAGAGGCCCGCGTACCGCAAAAAAAAAAAAAAGATCATGTATATGGATGGTTTTTCTCAAGGAAGTAAATTTTTAAGGTTGTATTAGTGTTAATTTTCTTCCTCTGGTGAAAAGGGTTCCCAGGCCCAGTTCCAGCATGTGTGTGTATGTGTCTGTGCGTGTCTGTGTCTGTGCGTGTCTGTGTCTGTGCGTGTCTGTGTGGTGGGGAGCTTCCTCATACCAACAGGCAATTCTCAGACACCAGCAGGGTGTCCGAGAATTCAGCTCAATTCTGACACTGTCTACCCAAAGGGAGAATCAGATTCCACATGTGAAGGGCTTAGCCCCACAAGACCTCCTTCCACTTCAGATGCCAGATGCCAGTCACAAGCCCAGGTTGTTAACCTGTACTTGTGACCAATTGGCTCTAAATCAGAGGTTCCCACGACCCCCTGCCTTGGGTTTGATTAGTTTGCTGGAACGCCCCACGAAACTCAGAGAAACAGTTTACTTACTAGGTTACTGGTTTATTATAAAAGGCTATGATAAAGGATACAGATGAACATCTAGATGGAAGAGATGTATAGAGGGCAAGGTTTGGAGAAAGGGCATGGAGCTTCCATGATGCTCTTTCCAAGTGTGCCACTCTCCTCAAATCTCTGTGTGTTCACCAGCCTGAAAGCTCTCCAGACCCTGTCCTTTTGGGGTTTTATGGAGGCCTCATTACATAGGCATTGTTGATTAAATCATTGGTCACTGGCGATCTCTGGCCTCTCTCCCCTCTCTGGAGGTCAGGGTGGCATAGTGGGTGGGACTGAAAGTCCCAACCCTCTAATCCCCTGGCAACCAGCTCCCACCCTGGGGGTGGGATCCAAAAGTCACCTTCCATGAAGTGTTTTCAGGAGCTGAGGACCAGAAACCAGATACTATCCCATTACTTTTATCACTCAGGAAATTCTAAGGGTTTTGGGAAGCTGTGAGCCAGGAATTGTGGATGAAGATCAAACATATATATTTGGTCATCTGAATGACAGTTTTTCCTATAAATCACAATATTGCATCTAGAAAAATCTGTTGCAGTGTGTAATCTTCTACGATGACTTTTTAAATTCCTAGTTTTGAGATATAGTGTCTGGTCAAATGAAAGGAGTGTTGTGCACTAACCCAAACAGAATCAAATTAACTTCAATGGAAGAAAAAGTCGTAGATTAGTTTTTGAGAGATAGTAGTACTGTGTACTGGAATGATAATAAGTTGATTTATACCAAGAAAACTACCACATCAAAACAAAATAGAAAAGGAAATTCTTGACATAAGACACAATGGTGATTTTATACATTTATTCAGATATCTTTGTGGCTGACTTTTTAACTCTAAAGGTAACTCAGGGCATATAAGTTATTGTAAAGAAAAAATTAGAAGAAACTTGTTTTCTAGTTCAGTAAGTACTCCTTTAGCCTTAAAAATTATTAATTTGCTCCACAGAGGTATTTTATTGATGACTTGTCAAAAAACACAAAACATTAGGTATCTTGAAAAATACAATATTAATGATGAGGTAGTGTCCAAATTTGTATGTTTTACTTGCCCAGTACTTGACTTCGTTGTAGGCGCTTTTCCCCACCCCCTTTGGGTTTTCTCTGATTTACATGGCTGATTTAAGTAGTGTGACAGGTAGAATATTGCACTCTGGCCCCCCAAAATGTCTAAATCCTAATCCCCAGAACCTATGAATTTGTTACTTTACTTGGCAAAAGGGATTTTGCAGATGTAATTAAGGGCCTTGAAATGGAGAGATTATCCCAGATTATCCGGGTGGGCCCAGTGTAATATGGGTCCTTAATCAGCAAAGGAGAGAGATGGGAGAATGAGATGTGACGGTGGAAAAGCAGAGGTTTTAGTGATGCGGGGGGCCTTAACTAAGGAATGTGGGCAACCTCTAGAAGCTGGAAAAGGCAAAACTACCTTAGAGCCTCCCTGTGGAGTGCACCTTGATTTTAGCCCAGTGAGACCCATGTGGAACTTCTGACCTCTCCCAAATTTTAAGATAAAAAATTTGTATTGCTTTAAGTCACTAAATTTGTAGCAATTTGTTTGAAGCAGCAATAGGAAATTAATACAAATAACATTTAAAAAATTACAAATAGCATCTTAATTTGACAATTTCAGAAAATTTTAACTTAACCTTCACTGGTTCTGTGACAAAACGAGTCGTTGTTTTGTTATTTTATACAATGGGAGAAGCTGAGGCACAGAGAGGCTTACTGACTCAGTGTGATGTAGCCATGTTGTTATCCTTTTCTAGACAAAGGTGGTATATAGGTGTGTTTGTAAGTAAAAACTCACTTCTTTGTGTCTCTAGCCTTACACTACATTCATAGCAGTAATGGGCACCAAATGTATGTATGTGTATCGGGGGGAAGGTGGGGGCAGATTCCCAAACCAAGCTATTCTCAGATTCTCCAGACACCAGCAGGGCATTTTACAATTTAACTCAATTCTGACTCTACCTGGAAGTAGCATCAGATCCCGCAGGTTAAGGGCTCAGTCCCACAGTACTGCCTCCCTTCCTCCCTACCCCCTTCACGTGCCAGTTGCTAGTCCAGGTTGTCAGCTGTGTTTCTGATTGTAGGCTATAAATTGTAGGTTCCCACGGTCACCTCCTTGGGTTCAAATAATTTGGTGGAACAGCTTTCAGACCTGGGAAAACATTTTACTTACTAGATTACTGGTTTATTATAAAAGGATGTGACCCAGGAACAGCCAGGTGGAAGAGGTGCATAGGGCAAGCTTTCCGTGTCCTCTCTTGGCCACTACTCTTGCAGCACCTCCACATGTTCACCAACCTGGAAGCTCTCCAAACCCCATATCGGGGATTTTTATGGGAGCAAGATGGATTAAATCATTGGACATTGGTGATTGTTTGAACCTCAAGCCCCTCTCCCCTCCCAGGAGGTGAGGGTGGTGTGGGGCTGAAAGATACAACCTTCTCATCACTGGGTTTGTTCCCCTGGTAACCAGCCTCCATCCTTAGAGGCCTTCTAGAAGTTAACCTCATTAACATAAACTCAGAGGTGCTTGAAGGGGGCTTGCTATATGAGCAACAAAAGACTCCTATTTATTTCATCTTTATCATTCTGGAGCTATTTAGGGACTGAGAACAAAACTAAATATTACAACAAAAGACACCCTTATGGCTCTTACATAGGAAATTGCAAGGGTTTTAGGAGGTATGTGCCAGAAACAGTAGATGAAGACCATATATTTCTTATTCACAGTGGTTTTTCTTGCTTGATATGGTTGAAAGGAATACTGTTACTGGAACTTTTGAATGATGTTTGATGCCTATGAATATTAATGTTTTCAGTCCTTTTTTCCAAGTCAACTAAATAAGTATGCCTATGTGAAGTTGATTGCTGTGTCCCAAGGTAATCTATCACTTGCAAATATTTCTCATCATTCCATAGCTAAGCCACATTATTTGGGCTTGATTTTTAGTATGGCATTTCTCTAGTATTTGTTCTGTTTGCTTTACTTGTGTTTGCTTATACTTGGTATACCTTAGCTGTTTGGACAATATTTTCCATCTTCAGAATTTTTCCTGCCCTGTAGAATTGCTTCATTTTAAGTTATGGTTGTATGCTGGGCCATTTTGTTTGATTATGAATTTGATTTTATATTGATACCAGACTGTCCTACTAAAAGATACTCCTATTTAGTGTCCCTTTTCCCTTCATATATTGTTTTACATATGAATGAATGTGGAGCCTGAAAAAAGTCTTCTTAGTCTTTGACATTTAAAACCATCGCACTTTTTTAAAACATTAAAAAAAAATGGTTTGAGTTAAAATATTCTATTAAAAGCTTTTAATAGAATCCAAAATATACGTGGACTCCTGCAGCAAATCTTTGGCACTGCATCCATAAAAGGAAAGTAAGCTGCTAGAATGCTGGCAATGCCTTGTATGTCCTTGGTTAACTTTGTGTGATAATCTTACATGGGATGTGTGCGTGTAGCTATAAAAACTGTGGTGCCTTTTCACTCCGTACACGTTCTTGGTTGTGAATCTCCTTCCTGTCCAAAGTAGTTGATATTACAGGTAATAGAATTATTTTTAGCACTGTGAAAGGAGTATTACCTTCAGCTAGTTCTGTCTTGTTTTCAAGTTTCAAAGGATTTCCTCTTGTGCTTTTGGAACTCTGGATTTAAAATAACATTTTATGTCATGGTTTTTAAGTGAATTGTGGGAATTCTCAGCAGTGTAAGATTCTAATCTGTAGAGAATACACACACATTTTATTCCCCCTGGCCAGTTTAGTCTGGCTTTTCAAAGTGCTTCCTGACATCTGGGATATGAAAGAAGCTTCCAGGAATGAGTGTGTCAAGGCAAATGGATAGCAGTGGCAGAAATAGAGCCCCTGCAGTATCCTTCTGGTTGCCTTTAGTCTGCCTGAGACATAATTCCTGGCTTTTAGAAATGATTGATTACACAGGCCTGCCAACTAATAATGTGCCTCCTAATGCTGAGAAAAGGAATATGTGTGGTGAGTCTCGATTGTATGACAGTGACATTTGAATATGCATCATTGATTGAGTAAAGGCTTTCATTTTTTTAAAAGCACTATATTAAATGAACACATTGAATTATGAAATCCAAAAGTATCGTTTAAATGTTAAGTATAAAAAGATGTATTTAGACTCCAGAGACCTTTACTGTTTACCATAAAGTAACTTTAACTTTAAACATTAATTAAACTATGCACAGGGTTATAAAAATCAAGCAGTTATAGAAGGAGTTTATAAAGAAAAGCAAGTTTCTTTTTCTTCCCTCCACCTTCAGTCCTTATCTGTGGAGGTAACCACTGCTGTTCCCCATCAGCCTTTCATTCTGAGAAATTTCAAAACCAGTAGAGAAGTTACAAATATAATACATTGAACAGCAAATGCTTTTGACCTAGATTTTCCGATTGTTAGTACTTTGCCACATTTGCGAGCTCTATTTGTCTTTCTGTATGAGTTTTTCCTGAACTATTTGAGAGTTAGCTACAGATGTCATGACATTTTGCCCCTAAATATTTCAGCCTTGTATTTTTTTTTTTTTTTTTTTGTGGTACGTGGGCCTCTCACTATTGTGGCCTCTCCCGTTGCGGAGCACAGGCTCCGGACGAGCAGACTCAGCGGCCATGGCTCACGGGCCCAGCCCCAGCCGCTCCGCGGCATGTGGGATCTTCCCGGACCGGGTCACGAACCCGTGTCCCCTGCATCGGCAGGCGGACTCTCAACCACTGCACCACCAGGGAAGCCCATAGCCTTGTATGTTTTAAAAACACATTTTCCCTACATATTCACACAATACAATTATCCAGAAACTCTAATATTTGAAGTCCATATTCAATTTCACCAATAGTTTTCACTAATAGCTATTGCTCCAACCCCATTCAATCAAGGATAATCCGTTTTATTTAGTTGTTTTATCTGTTTAATCTCTTCTAATCTAAATAGTGCCTCAGGTGGGGTTTTTTTTTCCTGTTTACTCTTCATGTCATTAACATTTTCAGAGGCCAGGCCATTCGTTTTACAGAATAAGTCTCAATTTGGATGTGATTAGATGAAATTTAAACATTTACTTTCTCGTGGGAGGGAGGAGTACTACATAGGTGGTATTTGAAGCAGGACCTCTAATATCTCTGAGTAATGTCCTTTTATCATTTTTTCCTTTTAAAAAATTGTGGTAAAGCATACATAACAAAATATGGCATTTTAACTGCTTTTTTTTTTTTTTTTTAAATTTCATTTATTTATTTATTTTTGGCTGTGCTGGGTCTTCTTTTCTGTGCGTGGGCTTTCTCTAGTTGCGGCGAGCGGGGGCCACTCTTCATCGCGGTGCGCGGGCCTCTCACTGCCGCGGCCTCTCTTGTTGCGGAGCACAGGCTCCAGACGCGCAGGCTCAGTAGTTGTGGCTCACGGGCCCAGCCGCTCCACAGCATGTGGGATCTTCCCGGACCGGGGCACGAACCCGTGTCCCCTGCATTGGCAGGCAGACGCTCAACCACTGCGCCACCAGGGAAACCCTTTAACTGCTTTTAAATGTACAGTTCAGTGGCTTTGGTACATTCACATTGTTGTGTAATCATCAATAACAGCCATCTGTGTGCAGAACTTCTTCCACCTTGCAAAACCAAAACTGTATACAGTAACAGTAACACCCCAGTCCCCCTTTCCCAGCTCCTGGCAACCACCATTCTTTTTTCTGTCTCTGTGAATTTGACTACTCTGGGTACCTCATATAAGTGGAATCATATGGTGGTGGTTGTCCTTTTGTGACTGGCTTATTTATTTCATTTAGTGTAATGTCTTCAAGGTTTATCCATGTTGTAACTGTCAGAATTTCCTTCCTTTTTTTAAGTGTGAATAATGTTCCATTTTACTTATATGCCACATTTTGTTTATCCATTCATCTGTTGATGGACATAGCAGTATTTCTTGTTTTATCAAATTTGGCATTATATACTGACTTCCTATAACAGTATATAAGGATTTAATTCATTTTTAAATAATAAAAGCAGAGCATACTCATTGCAGAGTATGTCAGAGGTGAGAAGAGCTATGAAAAAATATAGTTTATAATATCACTATCTAGAGGAAATCTCATATTTGTATTTTCAGTTTTTAATATTTATTTTTATGTAACGGAAATAATGTACATTCTTTTTGTTGTTGAATTTTACATTTTGAAGTAATTAAAATATTTTCATCTTTAAAAAATGAATGTGTAATATGACTTCGAGTTGCTGTACTTTAAGTTAATATAGCCCTTATTATTGGCCTTTGGGTTATTTGAAAATTTTTTATTCTGATAGTGTTTTGATGAACAAAATCGTCAGCATTTCTAATGATTTTCTTAGGTTCCCGGAAATGGGGTAACAGGATCAAATGATGGAAACGTGTCAGAGGTATTTTGTGCATGTTGGTAAATGGCTGCCTGGAAGGACTGTACTGATTATATTCTCATCATCAATGTAAGAGAGTACCTGTATAGCTGTATCTTTGCTGATGTTTGTTATTAATGGAGGCAAGCTATCTCATTTAATTAGTCATTTGTATTTTTTTCTGTGAATTGTTGATTTACGTCTTTTGTCCATTTTCCTTTGTGATTTTATCAAGTTGTATCAAGTCTATATGAATATAAATAATGTATATATTAAAGATATATACCAGACATATTTGCACATTTTCTTTACCTTTTTTTTGTGGGGAGAGTTATAACATTTTATCTTTGTTTTTCACAGTTTTTTCGATTGAACTAAGGATTAAAATATTTTTTACAGATAATTTCCATTAATATGATTTATTAAATTCTTTCCCCATTCATTGATTTGGGTGGTTCTGTCATATATAAAATGATTCTGCTTCATTTGTTTTGAGGCTCTTTAGTTTGATTTTTTTTTTTACATCAGTATCACATTTTTGCTTAAACAATTATGGCTTTATTAGATATCTTAAAATCTCAAAAGACAAATGTCCAACCTCCTCCACCCTCCACTTGCTTTTCAGAATTGTCTTCATTTTCACCTTTTATTTGTTTGTTCGTCCATTCATTTATGCATTCAGACAATCATTGAGTGTGCTTCCAAGCACCGAGAAAGAAGTCAGGGCTCTCAGTGAGCTTGTGGTCCAGTGAAGAAATAATTTAACAGGTCAATAATAGTGTGATAAGTTCAGGAGAGGAAGTATAGGGTGTTAGAGGAGGAGTATGTACCCAAATCTCATTTGGACATTTGGAGAGGGCTTTCAGGAAGAAGTGACATCTAAGCCAAAACCTTAGAAGAGGGAAAAGAGTGCTTCTGTCAGAGGGAATTGCATTTGTTAAGACTCCAGAGGCAAGAGAGCATGGCCCATCCATTCAACTGAAAGAAGTCTATAGGGCTGGAGTATAGAATGGGAGCTGTGAGAAATAGCTGCAGGATAATGCTGGACCTTTCAAGGCCTGTTCATCTGGTTGAAGATTTTCGCTCTTAATGTAAGGGCAGTGGTAAACATTTGGAAGGACACTGCCTTAATCTGATTTGTGGTTTGGGGAGCTCACTCTGGTCATAGCCTAGAGACTAGATTGGGAGGGGGCAGCAGTGGAGGCAAGCAGACCTTTTAAGGAGGAAATTATAGCAATCCAGGTGAGAAAGAGTACGGCCTTACCTAAGGTGGAGGCAGTGGAAAATGGGGTAAGAGGGATGTATTTGAGAGAGACTTTAAAAAGGTAGGTTGGATAAAACTTGGAAGAATTGATATTGGGGCTGAGGGGAGAGTTAAGAAAGATACCCAGGTTTTTTGTTTGGACACTTGGGTTGGATAGCAGTATCATTTTTTCCTAAATGTAGAAAACATGAAAATCAGTTTTAGACATGCCATAGCGAGGATTCTGATGGGTTGTTGGTATGGGCCTGAAACTCTTTGGGGAAACATCTACCATTCGGTGGTAGATCCATAGTTTTCTGTGGATAGTTGTGGGGCCATGAGCATTAACGGAAGCTGTGGAACCTTCTCTTGCAGTAGCGAATTACAGGGACTTTCTTGATTTGTGCTTCTACTTGGGGACCACATCAAGATGCACTAACTTTTAAATATCTCTTCCAATTTGATGATTCTCTGTCTTAATTCTATCAGTATTTTTGGCTAGAAGAAGAGTTATATGGACATAATCTGAATAGTGTAAAGTTATGTTGTGAGAGGTTTTCTTCTTTATCTGTTTGTCCCTTTTAAAATGCTTATTTATCCTCTAATTTTCTCACTGGTAAAAGAGAGTACCTAGACTATTCAGTTCCTCTTAGAAGGCCAATCTAAAATAGCATAATTCTAAAAGTCTAATATTTGGTTTCAGATTTGGCCAGGATAACTTGACAGATGAAATTTTTACCTGAAGTCAAGAACTTTTGGACTTGGTTTCAGTGCAGAATGTGGTTTTGACATATACTATTTTATTTGACCAGAACCCTCGATTTTAAGAACTTTAATATCCCTTCAGTTGACTTTTTGGCAATATTTTAAGTAACCTTTCTGATTGTAACTCACATTCATCTTTAACCCATTAACACTGGTCCTCATCTCTGATCACCTTCCCAAAGATAACTTTGTGACATGTTCCTTTATATCTTTCCATTGTGCTTTTAGCAGTAATTCTTCCTGCATGGCAAGATCTTCTTTCTTATGAAGGTACTCTATCAATTCAGGTATTTTTTTTCATGACTTTGGGGATTTATATTTTCACAGCAGTTTGGTTGTTAACAATCTGATCAAAGATTTAAGGAGGTAAGAGCACCAAAGTATAAGCTACATTTGGCATAGTTTGTCATGGTTAATAATAGAACATTTAAAGGCCTTATTTAGAGATTATTTTGACTTCCCTATAATTTGAGTTTTTAATTTTTCTGAAGAGGATATTTTCAGGAGTTCCCTGGTGGCCTAGTGGTTAGGATTCTGGGCTTTCACTGCTTTCAATCCCTGGTTGGGGAACTGAGATCCTGCAAGCCGCACGGTGTGGCAATCAATCAGTCAATCAATAAATGTTTTCATAATGGAGTAAGTTTATTGAATGAATTGAATAGAAACCCATCGTGATAAAGTATAGATTAGATTAAGAATTTATTTCCAATTTGTGGTTTTCATCTCTTGGTTTTTTTGAAAAGATTATTGTTCAGTAGCACTATTCTAGGAATAGAAATGGTAGATTTTAACTTGTTGCCTTTGGTTATTATGTAAAAAATGCATCTGGGAGGTGATTTGTTTGGTCTGCTCAAACTATTTTTGGGATTGCCATAGCTTGTGTCTACTTAAGATACATTTAAAAATATTGAGGTCATTTTATTTAAAAAGAAGGTCATGTTTGAGTATTGAAAGAGATTGCTGTGTCTGTCTAAGCCAAGTTTGTCTTTGAACTATAGCCAAATGGTTAGGAGTATGAAGAAAAAGTATAACTGGGTGGTATAGTTTCCTTTTTAATATGCAAAGACAGTTAAGTGAATTAAACTCTGAATAGAGGAAAACTACCCAGACCTCGTAGCCACCACATCTGCATCTTTCTACTGACCATGGTAAAGGACATTCTGAACATTACCACTTAAAACTAACTTTTCTCTTTAAGGGCTCCTGAAATTGTGCCAGCTGACTCCAAGTCCACCCTGACCCCACAGCATAAACCATGCTGTGATGTCACAGCTACCATAGAACTCCAGGGTAGTGTTGAGCTGGCCCATGTGGGCTCAGGTAAGTCCTGGCTTTTTTTTTACCATTTGGCATTCTTTTCAAAGTTAGTTACCATTATGGTTTTATGTCAAAAGAAACAAGGCAAAACTTTGAAAACGGTGCCATATATGGGGGAAAAAATAAGTCTGTTTTCTAAACATCTATGAGCCAGCTCCATATTCTAACCAACGGAGTTCCATAGTAGCTGTGAAGTGTCCCCAGTGAGTTGTGACCCGTGACTTCAAAATATGTTAAATTCTACTCCTGGCCCAGCTTATAGAACAAGATGAGCTTTTTTTTTTTTTAATAATTTCACTTACTCTCAGGTCTTTATGCTTTTAAAGTATATTAACTTTCCTTTATCTGTAATTATGCACCACCACTTAGCTAGTTGTGTAGTTCACTCAATTCTGAATGTATATTGATACAGCAGATTAGTTTTATAAAGTTAATCTTCTTAGAGTGCCTTCAGCTGTCTTGTTTTTTTTTTTTTTAAACAGTGGGCACTTGGTTTATTTATCTTCCTGAGACTCTATTTTGAATTTCAAATAACATCCTACAGCTTGGCTTGGGTTGTTATTCTTTTTAAATTTATTTATTTATTTGTTTATGGCTGTGTTGGGTCTTCGTTTCTGTGCGAGGGCTTTCTCTAGTTGTGGCAAGCGGGGCCACTCTTCGTCTCGGTGCGCGGGCCTCTCACTATCGCGGCCTCTCTTGTTGCGGAGCACAGGCTCCAGACGTGCAGGCTCAGTAGTTGTGGCTCACGGGCCTAGTTGCTCCGCGGCATGTGGGATCTTCCCAGACCAGGGCTTGAACCCGTGTCCCCTGCATTAGCAGGCAGATTCTCAACCACTGCACCACCAGGGAAGCCCTCAGCTGTCTTTTTAATTTGCCTTCATAACGTGGAAGGGGAAGGGACAGAACATGTAATATTTAACATTTGTTAAATTTTCAAAACAACATATTAAGATGCTTTAGTTACTCTTGGAGATAGTGTGATATGTCAGTAACCTAGAAAGCATGTGTACGTCACCTCTTTCTCTTCTGCTGGAACTTTCCCGCTTTTTCCTGATCTTTGTTACTTTAAGTGAGATTTTACCACTTAGATTTATTTACTGTATTTTCCTACCTACCAACTCTTTTACTTTTTTTCTGCTTTCCGTTTTATTCCGTAATCTTAAAAGGTGGTAAAAACATAATGTTATGTGAAGAACTCAAAGACATTTTCTAAGTTGTTTTGCATATAATCTGATGCTTCTCCCCCCTCAAGTAGAAAACATGTGGTAGCTAAAACTTAAATTATCTCAGTATAGGCCACATTCTTTAGACACCATGTTTACAGTGAAAACCCATCTGTGAAGAAACTTGAATCACTGGCTCCTCTTGAGCAGTGTGTAATAGAGATACAACAAAAATTAGGACAGTTCATTGACATTCTCATGAAATTTGATTTGTAATAAATTTACTCATCTTTGTAGCCAAAAACTCACCAGTAACTGAAACTGTGAGCTCTAAATTATGGTTAATGAAAAGAATGGAATTACATATTCCCAAACATTAGACAATAAAATAGTTTTCTTTTAAATATTATTTTGTCCCTATACTTAAATTTGTGTTTTTCACGTTCTGGAAAGTTTGGAGGTTTTTTATGCTGTGATGAATAGAGAACAGAATCTCTATTCTGTTCACCCTCATTTTCTGCCCTCCTGTGTATATTCCATGCTAGTCGGGGCAGGATTCCCTATTTGCAGTTTAGTGCAGAGCTTGTGGTCAGGGGAAATAATTGTTTTTTATGTCTTGGATTAGGCCAAATAGAAGTCCAGTTTGTGTGTGTATATGTCAGCTTTATTGAGATACAATTCACGTACCATGCAGTTCATCATTTGAAGTTCTGTTTTTATTAAAAACGTTTAGTTTGAAGGCAGACTGTAAATCATAATTCCAAAGCACAGTTGCTGACTTCGTTGTGCTGTTTGGTCTGTAATCCTCCCCACCTTCGGCTAGCTAATTAGTTTCTAATTACAGAAATCCTTCAGAAACATTAGAGAGGAAATGAATTCTTAAGCAAGTATTTCTAAGATGAGATTCTTTCAGACATCAGCTATTTGATGAGTTAGCTAAAAATAGTGAAGACAGTGATTTAAAAGATCTCCCCTTCCTCCAACCAAAAGAACAAAGTTAGTTGACGTTTACCTTTAGACTACTTCATCTTTGTCTTTGGGAAACAAAAAAATATGTGTGTATTTACACACACACACACACACACACGCATATACATGTACTGTGCAGGTCTTCCTCTTTATCTTTTCAGGTAAATCAGACCTTTTGGTCCTTGTGTTGCTTTTGGAAGTGCCTAGAACATTTCTTACATCATACAAAGAAATTTTATAAATATATATTTTTAGGTTGAAGCTAAGAACTGTAAAAGGTGTGGTGATACTGCACACACCTAGAAAGTTATTAATAGCTTTGATAGAACTGAAGTGAACAATAGTTGCCTTCATAAGGAAATATATACACACAAAAGGAAATGGAGTAGGGCATGTTCAGTTTGAAAAAAATATACAGCATTAAATTATTCAAAAAGTTAGGAGCTCTACTAGATTATTCTCATCTGTTCATTAAAACAAGTTAAGCAGATTTTAGATTTGTGTGTCTGTTCTTCAGGTTTGCCCTTTTGAGAAGGTTCACCTACCCTTATCTCATGCCAACTATATTACATTTTAGCCTTGATGATTTCCCCAGGGCAGTAAGCCTTGTAAGGGTGTGTTGAAGTCCTTTATGTATTGCAGTGGGGGCTATAGCTGTCCTTAGGTGTTTATATTGAGGAATGTATTAACCTACGTTGCTGTGAAAATAAAAATTTCTATAAGGTATTCTCATTTGAAATCATGGATTGTTAACCTGAAAAATATATGTTTCAGGGGGAGGGGGTCATTTTTCTGGTGAGAGGATCTAGTTTTGCAGAAGGGATCTTTGATCCCAGAGTTGGAAAACTTGGACGCTGGCTTTTTATGGCTCACAAATGTGATGAAGGACTGTTTTGAGTATAGGAATCATGTTTTTACTGTGTTTATGTTTCTCACAGTGCCCAGCATATTGCTTTATGTGTCATGGGCATTCGGTGAATGTGGAAATTATCATTTTAAAGCTTTGTTATTTTTAATAACAGGGGAACTTGTTGCATTGTATCAATCTGTAATAATCTAAGGAATAGGTCTTATTTATCTAATTCCTAATTCAAGATAGCAGTTTAAAATGCTTTTTTTTAAAGTACCCTAAGAATATTTCTAGCTAGTAGTAGCATTTCATGTAACAAATTTTCCTTGATGTAATTTAGGAAACAAACTTACTTAGTCCTACAGTCGTGTGTGTGTGTGTGTGTGTGTGTGTGTTTAATACTATTTGTGGTAAATTTGAAGCTAACCTACACCTTCATTTTTTGCCAAGGCTATTTACTATCCATAGATGTACTGTACTGCTTAATAAATAGGATTTTTGTCATTACCTAACATTAATTTGTGTTAAGAATAATAGCGTGGTTCAGTGGGAATGGAAAGTTCTTTATAGATTTGGAAAAATTGATACTTGTTTTGTATCTCTACTCCCCAACTGGTTTATAGTGTCTTATTTTAGCCTGTTTCTGTTCAGAATCATCTAGCTCAAGTTTTACTGTATTAATAATTCTTAATGGGTGTAAGGAAGACTTGGCTAAGAGAAATTCTGAAATCAAAATATTGCTAACTTTTACTTACATTAAAAATAGTTTTGACTGCTCTAAGTCGTCTCCGGCTAACAAAACAGTAGTGTGGAAGGCTCAGCATTTGTTTTGATCCAGTTTTAAAAGTGCAGCGTAGGGAATTCCCTGGCAGTCCAGTGGTTAGGACTTGGTGCTTTCACTGCTGTGGGCCCGGGTTTGATCCCTGGTCCGGGAACTAAGATTCCCGCAAAGCTGCCCAGTGCGCCAAAAAAAAGAAAGACAGAATAAAGGGCAAAAGCAGCCCAACACCAACGGGAAGCACATCCCTGTCTCCTTGGTTTCTGCAGAGCCAGGACCAGAACAGGAACTTAGTGTCTTTTGTGAAGTCTAGTTACTCACACTAGATTGTTGATCTTTGATCCAATTAATATATTCTAATAATTTCTCTAAACATTACCAGAGCATGGAACCAGCACTAATGTGATGGTAAGTGCCTAACTAGGCAGTTCTAATTCTGGAAGGAAATGGAAAGGAATACACTATAATTTTCCTTATATTCTTTTTTTTTTTTTTTTTTTGCGGTACACGTGCCTCTCACTGTTGTGGTCTCTCCCCTTGCGGAGCGCAGGCTCAGCGGCCATGGCTCACGGGCCCAGCCGCTCCCCGGCATGTGGGATCCTCCCGGACCGGGGCACGAACCCGTGTCCCCTGCATCGGCAGGCGGACTCTCAACCACTGCGCCACCAGGGAAGCCCAATTTTCCTTATATTCTATAGGACATTTAAATGATGCCCCGGGATCCAGGAAGCACAGAGAATCAGAGTTTAGAGTGAATGCTACAGGTTTATGCTTGTTGAAGAAAAATAAAATTGAACTTTTTTCTGTCTTGATGCTTGTTTTAGGGGTTGTAGAAGGTGATTTAGCTGCTATAGAAGCATACAAATCATCAGGAGGGGACATTGCCCGTCAGCTCACTGCAGATGAAGTGCGCTTGCTGAACCGTCCTTCGGCTTTCGATGTTGGCTATACTCTGGTACATCTGGCTATACGTTTTCAGAGGCAGGATATGCTAGCAATATTGCTTACAGAGGTGAGTGTGACATTTTGATTAAACATTCTTTTATATGAAGGAAATGTGTTCTTTAGTTTTCATTTTTGATGTTATAATGTTTCTCAGTTCTTAAATGTTTTAGATTCAATCTTCTGTCTTCTTTTAAAAATGACATTAAACTTAGACTTCAACAGAAGTAAATAATTTTTAAGGATATGTGTTTTTAAAACAGGACATTTTGCTACAATATTTGAGTCATGTGTTTGATTTTTAAAAAACTGGGATGTATCTGTCATTCATTCAACTAACATTTATTGAGTACCTACTACGTGCCAGGCACTGTGCATAAAAGGGCTATAATTGTGAAGACATTGGCTCTTCCTTCAATGAATCTCCAGGTACAGTTACTCTATAGAGAGTCCAGGGTTTTTTTTTTTTTTCAAAAAAACTTTTTCTTTCTTTCTCTCTTTCTCTCCCTTTTTCTTTCTCCCCGTCTCCCCGTCTCCCCATCTCTCCCTCTCTCCCTCTCCCCCTCTCCCTCTCTCCCTCGGGTCTTCGTTGCTGTGAGCGGGCTTTCTCTAGTTGTGGTGAGCGGGGACTACTCTTCGTTGTGGTGTGCGGGCTTCTCGTTGCGGTGGCTTCTCTTGTTGCGGAGCACGGACTCTAGGCATGCGGGCTTCAGTAGTTGTGGCACACAGGCTCAGTAGCTGTGGCTCACGGGCTCTAGAGCGTAGGCTCAGTAGTTGTGGCGCCTGGGCTTAGTTGCTCTGCGGCATGTAGGATCTTCCCGGACCAGGGCTTGAACCCGTGTCCCCTGGATTGGAAGGCAGATTCTTAACCACTGCACCACCAGGGAAATCCCCAGAGTGCAGTTTCAGAGATGTAAATGCCAGGTGCTGTGGAGAGTGCTTGAGAAAGTGTTTTGAGGTATCTTACCTTCTTACCTGTAGCAGGTAACATTTTAGCTGAGAGTAAAATGAAGGAAGGAGTAGGAGGAATTAGCCTCAAACAGTAGGTGGAGAGAAGGGAGTTGAGGAAACATTTTATTCAGAGGCAAGGGTGGTGGTATTTGTGGCGAATTTGGAACTTGCAGGTAGCTCAGCAGGGTTGTGATGGCGAAGGGGAAGTGAGAGAGGCAAGTAGGGGACGCAGTGTGAAGGATCTTCTAGGCCAAAGAATTTGAAAATTATTCTGAGGGCAGAACAAGGCTTTAAAAAGGGTTAGGTAGAGTGGCAGGGGAGTGACAAGATCAGATTGTGTTTTGGCTGCTCACTTTATTTTTTTTTATTTTTTATTTTATTTTTTGCGGTATGCGGGCCTGTCACTGTTGTGGCCTCTCCCGTTGCGGAGCACAGGCTCCGGACGCGCAGGCTCAGTGGCCATGGCTCATGGACCCAGCTGCTCCGCAGCATGTGGGATCTTCCCAGACCGGGGCACGAACCCGTGTCCCCTCCATCGGCAGGCGGACTCTCAACCACTGCGCCACCAGTGATGCCCGGCTGCTCACTTTAGAGAGGGGCAAGCCTGGTTAGCAGGACATTGCAGTGATGCTGGCAGGAACTCTGCTGGGACAGTAGTGGCAACAGCAAAGGAAGGAAATGGGCTGGTTTGAGAGAGATGCTGGTGATGTAGGCAGAACTAAGTGGATAGATTGGCCATGGGGAGTAATGGTGAGTTAGGGGTCAGAGTTGATTCTGGGGTTTCTGGATTAGATAACTAGGTACATGTTACAAATGACAGAGGTTGCAAATGAATTAGGATGTGACTGTATTATCCAGGTAATTTTTAAAAAATATATTTATTTATTCATTTATTTATTTATGCGGCTCCACATCTTATTTGCGGCATGCGGGATCTTTAGTTGAGGCATGCGGGATCTTAGTTGCAGCATGTGGACTTTTTAGTTGTGGCATGCAGACTCTTAGTTGTGGCACGCGGACTATTAGTTGCAGCATGCATGTGGGATATAGTTTCCTGACCAGGGATCAAACCCAGGCCCCCTGCCTTGGGAGTGTGGAGTCTCACCCATTGGACCACCAGGGAAGTCTCCAGGTAATTTTTTTTTTAATGATAAGAGAAATAGGGTAAAAGTGCAGAGAGTTAGATGAGTTGTGGATTCAAATCCAGTTTGGTCAGTATACTCCTGTGTATGCTTACTTGCACATTTAAGTTCGCCAATATCTGGGAACATTTATGTACAAAGCATGGGGTGAGGGGATTAATAATTATGAACGTTAGATGAAAGCATGATTGAGATGGCTAGCCATGAGTTTAGTTTGGTAAGAGTCCAGTGTAACCAGGGGCACCTGATAGAGCAAAGGAGGGCTTGAGAGACAGCCATGCTGAAAACAAAGGGCAGGCTTATTGAGGATAAGGGAGAAGGGGACTGTTTGAAAAGCAGCTGTGTGATTAGAGAGACCAGAGTTCTGGAACATGGGATGGAACAGTAAGAAGTAGTTCCTGTAGTATCTGAGGTCTGGCTACATTTGTGTTGTGATGCCCAGTTGTGTACTGGAAGGGCTGGCATGTGGAGTTATAGTTGCTGGTGGTGGCTGGAGACAGGAGAGAGAAGGCAGCTGTGAACCAAGGCTCAAGTCTTTAGGGGATACATAGGTTTCTCTCAGGCTGGTAGAGGACTATGAGAAGGTTCTGGAGGGACTGGTGTAAGTCGCCGGCCTCCTAAGAGCATTCTGGGGACTAACAGCAGGAAGACGGTAGAACCCCAGTGTGTTTATTATTTACTGCTGTGTAACAAATCCCCGCAAAACTTAGCAGCTTAAGACAGCAAACACTTGTTATCACAGTTTCTGAGAGTAAGGAGTCCAGGAGCAGCTTAGCTGAATGATTTTGGCTCAGGGTCTCATGAGGTTACAAACTGCCAGGGGCTCGACGGGGACTAGAGGATCTGGTTCCAAGTACACTCACCTGGTTGTTGGCAGGAGGCTTCAAATCCTTGTTACGTGGGCCCCTCAGTAGGGCTGCTTGTGATGTGGTAGCTGGTTTCACCTAGAGCAAGTGATCCAAGAGAGGGAGAGAGCATGAGAGAATGATTCAAGTAGAAACTGTAGTGTCTTTTCTATATAACCTAATGTAGGAAGTGATATACTATAATTTTTGCTATATTCTGTGGTACACAGAGACCACCCTGGTACAAGATGGGGGAGGTGGAAAGGAGGCTTGTTCTGGTGGAAGAACAAAGTCAGTGATGGAATTTAGTCTCAATGGAGTAGGCACTCTACAGGACAGAACTGAAGGGGCCAGTAGGGAGACTGGAAGGGGGAGAGTATGAGTCTGGACTAAGGGATGTGTCTGCAGACAGGGCACAGAGCCAAGTACTTTTGGGATGGGAACAGGAGAACATTATATTTTGGGAATATGTGTCTGGGCCGGGGGTTTAATTGGATTTTAGATAATGGATACTGTTTGTAGTCTGGTGGAACCTGTGGACTTCTTCTCAAAATACTGTTTTTAAATGTATAAAATAAAAAATAGGATTACAAAGGAAATCAGTTATATTGAAATAGTTATCAGAATATTAAATATATGTGATGTAAAGAAAATGAATTTTAGGGCTTCCCTGGTGGCGCAGTGGTTGAGAGTGTGCCTGCCGATGCAGGGAACACGGGTTCGTGCCCCGGTCCAGGAAGATCCCACATGCCGCGGAGCGGCTAGGCCTGTGAGCCATGGCCGCTGAGCCTGTGCGTCCGGAGCAATGGGAGAGGCCACAACAGTGAGAGGCCCGCATACAGCAAAAAAAAAGAAAATGCATTTTAAATGTAGGCAAGAGGTTAGTGAAAATGAAGGATTTAAATTTGATTGAAATTCCTATTCTAATTCATGGTCCCTTCCCAAGTTCATGGACCCTAGGTTAACCAGTAGCTTAAGGAGATGGTTGAGACTCAGGTTAAAGAGGCTAGAACAGCGGTCCCCAACCTTTTTGGCACCAGGAACCGGTTTCGTTGAAGACAGTTTTTCCACAGACGGTGGGGAGGGGAGGCGGGAGTGGGGGATGGTTCAGGCGGTAATGAGAGCGATGGGGGCGACAGGTGAAGCATGGCTCGCTCGCTGCTCACCTCCTGCTGTGCGGCCCGGTTCCTAACAGGCCGCAGACCGGTACCAGTCCATGGCCCGGGGGTTGGGGACCCCTGGGCTAGAAGATGAGAGGCAGGCCTCAGGGACATATGCTTAAGGATGGTGGCGGGAGAAGGAAGCTTAGAGGCCAATCACCAGCTGTAAGGTTTCTCTTGGGGTGTTTGCAATATTCAGGTTTCAGTCCAAGTAGTTTTTGAAAAAAATCTTCCCAGGATTTTGGAAAGGGGCGGGGGGTTAGCACATTGAGATAAGCTATTTTTGAATTTACTTTTGAGATGCATTTTAATGCTTTGACTTGAGAAATAGTCCATTATATTCTGAAAATATTTAATATTTGGTTTTCCACAGTTTTAGTGTTGCTTAGATTGGGCTTATGGAGATGAGATGTGGTGACAATTTCATTGTTACTGGTAATCCTGGCTAGTAAAGTTTAGGAGAATTGAATTTTTGTGTAGTTTTCAGAATAGGATGTCTAATGGTTGCGTTGGGTATGCAGGGTTTTTGAAATACTGTTTACTTACCTTAATAGTAATTACAATTAAGCTGTCCACGTGTGTTATGTAGGTGACATTATCAGTAAAACTTATTCTTTGTGTGGCTTGTTGGAAGATCTGCTGCTCCAAGCCCCACTTGTGACTGGAAGTCTGCATTCAGGAAGGTCGTCCAGGTTAGTGGCTGCGTCTGTAGTGACAGCAGAGGACAGAGCTAACTGGCTCGCTCAGGGTCACACCAGACTCATTTCCTCTTTAGCAGATACTCACCTTGGATTTCAGAATTCTCTGTATATAGATTTCTTGAGCTCCACAAAAGGAGTACAAGTTAAATGTAAGATAATGTCTTTTCATCGTTTGTTGTTATTCATCATTTAAAAAGGACAGGAAAGTTCTAGCCGCCTCCTTGTTTAGAGGTTCTCTGTGGTAGTGCTCTCTACACCGGTGCTCAGATTTCATTCCCGTCGAATTGTACTACTGCAGAGATTGGTTGTCTGTTTTACACTCGGAGAAGCCAGATGCTTTTTTAAAAAATTAAGAATTATAGGGACTTCCCTGGCGGTCCAGTGGTTAAGATGCCGTGCTTCCACAGCAGGGCATCTTGCGGGTTTGATCCCTGGTCGGGGAACTAAGATCCCGCATGCTGTGTGGTGCGGCCAAAAAACAGAAAAAAAAAAAAAAAAATCAGAATTGTAACAAGTGGGGAGGGATTTGAAGTCATTGGGAACTAACCCTTTAAAGGTTGGGAATCCGCCTGCCAGTGCAGGGGACATGGATTTGATCCCTGGTCCAGGGAGATCCCACATGCCGTGGAGCAACTAAGCCCGTGCGCCACAACTGCTGAACCTGTGCTCTAGATCCCGCGCTACTGAAGACCGCGTGCCTAGAGCCCGTGCTCCGCAACAAGAGAAGCCACCGCAATGAGAAGCCCGCGCACTGCAATGAAGAGTAGCTCCCGTTCACCGCAACTAGAGAAAGCCCGTGCATAGCAATGAAAACCCAACACAGCCAAAAATAACTAAAAATAAATAAATTTATTTAAAAAAACCTGCTTTTCTTTACTCTAAGTCAAAGTACTTGAAATATTCTTAACAGAGCAGAAGAGTGTTTGTACTTTCCTCTTTCTCTGTGAGCTAGAATTCCCTGTTTTTTAATAAGAATGTTTTTATTAGGGGCATGATGGTTATTCTTACTTTGTTTTTGTCCTCCCTCCCCCTCCTATGATGAACGTTTGCGAACAACTCCATTTTACATAAATTTTTATATGCATCTTTGTGTATTTCCTTGGGATAAACTCCACTAGAAAGTAGAACTGCTGAGTTGAGAGGGTAAAACATTTTTATCACTGTTTTCCAGGGAAGTTGTACTGATATATACTTACGCTATTGAGGAAATAACACCCAGTACCTCATATATTTAAAACAAAAACAAAAACACCTTGAGTTACTGGGAATTTTTGGTAATTTCTTTTATACACTATTGTTTTCTGCTTCCACTGATGATAAATGAGATGTAGAGGAAAGTTTCTTTTGTATTTAAGGTGTCTCAACAAGCCGCAAAGTGTATTCCAGCAATGGTGTGTCCTGAACTGACAGAGCAAATCCGGCGTGAGATAGCTGCCTCTCTTCATCAGAGAAAGGGGGATTTTGCTTGCTATTTCCTAACTGACCTTGTAACATTTACGTTGCCAGCAGGTAACTCCAAATCTCTGTGTGAAAATAAATTTAAACTTTATTATAATTTTTTAATGTCTGAATGAAAATGTTTCTGTTAGAAAACAGATAACTTAGCTACTATATGTGGATCTTAAATTACTTGATTACCCTGTTTTACTGGAAGTGACCAGTACAAGGGCCATTTATAAACTAATGCCTTAGAGCTGATAGGAAGACAGCAGCTGATAATAAGTGACTTCTTTGTGGGCCTCAGATATTTTAAAAAGTCTGTTTTATCCATTTATTTTTCTCTTCGTTTTTATTTTAGAATATTATCATTCTGCTTTTTTTCTTTTTCTTTTCATAGATAACTATTGGTTACCTGATATTAGGAGATAAGATCAGAACATGGGTTTTTGATGGGTAGAGTCAAGTTATTTGAGTCAAAGATACTGGCATTCTTTTGAAAGTGTCATTACTTTCTTCACTTACTACGTTAATTTCTACTATATTTGTGAAGCAACTTTTATTTTGCAGTTCCATGACAAGTGGAAATGTCTTCCAGGCTGTTTTTTGTCAGTTGGCATTGAATAAATGCAGTAAACACCAAAAGGTTCTAAATAAAACTTATATTTTGGTTTTGAGTGTTTTGAGCTTTTTTTATATTGAGATATGAACAGAGGTATTTACAAAATGGTAGAAAATAACAACTAAGCTTTTAAAAATCAGATAAATTTCATTTGAAATGCACTCTGTATATTTAAACTTAGTACTTCAAGTGATGATTAGATTTTAAGTTGAAAATAGTTCTAAGGTTAAAACATTTTTGTAAGGGTAATGCTTCTTACTCTAGACTACTCAATTAGTAAACTGAACAGAGAGCATAGAGAATTTGAGAAGGTGAGGAAAACAGAAATCTGCGTGCCAAAGTGAATGGCTCAGTAACTTGTATAAGGAGATTCTGAAGTCTGAAAATCACAGTCCTGAGCAGAGGTTGAGAGTGTGGGGGAAAGAGAACAGACAAAAATTTGTTTGTTTGTTGTTGTTGTTATTTTAACTCGAATATTAGATAGCTCTGTTCTTTTTTCTTTTATTTCAACTTTATTAAATTATCATTGACATAGAAAATTGTAAAATATTTAAAGTGTACTTTGTGGTGATTTGATTTATACATTGTGAAAGTTAACTGTTAATTAACTAGATTCCCCCCATCTAGTTAATTAACACATTCATCACCTCACATTTATTTATCTATCTATTTATTTATATTTTGGGTGAGAACATTAAGTTTTGTTGTCTTAGTGAATTTCAATTGTACAATACAGCGTTACTGACTATTGTTACTATGTTTTGCATTTAATCCTAGCTGTCTTCATTTTATGGTTTATCGTTTGTACTCTTTTAGCAATTTCTCCCTAATCCCTTCCTGCCTTGCCCCGGCAGCTGCTTTTCTACTCTCTGTTTCTATGAGTTTGACTTTTTTTTTTAAGATCCCATATGTAAGTAATACCATACAATATTGGTCTTTCTCTGTTGAGCTTATTTCACTTAGCATAATGTCTCCAAGGTCCTTCTGTATGTTGCAAATGGCATGATTTTCTTCTTTCTCATGGCTTAATAATACTGCTTTGTATAGATATATCACATCTACTTTATTTATTCACCCATTGATAGACACTCAGGTTGTTTTCATATATTGGCTATTGCGAGTAATGCTGCAACCAACATGGGTACAAATACCTTTTCGATACCCTGTTGTCATATCCTTTGGCTGTGTACCCAGAAGTGAGATTGCCGGATCATATGATAGTTTTTGAGGATACTTCATACTGTTTTCCATAGTGACTGCACCAGTTTACATTCCCACCACTGGCGCACAAGGGTTCCCTTTTCTCCACATTCTTGTCAACATTTGTTATCTCTTGTTGTTTTGATAATAGCTGTATATAATTAGTGGTCCAAATGATTTTCTTTTTATTGTTTGTAGATAGATCACAGTTTTGATAATGAAGTACAGAAAGGAAATATTTTATACCTCATACACACACACACACGAGATACATGCATGTTTTTTAAAAGAAGCTATTCGACAGCCTTCGGTGGAAAGGCAGTTATTTTAGAGGAGGTTACTGTTAGATGCTGGCATCGAATTTTTTCAGTTATGAGACATATAAAGATTTTTTTAAATCTGGTTTTTCTTTGTAGATATTGAAGACTTGCCTCCAACAGTCCAAGAAAAATTATTTGATGAGGTGCTTGATAGAGATGTTCAAAAAGGTAAGCATGGAATTAATGAGTATAATTTATCTTTTATTGATTTCAATAAACTTTTTGCTTTGTCAGGTTTGGAATAGTTTGGTGTATGGTCAACATAGTTTATTTCTACTTTAAATTGAAAATGTAAAGTCCTTAAGAACAGTGTTGTATTGTGCTGTTAGAAGTGCTCATTCATAGCTCTTAACTGTGGTAGAGTGAATAAAGGTATAAACATTTTTAAACCTTGGTTATCTGTTTCCTATTCTAGAATGAGTATATTTTCATATTAAAAATTTTTAGAAAATAAATCATGAAGAATTTAAAAATGGAGTAAATTATTCTAGAGCCTTAAGGTGATTATTCTAGAGCCTTAAGGTGTTTCAACTACTCAAAGGTTTATATTTCAGTTGATCAGAATTTATTAGTAAATAAATTTATTAGTAAATTACATACTAAATCTATTAACTTCTAGAGAATAGGTTCTTCCACTGAATATTTCTTAATTGCAGAAGCATGAAAATGAACATTTTATTTATTTACTTATTTATATTGAAGTATAGTTGATTTACAATATTGTGTTAATTTCTGCTGTACAACAAAGTGATTCAGTTATACATACATTCTTTTTTATGTTCTTTTCCATTATGGTTTATCACAGGATATTGAATATAGTTCCCTGTGCTATACAGTAGGACCTTGTTATCTATCCGTCCTGTATATACTAGTTTGCATCTGCTTACCCCAAACTCCCACCCCCCCTTCCCCATTAGCAACCACAAGTCTGTTCTCTGTGTCTGTGAGTCTGTTTCTGTTTTGTAGATAAGTTCATTTGTGTCGTATTTTAGATTCCACGTATAAGTGGTATCATATGGTATTTGTATTTCTCTTTCTAACTTACTTCACTTAGTATGATAATCTCTAGGCCCATCTATGTTGCTGCAAATGACATTGTTTCATTCTTTTTTATGGCTAGTTGTATTCCATTGTACCACATCTTTTTATCCATTCATCTGTTGATGGACATTTAGGTTGTTTCCATGTCTTGGCTGTTGTGAGTAGTGCTGCTTTGAACATAGGGGAGCATTTATCTTTTTGAATTATAGTTTTGTCCGGATATGTGTCCAGGGGTGGGATTGCTGGATCATATGGCAACTCTATTTTTAGTTTTTTGAGGAATCTCCATACTGTTCTCCATAATGGCTGTACCAGCTTACATTTCCACCAACAGTATAGCAGGGTTCCCTTTTCTCCACACCCTCTCCAGCATTTGTTATTTGTAGACTTTTTAATAATGGCCACTCTGACCAGTGTGAGGTGGTATCTCATTCTAGTTTTGATTTGCATTTCTCCAGTAATTAGTGATGTTGAGCACCTTTTCATGTGCCTGTTGGCCATGTGTATGTCTTTGGTGAAATGTCTGTTTAGGTCTTCTGCCCATTTTTCAATTGGGTTGTTTGTTTTTCTGTTGTTGAGTTGTATGAGCTGTTTGTATATTTTGGAAATTAAGCCCTTGTCAGTCAAATCATTTGCAAATATTTTCTCCCATTCCATAGGTTGTTTTTTTGTTTTGTTTATGGTTTCCTTTGCTGTGTAAAAGCTTGTAAATTTGATTAGGTCCCATTTGTTTATTTTTGTTTTTATTTCTATTGCTTTGGGAGACTGACCTAAGGAAAAAAATGGTACGATTTATATCAGAGAATGTTTTGCCTGTGTCGTTTTCTAGAAGTTTTATGGTGTGATGTCTTGTATTTGAGTCTTTTAAGTCATTTTGAGTTTATTTTTGTGTGGTGTGAGAGTGTGTTCTAACTTTATTACATGCATCTGTCCAACTTTCCCAACACTACTTGCTGAAGAGACTGTCTTTTTCCCGTTGTATGTTCTTGCTTCCTTTGTTGAAGATTAATTGCCCATAGGTGTGTGGGTTTATTTCTGGACTTTCTGTCTGTTCCATTGATCCATATGTCTGTTTTTGTGCCAATACCATGCTGTTTTGATTAGTGTAGTAATTGTCTGAAGTTTGGGAAGGTTAGACCTCCTGCTTTATTCTTTTTCCTCAGGATTGCTTTGGCAATCCTGGGTCTTTTATGGTTCCATGTAAATTTTAGGATTATTTGTTTTAGTTCTGTGAAAAATGTCATGGGTAACTTGATAGGGATTGTGTTAAATCTGTAGATTGATTGGGTAGTGTGGCCATTTTAGCAATAGTAATTCTTCCAGTCCAAGAGCGTGGGATATCTTCCCATTTCTTTGAATCCTCTTCAATTTCCTTTATTAATGTTTTATATGAACATGTTATTTAAATTCTTCATATAGAGTTAGAAGAAGAATCTCCAATTATAAACTGGTCCTTGGAATTGGCTACACGTTTGGACAGTCGACTGTATGCACTTTGGAACCGGACTGCAGGAGACTGCTTACTTGATTCAGTACTACAAGCTACCTGGGGCATTTATGACAAGGACTCGGTGCTTCGGAAAGCCCTGCATGACAGCCTACATGACTGTTCACATTGGTGAGCTGACATCCTTCCCTTTTTGAATCCAGGAGTGCACTGGCTGAATCATTTCCTTACAGTGGTGGGATACTTTTTGTCTGTTATATTTTCTGTGGAAGCTAGGGGGAAAAACCTTTGGTTTTTCGGCACTGAGACACTTTGAACATCTCAGTGGTTTTTATATCTTTTTGCTAAGCTTTAAAATAGAAACATTGGAAGCTGTAGGAGTGTCTTAAATATAGAAAGGTCTTTGCTCATCTTTTAGTTTTCTGGTTTCACCTGTTTATTTATTTTTAGTGTGGCTAGTGGAAAATTTTAAACTACACGTACGCTGTATTTCGTGTCTTGGTCAGCTCCGGTGCTCATATTTTAAAGTAGCTTTGATTTCGTATTTCTGTTCAACTTTAAGAGATTATATTGATTGTGTATTACGAGTTTTTCTTCCTGAGACAGGTAGTCTTAAGACCATGTTTTATTTTGCAAATTTTCAAATCCACAGAAAAGTTAAAAAAAAAAAAATCAGTGCAAGGGATCCCAACATCTCCTTCATTGGATTGGCCAGTTGTTAATTGTTAACATTTTGCCACAGGTGCTCCATCTCTGTGTACCTAAACACTCCCCTTTGCCAGTTAGTTGTAGGCATCCTGGTGCTTTACCCTTCAGTATTTCAGCATGCATCTTTTAAGAACAAGGATATTCTCCTACCCAACCACATCCTCATTACCACATCTAAGAAAATCAACATTGACTCAGTTATCTAGCATACAGTCCAAATCACACTTTCAGCTTGTCTCAAAAATATCCTTTTTTTAAAAAACATCCAATAGTCAATCAAGTATATGACTAGTCTTGAACTGTAAATTCAGATGGTAACCTGATTGGATAGCTAAAGAAAGAATGTGTCATTCAGAACTGATGGTTTAGACATTCAGCCCTTGTCCAGGGGAGAGGACTTTGTGCCTTTTAGTGGAGGGTGATTGCTCTGGATTGATCTGGTAGTGTGGGCAATACCATTCCTTTTGTGATGCGGATTCATCAGGCCTGGTGAGCCTGATGTCATTAAATGTTCAGTCTGTCTGACCTCTAGATTGGATTACGTGCTCATCAAACAACAAACACCCTAATGATGAGTTGGCTGTTTGTGTGGGCCTGCCCTCACCGAGGGGATGAGTCGTTTTGGATATTGTGGTTTTACAGGTTTGCCTTGTAGGTTTAGTTAATGTGACTCTGCCCTTAGAAAGATAGATCTGTCCTCTGGGTGTGGATGAGGTCTAGCTGCTCAGCCTGGAAACTAGATCTGGACCTTGGTAAGTCTACCATTTTATAAGTCCTTTTTAAAAGGCAGCTCTAGCCTTTCCTCTGACAGTAATATTCTGACCCTGTTGTAAGGTTGAAAGTGTACTGTAAATTTCAGCAGGTGATATCTACTTTTCCTAGCTGTGAGGGCTTTAAAAAGAAAAAGACATTGGTGGCTATTAATAGTTTGGGAACTTTATGCTACCCGTTTCTCAAAGCTGGCAGTAGGTAATCTTCTGGATTGGAGTTGTCACTTATATTTGTATTAGGACTGAAATTCTAGTTTTGAGTCATTTGAAGTCTCAAAAGTCTAATGTGAAAGTAGGGGGAAAAAGAAAAAGATTGCCATAATCTGAGATGGAAAATGGGCTAGATGGCTATTGAGAGTGAGAAGGACCTAGGTTGTATGAGTGCAGCCACTGGTAAGTGCTGTTGTGGCAGGTCGTTTGGTAGTGGAGGCCTTGGTTCTAAAAGGATGCTTCGCTGGCGTATGAACGGGCTTTCTACAGTAAAGAGTGCCTTGGTGCCACCTCCAGTCCCTGCCATACAGGGTCTTCACCTGATGTTTTACAGTTAAGGCATAGGGAGCTGCAAGGATTGTAGTGATCACATAGACATCCCTTTCACTATCTTGGGGTGGAGAGGGGATGAAGAGTATCAAATGAGGAGAGAGGAAGCATTGTTGCCGTAGATTCAAGGCATCAGTGATGTGGGTCAAATATATTAGCCTTACTGAATAACGATTAAATTGTTGACTATTTTGAGTTGTGACAAGTTTGTTGACTGGGCTCTTATATGACTATTAGAAGGTAGAATGAGAGGGCCCTGTCCTAGGTCAGGAGAGGAGCAGCCAGTATATCACTTGTGCAGTCTCCTTTTAAATCAGCTTTTTGCTAGGGTTTCCTTTGCTCATAATCCAAGTCAGGTGGGATGAGACTTTTTTTAAGTCATAAAATATCTAAATGAGAACTGAGAAAGTAATTTTCTTTTATTTAAACCCTTCCTCCTATCACTTAAAGATAGGACATTTTTTTTGTGGTGGTAGCCGTGCTCTTCTGTTAGGTGCCTATGATTTGATCCGGCTCAAGTGCTCAAGATGGAATATTGTACTTGCCTTTGATTGACATGTCAATCCAAATAGAGAGCCAAATGGGAGTAATTAATATAAATAGGGGGAAAAATCAGTGAAAAATCAGTTCTTTTAGAAGTATCAGCTTTGGATAACTTATTGTTGTGCCTCTCTGTATACATTTTTAGACCTTAATTGGTTGAGAGCAGTTTTAGTTCACAGCACAATGGAAAGGAAGGCACCGTTGTTTGCCATGTCCCCCCACGCATAACTGCCCATTACAAACATCCCCCACAAAGTGGTATGTTTGTGACAAGTGATGAACCGACACTGACAATATTCTTATCACCGAAAGTCCATAGCTCACATTAGGGTTCATCTTAGTATACATTCTGCGATTTTGGACAAATGTGTAATGACATGTGTCCACCATTATATAGATAGTATTGAACAGAGGATTACAATTATAGTATCAGAGAGAGTATTTTCAATGCCCCAAAATCCTCTGTGCTCTGCCACTGCATCCTTTCCTCCTGCCTAACTCTGGCAGCCACTGGTCTTTTTACTGTCTCTGTTGTTTTTGCCTTTTCCACACTGTCATGTGGTTGGAGTCATATAATATGTAGCCATTTCAGATCAGCTGCTTTCACTTCGTAATGTGCATTTAGGGTTCCTCTGTTTTTTCATGGCTTACATAGCTCATTTCTTTGTAATGCTGAAAAGTACTTCATTGTCTGGATGAATTTTATCCATTCTGAAGGACACTTTGCTTGCAAGTTTTGGCAGTTATGAATAAAGCTGCTGTGAACTTCCATATGCAGGGTTTTGTGTGTTCATAGATTTTCAGTTCCTTTGGGTAAACACCAAAGTTCATAATAGCTGGATTATCTAATAAGAGTATGTGTTTAGTTTTGTGAGAAACTGCCAATCTTCCAAGGTAGCAGTACTGTTATGCATTCCCACCAGCAATGAATGAGAATTCCTGTTGCTCCATATCCTTGCCAGCATTTGATGTTTTCAGCATTATTACATTTAGATCATTGACATTCAAAGTGATTATTGATATAGTTGGATTCATAACTTCCATGTTTGTAACTGTTTTCTATTTGTTGCCCTGTTCTTTGTTCCTGTTTTTGTCTTTCACTCTTTTTCTTTCGGTTTTTTTTTTTTGCGGTACTTGGGCTTCTCACTGTTGTGGCCTGTCCTGTTGCGGAGCACAGACTCAGCGGCCATGGCTCACGGGCCCAGCCGCTCTGCGGCATGTGGGATCCTCCCGGACCCGGGGCACGAACCCGTGTCCCCTGCATCGGCAGGTGGACTTTCAACCACTGCGCCACCAGGGAAGCCCCTGTCTTTCATGTTTTTAGTTGAGCATTTTATGATTCTATTTTCTCTACTTTCTTAGCATATCAGTTATACTTATTTTTTTAACTTTTATTAGTGGTTGCCCTAGAGTTTGCAGTATATTTTTACAAATAATCCAAGTCCGCTTTCAAATAAAACTGTACCACTTCATGGGTTGTGTCATTACCTCATAATAACAAAATAATCCTAATTCCTCCTTTCTGTCCCTTGTATCTTTATTGTCATTCATTTCACTTATATGTAAGCATACATAAGCGCATACCTGCACACACGCTCGCACGTTCATACACACACTATATATATATACACATAAGTATGCATAATCAAATATTATTTTGAATAAACTATTATCTGTTAGATCAATTAAGAATAAAAAATAAAAGTTTTAATTTTATCTTCAATTTATTTCTTAATGCTCTTTCTTTTTTTATGTAGATCAAAATTTTTGATCTATGTTATTTTCCTTCTTTCTAAAGAACTTCTTTTAACATTTCTTGTGAACCGGGTCTCTGGCAACAAATTCCCTCCATTTTTGTTTGTTTGAGAAAGACTTTATTGCTTTTTTACTTTTGAAGGATCATTTCACAGGATATAGAATTCTAGGTTGGTGTTTTTTTTGTCTCAACTTTTAAAATATTTCACTTCATTCTTTTCTTGCTTGCATGGTTTCTGAGAAGTCGGATATAATTCTTATCTTTTGTTTCTGCATAGGCAGGTGTTTTTTGGGTTTTTAAAAATAAATTTATTTATTTATTTACTTTTGGCTGCGTTGCTGTGCGTGGGCTTTCTCTAGTTGTGGCGAGCGGGAGCTACTCTTCATTGCATTGTGCAGGTTTCTCATTGCAGTGGCTTTTCTTTTGTGGAGCACGAACTCTAGGCACACGGGCTTCAGTAGTTGTAGCACACGGGCTCAGTGGTTCTGACTCATGGGCTCTAGAGCTTAGGCTCAGTAGTTGTGGTGCACAGGCTTAGTTGCTCTGTGGCATGTGGGATCTTCCTGGATCAGGGCTTGAACCTGTGTTCCCTGCATTGCCAGGAAGATTCTTAACCACTGCACCACCAGGGAAGTCCCAGGTAGGTGTTTTTTATATTCTGTCTTCTTTCAGGACCTTTTCTTTAATTTTCTATTGTTTGAATATGATATGCCTAGGTGTAGTTTTTCTGGCATTTTTCCTTTTTGGTGTTCTCTGAGCTTCCTGGATCTGTGGTATGGTGTCTGACATTAATTTGGTGAGATTCTCAGTCATTGTTTCAAATATTTCTTCCGTTACTTTCTTTTTTCTCCCTCTATTATTGACATTTGTATGTTATACCTTTTGTAGTTGTCCCATGGTTATTTGAAATTCACTTTTTTTTTCTATGTGTGTTATATTTGCTTTTTAGATTTGGAGGTTTGTATTGATGTATCTTCATGAGGTTCTTTGCTTAGCTGTATCCAGTCCACTATAAGCCTATCAAAAATGTTCTTCATTTCTGTTGGCGTTTTTGATCTCTAGCATTTCATTTTGGCTCTTTCTTAGGATTTCCATCTCTCTTCTTACATTGCCCATCTGTTCTTGCATGCTCTCTTTTTCCATTAGATCCCTTAGCATACTTATTATAGTTGTTTACAGTTTTTAAATTTAAAATTTTAAAGTTTTATTCCTGTGTTTTCACTTAGGAATTCCATAGTTTTAGCTTTTACATTTAAAGTCTGTGACCCATTTTGAGCTAATTTTTATTGAAGGTGTGAGGTAAAGATCTAAAATCATCTGTTTTGCATGGATATCCAGTTGTCCCAGTACTGTTTATTTTTTTTTCCCATTCAAATGCCTTGGTACTTCTGTCAAAAAGTATTTTACCTTAAAAAGTAAAAGTTTATTTCTGGACTCTCAATTTTTTCCTGTTGATATGTATGTCTGTCCTTATGCTGACATTAGACTTTCTTGATGATTGTAGCTTTGTGGTAGGTTTTGAAATCTGGAGTATAAGTCTTCCAACTTTGTACTACTTCTTTCAAGATTCTTTTTGCTATTCTGAATTCTTTGGATTTCTAGATAAATTTTAGGTTCTAGCTTCTGCAGAAAAGTCCTCTGAGATTTTGATAGAGATTGCACTGAATGTGGAATTCATCCATGAACGTGGAATTGATTTTTTTAAAAATAAATTTATTTATTTTTGGCTGCATTGGTTCTTCGTTGCTGCTCGTGGACATTCTCTAGTTGTGGCGAGCGGGGGCTACGGGCTTCATTAGTTGTGGCACGCGGGCTCTAGAGCACAGGCTCAGTAGTTGTGGTGCACGGGCTTAGTTGCTCTGTGGCATGTGGGATCTTCCTGGATCAGGGCTCAAACCCGTGTCTCCTGCATTGGCAGGCAGATTCTTAATCACTGCACCACCAGGGAAGCCCCGAAGTGACTTCTCAGTGTTAAAGCCAAACTTGCTGTCCCGCTTGGCCTCGTATTCCTGGATTTGGTTTGCTTGTCTGTTCTCAGTGAGCCAGGTAGCTTGAGTGTTTAGGTCTTTGTGTGGTGGGTGTGATTATTTGAACATGCTTATTTTTAAAATATATTTTGAACAGCCTTTTTCTGCAGTCTTCTTGAGTTTTGAGTGAAGTCATCATTTGATTTCTGGCACATTTAGGTGTCTCATTCAATAAAACGATCCTAGGCAGCAACCAAGAAATTTCTTAACTGCAGCAACTTTCTGTGTTTCATGATATTTTTCCTCGAATTTATTAAAACAATGTATTTTGTCATTGGTGCATTGAAATATATTTCTGTGTATCTTAGGTATTTTAAAAGAGGAATATCCATATTTTATTTTTAAACATTTGGCATTGAAACTTACATTCCTGATTTAAAAAGAGAAAACCTATGGTTCTCTGGCATAGAAAAGTTTTTTTTCTAATCAAACAAGAGTTAAGCCTCCGTAACATTCTTTTTAAAATCTAAAATATATTAATTTACTTTTCACGGAGCCCTGCATTAAGTTACTCTAAAGAAACGTGTGACACTTAAGACATTTAATACCTTAACATTTCAACAACAGCAAAAGAATGTTTTCTGATCTTTTGATTCTTTTACCTAGAATTCAAATACATAAAAGTATTGGGGATTTCTGATAGTTCACTACATGTGAGAGGAATGTGATGTTACAAACAGGTTAAATGTCTTCAGAGGTCTTTGCTGGTTTGTTTTGTAAGACAGTGGATCACAGTTTTGAGCATAATTATATCCGGCTTTATTTGTATACTTGATCTAAAGAAAAGGAATGTTTTGCTTTTAGTAATTCAGTCTACCAGTGGCCTAGTTTGATTTTTAGTCTTCATAATTTATTAGGCCGAAGTATTTAAACAGGTATTAAGCATGAAGAAGGGATTGTTCTTGTAGTTACAGTGATTTTTTATTTCAATTGTCATGTGATAATCAAATAATTTTATTTAATGAATGAAATCTCAAGGAAGTGATTTTGATATTCTTATAAACACATGGGCTATTTCTAGTCTGTGACCAAGTAGTGGATAACTATTCATTAATGGAGAAATGTAGTGTCTTTGATTTTTATCCAACCTCTCAGATGATTTTGAGTGTTTTTAGTTTTTATTCGTAAACCAATAGTAGACAATTGAAATCAACCGTTCTCATCACTAGTGTTCGTAGTTTTGATGAAAATTTGGTGGGTGGTGAATCAGATTATGTCTGAGGATATGTTAAAAGATGTCTGCTAGCAGAAAAGAGGCATTTTTAATTGGAAAAATATACTGCAAGCCAGGTAAAATTAATTATTAATCTCTGCATTTGAATTGCTTAAAGACTACATTAAATAAATGATCGGAACATTAAATGAACTGTTTATAGAAAGGCTTCTGTTTTACTCTGTTGCTTTTAGGTTTTATACACGTTGGAAAGATTGGGAGTCCTGGTATTCTCAGAGCTTTGGTTTACATTTTTCCTTGAGAGAAGAACAGTGGCAAGAAGACTGGGCATTTATACTCTCTCTTGCTAGTCAGGTAAGAATGCTTCAGGGCATGTTGCTCCTATGAGAAAAGTGAGGCAGCTGGTCTAAATGCCTTGGTTTACACTAAGACCATGTTGGAGGCAGTGTGGCATGAAGGGAAGAGCGCTTGACTTGGCAGCAGGTGACTTGGGTTCTAGTGACTGCTGTTTATCAGCTCTGGGACCGTAGGCAAGTCCTCGCTGCAGCACAGGGAGGGCAACATGTTTCTTATATTAAGTGATTAAAAAACTGTCCAAATAAAAGTTGTACTTGGTGATTCTAACCTCTTAAATATTTCCTCAGATTACTCTTCAGTTATATTGTCCTCTCAGGTGACTTTTTGGGATTGACATATACACGCTATTATATATAAAATAGATAGCTAATAAGGACCTACTGTGTAGCACAGGGAACTCTACTCAATACTCTGTAATGACCTATATGGGAAAAGAATCTAAAAAAGAGTGGATATAGGTATATGTATAACAATTCTCATTGCTGTACAGCAGAAACTAACACAACATTGTAAATCAACTATACTCCAATAAAAATTTTAAAAAATAATAAATTAAAAATTTTAAGAAGTGGTGGCTTTATGCCTGTTTTACCTACCTACGGGTTAGCTCCCATTCTGTGTCCGAGGGGACACTTCCCCAAGATCTCTGTGCTAGTGGTGGGTGCTGATGCTGAGCTGCCAGGCCCCTGAGGATCAAGTTGTGATCTTCACAAGGCTCCCCACGTGAGGAGCCTCCGTCCACGTGACGTAGGCCAAGGAGAAGGTGCCGTGGACAGGAATGATTAACTAACTTGGGAATGAACTTTTCTAGATGTATTGTGTAGGGCTGTCCCTCACACTCATGCTAGTTTTATTTTATGAAGCATATTAATATACTTAACTATAAACTTCAAATATATGCACAACAAACCACTTCTTTTCTTTGCAGAAAGCATCATAATTCATTAGTACCCTCTGAGGGAAGTACCTTCTGTCTTTGGGTCATTTGGGCAGGGTTCACAGTGACTGTTTTACATCTGAGACATGTACCTCCTGTAAAGGTGCTGTCAGAATCATTATGGGGGGAAGGGAGACCTGTTGCATATTCTTGCCTTAGGTGATGCAGCCATTTATGTTTGTGTGAAATAACGAAGTTCTTTTTACTTTGGGTGGACCTTGTTGTAGGTAGTACTTTCACAAGTAACTTAACCAGAAGGCAGTTATATAAATCAAGCTTCCTTTGCTGTCTGAATCTCTTGTTTCTGAAATCAGTATTTAAACAAATCTGTTCAGTTCTTGAGTTTGGATAATGAAGGATACCTGTACATAAACTTTGCAGATTTCTTTTATTGGACTTTGCTATTTGAGGAATCAAACTCTGTAGTTGGACAGTAGTATTACTATATTTTTTAAATGAATTGAGGTAGTGTAATAATGAAGGAGGGTAGCATTGTGTTATACACATCAGTTTTCCGGGGTGGTAATAAATGTTTTAAAGAGAATTTGCTTTCTTTTATTTTGTTCTGTACAGCCTGGAGCAAGTTTGGAACAGACCCACATTTTTGTACTTGCACATATTCTTAGACGACCAATTATAGTTTATGGAGTAAAATATTATAAAAGTTTCCGGGGAGAAACTTTGGGATATACTCGGTTTCAAGGTAAGCCATTATCATGAGTATTTTGGAGCTTTCTTGTTTATTATTTTAATGCACATTGCAGTCACATCCTGAAAATCTCATTGTGACTTTCTTCCCTCTTTCCAGGTGTGTATTTGCCTTTGTTGTGGGAACAGAGTTTTTGTTGGAAAAGTCCGATTGCTCTGGGCTATACAAGGGGCCACTTCTCTGCTTTGGTTGCCATGGAAAATGATGGCTATGGTAACCGAGGTGCTGGTGCTAACCTGAACACCGATGACGATGTCACCATTACATTTCTGCCTCTGGTTGACAGTGAAAGGAAGTTACTCCATGTGCACTTCCTTTCTGCTCAGGAGGTAAGAAGCCTGTTTCTTGTATTAATTACTTAAAGTAGCAGCACTGTACCAGAACCCAGCCTAGTGTGTCTTTCAGGTGTGGTATTATCTGTACTACCACTTACAATTTTGAACTAGGTCGTAGTAATTGTCACTTTCTATAAATCCTGGTCAGACAGACTTTGAAATTTATCTTTTCAGAATTGCTGTGTAGGATGTGTTCTGCAGAGATAAAGCAGTGAAGACCAAAGTCCTAGCCCTCAGGTAGTGCTGAGTGCTGAGGAGATAAAAAGATGGGGTGAGGGGGAAAGGGGGGGATGAGGGGGCCACCGGGGGCCCAAGGTAAGGCATCACTGAGGAGGTGACGCCTGAATTGAGACCTGAAAGAGGAAGGAGTCTTGCAGAATCTGGGGGAAGAGAGTTGTAGGTAGAGGGAAGTTCAAGCCAGTGTGGTTTGTGGGGATTGGGCAAGCGGGGAGAGACGAGGCTGAGAAGTTAAGGGGTGGCATGGGGTCATCAACGGTCTTTTAAATCTTTGGCTTTATTCTGGGTAAGCTGGGGAGCCAACAGCCAGTTTGCCCAGAAGAGGAATACTGGCAACTCGGTTGAGACTCGATACCTGGGCAGTGGTGGGAACAGGAGCAGGTGGGAGGTCACTGGAGCTGCGGGGGAGCAGGTGGTGCACGCCAGGCAGGGGAGGTGGCGAGAATGTGTAAAAGAGCGCTCCAGCCCAAATTCTTATAAAATTATTGGTCTTTTATTTCATATACTAGTAATAATTATAAACTTTTTATAACCATGATATTAAGAAAAAAGTTCAGATAATTTTTGTTCCTTGAGCCTATATACATAACTTTCTGAGTAAACTTACCTTGTTCTGTTTGAAGCTGCAAGGATCAGCTTATTAGATAACATTTGCTTTTTGCTATTATATCAAACAAATTAACTTATTACTAGGCTGTTCTTCCCTCTAGGTTTTTCTGTGAATTTTCCCATAGATTTTTTTTCTATTTAACCACAGGAAACTGGGTTTTAAACATAAAATTGATGAGAGGTGGAAACCATGTTGAAACACTTCGTTGCTCTGGCCTTTTTCATTAATCATACCAGCTGTAGGTTTCTGTTAAATTTTTCCTGTCAAGTCTGTGATCTGTTGTGTTATTTTCCCTCTTCTTCACATTCCTCTAAAAGCTAGGTAATGAGGAACAGCAAGAAAAGCTGCTCAGGGAGTGGCTGGACTGCTGTGTGACTGAGGGAGGAGTTCTCGTGGCCATGCAGAAGAGCTCCCGGCGGCGAAATCACCCTCTGGTCACGCAAATGGTAGAAAAATGGCTTGACCGCTACCGACAGATCCGGCCTTGTACATCCCTGTCTGATGGGGAGGAAGACGAAGATGATGAAGATGAATGAAAATAATCAAAGAGCAGAAGAGCAAGGTACCAGCTCTGTAGTGACCTCCACGCTGCTGCGGTGCTCCAGGCAGAGTGCACGGCATGGAATGAAGCAGATCTGGCAGGATCTGCTTGGAAGGGTTTTTCTGATACACACCCCGTGGAGATGATGCATCTGCTGTGAGGAGACAGAACTTTGGACTACAGTTTGTAAAAAATGAATTTTATTAAGACAACTTTTTTCCTTTCAAATTGTAAATCTGTCTATAAATGTAACGCATGTGGTTGTGTAAGAAGTTGTGTAATAGGAAAAGTTGTACCAGCATCTTCATATTATTGAGAAGTTTTTTCCAGCATGGGCACCTCCAAAAGCACATGGCAGATCACTCTTTGTTCCTTTGAGATAATTCTTTTTTAAGTAGAACCTGGCATTCTACTTGCATCTTAAAAGATCCGTTTTACATTATGTCTCACTAGAGCTCGTTAGAGATTTGGAAACTTTTTGTACAAATTACCCACAGCAAAACATAAAAACAAGCTTTTATTTTTATTAATAATTTAGTTCCTGTTGTGCCCAATAAAATAAAATAAAATCTTTAAGGAACAAACTGTAAGAAAAGTAAGGATTTTTTATTGAGTGAACTTTGCATAGACATCGTTCCCTTGTTTTGGAAAGGGTTTTGGTTTCTATTATTTTGTCTTTTTAAAAGTTTCTGATAATGCCCCTTTTCAGTGTTTAGGTATTTATTTGTTTGGAAGAGTGCCCTTAAGATGGGGCTTCTTCTACCAGACTCTGGGCAGCAGTCTCTTTGTGAATAGTTATTCGGTGGATGTAAGTGAGGGGAGTGCTGGCGGGGGAGTGCTCGGGGGAGCCGGCCCACTCGTATGTAACTGAATGAATTGTGTGAAATTCGCCCACTTGACTCTGTTGACAATGTTATACTCTCCCAGGTTGCCATGCATAGAGTCTGTGGATTCTTAACTGTCTTTTATCATCAACTCTGCTTTAAGCAAATTGTGTTAGAAAGGCATGCCTTTGCTTGGGCTAATTGGGAATATCAGTTCAGTATAGAATAAAGATTTAAGAACGCAGTAAGGTGGTAAATGCATTGTATAATGAATTTCTCAGTGAGTAGTCTGAGAATTTTTGCATGTTGGTTAATTGTGGCCATTCTTATTTAAAGTTAAGACTATAATCTTAGGTAGGAAAACTTTCTACAAAAAGTATTATTTGACCACTTCAGGTATACATTCAAAACTGGGTGAAAATTTCAGACCTATCTCAGGAACACAAAAAGACTTAGTGTCCTGGTAAGCACTTTGTAGACTATTGATGTGGCAAGGAATTTGGCAAGAAGCCCTACATACACACACACACACACACACACACACACACACACACACACACACACACACACTCTCACTCACTCACACTTTTCCTTCCCTTTGATGAAAAGGCTGTGAAAACCTTGAAATATTTACTTCTTGTTTTCTTCTAAGTTCTGTTTAGATGCTATTGAAATGTGCACAACCTCAGATTTGATGCTGGAATACTAAAAATAGAAAATTACCTATGAGATGTCATCTCTCTAGTTCTTTCTTCCCTCTCTGAACACTCCTTGAAACGTGTTCCCAGGATGATCGCTTTTGCTGCATGCTACAACTTGCAGGAAAAATATTTGCAATTTGATTCCATATGAATGAATTTTGATGTAATGTGTATGTTACTGTTTCAAATGGTTAATGTTTTCTTACAAATTGACTCTACGGTTTGCTTTCATTTTGGACAGAATTAATTTTTTAGAAGGCTGCCATTCTAATTACATAGCACAGCATCCCTATAAACTTTTCTCCATATATAGGGAGAGAATTCTTTAGTGGCCAGACATCCTGTTCTAGTTGCTGTTAAGCAAAAACTGCTCTCCCAGTTGAAGAATCCGAAGAGAAATGTTTGAGGGAAAAGCATCTAGTTGCTACGGTCTACATTACAGTCAGTACTGTTCAGAAAACTGCAGGCTCGGTCTTTAGCGTTAGCCTCCGTGTGTTGTGTTTGCTGCGTGGTGTGTTCCCTGAGGTGCCTCTTTATTTATTTATTTATAGATCAGTGACCCTGACCACATCTAGTTTAACAGGTACAGCATTCTTCCCTGTGGGAAAGAATTATATATATATATATATGACTCCATTTCTTAGGCTCCAGACAGGGATGGGGCTTTAAATGGTTTTCACAGCAGATTGGCTGGTAAAGGCCAACATTTTGGTGAATCAATGCTATGTTAAGCTCTTGAACTATCAAACAGCCATAACTGTTGTCCCAAGATAGAGTTTGCAGTCCTTTCTCAGATTATATATGGCAGGGTGACAGATATTGTATGTCTTTTGGTTGACTCCGGACAGTAATACCTTTAACTGTATGGACTTTATGGTTCTTTTTCTAGGGAGGATACAGTGTGGTGTTTTCTGTCAAAACCCAAGCACACCATGGATTTGGACCTTTTTATGTTTTTGGTTTTTAGGCTCATCGTGTCACAGACTTAGTCTGTGTTAAGGGACTATTGCTGTGCATAGTCGGTTGGGGGTCTCCTTTTTGTGCATACGTCACCCCCTCACTGATTGCCTGTTTGACAAGTGGTCGTGAAGATGATCTTGAGCTGCCACTTTGCTCCCCGGAGTGATAGGTCAGTAACCATTTGCTGTATCTCTGTCCAGGATCTCTCTATCCGTGTCAGGTGGTTTCAGTGTAATTTTTCATGGGAGAGTTGGGATGGGACCACCACCTTAAAATGAGTGAGGAGGTTGATGCTTTAAGTTGTCATGACTTCTTTTTTTAAATGGGAAAGGGTGGGGGGAGGCGGCTGAAAAGGAGTTCGGTACCTGGAATTGTTGGACGTGACTGACATTTGCAGATACTGCTAGTAGTAAGGGGTTTAATGCTATTTGAGAAGGAAGACCCATAAAATCAATGGAAAGTTCCTAACCTATGGAAATGGCTGATGTTAATTAATTTGCAACATTTCTTTGTAAATATCATTAAAAAATTTTTTTTTTGAGATTCACCTCCCTTCCTGCATTAATGCTTGAGCCAGATAATTTTGCTTTTGGGTAAATTAAAATCAAAATTCTAAAACTTGACCAATTTTGTTTCTTGAATTGACTTAGTTCTAACCCACTATTTCATCTTAGGGATGGCATGATTTGATAAGGATGGACTTATGTGAAGTTTTGATTTTTTCAATTAAACTATCACATGAAGTAATCAACATTCTTGCGTCTGGTTATGGAATAGGTAGATGACAGAAAAGTACTGTAAATCTTTGACCCTCGGAATAACAAGAGTTGGGAAACTGGCTAATTGAAAAATGCAGTTGCCTTTAAACATCTCAAGGAGAGAACTTTTACACTGGTGAGTTGTACTTGAATTTCAGAGCTTAACAGAAATTTTTATTACTTTTTATTGAAAACTGCACTGAACGCTAAATGTCCACCTTTACAATAAACAAATACAGTAACGGTAACTCACACTAAAACAAAACATATTTCTGATAGCCATTATTTTTCTGTTTGGGACAGTTTTAAAGGTTTTTTTGTCACAAAAACAGGAATGTACCTATACAAAGGCTCAAAATAGGCCATCTTTTAAACAAAAAGGCGATGATTCACAAAAGACTATGAATATAACATGTAACTAGTTGATACAAATCTAATAGGATTTGTTAAAATCAGTCACATCTAATAACACACCTGAAGTGTTCTTGTATAAAATATCACGTGAAGAAAAGAAGACTTTATCAATGTCTAAAAAAGTGGGTTTGTTCATAGACAATCTGACAAGTTACCATAAAAAGTGTTTCCTGAGACATAAGGAAATGCAACATTATTCTTCTTGAACCCTTTCAGTTCAAGACTTTCCACTCAATAAAATAGCTGAGGATCTGAAACTGAGAAAATATATTTGAGTACAAACAGCTTGTGAAACTTAATACTTTTCTTTTTTTTTTTTTTTTTGCATCATCAGAGGGTTTTTACTGAACTCACAACCAACTTGCCCGCTCAGTATGCAGTTCAGATGGGAGAGACTTCTCTGTACAGGAGCCTGTACTGTCTTCAATCCTATGCTCGCGGTTGTCTAACACAGGCAAACAGTTTTCTCCCCATTTTGTAGTAATTTAATCTTCCTATTAGCAAAAGAGGTAACCAGCCCCCGTGGACCGAAGGGACTAGAGTCATAGGATGGGGATTTCCTCTTAATATTTTTTATTTTGATGTTTGGAACTCCTGATGCAACATTCTAGAGCAAGGTGTTCAGGACCTGCTGTGTCCAAGGGACTGATAAAGGAAAAAGATCTATTTATTCTTTGTGATTTGATGGACAGATGAAAAACTTAACACACAATAACAGAAGTTGGTCGTTAATAAATCACGTCCTAGTCTTTTTCAGCGCTTCCACAAGCAGACGACATCTTCAGTTTTCCCACGTCTCGGCTTCGAGCTCCTTTGTAGTTTTAACACTGCAACGTCAATGATGCGTATGTCCAGAATCAGTTAAAAAGACTGTCAGATTCCTTTTCTCTTAGTTCATCTATTTTTCACTGTCTCTTGGTCCCAGGTGTATCTGAATGGTTACCTTCCGTCACTCTCTGCTATTGCTCGTTGGGGTGCTCTCGACTGTCCCCGTGTTTTGTGGGCTGGTTGGGAGAGGGAGCTTGGGAAGGGTGTGCCACCGTGGGGAGGTTGTGGGTTACCGGGATGCCTCCCGGGATGATCCCTTCCATGGCTGCAGGAAGTCCTCCCGGAGCCACGCCCACGATGCCTGGCGGGTATCTAGGGAGGGCGGGCACAAGAGAAAGGGCCGGTTAAGTTCAGGCCCCAGAAGCTGCCAAGCTCTTGCTCTGTTTATGGGATGGGTTGTCATACCTCCTACCTCCAAAGCAAGGAGAAGTCTACATGGTAAAGTTAAACATGGACATCTAATTCATAAACAACAAAGCCTAGTTAGTCCAATCAAAGCACTAATTTTGTAGCTTTTAGGCAACAGCAATAGACTATACTAATTAATCGTGTGTGGGGAAACCGTGTCGCATTTGTAAAACGTTTTGGACAAAATAAATTCCAAGTTTTTCGGCTGCGTTAGAAAGTATTCATCAGTTATATCAAAGGCTTTAATGATTTCCTAACAGAGGGCATGAAGTACGCTTGCGAAGTGTGACTTCCTAGGCTGGTTAGTTACCGGCTCCCGTAACCTGAGATGTGGGTGGGGACAGGGCAGCAGCAGGGGAGATGGTGAGCTGGTGATGGGCAGGATGCCTGCCCTCTGAGGGTACCTGGAGGGCACCTGAACGTGGCCTCATCTTATCCTGCAGGCACAGGAATGGCTGTGTGCGCGCGCACGCCCGAGCACATGGACATTATGCACAGGTGTGACTCGTGTATTTAAACACTGAGGACAAAACATACTTTTGAAGCAGGGGCTTTAGAATTAGTCTTCCTCTCCAAGTTATCAAACCCTTCACACTTGCGGTAAAGGGGACGGGGTCTCGGCCTGTTACAGTGACGCTGGTCAGGGACTGTCCAGGAGGACTCTGATGAACAGGACCCTGTGAGCTGCAACCCTCCAGCACAAGCAGTTTTCCAAGGGGCCAAGGAGCCTTGCTCTGTCTAGAGGAATAATTAGGACGTGGCCCTTAAAGGGTAGGCCACCAACATGGACAAACAGGGGAATCCAATCTGGTGCTGGGCTGGGCCCAAGTGATGCTTGAAAATGCTTATGAGGGTAAAACGCAAGTGGGCCTTTAATAGAACGTGCTGCGTGCAAACAAAGCCACGTGACTTGGGCAGAAACCGCTTGGCTTCCTTGCCCAGAGTAGGAGCTTCCATGTGTGGGTGCTTTTACACAGACTATATTTAATCGCCCCCCTAGAGCAGTGGTTCAAAACCAGGGATCTCGGGCAGTGTCTGGGGGGCGTTTTTAGTTGTCACCGTTGGGAGTGGGAGGTGCTATCGGCTTCTAGCGGGTGGGGGCCAGGGCTGCCACTATACATCCTATAATGCACGGGCCATCTGGCCCAGTACTGCCAAGGTGGGGCAGTCCTGGGTCAGAGTAAGCAGAACAAAAGGTCCCTTCTGGCATTCCACGCTGCCGCTTCTCTCCTTTATGGGGGAGGAGCTATTTCCCTGCAACCGGCCATGCTGGGGGAAGAGAACCATGGAAAACTACCACAGACAAAACCCCTGGTCCCTTCCAAGGGTCCTGGCTCGTGTCCCCAGTGCAAGCTCTCTTGCCTCAGTCCCACCCAAACTCTGTCACTGTCACGTGCCCCTGGGGTCAAACTTCCTGCTTCACGGAGAAACAAAGACCCCCCCCCCCCCACCCCGCCCGTCAGATGGACTGGGCTTTGGCCAGAATGCTCTCCTTGGACAGAAAGTTCAAGTTAGAAAACAAAATCAGGCCCTCTTCCTTGATGACCTTTTCTGTACCTTTTCACCTAGAAACCCTCTGGTTTTCAAGTGGCTTCGGAATGAACAGTGATTCAGACCCGCTGGGGAATGCACAACCCACCCGTACCCCGCACCCCCTTTAAAATAGGAATTCCAATTCTCGGCTCTGTCCCCAAACTATGTTTGTTCCACGGAAATGAGGAATGGAAGAACTGAGAGGAGGGGACAGTGTGTAATTCTTACTAGCGCTCAGGTTGGCTTAACGTCCCCAGGTCCCCCGTCTCCGCCCTCCCCCAGGGAGCAGGGCTCAGCCCATTCCTCTCCTCACCTGTATGTGGCACCATTGAGCTCTGGATGAATTGCTTGCTGATCTATTACTGACCAGGGAGCTGTTGTGACAAAGAATTCCTTGTTCACACAGTTTCTTAAGCTCTCTGGGATGCGACCTGGAATAAGATGATTAAAAGTAATCATATGTATTTTTCAAGGTCACAGTGACTTAAATGTTATACTTCTCTGTTATGCGGGGACAAGCTACAATGCAAGTCTCTTACTCTTTGATAGGAAGGGTCGGCCCTTGTATTTCCACAACATATGACTTGTTCCAGGGCCTGAACCACACTGGGCTCCAGCCAAACAGAAGGGAGCTGCCCACGGCTCCCCCTGGGGCTCCCTCCCCTTCCAGGTTTGCGAGACTTGCACTGGCTAATACAAAAGGGAATTGGTTTCCCCTGAAAGAAACGGGGCCCAACTCATTCCGAATTTCTTCAACTTGATGCCTAGAGACCACCTCTGCCAGCAGCAAAGCCCCATGCCCCCTTCCGCGTGTCCGTCACTGGGATCGGAGGCAGCCAGCGTGGCGGAGGGCTCACCTGTGATGGCCCGGCGGATCTCGGTGGCGGCCGCCTCCCTCATCTCCAGGGAGGCTTGCTCACTGTACCAGGCCGTGTGGGGTGTACAAATGAGATTCGGTGCGTCCTTCAGGGGACCCTGAGCAAAGCTAGATGAGTATACAAAAAACACAGCAGATGAGGAAAACAACGCACGTCACTCTCACTCCCCGCCCTGCTCGTCAAAAGGGAGCCCTTGGCCGTGTGGAATGCTAGCCACACAGATAAAACCACGGGGCTGGGGGGGGGGGATTCTGCAGTCTGTTTCCTAAGGGTTGGGAGTGTAAGAACATACTCATAAAACTAATTAGCGTCAGGCATCACGAGGGACTCGGAAAGAAGGGACAATTATAGGGAGGGCCGACTAGCCTGCCTCCAACCAGAGCAATCCAGAGTACGGGGAAAGCCTGCTCTTCACCGCCATTTGTCTTCCTGCCTGTCCCCTTTCTGATCATCTTTGGGGGAACTTCTGGCCCTTTTATACTTGGTGAGAATACAGCACAGACCTTAGAAGAGCAGAGGCTGTAAACCTGGTCTCCAGGTGCCCACCCAGGACCCGTCTGGGAAGCTGCCCCGAGGTCACAGTGGGGCTCCTGCGAGTTCCTGTGCGAGCCCTGAGCTACCAAACCTGCCTGAAAGGCTCCGATTCGTGCACGTCGAGGGCCGCCCCTCGTATCCTGCCTTCCTTGAGGGCTTGGGCTAAGGCTTTCTCATCCACCAGTCCGCCGCGGGCCGCGTTCACTAGGAATGCTCCTTGCCTCATCTGCGAGGGGGAGGGAAAAGCTGGTAAACGGGTGCCGCCGCTGCCGCCTTGGGAGGAGCCTGCACCCAGGTTTGAAGAAGGGAGCCGCGGCAGTGGATGGTAGTGGGTCTGGGTGTTTGATGCGCGCGCAGCGGCTGCGGGGGAAGGGAGCGCAGAGCCTCGGTGACAGCGGGGGGCCGGGGGGGCCGCTCCCGCTGACCCCGAGAGAGAGGGCTGCAAGCTGGGGCAGCGGGAGCCGTGACCTGTCAACTGGCTGTCTTGGAGGCCAGGCCTGGTCAGAGCTGGGTCCTGGGCCGGGTCCTGCCCCTCCCCGCTCACCACGGCCCATCTCACGGAGGGGGCCCCGCCCAGCTCCTTGCTGATGCCTCGGGGGACTTCTTTCTCCGCTCACTGGTGTGTCCACTGGACCGTTTCCCATTCCCCCTTTGGTTTTGACAGACGTTTCCAGGGTCTGAGGCCATTTATTTCAATTTACCTGCTTTATAGTAAAGTCATTGATGAGGTGGTGGTTATGTTCGTTGAGATTACAGTGCAAGGAGACGCAGTCGCTCTGATACAGTAAGTCCTGCAGGGTGTAGACCCTCTGCACGCCCAGGGACCGCTCTATCCCATCCTGCAAGTAGGGGTCATAAAATATGACGCTGAATCCAAAGGCCTTGGCTCGAACGGCAACCGCCTGCCCCGTGCGACCTGTGCAGAAAGAGAGCGTCCAGGTGAGCGAGGCCCCCGCGCCTCCTGCCGACGCTCGTCCCGAGGCGGGGACCTTGCGTGGCGCCCAGCCGCAGCTCTGCTGCCTCCAGCACTTCTGGCAGTTGGACCCAGTCTGTGGTGGTGCTGGGAGAACCGAACGCCCAGGGCTTGGTGCCACCTGAGGCCAGCACTTCTCCCCAGGTCACTGGGGCCGGAGCCGGGCCAACGCTTCTGGGTGAGCAGGGCAGCGCTTATCACCTGTACTTGCTACCAGAGTAGTTGTTTTGTTTTCAGGTTCCTATTAGGCACATTTTCAAACATAGACATAACTAGAGAGAACAGTCTAGGGAACTCCACGTGCCAGCTCCCAACCATCACCGATATCATCTCCTTCGTATTTCTCTTTCCCCTACTTGTTTGCTGATATAGTGGGCTTCTTAACCTGAGCTTCATCTCTTTATTGTACTCAGTGTCGAACAGGGACTGTTCTCTTGTGTAATTGCCACCAGGTTTGCTCATGAACAGTGATCGAAACTGACCACTGCAGTCTGGCCTGAGCACCGATGGATGTGGGGAAGTGCTCTGGTTGAGAGGTGGGGCTCTGAGCACACGTGGAGCGTGGGTCAGGCCTCCAGCAAGTTAGACAGCAACGTCGCCTAACAGGACGCGAAGGCTTCCCTGACTCCTGAGTGGCCGTCATTTGCGCAAACCCGCTGACCCCCATAGACGGCACCTCTTGCTTCCTAGAGCAGTTTTCAGCTTGAACACAAAATGGTGTGAATGATACCTGGAGGAGCTGATTTGGGGAGAGCACAGAATAAATCTGGCTCGAAAACCATTACTCAAATGTGCAGGAGGAAGAAGGGAAGCCCGTGGGAGGGCAGTGGGGTGGCGGACCGCCACCGCCTCCTGCTGAAACTGCAATCCAAATGGGCGGCAGTTCCACCACCGCCATGGTCTGGAGGCAAAGCTCTGATAAGGCCGTTCTGATCAGGAGGGACAGCTGCGGGGTCGCCCGTGGTCACACCCCTCGTGCCATCCCTCTTCAGTGTCACCACTTGGACACGGCGAGCCAGGAAGTAACAGCCACACTGCAGAGGAGCCAGCACGACGGCAGGGGCGGGAAGGGCAGCAGTGACCCGAAGACCCCCCTCTGACGTACCCGAGGTTCGGAACCAAGCGCCCCCACCACGCGGCGGCTGGGGCTCACGGCCAACGCCAGCACACCCACCACCCCCCGCTTTGCCGGCCTTTAGCTGCCCTCCTTCCCCCCCGCGTCCTAACACACTTTCACAGGAGATGGGGTCCCGGCGGCAGTGCCCGGGGCGGAGTCACGGCCGGTCACCAGAGCCTTCCCCATGGCTCTGCTTTTCATAAATTCACGAACCCTCATCTTTCCACTGGCTCTACTTCAGCCATGGGGTTTTCCTGACTAAATTTTGCAAGACCTGATGATAAATAGTCTTACTGACTTGATCAAAACCCAGCCTCAGAGAGGAGAACCTAATTGCCTTGGCCTTAAAAAGACAAAATAGGGCTTCCCTGGTGGCGCAGTGGTTGAGAGTCCGCCTGCCGATGCAGGGGACACGGGTTCGTGCCCCGGTCCGGGAGGATCCCACATGCTGGGGAGCGGCTGGGCCCGTGAGCTATGGCCGCTGAGCCTGTGCGTCTGGAGCCTGTGCCCTGCAATGGGAGAGGCCCACGTACCGCAAAATAAACAAACCAAAAAACAAACAAAAACATAAAATAAAAATACTGTCACTGTTGGCACGCTTTCCCTTCAGATTTTTCATGCTTATTCCCAACTCGGAGGCTGGCCTGGAGCAGTACCCACCACCAGCCCGGGCTGGGGTCAAGCTCGCGACAGCGCCCCGTCCAGGCCCCTGCGCGGCGGCATGAACTGGGTTTGGAGGAACTTGCTCCACACTCCGGGCTCGGCTGCTGCTTCTCGGCCGACTCTTAGGCAGGCGGAGGCTTTCAGCCCCAAACAGTCAGGGCGGCAGCAGAGGCGTGAGGCCGCGTATGACCATGCCGCCTCCTGCCTCAGCTCTGCCTACAGTTCTGGGAGGCTCCAGAGAGACCAGGAAAGGTAGCAAGGAAAAACCTAGTGTGCAGGGGGGCTCCGGGACTGTGGCAGTGCTTGGCTTACGGTCTTGAGTAAACAGGGCTGGAGTTCACGGGACCGGCCTTCAAAAGATGGATGGCAAAGGGTACAGCCGAAGAAACGTCCCCCGTAAGAACTTGCTGGGATGGCTGCGGTCAGACGCCCTGGAAACAAGTGGTCTACCACGTGGCCGGGCCACTCGCAAGGTGAGGCTCTGCACCCTGGCCGGAGCCCACCTGAGGCCTGTGCGTCGGCTTAAGAATGCACGTTGTTCTAAGAACTGTCTCCAAGACCCACTTCCCAGAGCGGTGGGAAGCCCCGCGGGCACCAGCAGAGGGCGCTGCGGCTCACAGAGCACCGGCATTTGAGTCATATTGTATCTTCCACTCCAGAAAAATGAAGACAGACTCTTCGGCGAAAGGATTAGCTCCCTAAGTGTGATCACCCCTGAAACCTGGGCTCTTAGCACCCACACCCGGGTGCTGGAAAGATGTACGCTCCTGGAAGAAGCCCAGCTCCTTCTACTTGTTCCAGCCGGTACCCGGGCCTCCTGGACAGGAACTTGCAGCACAAGGAGGCACTGTGGCCGTCCCAGAGGTCCTGCCCTCAGTTATTCGGAAACACAGAGCTCCAAGCTGACGGCTGACCGGCAGCTTGGGGGGCCTTCTGGAAGCCAAGCCCTGCAGTCACAACACACCCGTGTGCTTCCAGGCAGCAACCGTGTTGCTAACACTCGTTCCCAATTGACAGATCAGAAACTGACGCAGAGAGGTCGAGCTCTGTCCTCAAGGTCGCAGAGCCGGTGAGCAACGAGCAAGCCCACCCGCCCGGTCGGCTCCTGTTTGCCGAGTCGGGGCTCGACTTGGGGCCCAGTGCTGCCAACAGCTGTGGCAGCCAGGCTGCTTTCCACCGCGGCGCACCTCCTCCTGAGGAACCTGCCCCAGGTGCTCCCAGGGCCGCCCACCGTGTCACCGCAGAGGGAGGCCTTACCATGCCCCCTCTCTTGGGGGAGCTTTCCAAGCTGCTGACCTGACCCCGCCACCTTCTGGCGCAAAAATCCTTCAGCGACTCCACTGCCACCCCCGCCTGGCGCCTGCAGGTGGGCCTTGCCCACTGCCTGGGTCTCCACTCAGCCACCAGCTCCTCACCCTCTACCCAGGGCAGTTAGCACGGCGCCTTCCTGGGGGCGCCCTCCCGCCGACGTCAGACCCATTCTTCCAGAAGCAACCCAGATCTTACCTCTGGGCGAGTTCCCTGGTCAGTCTTGACCTCTGACCTCCCACCCCAGGCAGCTCGGCGAAGGGCAAGGGCCTTCCTCCGGCCCAAGCGAGCTCCTCCCACAGGCACAGCTGCAGCGCACCCCGACTTCCAGGGCCAGGCCTGCCTCCCCCAGGTGGTCCCTGCGGAGCAGGCGCACGTACCGAAGCCAATGAGGCCCAGCGTCTCCCCGCGGATGCGGGCTGCCCCCGAGGCAACCTCCCGGATCTGCTCGACGCTCTGCACCCGCGTGCCTTCCCGCAGCGCCTGGTACAGCCACGTGTTCCGCCGGTACAGGTTCAGAATGTGGCAGATGGTGGAGTCGGCCGTCTCTTCCACTGCCGCGGACGGGATGTTGCATACGGCGATCCCTGGAAACGACAAGAGCAAGGCGCTGGGATGAGAACCCCAAGTTCTGTGGGGAAGCGCCAGGGTTCCCAGTCCACCCAGCTGAGGGGCAGGGGTGGCAAAGGTGGCCCATTCAGCCACGGACTATGTGTGTGGCCCCGGGCAGGTGTGGGTCTCTGAGGCCTGCTTGTCACCTAGAGGACACAGACCGTCTGGCTCTGAGGCCCAGGGACCTCCAGCCCCGTAGCCGTCCCAGGAGGACTTCTGTCCGGGGCTTGGCTCACCCCCCAGCCCCCTGCTGACCCCATGTCCGGCCCACCCAGTGCTTCCAGGCCCCACGTCCCTGGGAAGCGAGTGGTGGTCCAGCTCCGTCCACCATCCCCGTCCAGCGCCAGGAAGCTAGCGTGTAGGGCCCCCTCCTGATGGTCTCTGGGATCCAGGAAACCAGAGGCTCTTTGCAATGCAACCTCCTGGATCCTCCCCCCAGGCCGGGGCTGGGGTGATGGAGAGCGGCCTTTTGTTTTATGGTATTTTAAGAGTCTAATGCAATGAACATATTACTTCTTTTTTTTTTTTTTAAAGGCAAGACAGAAGAATTAGAAAGTTAACACCTTCCAGGCCCGTGGGCTGGGACAGGATGGAGCTGATGTCTGAATCCAGCCCCACATTTGCTCAGTGGACCCTAGTCACCCTCCCGCTCTGACAGAAAGACAACAGAGCAGACAGGTGCCCGCCCTGCTTTCTGAAAGAGCTTTCAGGGCTGAGAGCAGCTGGTGAAGATGATCCCTCAGACTCTGTGTGAGGAATAGAGATGAAGGGCTAGCGTTTCCCAGCACCAGGAGGCCGGCAGCTGAGGACTGCAGGGAGAACTGCCCCAAGTCTCAGGCAGGAAGGGCCCTGGCACTGACCTTCCTCAGTGGGAGGGTGTTTTGGGGAAGAATGTTTGCCAGATGTGGGAGGGGCAGGCACACAGAGGGCCGGCGGGCCTAGATCCAGCCCCGTTCCCCTGGCGAGGCCTGGGGTCTGCCAGTCCAGCCACTTTCCAAGGAGGGATGTAGGTGTCCAGGGAGCATATGCTGGCCCAGCTGAAAACGTCCCTTTTGGGACCCCCGGAGTCACAGCCAGGGATGCAGGGCCAGGCCACCTGTAAGGCGCCTGCATTCCTCTATCTTCTCGGGTCAGGAGCCTGGGCAGAGAGCACCTGCAGCTCCACCGGACAGAAACCAGGACCAAATGTGTGGAGCACCCCTTCCCAGCAGCTGTGTCGCCACCCCACGAGGGCTGCCCTGAGGCCCAGGGTCTCAGCGACCCATTGGAGGACACACAGCCCCCAGGGTGAAAGCATCCATGTGCTGCCCCACCTGCCAGGGGATGAGGTTTTGAGATCCAGGCTGACAAACCTTACGCGAGCTGCAAGTCAGTCGTCTTGCAGCACCCACTTCATTTGAAATGACCAAGCACAGGATCTGCGGCTAGACTAGAAGTCAGGATTACTACAGTCTGGATAGACGGAGGCAGATGCCAGTGGTATAAGAAAATCTTTTGGCAGCTGGGACAATTTCCATTCCTCGTGGGGCTTGATCTGTTCTGCCTGAAGCCCAGGGGGAAGGTCCAGCAGCAGAACAGCCCAGTGTGGACCTTCCGCTGCAGACGCAGCCACTGCCCAGGCCCAGGGGCCCCCCTGCACCCTGGGAGGTGGGACGAGATGTGATGAAGTTGGAGGAGAGAATCTGTGCGTCCACGAGAGATAAAGCACCGCACCAGCCCGCCCAGGGGACGAGGGACCGCAGTGGGGCCATGTCTCCGCCTTCGCACTAGAACTTTGAAATTTAGCTCCTTGGCTCTTGTGCCTGTGTGGAGAGCCCAAGACCAAGGTCTGGGAAAGCGGATACATGGGCTTGGGGTGCCCCAAGGCCTGGGAAAGCGGATACATGGGCTTGGGGTGCCCCAAGGCCTGGGAGGAGGTGCTGCTGGCATCCCCTGAGACGTCCTGCCCTGATGGCTGAAACTCTATAGCCCTGACCACCCTCTTGAGGGGAAACTCCTAATCTGTTCTTCATACCTTAAGGATGATTCTCCAAATGCCATGAGGACAAGCTGCTGGCACCCACAGAGCAAGGCTGCAGCCCCCGTGGACCCGAAGTCCGAGCCCAAGAGCTGAGCTGCTTTTCCCCTCAGCTGACGCTTTTGCTCTTTGCTCTAACGCCTTCTGAACTGGACCAGGCTGGACGCCAGATTAACGAGCTTGGCCAGAAAGGCTCACGGAATGACAGTGCGCGGCGCTCAGTCTGGGCCCTAGCTCTCTCCAACAACCTTCCAACTTCCCACTGCTTCCTCCTGGATCTTGGGGTGACACTACAGATGGGGAGGACCCCTCTACTTGCCCAGGTGCTGTCCTCGCCTGCGGCCGGCGGCCCACAGCCCCTCCCTGCTCTGAACAGGAAGCACCTCGCCCATCATGTCAGGGCCGGAGGCGAGGTGCCCTGGGCCCCGAAGCCTTCAGGACGGGGCTCCAGGGAATGCTGGAGGGGAGCTGCCCTCCCAGGAACACACGCCGTGGGCCCGGACGTCATCAGGAGGGGCAGAGACCTGAGCCACCTGCTCTTCTGTCCTCATTACAGGTCAGCTGACCGAATGAGCTGTGAAGTGCATTTGGAGACAAAGGACGGCTGGACAGGGGCCCATTTTCCTTCTGCAGAGCCCACATTTGAAAACGGCCTTCAAAACGGCCCAGCAGATGTCCCCGAAGCAGCTCCCTTATCAAACTGGACCAGGATCAACGAAAAGGCCACCGCGGACATGCCGTTTACATCTTTCAACATCGCAGGCCCCCGGCGGGCCTCTGTGGGGGGACTCTGGGGACACGGCCGCCCCACCCGGGTCCCGAGTCTGCCCGCGAGGCAGCTTCTACTACTGCGGAGATGGGACGTTCCCTCGCGGGCACCTTCAATCCCATCTCTCCCCGCATCCCCCCTTCCCTGGCCCCCCGAGAGAGGTGGCCGGGTCCTGGCAAGGAAGCCCAACGTCACACACATTGCGGGTGGCGGTGTCACGAGGGGCAGATGCTGCAGAGACGGGAGGTAGGTGAAGGGAAAGGATCGCGAGCCCCCCGGGGTGTCGAGCCACATTCTCTGTCACGGCTCGAACTCGAGATTTCAGCTCTATCAAGAGCACAAAGAACATTTGTTTTCAAAAAACATTCCTCTCAGTGCCAGGGAAAACTGGAGAATTTGAGTTTACAGTAGACACGCTTCTGAAGACTCGCATCCTCCCAAGGTTCTCCGTGGCGACAGAGAGGGGCTCAGAGTGATGCTGAGGTGGAAGCAAAGGCTTGGGGTGCACGTGGGAAGCCACCGCTGTCATAACCCCTTCTCCTCTTGTACAGGGTCAAGCGACCCCCCCCCCAAGGAAGGGGGTGAGACGATGGAGACCAGCCAGGGGTGCCCCAGAAAAACCAGGATCAATCTTCTGAACCACCACTGCACAGCACCCCACTCGGGACAGGGGAGGGTTAGAACAGCACCTGCGGGGCAACGACCACCTCCTGCCTTATCCGTGGGCTTCACCTGGGAGGCGAGCCCAACCTGCCGTAGCCACAACTCCCAGGCCACCCGCCGCTCTGCAGAGCAGCCCGGCACCATCACGAAGAATCAGACCAGACCCAGCGCTACTCAGAACAGGCCCCCCGAGGCCTGCCCCCGCCCCCCGCCCGCCGCCACGCGCACCCACAAGACTTACCCCGTGGTTCAGGAACTGGGTGCAGCCCCGATGCAAGCAGGGGAACTAACTGCTAAAACAAATCCACAGCCCTCACTCAAGCCCCCAGGCTAGGACCTCAAGGGGTGGGGGAAAGGCTGCAGCCCACTGGGGTGCCCTGGGCTGCGGCCGGAACCGTCACACCACATGCTTGTGGGTGTTCACAGTCAGGTACGGTGCTGAGCTGCCCAGGCAGGGCACTGCACACACTGGGCCTGCCTTTGGAGCACTGGCTCCGTGGGGCTGAGAGGCTGGCTTGGGGCGGGAGCAGGCAGGGGCATAAAGGCCTGGGTTCCTGACTGTTTTGAGGTACCCCTTCTCAGCCTCATGGCTGCAGGGCACCAGGCAGATCACAGCCCCACACACTGGCTGCAGGGCCGGCATGTTTCAAAAACACCAGGACAGTCACCAGAGAGGGGCTAGTCTAGAAGGACCCTTCTGGCCCCTCCAAAGACAGCAGGGCAGCCTGGGGACTCCTGCTGTCAAAGCGTGGCCCCTTGAGCCTCTGCAAACGGTCCACAAACTCAGAGCCCACGCCAGGTGCCGGGACAGGGAGGCTGCCACGCCAAGCCCCCCCGCCTCAGGGCGCCTGCGGCCCGGGGTCTGGAAAGTGGCCAGGAGCCCCGCCTTTGGGTGTCCATCTGCTGCCTCTGCTCTTCTCTGGAAACCCCTAATGGCAAGGGATGGGCAGGAGGGACTGTGCAGTGGTCCACCTGCACTGACCCTGACCTAGGAAGGTCCCTGTGTGGACAGCAGCCCTTGGGGAGACAGCACCATCCCAGGATTGGAGGAGACCCAGAAACCCTGAGCTGTGCACCCAGCACAAGTTCATTTCAGGTTGATGGGTCCTGGCCAACCGACACAGAGGTGCGGCAACTCACTGTCCCCTCTGCAGGGAAGGGCCTGGGGCTGGTCTGGCTCAGCATCCTTCCCAAGCGACACAGCCCGGCCCAGCCCCGCAGGTCCCAAGGTGAGGGCTCTGAACCCAGCAGGACGCTTCTACCTGTGTATTCGGAGGCGTGCCTGGCTCGGTTCCCTTTGAAACCAACCCCCTTCCTCCAGCTGGAAGCAGGCACTGTGTGCTCTGCTGCCTCTGCCCCAGCACACACTCACTGGGCACTCACTGGGCACCCGCCAGGCACTTACCGAGCTCGCCTGCAGCCTTGATGTCGACGTTGTCGTAGCCGCTGCCTATCCGCACGATCACTCTCAGGGCCTTGAACTTCTCCAGGTCCTCCCTGGTGAGGGTGATGGTGTGGTACATCATGGCGCCGACAGCCTCATTTAAAACCTGTGACGGGGTGAGCGGAGCACAGGTTGGAGGCCCCCATTGCCCTTGAACACGCAACAGAGGATTTCAGCGGGAAAACAGCCAGCTAGGACGCGGCCTGGGTGTTGACAGCTTCCCGCAGGTGAGGGCACCCCGGCTGTGCTCGGGGGCCTGCTCGGTGACGCCAGGGGAGTGGGGGAGTGGAGGGGTCCTGGCAGTGTCTAGGACCTCCCTCCCTCACCTGCCGTGGTCAGGGAGGCCCACGGAGGTGATAGGGACTGGCGAGCGGGGACCTGAGGGTGGAAAGGCGGGGGGCCATCAGGGCAGCAGCGGCACCAAGCACTTGCTCGCGGAATGCCAGCTGCTGCCACCCGACCTGGGGGACCAGACCGGCGGGCGGGGTGAGGAGGGGACCCACCTTCTCGTGGATCTCCTGTGTGGACTGTGCGTCACAGAAGGCCACGGTGGCCAGGTCCTTCAGGATGGGCATCTCCACGGTGCAGTCTCTGCCGTCGAGCAGCGCCACCAGGGGGCGCGGGTGCAGGGGGCCGTTCATGATCTGGGGGCGGATACCTGGGAGGTGGGGACAGGACGAGAGGGGTGGGTTAGGGAAGCGGCCGTCCCACACACGGCGGGGCAGCACAGCGCAGCAAGGGGCCGGGCCTCCCGCACCGGCCGTGCTTCCCAGTGAGGTACCGCACCCCACCGTCCGTGTGCCTCCCCCTCCGGGGAGGATGCTGGGACAAGCCAAGGAGACTGAGCGGCAACATCTGTGCGGCTCCCTCGCCGCAGGAGCTGAGATGCCTCCATCCGCGAGCACACATGGAGCTAACAGGCAGCGCTGCGGCGCAAGCTCTACCGCCACATGGAACTCGGGCCCAGGGACCCGGTCAGGCCCACACCTGCCTCTGCCACCACGGACAGCACCACCTGTGTGCCCCTAGACCACCAAGGCCCAGAGGCCTTTGGGACACAGGCGGGGCCTGGCCCACGGCTCCCCAGGCTGGAGCAGGCTCCACCTCTCGGCCCCTCCCTCCGCTGTGCCTCCCTGTTCCCACTGCCCTTCCGCACAGGCACCAGAGGGTCCAAAATGAAACGGGACAACTGAGGCACCAGCATCCCATGGGAGCTTCCTGGAGGAGACCCCTGGGGGGACAGGCGCCCTGGGCACGGCTTAGGGGTCCTCTCACCTGGGCCAGGTGAGGAGAGGAAGCCAGTCCAAGATGCTAGAGAAGGTGTGCGTGTGAGGCCAAGCAGCTTGCCGGGGACTCAAAAGACCAAACGGAATTTCTCAAAGGACCAGAGAGTAAGCATGGTTTGCCGGCAGCCTGGACCAGCCAGAGCCGTCTCACGTCTCGGTGCTTCTGATGGAGACAAAGGATGCTCGACCCCATAGCTCGGTGGGGAAAGGCCGGGGGTGGGCCTCCCTACACGCTGCCTAAGTGCTGGCTCTCCAGCCCAGCGCAGCTGCAGCGCCTCCAACCCAGACGAGGGAGGAGTGTCCGCCCTCCGCCGTGGGGACCCGTCACAAGGGGCACACGAGCGGCACACGCACCAGCCCAGGGCAATTCCTCCTCCACTAAGCCATTCCTTTCAAGTTCACACGGGAAGGCCTTGGAGTTTGGCCCCCATGTTGAATCACCGTGACCCCCCCGCCCTGGGCTTCGGGAGAAACACCCCTGGGCTTCGGGAGAAACCGCAGCACTGAGGTGGCCGGGACAGGGCACCTCCCGTTTTCTCATCAAATCACAAGTGTCTGATGTAACAGAGCACAAGTCACAAGAAGACAGCTTTCCGTGCACGGGAGGTTTTCAGGTGTTCAGATAAACTCTGATCGTGGCCACTGCACCAGGCCCGGCTCAGCCCGTTGTGTCTCCTTCCCCACACAGGGAATCTACTTATCCTCTCCTCTGGGGGCCACCTTGGCCACTGGGCTTGAGCGCGCTCCTGCAGGCCAAAGCGGGAGCCGCCGGCACGCTCATCTGCGGGACCTCTGCCTGCCAGCTCAGAACGGCTGGCAAGGAGGGCTCCCCACGTGGCAGCCCTGAGACTGGGTGGGGCACCTCCTTAGCCACCAGGGCTCGGGACCCAGTCAGCCACACGCTTGGGCTAGATGCTGAAAGAGGAGCCCCTCGGTCTGGTGCTGTGGCCGCAGTGCCACTGGAGCCCGCACTCAGTGCCGCATGCCCGCACGACTGCCGCCCCAGACGGCGCGCTCCCACGCCACAGCTGCAGCATCGGGGGACAAGCATCTCTTTGAATGCGGAGCAGAGAAGAGGCTTTTGTCCTGGCCTCAGTAGAACAGGCTGGGGCAGCCGGGGGCGGGCAGGCCACCTCTGGGCGGCCCCAGGCTGGGCCTCGCAAGTGCTCATGGGCCCTCCCAGCCCGCAAGTGACAGCCAAAGCCCCACTGCCGCCTCAGGACCTGGATCCCCAAGTGAAGCTGAGCCTCAACATTCTCTGTCGTGAGTGGGAACAGGGATCCCCTACCCCGCATCCTAACCAGCCCTCAACTCACACAGCAGGCGGGGCGCAGGCACCAAGGCTGGCAGGCTGCTGGGGGGCTGGCGAGCGCCCTGCTAGCATCCTGCTTTGCCCGACAGGTCCACAAGAGCTGAGGTGCTGTGTGCACAGGAGGAGAAGGTTCCCCCAAAAACCAAGGCTGACAGCTTCAGACAGGAGCCCCGGAGACCCCACGGAGGGAGAAGGGGGGAGCAGTAATTTTGCACGGGTCCCACCTTCTCACTTCACCCTTGAGACAGCACCACCGTCCCCCTCAGAGAAGAGGAAATGGAGGCACAAGGTGGAAAGTATGTCACCGGAGGAAGCAGCAGGAAGGTGGGGCGGCTGGTGCCAACTCGGGGTCGACGCACTAAAGCTCCTACGCCTGCCCTCTCGGTCAAGTGAGATGACCACACCCCAAGGACCCTTTCTCCCCCTCCGGATTCTGCCCCCGCCCCACACACCTCCTACGGAGCCCAAGGTGGGGCCCCTGCAGGACACCATGAGCAGATGCGCTCACTTGCCCCGGGCTGCCCCTCCCACAGGGTGACACCACCCTGACTTCACCCTGGGGGTTGCTGGCAGGAGGGTTAATCAGACAACGTTTCTGAAGTTCATGATCACGACTGGAAATCCGAGTTGTTAATTAAAAAGCAACCACATGGGAAAACGACAGTGGGCACAAGGCAGGCGTCTGGAGAGGCTGAGGGGCCGTCACCACAACATGTCCATCCACAGCATCGATGCATGCATCCCGTTACCTGGGAAACAAACTCCGGGTTGCCTAGCGATCGCCTCCCTCCCCGACTTGGGTCGCCTTTCTCTTTGGTGAAACCCACCCTTTGCCCTCGTTCAGGCTGGGCATGCAGAATGCAGCTGAGGCTGGTCCACAAGACGCCAAGGTGCCTGGGGCCTGAGGCTTGGATACCGGCTGCAAGCTCTTTATGGTAAGGCAGGAGATGGAGGAACAACGGGTATCGCGCTGCTCAGAGGTGCTCAGGCTGGGGAAGGGTGCTGAGTGGGGACAGCTCGGTGGGTGGTGGGAGTGGGCGACACTCACAGGTGTTCTGCATGAGGTGCAGGGACTACAGCGTGGGGCTGCTGAGGATCGGGCTTTATGGGGACCCCGTGGGACCCCCAGCCCTGAGGATGAGAGACAGCTTAGCCAGGTCACTGCCGAGGTCTGCTTCTACAAAGAAAGAGGCCATGCCGTATATACATGCTCCTTCAGTGCCAGAAGGGACTCAGCCACCTGCACACCTTGGAATCCAATTACTTTCAAGCCACCGTGCCCAGCACCCTCTGTCCCTACAGTCTTGCTGGAGTCGGGGACAGAGGTACCCAGAAGACCCCAGGAAATGCTGGGAAGATGAACTTGCAATTCGACTTTTTATCTCACCTCACGTTAATCAACATCCTTCAGTGCTTCTAACAATTTGAAAACATTTTAGTGTATTAGAACAGAACTGACACGTTATGCATTAAGAGCTGTAGGTATTAAGATGGCAAATGACCCTTTCAGAGACTATGGAAAATGGGGTACCAACTCAGGGGCTGGCTCTCAGGCTGGAGGGAGAAGCCCTATTTCCTCTACGGTCAAGGGAATTTAGGGGAGAAAAGCAAGGCACAACGTTTAATGAGAAGTCATAAAAAACGAGTCTGTGATCAAAAGCGAGGCTGCCAACTACTAGACACTGCCAGGACCCCAAGAAACAAGCCCCACAGACTCCAAGGCTGGTAAGAATCACACAACGCTGATCTTATTCCCATTTTACAGTCAAGGAGACCAGCTAAGGGAACAAGGAGAACTGCCTCAAACAGCACCAGGGACCCCGCAGAGTCCGAGGAAACACCTGCCAATGAGGGCCAGAGGGTCCTGGTGGCCCTGTAGTCAAAATGACCGTTCCCTTTCTACAGTCCCCTTTCCGTTGATGAACTCGGTCTATCCATTTCAGAATAATTCCAGCTGCAACTAGACACACCTAGGAAAGTGTGCCAGTGCACTGCTTTCAACAACTTGTCCAGCATTAACTTTGCAGGGCAGAGAGCTCAGCCGACTCCCCTGGTGTCAATTACTTGCTGGTTTCAGGCTCCCTTTGGCACAAGCAGGGACGCAGAGCCCCAGCTCCAGGCCAGCTCTGACGTCTGCCCCGGACCTGGTATTGCTTAGAGCTGCAGCTGCACACAAATAATTGTGCAATTAGACACACTCAGTGGAAAACAAAGACGATGCCGGGCTGAGATGCCGGAGTTTTGTTAAGAGTGGCCAGCGGTCCAGTGAATGCCAAGTGCAAAGGCCTCATGAATTCCAAGGTGGAAAGGGGTGGGCCCCAGGGAGGACTTCGGTAACTTTTTGGCCACCCAGCCTTGATGCCACCTTATCTGGATAACAGCACCAGATTTCGTCTTGGAACTGCTCCTTCCCTAGGCGACACAGGCTGCAAGGGCTGCCGTTGGCTAAAAGGGATGACGTACTCCTGCCACGCAAAGCTGCCCTGTGGTGTTTCTGAGACCCATTTTCTGGCCTTTCTGGACACCGTGTGAGTTCAGCTGACATCCTTCCTACAGAACCATGCGTCATTTTCTAAGGTCTGAGTCGGTTTCCGTTGCTTGCAACTCAAGAACCGAACTGTCTCAGGGACATGATTTTGCTGCTTTCAGATTTCAGTTATTGAGCAGTTTTACGCCAAGGGGAAGTGCCTGCAATAACTGTGTCTGACCCAGCAGGCAGAAAGGCCTCTTTGGTTTTTTGTGGGTTTTTGTTTTTAAGATTTTTTTGATGTGGACCATTTTTGAAGTCTTTATTGAATGTGTTACAATATTGCTTCTGTTTTTATGTTTTGGGTTTTTGGCCACGAGACATGTGGGATCTTAGCTCGCTGACCAGGGATCGAACCGGCACCCCCTGCGCGTTGGAAGGCAAAGTCTTAACTACTAGACCGCCAGGGAAGTCCCCAGAGAGCCCTCTTTTAACAATGGACCAGATTTTATGAAGCATCCCAACACCACAGCAGCCTCTAAACCCCCATGCTAGGCTGGCTGCGATAACGGGATGACGGTCACATGTACGGATGGCCACACCTGTGCAGGGTCACCTCCTTGCTCACCTGACTGGGGCTGGCCAAGTACAGCGGGACTACCCCTTGAGGCCCCCAAAGGACACACACCTGGGGCTGGGACCACTGAGGGAAAAGGACCTCCCACCACACAGCCCAAGTCCACCCAAAGATCTTCACTGCTGCCCAAAGGCAGCTGCCAGGATCCTCTGGGCGGCACCAGTCGTCTGGACAGCTGACGCCAGAACAAGTACCTGGAAAGGTCCACAGATGGGAGAGCCGTGCAGGCCTTAGGAAGACCTGAGACAAACGGCGAACTGCCCGGCACACTTAGCACGAGGCTCTGGACGCAATCAATCAAACGGATTCTCAGCTCCCAGGACCAGCGCGGTGGCCTGGAAGGCAGCGTGCCCAGCGCCCATCCTCACGTGCAGGCGGCCACGTGGGGAGAAGGAGACGCAGCCACACAAGGCCCGGTGTGGTCCGGAGTGGGCAGGGAAGGACACACCAGGCCCGCAGCGGCAGCCCTCTAGCCTGAACCACTTCCCAAGGGTCTGCTCGTGTCTCCTGCCACCCACAGAACAGCTTCCCCTCGAACGCAGCTGCTCCCCCAATTCAAAGGCCACTTCCTGCAAAGCAGCACAGCTCAACCCTTACTGGCTGGACTCAGCAGTCTGATCCCCAGAAGGCCAGACACAGAACCAGATCTAGGGTCCGATAAGCGGCATATTTCACAGGCTTGCATTTCCATGACCTAGAGCTGCAACTCGTGACTGGGGCCAAACCGGGAACCAGATGCTGACCTTGGGACATAAATGAGCCCCTGTCTGAGACTCGGCTTTCAACTCGGAAACGTGGCTGTGTTGAGGGGTCTACCCAACCACCCAGGGCCTGCGGTGGCAGAATCCCGCCTGGGAAAGGAGGCTGCGGAGCCTCATGTTGGGGTGAGACATCTCCCTTGCTTTGTAAACATGTTTATCCATGTTGTAGAAACTGCTCTAAACTGTCAACAACAAATGTTCTGCAGTTGGCTGGAGCTGATTCAGAAAGCAGTTCTGCAAAGTGAGGGAAGGCAACGACTGTCCCAGACACCCCGGGGAGGTGCCCGCCCCACAGCAGCTCCCCTCGCCTTTCACAGGAGGGACGATGTGAGCAGGTGAAGGGGAATGCGTGGTCTAGAGAGCGGCCGCAAGGCAGTGATTCGCACTAAGATGTGTGCTGCTCACACACATGTGGCATCCTAAAAAAACTACTGATGAACCTAGTGGCAGGGCAGGAATAAAGAGGGAGATGTAGAGAACGGACGTGAGGACACGGGGTGCGGGGCAGGGGGAAGAGGAAGCTGGGACGAAGTGAGAGAGTGGCATGGACATATACACACTACCAAATGTAAAACAGATAGCTAGTGGGAAGCAGCCGCATGGCACAGGGAGATCAGCTCGGTGCTTTGTGACCACCTAGAAGGGTGGGATAGGGAGGGTGGGAGGGAGACGCAAGAGGGAAGGGATATGGGGATATATGTATATGTATAGCTGAGTGGCTTTGTTATACAGCAGAAACTAACACACCGTTGTAAAGCAATTAAACTCCAATAAAGATATTTAAAAAAAAATGTGTGCTAAGCGTGGCACTATTTTAAGGTTAAAAAAAAAAATGCAGTTACCGTTGGAAATCTCATCTTTGTTCCCACACTGCTATCTGCCTTTTCATTTGACAAACTATCCTCTCTGCGGTGTCCCTGGGCAGCTCTCCCAGGCCGAGAGAGCTGCGTCCACTTCCCTCCCACACCTCCGGGCCAATCTGGGATGTGGCCAGGCCGCAGTTTGGTTTTAAAAACTCGGTCAAGTGCAGATATGCTCTCCCCGCACAGCAGAGAACCCGATTTTTCTCAGGTTGCCTCGCTTTTCACGTCTTGTTTTGCATCCAATAGCTCCCCGCTCCAGGAGGTGTCCTCCTGCCTGTGCCCTGCCTGGCCCGAGGGGGACTGAGCCTTTTCTTGCTGGCCCAGGATCTTGGGCAGAAACGTCTCGGGATGGAGGTGATGACCAAGGAACAGTGTACCTCCAGCCCGGAGGCTGAGGACCCAGAGCAGTTTCTGGCTTTAGGACCTGATAGAATCACAGCGTGCTTCCTGGCCAGGGCGGAAGTAAAGGGCAGTTACTGAAGTGGACGTCGGCCCACGGGCTTCCAGCTGCTCGTCAGCTGTGTAGGCCGAGGCTGCCCTCTCCAAGTGGACCCTGAGACCCCATCCATCCTCATTCCTTCCCAATTCCTTACCTCCAAGCTCTGACATGTGAGAGCCTGGCCTGGTTCTAGGGACCCAAAGAGGAACCAGACGTGGATGCTCCCTCAGGGACCTCTAAACACACAGGGAATCTGGCTTATGGAAGAAACAGCTCTCCTCAAAAGGTACTTCAAATCTGGAACATGAGGGAATACCCCGGCGGTCCAGTGGTTAGGACTCCGCACTTTCACTGTCGGGGGCCCAGGTTCAATCCCTGGTCAGGGAACTAAGATCTCACAAACCACGCGGCACAGCCAAAAAATAAAATTAAATTAAAATTAAAACAGAATCAGCGTGAAGTCCGTTTCAATCAGGGCCGAGATGTGGAAATCAACTTGTCTAATACAGTCCAGGTGAAATCGGAACATCCTGAAATTCAATGCAGGCTGGAGCTGAACGGCCATGATGAACCTTGGTGTGTTCAGGGCTGAGGAAGAGGAGGAAGTAAAGCAAACCTGGACAACGGATGCAAATACACAACCACTCTTCTTCTGTGCTCATGGCAGGCATCACTAATTGATCCCAGCACTCTGGGCCTCAGGGTCCCTGTTGACCACAATGCCCTGAGGGCTGCCCTGCAAGGCTAGCTGACATCTGCTGGCCAAGCTTAATTAAGTGCGCTCAACCTCCTCTTGGAATGGGTAAAGGAAGGTGAAGGTCAATGTTCCACACATTCCACCAATACCGTGAGCATGGGAAGAAGCAGGGAGACATAGGGAGGCCCCAGGGGAAGGACGCAAGGTCCCCACAGCCAGGAGCAGACCGCAGACCTCCTCAGTCACTCCGGGACAGCCCTCTGTTCTGCTGAGAAGGGTGGACTTCTGGAGAGGAAGGGGAGAGGGACCCCAGAGGGGGGCTCGGCTCTGTGGCAGGTGCCTGGGTTTGCACCCACCCCCTCACAGCAAGGACCTCACCTGTACCTGGCACTGTTCCCGATGGCCTGTGACACCTGCCCCCTTCCCAATGTGACTCTGCTGCTCCCCCCGCCAAGAGGGGGATCCACCTCCCCAGCCCCAGGAAATGTGCTGGCCTCGTACTTCAGTCTGACCTACACAGAGTGACAGAGGTGCTGCGGCACCTCTTCCAAGGCTGGGCCTCCAGGGTCAGCGTCACACCATCCAAATTCACACAGGAGCCTGAGACTAGCTGGGAGCTGGGAGGCCCTGGGAGGAAGGACCCTGGGGCTGGGGCCCAGCCGTCCCAGCTGAGGTGGGGAGGCCAGTCCCAGCTGAGCTCAGCTGCCTAGAAGCCAGGAAGTTCCGGAGTGATCGGCCACAAAGCAATAGCTAGCTGACGTGCCCAGCAAGGCCAGGCCAAGGCGGTGAGCCCACCTGTCCTCCACCAGCAGGGACCCATCGCCAGTGCCGCAGAAACCCCCCGAGGCCTGGCCCCAGGCCTTGCCAGGACAGATCAAGGTGAGAGATCCCAGAGGGGATGGACTTGTGCAGGGTAGGTGCCCCAAGCAGGGATCAAGCTGCGGACAGTTCAGTAATGATGAATTCACTGTCACAGGATCCTTATGTCAGGGCCGGAGCCCCTCTCTCCCCCAGTGATGGGTTAGGCTGCTTCTCCCCCACGGCACTCGCAAGGGCCCTTCTCCAAGGCCTGGGCAGCTGTGGTTTCAGGATTCTGGTGTGGCCTTTTGAAACAGCTCTCTCCTCACTTTCCTGAATGAACCCCCAGCTCTTCTCCCCTGGAACACCCTAGAAGCCCTATCTGATGCTGAATCATACGGCCTGGTCACTGGGAGTCTCGTGTCAGTCTCTCCCTCTCTGGAAGGAAGTTTTCTATTCTTCGCTCCGCACATAGGGCACCAAGGCCTGGGAAGGTGACAGGGTTCCTGAGGTGCCCGAGGGGTGGGCACAGGCCAGCTAACCTTAGCTCTGCAGTGCCAACACACCCAGCCATCTAGAACCTTGCCCAGCAGGAAACTTTCACTCGACCCTGACTGAGCGCTAGCCCCAAGTCAAGTACTAGAAAAACAGCGGGATTAAAGGTTGAAGACAAGAACAACCTGGCTTAAAACCAGCACTGGGGAATAAAAAGGAGTGAAATATTTTTTAACGAAAGTGCAGATGGCCGTGCCGTCACTGTGTGTATCAGCAACTATTGGCACATCTCGTTTCATTGCACTTTGCAGATACCGCGTTGTTGTTTTGTTTTTTTTTAAAACAAACTGAAGGTTTGTGGTAACCCCGTGTTGAGTAAGTCTACTGTCACCATTTCCTGCATATTTTTAAATTAAGGTGCGAACACTTTTTAAAGACAACACTGTTGCACACTTTACAGACTACAGTATAGTGTGAACATAACTTGTGTACGCACCTGGAAACCAAAAAGTGTGCGTATAACTTGCTGTATTTGCGACATTTGCTTTATCGTGGTGGTCTGGAGCAGAACCCAAGTTATCTCGTAAGTATTCCTGTGCAGGCACTGCCCACAGGCCCCCGTGATGAGTGTTACAGCCAGGTAGGAAGGAGGCCCAGCGTCACTGCACACGCAGCCCTCTCCTCACTACGACTATCGCAACTTGAATGCTACCTGGTCTTCGGAAGCCGGGCTCCTCTACTCCGCTGTGAATATACTAATCACCACGACACTGGCACGTTCAGTGAATGGTAGGGGCGTTGAGTTATACGTCTCAACAAAGCTATTAAGAAAGAACACAAGTGTGGGGAAATGTGGCCTCACCAGGCCCTCTGAGCACCCAGGGGCTGGGCTGTTGGGGGTGACCCACGCTAAGGGGGCTCCTGGCAGGCTGGGTGTGCTCCATGGGGGCAGGGGCGGGGGGGCAGCTGGTTTGAAGCCACTCCTCAGCCCTGATTTTAGTGTTCTCTGCAAACGCAGCTGGAGGCTCGCTCCACAGATGGCTACAGAGTGCCCTGACAAGTAGATTAGTTTCCTAAATACAACATGGCTCTTAACGAGTCACGGCCTCCAAGTGAGATGCTCTCAGGCCATGTAGCTCAGGTAAGAGCTGGGCAGAGAGCCGGCCGAGCAGGCAGCTGGCTCCCAGGCTCCCAAGAGCCCCGGCCGCTGTCCCCTCCCCACTCAAGGCTTGCTGGGTGAACACTGCTAACCCAGCGTGCACGCATGAGGTGTGTCCTTTAAGCAGAGGTCTAGACTTGTGGGACGCACATCATCTAGTTAAAAAAAAAAAAAAAAAGTATAACTTCTGTACCTCCAGAAAGACAAGCATTTGTTGTACTTTAACTGACTCCTCAGAGCTGCCCAGGGAAACTGTCCCGGCAGCCTGAACGGTGCAGGGTCCGTACCACACCGGGGAACCGGAACAGAGAAAAGCGAGCGATACTTTTCCTTTGCCCAGCAGAGCTTAAAAACAAAACCAGAACCCTTTATCTCTTGATTAAACCCGTTCTCTTAGACACCTGCACGCTGGCCGGGCGGGCTTGCCTGGAGCCCACGCGCCCCCCGTGCCGCGCAGATGCGCCCTTTCCAGGGTGGCTCCTGGTCGTCAGTGTTTGGGCTCCTTCACCCTCCCGAGTCCCAAGGGAGCCTCTTGTGTTCCTGGTGAAGCCCTCTGCCCTGAAGAAGCGCCTGATGTTGTCTGGAAAGCTGGTGCTTCCCACTGGGGGCAGGGCAAACAGCACCCACTCAGACCAGGTTCTTTCCCTCCCAACTGACCGGGCCAGAAAGAACCATGCAGGGCGTCACCGAAAAGCAAATACGCCGCCAAGGAACACATTTCAAAGCAGCCGAGGACGCTCGGCCCTGCTTCTGCTTTGGGGGAAACGTGATATATGGTCTGCTTTCCCTCAAAGGCCCAGCCTCACATGGGTGGCCCTGCAGAACCGGAGGGATAAAGGGACGTGGCCTGGGTGCAAGGGCTGGAGGCTCTGGGCTTGGGGAACAGCAGATCCCCAGGTGCGAGGACCCAGTGGCTTCCCGTCCAGGTGAGGCCACACCTCTGCATGCTTCTCAACACAGGGGGACAGTCCCTGGAGGGACAAGTGACCGGTAGCTTATGCCTGGGGCGGGGGACAACCTTGGCTGCCCCTTCTGTCCGGGAGCACACATGCTCTGCACCTCCTTTCCAACAAACAGCTCCGATAGAATCCCCTGGCACTCATTCTCTTACGGGACTGCCCTGTCTCCACCGGGACTGCCAGGAGTCAGAAGGCACCCCAGTGGCCTGTGCCTCCCCCAGGCCCTCCTTCCTTATGGCAGCTCCTCTGAGCCTGTCCAAGACAGGAGCCTCAGGACCTCGCCCTAGACCACAGCTAATAGGCCATGAACTTCTCAAGGGCAAAAGGGGGCTCCCAGGCCACTCACTGACAGGATCCTCAACGTTGTGTCTCAGTGTTCCTCAAGGGCACTGACCCGAAGACAGGGCTCAGCCAGCCAAGCTCACCACTGCTCCTTGGTCAGGGCCCACCTTTACCCCCAGCCACTGGCCACCAGCGCCACAGCAGGAGGCGGAGACTGGCCGTGAGGTGGGCGTCCAGGGCCTGCCCTTCCCCCGTGGTGGCGCTCCACTCTGGTCCCAGCTTACGAGCCGGGAACCCTGAGATTCTGAACTCTAGGGCGGCTTTCCAAGCCCTGAGCTGCTCTGGAGCTCGCTGGAGAGAACCCCCCCCCCCCCATGGCTCAGCGTCACCTGCAGATTAAAACAGCGCTCTGCAGCCCAGAGGTCCCTCCACCACAGTCATCAGACCAGAATGAACAGGGACGTGCCTGGGAGCTGGGAAACACCCGAGACCAGCCTCAGGCTGTGAAGTAGTAGGTCACGCAGCTGGCTCCGCTGCCTCAGACATTTGTCCTTAATTGACTCGCAATCTTTCATTGCATCAATAAAATCACCTACACATCCCAAACCCGCCCACGCAGGCAACCCCAGGTTTGGGTAGCTGGGAGACGGCAAGCAGGTATGAGGACACTGTCCACGGGGCACCAGGACGAAGAGGTGAAGCCAGTCCCGTGGGTTCTCGCCTGTTTAGAAGGGCTGCTGCGCTGGGTGCTTCTCTCGCACTTATTCAAACCCTGTGTTAGGCAAACTCCTTGAGAGCGGTTGCTGTCCTGCCAACGAGGAAGCAGAGACTGTGCGGTGAGAGCAGCTCATCCAAGGTCACAGAGTGACCACGTGGTGGGCCAGGTCCGTCTCACCTCAGCGGCTCAGCCTCAACCCCAGGGCTCACCGCGGACGATCACATGTCACTCCTACATCTCCCTGGGGATCAAACTGCACACGCCTGACGCTGACAGAGCGACAGATGCCACCTGCCCGGCCCTGGGACCCACCCACTGTGATGACAGACAGGTGCTCTCACCTCAGTAGGCTGAGGCAGGTCTCCAGGTGCCCCCTCTGACCCCAGCACTGGCTTGCCTACCAATTACAGATGCTCGGCTGGGAATTCATAAATCATAAATCAAGAAGCATCGTCTGCTGTCTCTCGTAGTAGAGACGGACCTTCCCCCTTGGGGGTCACTCTGGATTTTGAGGCCTTAAGGGTCAATCGCTGGGGTGGTAACTGCCATGCAATGTAACCCTGTGGCGCCAGGGAAGAAACAAAGCCCCCCCACCCTCCACTCATTCCTCCCAAGCTGAGCCGCGCCCAGGGCCCACCCCAAGCCCCTCCGGTCTGCTGCTCGCCCCTGGAGCCCGCAGAACCATGGAGATGGGAAGGCTACATGCAGGCAAGTCAAAGCCCCCACAGGGGGAAAGTGACCCATGAGTACACGGCCCCTCCCCCAGCCACTCTCGGGGACACACACTCACTTTGTAAAGTCCTAAGACCCAGCTACACCCAGGGGCCCGGCTGATAAGAAACCTGGTCCAGAAGATGTCAGCTTGGCCCTTGACCTCTGCTCTGCCCCTGAAAGGATTAAGCCAGGACTCCACGTGCCCTCCGGGACCGTCCTTACGAGGAGCAACCTGGAGTGGCCTCTGGCCAGGCAGGGCTGCGGCACTGGAGCCTCAGGGCCTCGGGGCTGGATGAGCTCAGAGGACTGAGCTTTGACCAGCTCTGGGCCATGTGGACAAGACAGAGCCGGGGCCCAGGTGACCCACAGCTGTTCGGTGTCGTGGGCCTCTCACACCCAGTCACCACCTTAGATGGAGGGAGGACACGGTCTGTCCCTTCTAAACAGTAACTGCAGAGACGGTCGGGCCATCAGGCCTCGTCAGAGGACAGAGCTCCTCACGGCAGCATCTTGCTAGAAAACACCCGCAGTGTGTAGCGAGTTACCATGTTTGTTTCCTTGAGGTTTCAGTCAGCCTGGGGAAAACCCGGTCCACGCCCTTCGCCACAAGTGCTGGGCAATCTCGCTAGGCCTGCGCGCAGAGCCCTGCCCAGACAGCCTCCTCGGCCACCTTCTTCCGTTACTGCGCAGAGATTCATTGAACAATTGGCTCTTTAATGGTGCCGGACACCAGGGCATTGCGGTAGGAGACCATCCTCGTGAGTGTGTGGCCACCACCAAAGGAAAAGCCACCCGTGCTGGCACTGCTGGGTCACTGTCTCCTCTCGGAAGAGGAGACGGTGCTTTGCCACCCTGAGAGCATCGTCCTGGATGGGGGAGCAAGCGCTGGTTCTCTTATCAACGCCAAACTCAGCAGCAACTCCAAGGACCACAGGCGAGGCCCACAAAGTCTGTTCTCCACCCATAGCCTCCCCCAAGCGGGAGGTGTTCAGAAATCCACGCCCTGCCCGGAGCCCCGACACTGGGTGGGGAAGCCGAGCAGCCCAGACCGGTGTCTCCCCCTGGCCGCGGGCTGAGAAGGGATGCGCTGAGCCTCTGAGCCTCGGGGACTTCCAGGAAGGCCTTGCCCACGGCATGGGGACCGCCAGCGGAGGCCACTGGGTATTTCACCTGAGTTATTTCTCAAGTTCTAAAAATGTGTCCATGGCAACAACAGAAGGGGATGTTTAAGACAAATAAAGTGAACTAAAGATGAGAAAAGAACAAACGGATGCCAGGAGTCTGGCAGACGCAGGTGCTGCAGGCCCACACTGACCTGGGCGCCACCAGCTTGTTTGTGATGGGCTCATGCCGGGCTGGTGGGACCAGTGGAGGCTGCAGTCAACCCACTAACAGCATAAATCACCTGCCCCAACCCCTCTCCAGGTGAGCATTTGGAGGGGCCTGGCACCCAGCAGGTGGGCTTCAGCACTGTCGGGACAGACCGGGGCCAGGGAACCCCTTGGAGGGGGTGCCAACCAAGCCAGGACACCCCACTCTTCTTGGTGCCTGGAAGGGCCCTTCCTTCCAAAGCACAGGAAGCAGCAGTGGAACAACACTGGCCCTCCAGGCTCGCCGGGCCAAGGTCGACAGGGGGCCACGGCACACGCGTCACTAGGAGAGCAGGTAGGCCTACGCGTGCTCCACGCCCTGAGCCCTCCTGGGCTGCTGCCTCTCTGGTTGGCTAGCCACCTGGAATCAGATGGACCGACTCCACCAGGACCCCTAAGGAACAGACAAGATGCCCTTCTCCCTAGAGGCCACTGGAAGAGCCTCGCACACTCAGGCTTATTTTTCTAACTGTACTGCCTGGACCAAGGGCCCATAAAAACAAAATACCACCCTGCTTCTTAGCTATGGCAGCCACCAGGCCGGGATGGAGACGGAAGAAGCGCAAGGCTTTCAGATAACTTAGTTTTTCCTGTGGCTCTAAAACCCAAAAGGAAAGTGACTCCTAAGGACCCTTTAACAGGCTTGCTGTCCGGCAGGCCAGAGGCCAAGCGTGCTGCCCTTAGGCCCCAGAGCAGCCAGGACGCCAATTCTCCCAAGTGCAACAGCTGGCCGGACGTCCCCGCCCTGCTCTTCTCCTCTGTAACTTTATGTCTAAAGCGATCCAGGCTCAAAGCCCAGTACGTAGGAAAACACTAGAACCCATCACGAAGTCATATCTATTCCTTCAAATATAAAGCATTTAATAGACGACTCCCCAGCAGAAAAGCCGGTTAGGTTGAGAGGTGAGCTTTATGCACCGTAGATGGAGGGGGAAGGGACCGGCTCAGGCTGGGCTGCTGGCGAGAGCATTCAGCTCCCCAGGCAGAGCCCCCTCAACTGAGAAGAATCGCCACTTCCCTGTGGACTTGGCAATGCCCACCAAGGGCTGGGCCAAGGAAGCAGCAGACACCCTGGAAAGGCAGTCAGCTGTCTGCTGCAGGAGAAGCCCAGCCAGGCCCCAAGCCTGCACCCATGAGCTAATCAACTTCGACTGGATAAGGCCCTGGTAAAAATTTTTAGATGAGATGCAGGAAGTTGTCACAAGGTAGTAGAGCCTGTGAATGGGAGGGTGTAGGTTGAGGCATGATGGGGAGGGAACACTGCACATCTATAGCGGATGCTGAATCTTTGGACATGTTGTTGAGGGCGGGAGAAATTCAGCTCGTGATTGCTCAGCAAAAGGATTTTTTTGAGCAAAGGGCTCATTGGTCCCATCTTAGGAGCAATGTGAATCTTTCAAGAGATCTCATTTCCCTCTTTACTTTGGTTGCTAGGAAGCTCAGAGTGAAATTCTCACCTATCCTTGTGCACAGGACTGCAGAGAGTGTCGAGCTCTGGCCTTATCACCCAGCTTCATCTTTTCCTGTTCTTATTTTTCCATCCACTCAGTTTTACCCTTGTGTGTGTTAGAGCTCTTCCTGATAGCCAGGCTTTAATCCTCTTAGGACCAAAGAACATTTTACATTCCATTTAATCACACAGAAGAATTAATCTCCTTGACTCTTCCAGAGGGCAGCACAGTACAGAGGAAAGGGGCTTGGCTCTGCAAAAGAACAGCATGGATCCAAGTGCAGCCCTGCAGGGCACCAGCTAGGGACAGGCAAGCACCAGTAGGTGCCCCTGGGGCCACACAAGCACTGAGCTTACCCATGTGCAAAGCCTGGGCCAGCCCATGGAATGTGGTCCTCAGAGCTCTCTGAGGGGGTAAGTAGGTCCATCTTCCCAATGTCACACTTGGGGAAGTGAGCCTCAGAGCACCTTGGGACGCCTACTCTGGAATCACCCTCTTCACTTCCTCTTGCTGACATGGACCCTGGTTTCCAGCATGGGCTGGTGTCCCCCGCCCTTCCCTGACTTCATACCACTGCTGAATTTCCCATGCTGTCCTAACGTGCTGTGCTTAGTGGTTCATCATGACACAGCGACCAAGCACAAGTTTGGAGTCAGACAGGCTGGCCCCAAATCCCTGTCCTGCTGTGTGACCTGGGGAAGAGTGCTAACCTCTCTGAGCCTCAGAATTTTCATCCTGAAAGGGGAAATGCCCACAGTCTTCCTGGGAATTCAGATGAGACAACTGTGGTCAAATGCTGCAGAATGGTGACATTTACTCTTCTTATTTATTGGGCTGGTTAAGCCCTAGATGCGCTCAAGGCTGGCTTCTCCAGCCCCAGTCCTGGTAGAGAGCAAGAGGCGTATTGGGGGCAACTTGGGGCCAGGGGCTCCCTCTGAGCCCTGCGGGGGGCGACCTTTTCCTACCAAGCCAGTATCGGGAGGACTCGCTCCCCGTCGGCCTCACCAGCACTGCACACAGCTGCGCTTGGAACACAGGCATCAGAGTGAGTTCGGGCTCTCCTCCCGTCCCCGGGAGCACAGCCCAGAGACCTCATTTACTAGTACAAACTCTGCACCAGAGTTTTCTCACCCAGCTCTCCCACGTTTAAACAAGAAGCTGTTCCGCTCACATTTGCAAACTCTTCCTGGGATCAGTTCTCAACCGCACTCAGATCGCATCCCCAGGAACCGCCCACCCTCTCAGTGGGGACGCGTGTTTACAGGTTTGATTTTATGCTCTCCGAACAATTTGGCAAAGGGTGTTTTATTCATATGCTGAGCACCACTGTTTGGCTAAATTTAACTGCCATGTACCTTCCTGTTCCTTGAGCAGGAGGGAGCAGTAAAAGTCCAGTCTTGGGTTTTTTTCCCCCTTTACATGAAAAACAACTAAAAAAGTCCTTTGTGGAAGCCAGCCTCAGAGGTGGGTAAAACGCACCCAGCAGCACATTAACTTAAGCAGCACTTAAGTTAATATAGCTTCTATATTGCTAACGAGGGCTAATCAGTTACGGATTAAAGCATTATTTCCGTTTCCTAAACTTAAATAAACCCATGTACTAGCAAAGAGCCTGTCAAATAGCTTCAGAATTCTTGCCTTGTGTAATCTTAGGGACAAGAAATAGGTTCCAAACACCTGAAAATCTTCCATGTTAGTATATGTTGGTTTTTCTCTTTTAAAAACGGTGTTGGGACAACTGAGTATCCGCGGGCAGCAGAACGCGGTGGGACCCCTACCTTACTCCAGATTCAAGTCGACTCAGGATGGTTCAAAAGGACCTAAATGTAAGAGCTAACACCACACAAAACTCTTAGCAAGAAAACTGAGGCACAAATCTTCACGACCTTGGATGATGACGCCAAAACCACAGCAACCAGCGGGGAAAAAAATAAACTGGACTTCATGATAATGAAAACTTCTGTGCTTCAAGGACAATATCAAGAAAGTAGAAAGACAACTGCAGAATGGGAGAAAATATTTGCTAATCAGGTGTCTGATACCAAAAGCCAGTGAGGACTTCGGGTTTTGCTTCCTGGGCCCCATGGCCCACCCAGGTCCACCCAGTAGAATGTAAGTTAGAGAAGCCCAGTGTCCAGTGGACACTCAAGGGCAAGGGTCACGTGAAGAAGTAATGTGGCGAGGGGGTCTGTTGCCTTTGCCTTTTCTTGGGCAGATAAATGCACCGAGGCTCGCCCCACCTGTGCATCGGGCCCGGGCACTTGTGTCCCCTAGAAAATCTAACTGGCGCTGTGGACGAGACTGCCGCCTCTTCTAAGCAATCATCCCTGGAGGAGTTGGGGTTGGAAAGAGATACTAATACACAGAACTGTCACCTAGAGACCAATGTCACATCCGACAGTCCACTTCCTGAAGGCAGACGCCAGTGTGGCCCCGCTCTCTATTACTCAGAGCCACTCTGTAAAACTGGGAGACCAAACGCCCATCTAGAGATGAGAGGGCATGGACGGCCTGTGCCCGGCAACCTGGTGCTGCTCAGGCCACACGAAGAGGGTCTGGTGACGGGAGCTCGGGCAGAGCTGGCCGGTGTCCAGCAACAGTCTTAGCCCCATCTTCCTCTGAGAGAACACCGATCAGTTCCTTTAAACTAACTCGCAGGAAAGCACAGCAAGGAATAGCTTCATTAACCACCTTCTCTGCATCTCACATCACATTAGGCAGAAAACCTACAATGACCTCAGAGCCTCCGAGTGGCCGGGAGCCCATTTCACCCGTAAGGGGCGGGGTATTCCCAGATTATTAGGCAGAGAACTGGGATCCAAACACAAGTCCCAAAGATCACACTCCTTGTACGATCACTGATACACACCCCTGCAGAGGGAGTCTGAGCCATCAGGGTTAGAGGTGGGGTGCCACAGAAGAGGCGAATTGACCAAAGGGGCCAGATACCCAGGTCTGTGAAAGGCCCGTTAAGCTTTTCTGTGACTCAGGCCTGGCAGCGTGGCCCTCTGCCCTGGCACAGATAGCAGCTGGGATGCCTCCAGGCCACCAGGCCACAGCTTACCTAGATGCTGTCCTCCATGGACAGAAGGACCAAGTCCACACCCAAAAGGTCAGAGCAGGCCGCTGTGAGGAACAGATCGCTGTGGGATAAGCCCAGAGTCTCTGAGCCGAGTGCGCCAAAGCCAGAGTCCTGCCTCCCGGCCTGAGAAGTAACCAAGGAACAATGACAGTGATAAAAGCACCACTTTCAAAGCTGGCCCAGCAAAGGGGGGCACCCTGAGTGAGGAAGGGAAGAAGCGTGAACCAAGCAAAGGGCGACCTTGGACTCTAAACCCGCACCCAGAGGCCAGCCCGAAAGACCCTCCAAGTGCAAAAGCAAACCAGAAGCCTGTCGATTTTATCGACCTTGGACTTATTTCAGGTGTTTTACTTGGAATGGCCTAGCTGTCAGCACCTTGGAAGTACGTGGCTCCTTCCCGGGCTCCATCTGGAAGGGAGACTGCTGGGGAGGGGGGCCCCGGCCAGAGGAGGCGGCGAGTCCTGCTGGGTGACCCTGGACGAGTCCCCTGCCAGCTCCACGTGGCTAGGATTTCCTGACCGTGGAGGTACGTCACTCTTCAAGAAAGCCCGCTCCAGGGAGTCACTGGGCAACAGCCAGGACCGCGACAGCCTTCTCGGGCTACACCTACACATACAACCACCCTCGGGCTGGTTTGGGCAGCGTCCTCTCCCTTCGCCCCACCGCAACACTTGCAGTTTGACGGTCATTCTGGAGTTCGAGCTCTGCCCTCAGCCTCCCCTGCCAGCGCACTCACGCTCCTCGGGGATGCTTCCCCGAGTGCTGCAGGCTCCCCACGTGCGTCCCTATCCTGGCCCTTGGTTCACACTGCAGTAACTGTTCTTTTATTAACTGGGCGGAGGGTGGGGGGATGCAGCTGAAGCCCAGGCTGGGGTGCATCCACTTGTGAGCACCAAACATCTGACCCCAAGCCCAGAACACGGCAGGGGCTGGGGCAGTGCTGAGGGGACCAGCCCCCAGGGGTCTGTGCTCAGGAACCCTGCCCTGGACCGCAGCCCGGGAGAGGTCTACTTCCTTTACACATCTCCCTGGGCAGGCTGCAGGATCCTGACAACGGAAGAGCTGGTGTCACCATCCCGTTGCTCTGCAGGGCCAGCTCAGGGGCACGGTCCCCACATACTGACAGGCAGGGGTCTGGCTGAGCCCACCCTTCTTGGGCGGGCTCTGCTTTGGGGGTGGGGAATGGGTGTGATCAGGTGGCTTGGCGGGAGGGTGTCTTTGGGGCCTCATGGTGGCCTCCTCCAGGCTGATGGTTTGAGGGTCATGACCCTCAGAACCAGTGAATCGTCTGGACCCCATTCCCCAGCACAGATCTTCGTTGCAGAGGGACCTTCAAAACCAAAGGCAAGGACACGGGGAGAATCACCAGGCGTGCGTGGGCCTGACAGGAACAATCCTCCTTCTGATTCTGATGGGACTTCCTACCCAGGAGACCCGGCACGCACTCCCACGGTGCTGGAAACCAGTGCCAAGATATCAGTATCACATCCAACACTGCCACGCAAGTGACCAGCTCTGGTGACAGATAACGCTGTGACACCACCAGCCTCTCTCCCACACCCCCAGTATAAATGGGCTGCAGACACCCCTGTCCTGTCCTGTCCTGAAGGGTCTTTGGGCAGTGCCCCCGGCAACTAGATGGGGGTCACGGATGTACTTAATCGAGAAAAATGCCTGGAGGGAAACTGAAAAGGGCCAGAAAGAGAGCGGGCTGGGGCTGCATCTCTCACGTTGGAAGCTCTGAGGCCCCTGCAGCCCGTGTGTGGCGCTGTATTTGCGGAGGACAAAACCGTGAAGATGGCTGCAGCACTGTTCACGCGATGCACCCGGCTGCACCCGGCACAGGGGGGACTCGGGCGACGGCAAATCCTTGGCCGAGGTCAACACCATGTGACATGGGGGGGAGGGGGCATCGCTGGGTTAGAGCCGCTGCCAGAAGGTTCCGCAGCTTGTGCCCCAGTCGAGCAGGTCAGTGTGTAAACGACAGCAGGTCCACTGGGTACCGATACTCCCGTGGGTCTGACATGCGGCCCCACTTATCCCGCATCACGGGGGCTGGGGGCTGCCCTGGGGCCCATCCTCACCTGGTCACCCTCCACTGCCCGGTCCACGGACTAGCAAACAGGAGCCTGGTATTTATAGCAACAAAGCCAACCAAGATGAAGCAGGTAGTTCATGGACCGAGAAAAGCAAATATAAGTTAAAATATCTACTCCAGGATGTGCTGTACAACACAGGGAATAGAGCCAATATCTTGTAATAACTGTAAACGGAAAGTCACTTTTAAGAATGTACAAAAGATGAAAAAATTAAAATACCCAAAGCATATAAAAATAAAACCAAGCACTTAAAAACAAACAACCCGCCCACTGCAAACACTCAGCTCACCACTCCAAAGGGAGAGAGGAGATAAGCCCAACTCCTGGCATCCCCTGCCCCTCCGGATCAGAGGGAAACACGTGAGTTAAGCGTAAACCAGAATGAAGATTTATTCATGCTGGTTGTGCCGCAAATGTCCACGGCGGCTCGATCTGGATTTAAAGATCGCAGTCTCCCGTTTCAGCTCAGCAGCCGCAGCGGCAGGGCTGCCCCTGTGAGCTTCAGGTTTCTAGACCCGAGGTCTGCAGTGGTTTCCTTAACCGTGTATGTTATGGACTGTAGGTTCCGACAGATCCCAATCTGGCTATTGACTTCATGAAATCTGCCACACAAAATGCCATGTACCCAGGCTCAAAGCTCCCGGGGAAGCCAAGCTCCTACCCCGGTCGCTGACACACTGTTTTCGGGGGGAGGGCTATGATGACACACTGAACGTTCGAGAAGGAATGAGAGGAACCACTGCTACGGGACAGATCATCTGACAGAGAAATTTTGTTGCTGGCAGACTTCCGACTGCAGACTTCTTGGCACTGGCTTGCTGCCATGCAAATGAAACAAAAATCAATATCCCTCGGTCTGCAAAACCGTGTGTTAACAATCACACTCCAAACAACTTAAATAAGATCCCTCACCCCCGTACCCAAATAACAGCGACTGTTTTTGTTAGAAGGCAGTGCAAAATAAACAGAAAAAGAGAAGAAAAGAAGGCAATTTAACAGGTCCTCCTTAAGCAAAACCTTTCCAGGACTTCAGTGTGGAGATAATCTTTCTGTGATTATGACCAAACCCTCCCGTTGCTTAGCAACACATAATTAAGGAATATGTTTTCAGATCCGCTTTGCAAGCCCAGCCATTATCAGATGAAATTACTGAAGCAACAAATGTCATCGCCATGCAAATTAGTTGGTTGCAAAGAAAGAATGTTTGACTGTGAAGGGGAAGACACAGGGCCTGGGAAATATTGTCTGACTTTCCTCCTGTCACACACTGATTAAAAAAAAAAAAGTCCAATAAATTTTATGATAAGACTTAAAAAGAAAATCCACACATGAGACAAAACCACAATCTACAGGGAGAGACAACAGAAAAATCCAACCAGCGTCCCTTTGGAAATAAGAAAGAAACGTGTGCGGAGGTCAGCATGTAAAGCAACAGCCATTTCGGTCTACGAGTCGCCAAATCATCGGCGGCTTCACCAGTGTAACAGACAAGCCTAATGCAGGATCTCAGAGCTGCAGGACCAGGCTCCCAGCCCCCACCCGTGGCTAGTTAAGGGGTATTTTCAAAAAGGTACAGCTTATTTTTACCACGATTTTCGTCCCACCATCTCCACCCTATAATGCTAGTTATTCGGGGAAAAAAAATCATTTAAAAAAGATTCAGTTTTCTAAACTATGTTGGGGAGGATGGGGGAAAGAAAGGAAGAAAGTTGATTTACAGCTTAAATGGCCAGGAAAGATTCCAGAGTCGAAATAAAAATTCTTAAGTGTTGCTCGGAGGATGCCCACCTGGAACTTTATCCAGACGCCCAGGGAAACACATGCATTCAATCACACTCGTCTCGTGTTTTGAAGAGAACAGCTAGGATCCTTCTCTCTTTCCTCAACTTGGAAATATATTCTTCCCTACAAGTAAGCAGAATTCCCAACCGTGTTTTCCAATATGTGAGGCTAAGTCTGTTTCTGAAACAGGGAGTTCTAAGGGCTTTCAACATCTTGCTTTGTTTAACACACAATTCTGGAAGCACACCCGTTTTTAGCTCTGCAGCGATTAATTCTACCTCTGATACTGTGTAGACCCTTCAGAGGTGCGTTTCCATGCTATAATGCACTTCTAACGGCAAGTGAACGATGAACGATTTATGGGAGGTGTTGGACAAATATCCCACCTTCTCCAAAGCCACTGAACGTGAACTGGAGAAACTGCCACCGCTCGTGAGCTGAGGGTTTCATCCTGTTCGGAATGATTTCTGGGTTTCTCCCATAAACACAGTGTGTTTCCTTACTGTAAAGGGAAATCCACAAATCAGCTTGAGCTCAACTAGAGAAAAGGGGAGGCAATGCCATCCCAGTGGGTCAGCCTGAACCACAAATCTATTTCACCCAAGAGAACGCTCGCCGCTTGGCGAGCTGGCCGTGGCGCCCGGTTCGGCGGAGTGTGTGTGTAAGCGAGAGCAAGTCCACGGGAGGGTTGGTCTCTCCGGGCTTGGCCAGAGAGCAACAGGAACACGAGGACCTACTGTCCCATGCTCAAATCTCTGCCCCCACTGTCCCCTCCACGTCCCAAATGAGGAAAGGCAGGAAGGGGGTGCATTACTTGGTTCTGGTGCAAGCATGGTGGACACGATGATGGGGGCCCCCGTCCGCCGGGCCACCTTCTGGTAGGGCGAGTGGGGCGTGTGGAGGCTCTGGCTGGCCGGCAGCAGGGTGGAGGGCTCCGGGGGGAGGTTGGGCTTCCGCAGGAGCTGGGGGCTGCTGTGGGAGCTAGGCAGGGGAGACGCCACCGCCCCACGCTCCCGCTTCAGCAACTCCATGGGCACCGTGTACGCTGTGGAGTAGGCAGTTCTGGGGCCCGGGTTAGTCAAGGCCACCCCGGCCTGCAGGGGATACGTAGGGCCCAGCCGCGCTGTCAGGGCGCAAGGGGTGGGAGAGCTGTACCCAGAGTTGGAGGGAAGGTGGGGGACTTGGGGGCCCACCCCCGGGGCAGAGTAGGTAGCTGCGGTCTCCAGGAGATGCTGGGATGGCGCGCTGGAGGGGCGGCGAGTGGGGTCTGCAGCTTGCGGGGAGGTCCCCTGCAGGGGCCCCGCCGGCTGGGGCCGCAGGGCCGAGGCGTCCAGACCAGACAAGTCACCGTGGAGCTCGCTTCGGTGGCTCAAGCTGCTGGAGCGCGTCCGGGGCAGGGAGCCTCCCCGGCCCTGCCTGCGCAGCTGCATCTCCGTCCTGCAGCTGCTGGCCAGACGGCTCAGGACGCGGGCCTGGCCCAGGTTGGGCGCCACACACTTGATGTCTGCATCCTCCATTGTGGACAGGACGGCCGGGGAGTCGAAGCCCTGCTGCAGCAGGGCCACCAGCGTGGCCTCGGCCACGCCCTCCGCCCTCAGGAAGGCCAGGAACTCGGGCATCGCACTCCTCTTGCTGCCTCCGGGCCCCCGGTAGGCGGACAGGTCGGCCTCGCAATTCTCATAAGGCGTCCTGGGGTAGACGCTTTCCCGGGCAGGTCCGTAGCCTCGGTTCAGGGCGCCCGGGGCTGTTCGCAGGCTGGCATCGGAAGCAGCAGCCGCTCCAGGGTCCACGACCAGGCACGTGGGGGCCGCCTGCCTGGCAGCGCTGGCGGAATCCATAGGCCTCTCGCCCACATCGCTGTAGACCTGGCTGGCAGGGTAGGCGGGCGCCTCCGCCCCAAACCTGCTGTCGGCCAGCTCCCCCGAGTACCGCGCAGGCAATGGGGCCTCGCTCTGCGATCGCTGTCCCTGAGGGATCATTTTACCTCCGGGATCCCGGTACAGGTGACCGGTGTCCTGCAGGACAGGGGCCCGGCCTTGCACTGGCTCCCATGTCATCCTGCTGCCCGGCGCTCCATAACCGGGCAGCGGCTGGCCAGCTCCCGGGTCGTGATGGTGCTGAGGCTCTCTGGGGGCCCGGGCGGCTCCGGCCGGGTCGCTGTAGTAATCCCGCGGCAGCAGGGCCCTGCGAGCTGACATCACCGCCTGTCTGCTGTCGTAAAAGGCAAAGTCGGGAACAGAGCTCTTCCTTCCGGCCACCGAGTTGTAGAAGGCCTCCCGGTAGCGGCAGGGCTCGGCGGCCCCGGGCATGGTGACATCCTGCAGCCCAGGGTTCGGCCGCTCGTACCAAGGTCCCTCTCCGCCTCTGTCCGTCAGGGAGCTTCTCCTCCCCAGAGCCTCAGCGATCTCCCAGGGGCCCTCGTACCACCCGGAAGCATCCCAGCTCTGAGATCGACCGATATTTATATGCCTGCTGGGAACCGGCATTGGAAAAAAAAAAAATGACTACGGCCAAGGCAGAGGAGGAAGCCTTTCTTTACGAATCTTCAATTACATACATCAAACCCAGACCCGGCTGTATTCTATCCCTTCCAAGACAGCAGGGACAACCAACTGTGGGTTTTCTATTTCAAAGTATGGCCTAAATTATTAATCCTCCGAAACCTTAGTAGACAAAACACAACACTCACGGTAACTTTGCCTCACTCTCCAATGGTAGCGCCAGAGGTCTTTTCTTACGGCTCAGTCCCAGAAAGGAGGCTGCCTCCAGCCCGCCGGGCCCCCCTCCCGGCTGGTGCGCTCACATGGACCTCGGCTCTCTCAGCGTGCGGATTAGGAGCTAAATAAAACCCCGAAAGCTTTTGTTCCATGTGACATCTCGTTAGACTGATGAAACCGGCTGCGGGCTCCAACCAGGCCTCTCGACCCGCAACTGGGACTTATGTTCACACTGAAGCTCTGGCTTATCTCCCCCGTCCTCACCAGGGCACTTTTTGGACGAGTACTCCCTCCCCCTCCCGAAGGTGCCCCCACCGCCTCTGATCGCCTGACAGTGACAGGAGGAAAATAGAAAAAGACTGCTTTAATGTCGATTCACTCTTAATCTACCCTGATGAAACGTTAATCCATTGCACACGGCTAAGAACAAATTAAATGTGAACAGGCAGGCGGGATAAAAAGAAAAAGTCCTGCACAGTTCTAGAGCATGAGATTCCCCAAGAGATGGGCCAGGTCTGCAGCCCGACGCTTTGCCAATATTGAAATCTGGCTCTGAGATGACTCTGGTTACGAATCAAACGAGTTATTACATTGCTCGAGTCCAAATGGATTCTTTACCGTATTATCGTAAAACACGGATCCTTTCATACTGCCCGGAAAAACAACAACGGTGACAGAAAAACAACCCATGCGTGTAATCTAGAATTTATCATTGTAAGACTGCAACAGAGGTCAACAACTAGACCCCAACATTATGAAGCAAAGCTGGGAGGGAGGAGGCTGCATTTGAGGCGTGTCTTCGTTTAAATCTGTCTGCAAGGAAAGCAGAATTCTAGCAAGCTTGGCCTGGCTCAGATCTCGCGGATCATTTTCCATGTTCCCATAGATTAAGACTTTACATAGCCCTCCGGGGACTTCAGGTGCAATAATGCAAAGAACAGCAGTTATTTAGATAAAGGGAAGCTCCACACAGGAGCATTAAAACATTTTCTTAAACATACAGGCAGGTCCCCGAGAAGCACCACCACAGACTGGACCGGGATCTTCCACCTGCAGGTTCCACGACAAAGAATTCACAACGGAAACAAAAGCTGGGAATCGTGGGGCTACGAGGGCTGTGTGCAGTCAGAACGTTAAAAAATGGGACAATTTGCATATTTACAGCCCTTAAACTTGAGTGTTTTGTCTTCACCCATACGTCCCTCAACCTAAGATAAAACTAGAATCTTTAGCTAAAGAGAATTAACTGTTTAAAAAAGAAAATTTTTTTTTTGAATGAGCAATACTGAAAATTTACCGTGAAGAGGAAAGTGGGTAGAAATCCATTTCTGGGAACTAGAGGCACACGGTAACGCAAGACAGTTTAAAAGGGCAGTGCCCCCTCGTCCTGAGCAGTACATATATTAAACTTCGGGACAAGCTCTGTTTAAACCAATGTTACTCCCCAAAGAGCACTGGTCCCCAAAAGCCAGAGCTCTGTGACCCCCAACTGACTACTGAGGAAATGGCCCAGGCGCTGCCGGGGGACACAGCACAGGGACCCCAGTCTGCTGCTTGAACACAAACCATGGCCTCTATTTCTGACCCAAAAATGCCAATAGGGCCTCAAGTGAACTGGGAAAAAGCCCTGGCAGATGGCAAAGAGACTCAAATCCTCCCCCAGTCCCCTCCGTCTCCTAGGATGCATGACAGGAAAAAAAGAGAAAAATGAACGAGGCACACTGCAAAACGCTGGGTTTCCATGTATGAAAGCAGCCTGCTGGTGCCAATTTCTCTAATGCCTCTGCTGGCACATTTGCCATCATGGGCTAAAAGGCCCGGGCAGAGGAGACAGAGGCAACGGGCCTGGCCACAAACAAGACAATATTTACACATCCCACCAAGAGCCTGAGGATGTGTCCACTTAGAAGATACATCCAAAAGGACAGGAAAACGTTAGCGCCCCAAACTCAATGGAAACAGCACTATCTGGTTACAGCAGATCCCTTCCAGGCTCTGTTGGGCAGACGGTTTTCTCTTTGGGGCACTGTTCAGAGCCAGGCGCAGCTTCCTCCCCTCCGGAAAAGGGAGGGTGGAGAAAGATGGGGCAGCCTCGGCGGTAACCCTTCTAAGAAGGACGACAAGCAGACAAGACTGTGTGAAAACAAGCCTGGTGTACGCATCAGGCGGGACACACCTTCACTCCAGAAAAGACACTAACCTGATGACCCCTCCGGCAGCTCCAGCCCACGCTGCCTTGTCACCCCCTCTCCCGGTCTTGGCTCTTTTGGCCAAGAGGGGCCTTTGAGGCCTCCTAGTGGGGGTTCCATCCCATTGTCACTTTCCCTGCCACCTCCCTCCTTCCACCACTGGTCAGAGAACACGGCTAGCTGGGCAGGAAGGGCTGCAGCGGTCCTGCCTGACCCTTTGGGGTGACCAGAAAATAGGGCATCTTTGACATCATCTTTTCCTTACAGGATCCTCATTAGAGGGCTTCAACATTTGTTCAGTCTGTACCCAGCCTCGTGCTGGGTGTTTTGCCCATAAACGATTCTACAGGCAGGAGTGATTATGTCACATCCCAGGTGCTGGGATGCAGAGCTTGGGTACCCGGCCCAGGGCCGCGGTGCACAGGACCCAGCTCAAACTCCAAAGGCCAACGCTCTGCTTTCTGGAATTCCCTGCACCGACCTGGGGTAACAGTCCTGCTGGTGCTGGACAAGGGGAACCTCTTTAACAAAGTAATTCTGTTATTTTTCCTAAGGTTCCCCAAAACCCCAAATATAAATGTCACTTATAAAATTAGCCACTTGAGTATCAGAAAGTAACTCCTGAACAGACAACTGCCTCAACTTCTCGAAACGAGGCACAGTGGGCCCTCGCCAGAGTCAGGGCCCAGACTTGAGCCAACAGACGGCACCAGCCTAAGGCGTCATCAGTATTATACCATCTCGATGCTTCCTTCTTCTTCCTTCCTGTCATAAAGAAACACAACATGGGGTGGCGTTAATGCTACAGAACGCCACTTGTGGTGCAGACATGTCCCTTCAGAAGTTATCTGTGCCGAATCTTTTTGCCACGGGGTAGCTGTTGGTAACTCACCCAGATTACGGATGACCTGAAGCAGTTCGAGCCCTCCACTTCAGCAGGACTACCTAAGAGCATGCATACCCCATGGCCCCCAAGAAACAAGGAGCAGGTTTTTGAGAAGGTGCGAAGGTGTAATGCCAGGGGCAGAACAGCAGTGAGCAGAAGAAGCTTCAGGGAGGCGTCACCCTCCACCCCAGAACGAGGAGGTCCAGGTTCGTTTCCATCAATTTCCGACCCATTCTGCTTGGAAGCCACCCAAACTCACGCAGCCTCAGCTTTGCAATCCGCCAAATATTATGACAGATGTTTTCCTGTGTTAGGTAAAAACACCTGTAACTGGACTTGCACTTTTCTAAACACTCTGGTGGATTTTTTTTTTTTATTTTTTAAAGCTTATGCACAGTCTTTAGGAAAGGGCTGATTTTCTGAAAAATCTCATGTTGACTAAATAAAGCGAGATGGGACCAATATCTGAAAGATTAATGAGTCTCTCAGACTTAACTTTTTAATCCTGCAAAGAGTCTCACTACAGAAAATTGCATAAAGGAAAGAGCCACCTTCTGAAAACTGAGGAACAGGCGAATCCAAATTCTCTTGCAGACAAAATAAACCCAAGGTAAAGCTGACCCTATAGAATCGTCTGAACAGGAACCTCAAGGCTATAAGCAACACCCCCCAAAGCTGACTGTTGAATTCCCCGGGCAACATGAGGCATCAGTTCACGACTGTAGAGACCTGAAAACTCTGAGATGACCTAGACAGTTCCAGAAAAGCAGGGAAGGAAATCCAGGAGGCGGACGACCCTCCACCCCCTTCCACCGAGCAGTCCTCGGGCAGACTGCCCACAAGCATGTCATGTTCTGATCAACACGACGACCTGGGAAATTGCTTGAAAAGAATGGGAACTAGAAGGACTGCTCTGGGGTCTAGTCCTCACTTCTTTCTTTAAAACAAAGAAAATAACAACAACAACAACAACAACCATCAGGCATATGGTGGACTCAGCGAATCTCAAGGCCAGACTCCCATGAAGGTCACTGGGTCTGACTGCCTGGCCCCTGACAGCTGTGCCGTTTCCGCCGGCCTGGCGGCAAGGGATGCTCACCCCTTCTTAGGAGGAGACTCTGCAGCATTACTTGGCCAGCCTTCCCCGTGCCGGACCAACACTAGCCTGAGGCTTTCCATCCCCTGGCTCTTCTGTCCTTGGGGCCAGGAGCCCAAGGCAGCTCTGAAAGCAAAGGCGGAAATAAGAAAGCCCCCGAGATGCCTCCCTGCGCCTGCTGTTTGCCAGGACGAGGCCGCTGCAGCGCGCTCGCCCTCTGCCCCCCACGGGGCAGCATCTCCTGGGGGACACTGCTGAGGTTAGTGGGTTACACTCTGCTTTCCGGCAGAGACGGCCAAAAATAGGCCCATGACATCCCACTTCCTACTTTTAAATATGTACAGGCTGTGTTGGGTTTTTGTTTCTGTCAAGTGCTTTAGAATTTATGTTTAAAAACAGCTTTCTGCCTTTAAAAAAGTTTTCTTTCCTTCTGTCCCCACAGTGTCCCCTACCAAAGCAACTTACTTGGCTAGTCTGAATCAGAGGGGGGGACACAAACCCCAAGTACACTAGCAAAACAGCAAACAGGGTCTGGCAGGCCTTTAAGACAGCCTCCGTCTAAGTGACGTGAGCACAGAGACAACATTACCGTAACCGACCAGACATTTCAGGCATCCCAGGGTCCACACGGCATCACAGGCTCTTGGATGCAGGATTTGGGCTCCTAATTTCCCCTGGAGCGGGAGGCTTTACATTATCAGCACAGCCCTCCAGAGAAAACCCAAGCTGCGAGGTGGGGCCTTGCAACCCAATGAGCTGCCCTCTGAACAGCCCCAGGCCTCCCGTAACTCACGATTTAGCCATTTTCAGCGAAAACAAAGGCTTGCGCGTTGCTCCTGACTTGGTTTCTTGACTGGATGATAAAACTTAGAGAGAGCCGCATTATGAAAATCAGGCTGGATTTCCACATGTTATGGGATTAAAAGGTCTCTTTTATGGCATGTTTTGAATGTGCCGGTGAAGCAGAAAGTGTGAGCTGAGACCCCAGGTCGGACGCAGGGCCTGGGCAAAGCACAGGGCAGAATCTACCTGCAAAGGCTTTCCTGGATCCTTGACAGCACCTGGCGCAAAGTCCGCCTCAGGCTGGTGCTCAGTGACCTCTGCTTCCCTCCAATAACAGCTCTTCCTGCAAAGTCTCAGCATCTCAGGTGACCCGACTCCCCTTGACGTTGCCACTCTCACCCCAACACGCTCCTGTGTTATGACTCCTCATCTCTGTTGGGTTCTGAGTATCAGGAATGGCTTCCTCTCACCTTGGTTGATGCCCCAGTCATTCCACCTGCCAGGGTCCAGCTCAAATAACCCACCTCCAGGAAGCTTCCTCAGTCCCCCCCGCTGTCACTCTGTCCCCAGTCCAAAGAAATCTGCCACCTATCAAAGGCGAGAGTACCAGATAATTCAGGGAATGAATCCACCTGCAGAGACATCCCATGGTTTTCTCACTAAGGTGGCAGAGCCCTGTCCCCTCCTGACATGTCTTTCTTGCATTCATCATGAGCTCATTTGTTTGACTCACGGGTTGTAAAAACTGACCTGTTGAACAGGACTCTGTACGAGGAACAGGACTTGCTGGCAACAGCCAGTCTTTGCCCTCAAGGAGAGTATGTTGTGATGGAGAAAAGGACAGGGAGGTGCACACGATCACCAGGGAGCCCCGACCCACGGCCGCCCGAGCCTCTGAGCCCAGGTCCAGGCTGAAGCAAGCACAGCCCCTCACTTGCAAGGACTTGGGCACAGTGGCCACTGAGCAGAGACAGCAGAGGAAGACAACGGCCCCCAGCGTCCGACACTGTCTGGCAGGGACCCACACTGTCCCGGCCCGCAGCGCTGTTTCTCACCCGGGGCCCTGATTGTACAGTAAGAAGACAGGCTTTAAAGATCTTCTGAGGACAAGAAAGGACTGATCGTCCACGCTGTTTCACCCATTCCAGAGTGCGAACAGGAAGGGAGGACCCTCGTTTCCCAGGACTTGAGAAACAAGCTGATGGGTGTTCCAGCCCCTCTGCTGTCCACGCAAGAAGGACAGAAAGTGTGGAGACGGCGGCGAGCAGGTGCACAGCGATGTCCAGAACATGCTCCCCCGGCTACTGCACAGCCCCATACTGGTACCCAGGAGGTCATTCCCCGGACCTGGAAGGGGAGCCCGCATTTCAAAAGGGCCCCCGAGGCCTCTCTGGAGACGGAGGGCATGCCTGAGCTCTAGAGCAAGGGAGTTCATCAATGTTCAGGACGCTCATCAAATAGTGGTTTGGTGAGCTGAGTATAAGTCAGGACAGGAGGCTCACTCCACACCTGTCATTTGTAAGGTTCTGGAAAAGGGCTCAGAGGGCGGGAAGCTGGCAGCAAAGCGCATCTTGGAGTTCTGGCATCACGGTCACCCCAAACACTTGTGATTAGGTTGAGCTGTGTGGGACAGCCTCTGAATGCATGTGGGGCACCATTTGCGGGCCTCCAGCTCTGCAAAGCCAGGTCACTTTGCTGTCCTCAGACCTACTCTGACAAAGGAGGCTTGGCCTGGAGGTGCTGGAACCCTGTGCGGCGTTCGTTAGGCCTGGAGCAGACCTCTTTCCTCAAAGTTGCAAATGACCAAAATGAAACGCACCATGAGCAAAGCAGACGGGGCAGGCAGCTCACACTCGGGAGGCGTGATCCCCAGGGGCACAGAGACAGGTGTCGCCCACCTGGGGGAGAGCGTGACCCTCCCCGGTGGGCGCGAGAGCCAGAGCAACAGCTGCAAAACAAAACCCAGACACTGACAAACACCCACACCCGGCCATGGACTAAAGTCACCACGCCCCAAACCCCAAAGTGGAAACAGAGCTGCCTTAACAGGCTGCTTTTAAAAATGTGGGGAGTTTAAAAAAATCCACCAACCGAGGTGAGCGCCCCTCGGCAAGTCAACAAGTGCGAAGAGTAGCTTAAATCTGCATTTCACAGATGAGGAACAATGGAGAAATTACAACCTGGAGCCTGACTCTCACGTGCGGAAAGCTGAGGGCCGGGTGTGGGTGCTCGAGGGGCCCAGTCCTTAGGCGGCAGCGGGAACCCCGGGGAGGCGCCGCTCTCCAGATTTATCTTAAAACCAGGGCCCGATATTTCTCCCTCACAAACAATGTCCACGAAGTTTCAACGTGACCGTCCCCCCGCCTTTTCTGATCCTTTACCTGAGCACGACGTGCCTTCATTATATTCGTTTATACTACAGAGTTTTAAGTCATGTCTGGTTGACTATTGTATATTTACATAGCTAATGCAATGATCACTAATCACGTAATTACTGGAAATGTACATAATTGCCTCATCCAAACATATAATTATAATGTATAGCAACATCATGAATCCCATTTTTAAGATCTACATTTTGGGGCTATTTAAAGACATTTATTAGAAATAATTGTGGACTGCCTATAGATGGTCTCGACGCTGTTTCGTGGTAAGGTGCTCCGAGTGCTTTAAAAAACAAAACAAGTAGTGATTCTATAATGCATTTTTTTTAAGACGGGTGAAACAAAAAGCACAGAAATAAAAGACAAAATGATCCTGGCCTGAGTCTATAGATTATGCTCTTCCCGTGGGGAAATAGAGGTCAGTCCTGCCCTGTGGGCTCTGATGGGTGTGAGCCAGGCAATGAGATCCGCCCCTCACCCCAGTCCTCCCTGCAGGGAGCACACAGCTGGCCTGGACACCCTCACCACTTCCACCACCTCGACGACCTAGAAGCTCTTAGACAACATCTTTGCTTCTTGAATATTCTGGGACCATGAATGAACTTTCTTGGGGGAACGGTCCACTGAGATGTACTTTCACAATGGCGAGCTCATCCCACTAAGAAGAGCACAGTGACACTGGGAAAAAAGTTTTCTTCCACCTCATCCCTGCAGCATTTTCTGACTTTTCTCGTCCTCTTGGGGACAAAGATTCCCAGGATTTATAACTACGTGTTTAATAGACACCGGTTTATTAGACAATTTAATAGACAATAGAGGTTGGCCTCTATTTCTCCCACATCCATCCAACCAACCCACCCATCTTCCTCACCGCCTTTTATTCTCTGTTCTCATAAGAACATCCCAAAGGTAAGGAATGTGGAATTCGACTGTTTATTTAAAAGGAGGTTCATACCATTTCTTTTTTTCCTGCAGAGGAAAGAAGTCCTCTCCTGAATTATGTGATGAAGGGGACTGACTACACCTCAGCTGATATAATCCTCAGGACCATTTTTCCACACATATAAGACATTCAAGCAAAATGAAGATGAAATATCTACTTTTTTTCCAAATTACATTTTCAAAAGCAACAGGAAAGAATGGTGTTTAGTGATTTATTGTACCATAACACACAATAAGGTGTTGTAACAAAAAGTCATCAGCAAGCCCATTGTGGTATATTACAGTTCTACAAACCTAGGCTCCAGAAAATGCTTTTCTGGGTTACTTTCGCAGTGATGAGGGATAGCAAGCCCTCTTCTCTGGCCAACAAATACTTGGGGCAAATCAAACCAGCTCTGCCATGATGCAGTTACGTATTAAAACTCTCTGTCTGGTGCATTTCATAAATGCAATATTTCAATTATGCCAGCAAACTAAACACAGGGGAAAAACAAGACCTACATTATACAACAAAAAGAAGAGACTGCAATTTGGTCTGACCAGTCTATCCGCAGACTCTGCTCCACAAAACCTTCACACAACAGCACTCTAGGATTATTTGATATTAGGCATCAGGAAAGATCAGAGAACAAATATCAAAACAGAAGGATTGCTTTAAGAAAAAAATCTGGCTTTTAAGTCAGCTTGAAAGACCATTATTCTAACGGAGTTGGATGGAGTCCCGAAGACTTTGGGTGGCGAGAAGCGAAGCTATCCTCTATACTTTGCTTAATCTCGAGCACAAACATCCCCTTAGAGGCGCAAAGGTGCAGATAGATTCTGGGCACATGAAGACTGATGGACCGGGTCACAAGGGGACTGCGGTTCAGAAGGAAGAGACCCCAAGGGCTGCTGTGGAAGGTTTCAGGGAGGAAGGGACTGGGCCTTGGGAGGCAGGTAGGGATTCTGGAAGCAGTACTGGCACAGGGGTGATGCTCAGATCCCACCAGACTGGCTCAGCTGGAGAAAAAAGGTTCATTCGAGGGGTGGGGGTTGGGGGGGTAGACCCTGGAGGGCATCAGAAGCCTTGTCTGGCTTGGGACCCAAAGCCAGGGATTTGCACTGGGGTTGGCAGCAGGCGGGAGGGAAGAATTTGAAGGAATATGTGTTCCCACAGACCCAAGAGCATGAAGAAAAATCTCCTACAAGCCTGGAGCGGAGCAGGGCAGCTTCATGGCTTTAATCATAAAACAAAAACAGAGAGAGAGCGGGGTGGGGGGGGGCAGGGAGAGGGGGGGGGAGAGAGAGAGAGAGAGAGACATACAGGAAGTCCCTGGGGTGTGGGCGGCGGGAAGGAGAGAACTGTTTGCTGAGCCTGCTGGACTTCCAAGGAGAACATTCAAGAACAGTTAGTTCAGGTTTACAGAACAGAGACTGCTGGGCATCCAAAGCCAGGGACGGAGGTGCGTGAGGCTTTCAGGAGGAAGAAATAACGGAATCCACGTGCCGATTCAAGGGCAAAAGCCCAAATACAGAATAGCAGACTGCCTGGGCGCAAATCACCGACTGCTCTGTACCTCGCTGGTAGCACCTGGGAAACGGATGTCCTGACCACCTGTCCTAACCATTAACGGCACTAAACCAGCTTATAAATACAAGGAGCACCAATGAAGCATCTTGGAGCAGCTGTTAAACTTCATGGGACACCAAGTGACTGTTCGGGATCATGGATTGTAAATTACACTTGAGTAACTCTATGTCATGCATGTATCTTGATAGTGGCTATTGAGAAATTAAAGATAAACCACTGCAACTGTCTCAGGAACACCGTTCATGGATAAAGGAGATGCTGGAATTTGTTATAAAAAACACGCTGGGGACTGGTGAACCAGGCCTGGGAGAGAGGGTGCGAAAGAACCGCCAATGGTGTTGCTGTCACCGACCACCCTGGACAAGGAGAGCAAAGGCCCCTGGTGCTTCCATCCCATTCTTGTCTCAGATGTGCTACCTCTAGGTAAATACTGGGGTTGGGGTTGGGGGTGGGGGGTGGAATCAGCCCCATAGACATTCCTGATACTAACCTTGGAAAGTTGATCCACTAGGGCTTTCTGGACTGGGGACTCAGTACCAAAAATAAAGCACCTTTCCACAGGAGGGCAGAAGTACAATTTAAAAACCCCCAAACAATCAGGTGAACCCAGATTGTGGGACATTGTACAAACCTACTGGCTTGGGCTCTTCAATGATGTCAATGCTTCTGAAAGTCAAAAGGACCAGGGAATTATTTTAGACTAAGGAGACCAAAGAGACATGACAACTAAATGCCACCTATGTCCCTTGATAGGTTTCTGCACACAGGCAAACAAACCGGCTAAAACAGACGTGTGGGGGAGATGTGCATGTGCCGTCTATGTTAGATAATGTGCTGTAATGAGGCCCAGTTTCCTGGGGGTGATGACGGTGGTGTGTTTATGCAGGAAAGGAGCCTCTAACACATGCCATAGGTACTTAGGGATAAACTGCTGCACATTTCTCTCAGATGGTTCTGGGCAAGTCCATCCATCCATCCTCCATCCATTCATACACACGTATCTCTATAAGGAGAAAGCAAGCGATAACAAATGTTATCAACTGGTAAATACAGCTGATGGGAATACCAGTGTCCGTTGTACTATTCTACCAGGCTTTCTGTAGGTTTGAAAAATTTTTTAATATTTAAAAAAAAAAAAAAATCCTTGAATCCCAAACCCCTTACACTGCAGCAGAATCCCAGGGATGTGGAGGGACAGTCAGTGCTCCTAAATTCTTTTAGGTCGGAGCTGTTGCAGGGCAGACAGTCACACAGTAGAACACGCCTTTAATGCCTCCACACCGCTAGCTTGAGCCACATCTACAAACAATTCCATATGGACGGCTCCTGGGAGATGCTTTCCTGGGCCTGAGTGAACTGGCCAACTGGTGTGCTAGCATATTCGGGGGTCGGGGGCAGGCTGCTGAGCCCACCCCGCCCAGCGGCTCCCCTCCTGAGAGAAACCCTGCAGTGAGGTCACGGGTAACCACGCCAAGCCAAACCCAGCCGACAGCACGGACACCAGCCGGCTAGGAGCACTTCACGCCAAGCCCAGGTCCACTGGCACTGGATTTCTAACCACTCCCTAACGAGGAGAGGACGGTGCTCAATCCACATCTCAGAGTTTTGTCCCCGGGTTTCCACTAGATTTTAATCCTGTTTATTTTTCCTTTCATGAATAAAAAACTTCCAGACATTTTTCAAAGATACCAGGGACGTGAACAGATCATGAGGGGCTATGCTGGGCTCCTGAGGAATATCTCAGAATTTGTGCTGGTAAATCTTTTAATTCAAAACAGATAAAGTCCAGAAACTTCCGCAAGTTTAAAAAAAAAAAAAAAGATGGTCCTAATATGCAGTGTCTTTCTTGTGCAAAATGATCTTGGGACAAAATGGACCTCAGGGCCTGCTTCCCCCAACTTCTGTCCTAGCCCCACCCCTGCCCTGGAAGCGGGCCTCAGCCTACTTGAAGGTCAGGCCTACTGACCACGCCAAGGACACCACCAAGGACACGGGCAGAGCGTGTGGGACGGTGGGAGGTGCTGGGGGTGGGGTGTGGGTCGCAGCCAGGCTAGGAGACCAGCTGCAGGATTCCAGGGCGGGTCTACGCGACTTTGGTGAAAAACCGCCAATCACGCTGGCTCTTACCTTCACAAATTCTGTCCAATCGCTGTCGCTTGACTTTGTGCTTATCCACAAGGGCCATTCTTTATCGAACTTTGCACCTCTCTGATTCAAAAGGCAAAGCGGTCCTCTAAGAACTTAGGGGCCCTCGCAGGAGTCTGCGGGCATTACGCCACTACGCGCCCTGAAACAAGGAGAAAAGAAGCCTTACTCGCTGGACACCCTGGGGGCAAGGACGACAGGTCATTCGGGCGTGGCTGCCGCTTGCTACAAGGGGACCTGCCCTCGGGCGCTTGCTCTCCTCCTCAAATGCTGGAGCTGGATTTGCTCCAAGTCCATGGGACAGTCTCCCGCCTCTGAGGGAAGCACACGAACACGCACAACTGTCTTTGGATCCTGAAAGTGGTAAATGGCAGCATCTGGATCTCTTGCTTTTGACTTCGGGGCTGTAAACACCAATTACTGACCAGCCTGAGTCATAATACTTTGTACTCGAATGCCAGAGACCAAGCTACAGCCAGTGGGGCTGGTCCTGTACTTCTGTGAACCGCAGAGGGGCGGAGTCACAGATCAACCCACACCACCTAGGAACACATCCCAGGGGCCTCTGGACCGAGATGCAGACACCCAGCTGCCACTACTCTCTCAAGGCCTTCTGCCAGGAGGTTCACAAAACCTTTCAAAACTGCCCTTTGGCCACCGCTCAGCACCACACAAGCCCCTTGCCCCACCGCCTGAGAACGGGGCAGGAAGGCATGCACCACCTAACCCAGGTTTGACCAGTGCCACAGCTGGCATCGGCTGCCCCACACCCGTGGCGTCTCAGGCAGAGGAGGAAGGGTCTCCCATTGGGGCTGGGGTATTTGGGCCTCTCTAGAGGGAAATCCACATGCCACGCCGCCTGAGGAATGGGGAGCCCAATTCGCAGATAAAGTCGGGGCTGTGTGTTTGGGAGACCCTGACCTTCATTTCCTGCTCAGCCAATGTACCAGTTGAGGCCACAAATCATCACCTGTAACCCCCCAAAGTCCCACAGCTTTTGACTCATTACTGCAGTTATTCTAACAACAACTACTAGCGCGCGCGCGCGCACACACACACACACACACACACACACACACACCACACACACACACACACACACACACACACAGAGAGTTGTCCTCAGTTACCCAGCAAATGAGGAGGAGGTTAGGAGACAAGCGTGAGGCTCCAGGGTTAATAATGAGGATTATTACGTATGATCATCAGTTACGCAAAACGCTGGGAGTTACTTTCTCAAAGGCCGGAATGCAGGTCTGACTATGAAAAGGTAGGCGACTTCCCGGAAGTTAAAGACTAATTTCTCAGCAATGAGGCTGAAAAGATTTATGGCAATAATTATGTGATTTTTAAAAAAAGAGCTAGGGAAAAAGAAAAAGCACAATTTCTACTCACAGAAATAATTAATGCGACATCCAAGAGACACCAAACCCTTTCCAAACCTGGGACGTTCCCCACACCTGGAATGACCCTATTGGACAAGCGAGGAGATGAAGCCGTCCTGAAGCAAGCCAGAGCGGCACCGGGTTGACGGGGCAGGCAGCTTTCTAAAATTCTGGTTTCACTTTTGCTGGGCTGTATGAAAGGTAATCATGCAAAGTGGGGAAGGTGATTTCTTACTGGTCAACTTGAGACAGACAGGCAGAGGAGCAGGACCTCTGATCCAAGGGTTTCTGTCCAAGAGAGACCGTCAGAGGCTGGCTGGCAAATTTGATTTGCTCGGGTCCCGGGCTCTGATCAGCGGACGGCCCCTCCTTGGCTCTGGTGTGGAGACACACCCTGTGTTAGCCGCCACATCCAGGGTGAGAGAATTAATTAGTTAATATTTGTAAAGTGCCTTGGAGATGAGAAATGACAGCATTATCATCCGAGGCAAGACGGGCTTCACACCCTCCTCCTCCAATTCCCCGAGTGAGGAGGCATAATCATTCTTTTTGCTTTCCTTTGAATTTTAATTTGTATAATTAGATGGCTTCCTGAAAAATTGATAAGTAGAATCTCGATTATGCAATCAAAGGAAAGATCAGGCATCAGCTTACACAAATTGTCTGCGTCCTTTAAAAAAAAAAAGGCAACTGACTTGTGTGGCTTTGGGGGGTGGGGTGGGGTCTCTCTGTGGCTGGCCCTTCCACGGGGTCCCCTCCAGCTGCGGCACCCACCCCTGTCTCAGACTGAACATGCTGACAGCATCCAGAGTCGTGAGGACACCGGGCGAGTCTGGTCTGGACTGTAGAGCAGTGACCACGGACTAATTCACGTAGTGTCAAACCCCTCCCCTCAATCGATCCCTCCCCCCCTCCGTCCAATATTTCTTTTTAAGCAAGAATGTATGACATTCTTGCTTAAAAAGAAAGCAAGAATGTGTCAGTGTATGTGACATTTTCCTCCTTGGTCCTCTGAAGGAGCGAGCTATTTACCAGGACTTAATTAACATGACCCTCTTCCTAAGGACAGGGACAGGCCCTCCTCAGAGCCGAGCTGTGAGCAGCGTCCCTGGCTGGTGTCCACGCCGAGAATGCCGGCACCCTGCTATCCGCACTGGCCCTGGGAGCCCTCGGCGGGGCCCCCCAACGGAAGCCCACCTCTGTCTTTACTTTACACCAGTCTCCACTCACAAATCACGAACTTTTTGCCACTGAAGTTATCACTACTGTCATCCATTGACACTATCTGGTCAATGTTCAACCACAAATAGATAAAGGTCCACATAGGGAAGAAAAAGCAGAGGGGGATGTATTACACGGTCTCACTTTGGCTGAACCTGTAAACCTCCACACCGTATTTGTGGGTGGCAAGAGAGTTCTAGAACCTCCATGTTTGTACAATGCAGATGATGTTGCTTTGCGTTCCAAAGCGGCCGTGAGGGTCAGGTGAGAACACGCAGGAGAACATCTGGTGCCCAACGGCAGGCCTCTAAGCGCCACTCGTGTCCTCCTCCGGCGAGAGGGCCCCCTGGATGCGGGCGCCAGTCACACAGGAGCATCCCTCCTGCTGAGGCTGGAGGTAAACCTCGGGGGGAACTCAGGAACGGTCAAAAGGCAGTTCAGGTCTTTTCACAAGTAGGAAGGGTGTACCGCTGTCAAACCTGACAAGAAGAAAAACACTACCTTCTCTCCCAAAAGAGAGATACTAAAATCACAGGGCAAACCACAGAAAGGTCTACCTAAAGTTTTGTTAGCTTGAAATGAGGGGTGTGAGCTAGGGCTGAAAGATTTGGTGTCAGGGAATTCAACTTACTTCAGAAGGGGAAAGATGCTTGCATAAGAAAGCTACTTAGAGATTCTTGATTACTAGAAAGAAGATACAGGTATGGAAGATTTGTCCACTTGTGGGCTTCAAAAAGAAGCATGAGAGTTAAGAAAAGGGAGAACAAAAAGGAAGACTTCATTTTACAAACAAATGCAAAACACCCAAAGTGAGGTCGTGAAAAACAAAAGGTTAGCCCTCATCAATCATGGTCTAGGTCTACCGTTAGCAGCCCTGCCTGCCAGGACCAAAGCACTGCAGTGCACAGAAACTCAGTCGTCACTAATTTACATGCTTAACATCTCAGGTAAGTTTTTAAGACCCCCTCAGTTTCTTTATTCTGGTTCCTAGTCTTTGTAAAGATTAGGCAGACGAAGGAATTTACACAAAGTAAACGATGTCTTCAACGGTGTCTTTCAAAATGAAAATTCCCCTAAAACCAGTTAAACGTGAGGAGAGCCTTCAATTCTTTTAAGGAAATCTACTTAAACACTATGTCAATAGAGAAACTAAGTTTTACGATATGATAATAAATTAATATTATTGTAGTTAAGCAAGTATTGCCGAAGTTCTCCGAGTGAACCCCAGGAGTCTTCAGAATACGTTCCATTGTTAAACCTGCAAGTGGGGGTCAGGGGGAGATTTAAAGTCTGAGAGGTTGCCCCGTGACCCAAGGCAAGTAGAAGAAGCTCCTGCAGCCCCAGTAGCATTGGTGCACGAGGTCTCCCAACTTTCCAAGCCTGGGATCCCTAAAGGAATGACATAACTCCTTGGGTCTCCTCTACCACAGCCTACAAGGCTCTCCTGATGTGGCAACAGGGCCATTTACCAACTTCTGAATGACCCAGCAGGGAGGCACCATCCAGGTTAAGGCAACACCAAGCACTTGTTACCACAGGGTTAGTGCGTTTGCATAGTGCCTTGAGAACGCTGGCCCACCAATGACCACAAAACCCTCTTGATTCTTCATCTCGTCCCAAATAAAGCCACAGGGCTTCAGGCTACCTGAAAAGAACTTCTTCCAGAATCTTCAGAAGCCAAACAAAGGTGAACAACAGATGACAAGCTGGGTAGAATCCTCTGAACAGGTGGGTGTGGGTTTTGTTTTGTCAACCATACCTGAAGGACCAATTAAAATCCAGATGGAACAAAAGAAACGTTCTACAGGGGGGAGGCATCGTGGGAAAAACACAGGCTTAGCCTTTGGTTAAATGGTTGACATAATACCCCAGTTAATAACAAAATAATTAAAACTACACTTTAAGGAAGAAAAAGAAGCTTTGGGGGAAGATCTGTTATGGGAAATGTACTGAAGTCAATTTTGTCAATGTCCCAAAACAACTACTGCTCCCTAATTATAGCTCAGTAGCTTTGGGGCATATTTAGGTTTGGGAGGGAGGAGGAGAAACATGGTTCAGGCATCTAGTGGCCTTAAAAAGTGCACAGGGACGGCTCCCCTCCCCCGCCCCAGGGGTTACCAGCAAGACCCTTCAATACACACGGGAGCTTCACTCTGGTTCCTGGAGCCTCCCCCATTGGGCAAGGCGGCTCATATTTCCCCAGGGAATGCCCAGCAGCCCAACCCTAGGGTGACAAGGTCACACCCTGGTCACATGCCCTCCATCTGATCCATGGGCCCCACCCTCTGATCCCCTGGGGCTGACGCAACACCAATGTCCCAGTGAAAAGTGCAGATAGCTCAAGAGCTATTAGCACCGGGCCACCGCCCTTTCCAACAGCAGAGGTCAGGCAGGCTTCACAACTCAGATGGAATTTGAAAAGGGCAAGCCAGTGTTTACACCATGTTATGATGGACCCCGAAACCAAGCAATGACATTTCTATACTAGGACATATGAACATGCTTACCCAACTGGATTAATATACAGAAGATTAAAAATAATTATACATACACACACACACAAATATACAATTCAACAATTCAGGCCAGGTCAAAATCTGCCACCAATCTGAAGGAGACAGAGAAATGAAAAATGAAGACTCTGTAATCTCTGTTGAGCTTGTGACAGCCATGAAACACAGAAAGCAAGTCTTCTAGCAGGTGGAATCCCAGTGCTGGGGTGAGGTTGGAGGCTGCCTATGTGAAAACCACGCTTCCTGGGACGATCTCCTCGGCCAGCAAACAATTTGAGTGAATCCTTCTGCCCGGTTTAGATTTAGAAAATACATCTCCTGGTGTTAAATGCAAAACTCAAGAATTCTAAATATTTTCGCTTGCTAAAAGCTTTCATCAAGAACAGAGGGCTTGGGCAGAAACAATTCATGATTTTCCTAATTGGCTGTTTTATTTGTGTCATAATGAAAATTAAGTGTTGGTGAAGAAAATAAGATGCTTCTGTGGTAAGGATTTTCACACATTTTTAAAGCACCTGACTTACAAATATGCTTTAAAAATAAATATATTCGTTCTAACACTAAAGTGTTCTTTAAAAATAAAAGCAAAACGAAATGAAAAAAAGAGGTAAAAGGCAAATAAGCAAACTCTCGTCCCGATTAAGAGGTGTTACGTGACCCCTTTATTTCCATTGTGCTGAGACTGAGGAATCACAGAAACACGGATGAAATTTCTCCTTTCCCAATTTTCTGACCCTTTCTTCCTTTGGCACTTTTGATCTGTAGCTAAGTTTGGTTGAACAGGGTGAAGGGATGAGCATCCTCAATTTCTCTGCGGACAGAGGAAGTTCCATCCTGACCAGATGACTCATCCGTTTTTACATATCACATGCAAGAAATTATTATAACAAGTTTATATCTGAGCAAGTAAAAGTGAACACCATACAGAGGAAGAATCCAGAACGTCGGAAAGTTTGGGAAGGTCTCATAAAACGCCTGCAGAGGAGCGCTGGCCGTAGTGAGGATTTTGGGGTGGCCACTCTGTGCCCCAAAGGTCACCTGAAGGTGATGTCTGCAGACTGTGAAACGCCTGTGCACCCACATCCATTAGCTGTGCTCCAGTGCAGAATAAAAGCCTGCATAACTGATGGCCACTAGAGGCTTGGACCTGGGGGCCACCAAGGCAGGAGCCACCAGGAGACAGCTAACTGGAGGTTATATGTTAAACTTGTGCTAAACTTTAAAACAGTCTATGGAATGGAGGTGGAGGTGCCAGGCGGGGAGTAAAGAAGATTTAACATTTTAAAGGCAACTTTGGATTATTCGGCTTATTCTAACATATATGAATTGCACTTGTATTTAAAGGAATTAGCTGGTTATCAAACAAACAGCAATGATGAGATCTTAAATGTTTAAAAACCTTGATGTGAGATTTTTAAAAAATTTATTTATTTATTTTTGGCTGCGTTGGGTCCTCGTTGCTGCATGTGGGCTTTCTCCAGTTGCGGCGAGCGGGAGCTACTCTTCGTTGTGGTGCGCGGGCTTCTCACTGCGGTGGCTTCTCTTGTTTTGGAGCACGGGCTCTAGACATGTGGGCTTCAGTAGTTGTGGCACGCGGGCTTCAGTAGTTGCAGCACATGGGCTCAGTAGTTGTGGTGTGCAGGCTCAGTAGTTGTGGTGCACGGGCTTAGCTGCTCCGCGGCATGTGGGATCTTGCTGGACCAGGGCTCAAACCCGTGTCCCCTGCATTGGCAGGCGGATTCTTAACCACTGCGCCACCAGGGAAGCCCCTGAGATTTTTTGAAGACGTCTGCCTCTTGATTTCTTGCTACTGGGTGGCCCTAAACCCTAGACTGACTACTCGGAGTGTCCACTTTCCTTAGGGGACACAACTGCTTTGCTGTCCTTGTGAGATCCCAGCCCATGTGTCTCGACACTGTGCAGTCTGGAAACGTGCAACAGCGCGAGCTCTGCAGTCTCGACTCACTCCCAAAGCCAGTGGAAACCACCGGTGAGGGCCCACCTTCCGTTCAAGCCCTTCCCTGGAGCAGGTCCACCCAGAGGAGGCCTGGTGCCCAGCGATGGGGCCCTTTGGCCAGCAGAGGGCACTGCACACCCTGCACGGCCTTCCCGAGGCTGCAAAGACCTGAGCAGCTTTGCCAAGGCTCGCCTTGCTCATCTCAATCCCGACTTGGACTCTGCAAGAACCTGGAGAAAGTGAGACCAGATACCCCCAAAAGGAAAGGTCTGAGATGGCTTCAGGATGACACACTGCATGTCCCCTCAATCTCAGGATGCAAAAGGGACAGAAGAGACCTCCAATCTCCCTTAAAGCAACAGGTGTTTAGCCTTCAGCAACACGACCAGCCAAGGGAGAGGAACACAGTGGCTGCCCTCCTGCTGCCTATCTCCTAGGCTGGCAACTGAGGTTTGCCCTTTCAGAGCTGAAGTTTAGGCGCTGGAGAGGCGGGCCACGGAGAAGGGAGGCTCTCAGCCATGGGCTTGGGGTCCTGATCCAGGAGAGGCCATGGGCCACCTGAAGGATGATTTTCCATTCTATCCATGCTTCCTGTGTAAAGATACACCAACGAGGAAGGAGCCACAGTGATGAAAGATGAAAACAACTTGGCGGAGCCGTAACTTATAAAGAGAGGAAAGGCTTGAGGTGGGCCTGGGCAAAGGGCGTCAGGGTTTCCATTACAAACCACAGCTCCCGGGGCACCACACACACCTGCTTAATGCGATTGCTCAGTTCTCCTCAACCCGGGATCCGTTTGTTGTGAAACGTGTATGACCTCAGGATACACAACCTTTTCAGTAGACATTAATTTGGAGAAGAAGGTGGAAAAAACCAGATTTTTCCAACCTTATTCAGGAACTGATTCTGGCCACCGGCTGGGAGGTGGGGCCTTGTCTCTGGGCCCCTGAACCTGAAGGTCGCAACCTTTATGGATGCTGGCTTCTACCTGCCAGGCTGACCACCGCAGAGGGACAGCTGACCTGTCTCGTCTTTTCTGATCACCAAGTTCTAAGAAGCCGACACGCTAATGCAGTAAATCAGCTCTCTTCTCCACACCTGCAGGGCACCCAAATGGTTCAGGGTGGAGAAGGAAGGGAGGGGCTGGTGCAGTCCATCAGCGCTGAAGTAGGGGACACACACACCCCATCCAACCCCCACGCCTCCACAGGACCAGCATCCTTTCTCACTACCACTTCAAAGCCAAGGGTGCCACAGCAACAGATGCCACTGGACCACACGGCTTAGTCTAGACCTGACGCGGCAGGAGATACCTTTGGAAGGACCCCACACAGAGATCCTGGGGTGGGATTCTGCCTTCTCCAGGAAGCCTTCCGGATGAGCCTCTCTGCCCTTCTTGCTTTGCAGCTGACACCACAAGCCCCTCCCCATCTTGTTCCAAACCCCAGTAAGTGGGATTCGCTTTGACCTCCCGGGGGGAGGGTACTCTGTACAGCCCACTTCACGGTGGACAACCCAGGGAGGCACGTGGGCTACCTGGTGGCCTAGGAGAAGCTAAGAGAGGCCAGCAGGTAAGGCCCAGGTCGGGCTGACAGGAGAGGGGGTTCAAACTTGTCCAGTAGAGATAAAGTTATCATCAGTGCGAAGGACGGACTGCTGGGCCTCTTTGTCTGTTTTCAGAAACCAAGTGTCCGGAGAGATTATCTCAAACACAAACAGAAGAGCTCACTCCAAACCTGACCATGTGCCGGAGGGAGTAGGGACCCAGCCTCCCAAGTTCAGTACCGGACAGGTCACACAGTCACCAGTCAAGAACCAAACCCAATAAGGGCTTCTGAGCAACCCTGCTCCGAACCTGCAGCCTAGCCTGAGGTGCGCAGGCCGGCTGGGAAGAGAGAGCTTCCCAGGACCCAGGCAGGACTCTCATGCAGCTCAGCTCATCCCCTCCCAGGTCCCAGGGCATCACTCCAGGGCATGGCAAGGGACAGGAGTGCTCCACGAGGTGGGTGGGGGGGGGGCGGCCCATCCTTTATTTCAAGGAGGTGCCGCTGGCACGAAAGCAGACACGCAGGAAAGCCACCTCAGGCCTTGGGAACAGAGTAATAATTTTGTTTCATGACGACAGATATTCTGCGTCTGGGTCTTTACAAATATCCAAATTCCGTCGTAATGTTTCTGTACAAGGAAAGCCACTGGGCTGTAGCCATGGAGGCATTCAGAAGCTCACAGTTCTCACACAAGAATTTCCTGGAAACGTGAGGCGGGAATCAGACATCCCAAGCTCCAGAAAGTCTTTTGATGGAAGAGCGGTTCTTCCCAGACCTTATCTTTTTAACCTGAGTCATAGAAAGGAAAATCTTAATCTTCTATGTAGCTATTTAACAATACGAAGTACAACCTGCGGCCATTCATCTCGCTTAACACGGTCTTAATGTGGAGGATGAGGAATATAACGGAACCCAGGGGGAGGCAGGCTTTGCTCGCATCCACGCCGGCCACTGAGGGGAGCGGGTGGCTGGAGGCCGGGCTGGGGGTTGGGGAGGAGAAGCGGGTGACACTCGGGCGTCACACGATTTCATCTTTGCTGATCAAATTCGAGAAATAAAGAAGGGAGCCGCTAACCAGCTCCTTTTGTTTTTGTTAATTTCAGGGTATTCCTGAGGTTAAACAGTCCTCTTGAATTATTTCACCTGTTTTACTGTGGACTCCTGGCTGGCCTCCAAGGCTCTGGTGGGTAAATGATGCCATTTTTCCATTGATTGCAGCCCCGAGTGTCCTGTGCTATGGCTAAAATCTCACTTGGTGCAGAGGGGTTGCTGGAACAGGGGAGAGGAGGGAGCAAAGCTCCCCGTGAGAATTTTCTAGGTGTGACTCCTGTCATGAACAACCGGATTCTTCAACAACAGGGCGAACACCGGGATGGTTAGGGACGATGGGGCACTTGTGAGTACAGTCGCCTGTTTAGACAATTACAGCTGACTGTCATTTCACATGAAATCCTATTAAAGAACTCTTGACAAGGTGATGGGCATTTAAAAATCTGCTCTGAACTGACTTACGGGGGCCCTACCAGACCAAGAAGAGATATGGACCAAGAACAGACAGGGGAAGGAGGCTCCAGGGAGTCAGACGTCTGGACACTATGTTCACGTCCCCAGACCAGACAACCCATGGAAATGACACAAGATGACCTTCTGGGGAAAGGCAGGCTCCTGACTGCCCCCCTCCCTGCAGCACTGTGCTTCCTGCCTTAGGAGTCCAAACTGCTCATCGGTGGGCTCAGGGTCAGTATACGGACCCCCAAAGGCCTAACACACATTTTCTACTAGCTGCCCACAGCCATACTGCCTCGTTATGGATTGAATTACGCCCCCCTCCACTGCCCATCGTGTTGAAGTCCTAAGCCCCAGTACCTCAGTGACCTTATTGAGACAGTCTTTATAGAGGCCATCAAGTTAAACTAAGGCCCTAATCCAATGTGAGTGGGGCTCCTTCTAAAAAGGGGAAATTTAGACAGAGATGTGGACAGAAGACTGCATGAAGGCACAGGGAGAAGACGGCCATCTACAAACTAAGAAGAGAAACCTGGAATAGAGCCTTCCCTCCCAGCTCTCAGAAGAAACCAAGCCTGACACCTTGGTCTCAAGATTTCTGCCCTCCAGAACTGTGTGACAGTATATTTCTGTGGTTTAAACCACCCAGTTGGTGGTGCTTTGTTATGAAGCCCTAGCAAACCATGTCACGCCTACTGATGATATTGGGGTGGCCACTCCCAGAAAGCCCTCTGGGATCTTGCACCAATGATGCCTAGGGAAGCTCAGGACCACCTCGGAGGGAAGCCTGGTTGTGGAGAAGAGGCGGCCTCTGCGGGGTGTGATTGGTCATGGGTCCTGGCTTTATTACGGAGCGCCAACTCAAACCACACCCAGCCACGCGCCCCAAAACGCAACAAATACGGACATGCCCATGGCTGTACCCCAGGGGCTGCTCTGCCAGGCACTGGGGCCTGGCTGCAGGGGGGAAGGAAGGGGCTACGGGCCCAACACCAACCCCCTTAACTCTTGAGGAGTGGCCTCCCGTGAGACAGAGAGACCTGTGTTTTCAAGGGAGAGACACAAAGAAAACTGTCCCAACCGTACTTTGCTTTAAACTGTGTTCTGCTCCCCAAACCCAAAGATTGTTCTGGACACACTGCCACTCTGTGCTCTGTGTTAGCAAAGGGTAGATGTCTCCATCCTGATGCCAGGGGTGGGGAGAAGGGTGGTCCCACATTGCCCTGTCCCTTCTCCTTGGTCAGGCACCGGCAGACCATGCTTCCGAGGAGGCGGGAATCTGCCCAGGAATCCGCACGGCCCCTCGGGATGCCAGCGAGAAGGTGACTAGGCTGTGCCTTGAACACCAGGGTCTGAGGGATAACAGTCTAGCGTGAAGCTCCATTAGGGATCTGAATGCCATCCACAGTGACAAGATGTGTTTCTCCTTCAGAGTCAGGGATCCTGGACTCAGGCTGGACATTGTGACTCTAATGGCCTCTGTTAAAACTGTGTTGGGGCAGCCTGTACCTCTCCACGCTTCCTAAGGTCCTGGGAAGTTCTGAACAGAAGTCTTTTCTGACTATATGAACACACACAACCCAGCATGCAGTCGAGAGGATGCCCTGTCCGTGGGGCAGGGGCGCTGGCCAGGGAGCCCTTCATGCTACACAGGCTCAGCAGCACGAGGAACCGAGGACCCAGCCCAGGACATGATACTGCACAGGACTCCCACGAAGGCAGCACGGACACGCCTCTGTGGCCCATCCAGCTCCCGCAGGGGGTACCCAGACCCAGAACCCCGGTGACATGTCAGTTCTGCACAGCACCCCACTGTGGCATAGGGGCACCCAGGGAACAGTGGGGAGGGGGTGTGAGCTGTCAGGGGGGGTCCATGGAGGATTTCAGAGCCACGACTTTCCTAAGAGGCCTACGACTGGCCCCCTCTCTGCTTGGGGCAGATTCCATCCTTGCTATGGAAGCCAGAAAAAGAATCAACACACATGGCCCCCAGCGATCCCCACCTCCTTGTATCTGTGTCCTGTGTACTCTCAGTTTCTAACAAACAGATCTGATAATAACAACAGGCAGGTGGGGTAGGGGGGGCATTGCTGCGACACTGCCATCTTGGGCATCTCCCCCCACCCTGGGATCCAGCTGCCATCTTGTGGGCTGCTTCGTGGAGGGGCCCAAAGAACTGAGGAACCAAATCCCACCAACAACCAGCTACGTGGCCTCCTCCAGTTGTGCCCTCAGGGGAGGTGTCAACTCAGGCTGACACCCTGACGGCAATATGAGAGACCCCGGCCAGGGCACCGAGCTGAGCTGTGTTGGGTTCCTGACCCTAGGAAACTCTGAGGTATGGTTTTGCTGTCCTAAGACTCTAAGTTTTCAGGTAGTTTGTCACACAGTAATAGACAACCCAGTCTAATAAATTTACCGTGGTCACCGATATGGTCAGTTCAACAGGAAAGACAAAAACGGTGATACATTTGTACTGCAATGGTGCCAAGCTTCTATTACCTACAGGACAGAGAATGCTAACAAAAAGCCATCTAAATGCTGTAAATCCTCAGCTACCCATGCTGACACGAGGTGTGTCTGTGATGTACCCAGCTCTGCAAACTCTGGGGCAAACTCCATTCTCCGCAGCTCAACCGTGCCCACTGGAGAACGGAAAGTCTGCTGTGATCTTCACTTACCCCAGATGCTTCAATAAATTCCAGGGCTGTGCTCAGTGCGCACAGAGTTAACTAGGGCACCTTGGGATCTCCACTCCAACTCATGCACACCCATAAATACGGGACATTAACAAGCTCTATCCAAGACGGGGCCCCACATTAAGAATGTAGCCTTCGTGTTCACTTCGGCAGCACATTTACTAAAATTGGAATGATACAGAGAAGATTAGCATGGCCCCTGTGCGAGGATGACACACAAATTCGTGAAGCGTTCTATATATATATATATTTTTTTGTTTGTTTGTTTGTTTGTTTTGCGGTATGCGAGCCTCTCACTGTTGTGGCCTCTCCCACTGCGGAGCACAGGCTCCGGACGCGCAGGCTCAGCGGCCATGGCTCACAGGCCCAGCCGCTCCGCGGCATGTGGGATCTTCCCGGACCGGGGCACGAACCCGCGTCCCCTGCATCGGCAGGCGGACTCTCAACCACTGCGCCACCAGGGAAGCCCGTGTTCCATATTTTTAAAAATAAAACTATTTATCTGGATCAAGTCAAATAATAAAGAGAAAAAAAAGAAAAAAAAAGGAATGCAGCCTTCAAGGCCACCCTCTGCATGGGAATGCACTGGATAAACAGGCCCTCTTGCTTTCTTGTTCTTAAAAGTCCTTGAACTGCAACTACTATTTAAGTTGAGCTATCCAAATCAGACGAAAAAGGAGGCAGGTAACATGAAAGGCAGTCGGCAAAGAGTTTCAGAGTTTCCCGCCATGTGAAAGGGCAGAGGGGAGCTTAGATACCAGCAAGCCTGCCCGGAATCCAAGGGGCAGAAAAGGCATGGGGTGTAACACAAGCGCGCACGCGGGCACAGACACACGTCCGCATAGGCTCGTGTGGCCCGTGGCGGTTTCTTGGAACCATGGCATTTCTGGAACATTCTGCCTCCCTCACAGATAGACAGCCCGAGACTCAACTCCTAGCTTGTATTTCTGCTCACCCCCTATAACTCCCAGGTCACCCCAGCTGCTCTATAGAGGCATTATTGGTGCAAAATTCCGGAAGCCCAGCAGCCGGCTGCAGGCACGCCAGCCAGGTAGAAAGCAGGCCTGCGTCGTGTTTAGCCACACCCCCAGTCCTGAAGCACATCTAACACGCCCTGCCCCTTCCCGGGGGAGCCCCCAGACCTGAAAGAGGAAGCAGCCCCATAAGGAAGCCAAGACACAGATGAGCCAAACAGAGAAAGGAAAGCTGGTCGGTAAACTCGCCAAAGTCCAGAGGGAAAGGGACCCAGCCCTCAGCAGGGCTCCTCGGAGAAGTGGGGCTGGGACCACGCGGGGGGGCCTCCCACTGTATCATTTTCACTGCCACGTGTTAGTTTAACAGCAGCTACACTCGCAGAGCGCCCGATGCGTGGCAGGTACGGCTCCAAGTTCTCACGCAACATGCACACCAACAGCCCGAAAACACGGTCTGCTGCACTGAATTCAACAACTAAGGCATCTACACCGTGGAGAACACGCCCCGCACAATTACTCATCTCGGTGACCACACCTGCTCTGGGCGAGGCTTCCAGCAAGTCCCCAACCTCCCAGGTGCTCACAGGAGACAAAGGTGCAACCCTCACCCCGGGCCACTTTCACAAGAGTGAGCCCAGAGGAAGCCCAAACCCTTTCAGACAAAGTCACAACCCAGGGCTGCAAGAAGTCAGGGACCATGGCTCAAAACTCCTTCTCTCCCGGCTCTACTCTCTATGTCAGTTTTGTGTAAAGGCCAAAATACCGACACCGCCTTCCTGCCTCCGGAACAGATCCAGCCTCCGGTCAGATGGTGGTCTGCTATCTTGGACGAGGGGTGTCAGCTACAGAAACCTCCATGGGCCTGGGTCCCCCAGCTTGATCTCTGCCAACCCCGCCACAGGGAATGGCTTGTCCAGGTCACACAGGTGAGGTGTACCTACTGGGGACCTGCCTCCCAGTCACATTGTGGCCCCTGAAGTTTGATGAGCTGTGATCACGGCACAGACCCTGATGCAAAGCCTGAAGACTCTGGAAGCCTCCCTCACAGGGACGTTTTGGGTCCTTCACTGCATTTTTGGTTGGTGAGTCTCCATTACACCCTTTGGTGGAAGCCACTGCTGCCCTCTGTGGATCCGCCAGGCTCTGTGGGATCCAGGGTGGGCTCAGCTCCCCGCAGCAGGTCGGGGACAGAAGAGAGAGGGGCTGAAACAGGAGGCGGAGTGTTCTTATTCTCAGAGGGGAACTCACCAAGGGTTAAATGGATTTTTAGAAACAAAACTTATGAAAATGGCCTCCATACAATTTGATGAGGTCGGCGAGTAGAGAGGCCTAATGACACTTGTAAGAAAAAACATCTGTCGGTGTCGAAAGGTCGGCAGGAAGTGAGTGGGATTGACGTGGCTCTGATTGGCCAGACCAACACTCCTAGAAAGAGAGGCACATGGCTTAACTTAGCCCAGAGGAACAAAAAGGCCCTTTCAATTGTCCTCTGACCAGCCCCGCCCCCCTCGAAACAAGAGGCCAACCCCCGAGCTCTGAAATCCATCCAGGACCCTGGCTGGCAATTAGCTCTTTGTTCACTCGCTCATCGGCCACCGAGGCCAAAATATTCCTGAAGAAGCAGGAATCTTCAGAGAACGACGCTCTTACAAAACCCCCAGTTCTACTTTTCGGTTAGAAAACAACGTGGGTCAGTTGAATGGCAAATGTTTCAATAAATCCATCATCGCAAAAACAAAAACAAGAGGTTTCTTTGGAAAAACAGGAAGTCTTGGTACATAACATGTCTTAAAATAGGGCCAAGCTCATTTGTTGACAAAACCCCAGCCTCCAAAGCGTCTTGGTTTGATCTGTCCAGATCCAACATACCCCCAATTCCTCCTCAGGACCCCGTCCTGTTCCCTCGGGTGACAGGCTGGCCTGGCCTTTGTTGCTCTGACACAGGGCACACAGGGCCGCCGGCCGGCCCGCTTCCTGTCCCCAGGCTCCGAGGAGGGTCTCGGGAGGAGCCGCTTGCAGGAACCAGGCCTGGTGCTCTTCATGAATTGAGGGCCCGTTTCAGGCTTCTCATCAGAATCACATAAAACGTGGAGGCTTTCTGGAATTAGCGTTCTGTTAATCCTTTATAGTCAGTTACAGAGCTGGGTTCCACAGAAGCCCTGACTGTTGGGCAGAAACTCCCGGGTTATTACCCAAACTTAACCCCTGGGCAGCGGGCAGAGAGGCAAAGCGGGTGCCTGGCTTCATCCACGTCTGAAAGATAGAGCCTCTTTCTTCTTCCAACCAGGCAGAAAAGGAGCCAGGAATTTACCGTTTCCATTCTTCCCAAAGACACCCACTTTAAAGAGTACAGGCACAAGAAAACTTTCAAAGAAACGTACTGAAAGCTTTGCGATTGACAGATACAGCTATCCCTATGCGTAAAATAAAACCCACATTTACACACATACTGCTGTGCCTGGAAGGCCTCTCCCATATGCCAGGCCTTTGCCACTACAGCCAACTCCATTCCTCTCCCACTAATTTCTGCCTTTTCTTTATTAACCACCAAGCACCAGGAGGACTGTACGAACACAGCACGGTGTGAGCACGTACCATAGTTACACCCTTGCTAAAACGCGAAAACACACAATGCATACAGAGAGATCACAGAATCGAGTCAGCCAGATTCTTAGAGACGTCACCACCACCGCCACCCTCCGTGTCCCAAGGTCTGCTGATCTTCTACAACCTTCAAAAATGTTTCTTTGCTGCTAGGGAAAGCAGAAGGTTTCAGCATGTTACAGTTATATAAAACTGTCCGGTACGCTGCATTAAGTAACTTTTCTACATAGTTGCTAACCCAAAGATGATTTTTTTTTAAAGTCCAGGCTTAAGCAGAAAATGCTAGTTGTTTTGGGATTCTGGAGGATTCTGTTGGTTTATGGAGAGGAAAATCGCTGCTGCTCCATGAAGATTAGGAGGCATGCAATCTCATATGAGAACTTAAAATTCAGTCTCGGGGCTTCCCTGGTGGCGCAGTGGTTAAGAATCTGCCTGCCAGTGCAGGGGACACGGGTTCAAGCCCTGGTCCAGGAAGATCCCACATGCCGCAGAGCAACTGAGCCCATGCGCCACAACTACTGAGCCTGTGCTCTAGAGCCCGCGAGCCACAACTACTGAGCCCATGTGCCACAACTACTGAAGGCCACACGCCTAAAGCCCGTGCTCTGCAACAAGAGAAGCCACCACTATGAGAAGCCCACGCACAGCAACGAAGACCCAGCGCAGCCAAAAAAAAAAAAAATCAGTCTCAGGTATGTGGCCAACCGTAGTGAAAAATGAGGGGAAACAGAGTACATAACTTCGAAAAAATAATGTGATTTACATAAAATTTAGTTTGGGCCCAAGACTTGCCACCATGGATCCATCCTGATTCACAGAATCCTGGACCCTAAGACAGTGCCAGCCAACCGTCCTGAGGGCACCGATGCTGGAGGGAACCCTGCGACGGAGGGGACCTCCTCTCTGATGTCCTGCCCTGCCAGCTGGGGAGAGGTTTCCAGGGGTCAGAGAATTTGCCAGCCTCTGGGCCCATCGGCAGCCTGAGAGCTGCAGAACCAGGAAAGGATGCATTTGGGAGCCTGTGTGGGGTCTGACTTTGCTGCACTCCTGGGCGAGACACGTAGGATGAAATGGGGTTCCGGATCCAAACAGGCTTGCCCAGGCCTCACAGGTGAACCACAAGGCTGTCACCCGCCTGAACACGCTCTACTGCCTGGGCTCCACCGACCCTTGGGTCCTTCCTCACCAGGGGCCAAAGGCGGGGAGGCCTCTTCCTCATAACTGAAGAGCTGCTGCACGGCGGCCGCCGCGAACCACTTACCCAAGTCACTCTTGCGGAGTGAACAGTGTGGAGAATCTGAACATATGTGACAGCACGCAGCTGATGCACACAAGCGTTCCACGCAGCCATTTATTTTAGGGCCTCGTGTGCTATTTTTACACTCCACCGAAACACTGCCAAAGGAATCCACAAAGGAACCCGAGTACGCTGGAGCCGCGCTGCCTACTCCGGCTGCTGGCTACTCCTTTTACGAAACGAACCAGCAACGCATGCTATCTGCTGCCTCTCGGAGACAAAGGTCATAAAATAAGTCATTGGAAATTATTTGAGTTCAAGTACTTTTTTTTTTTTTTTTTAAAGAAAAGGTCACAAGTGGCCTTTAAATGGAAATGCAATTTTCTTACTCAGCACCACTGGCTGTGATATTCCATATGTGTGTGTCACAGCCCACCTGCAATACTGGTTCTGAGCAAGTGACCAACTTGAAACTCCCCTGTGGAAAGAAGTGGCCATGTTTAGGGAAAAGGAAAAGTTCTGGAGCCGTGATCTCTGCCTGCAATTATGTGCAGGGCAGTCATGCAGAAGGACTGAATGCATCCTGTGTGGGCAGAACGGTGACCAAGAGGGTGAGGAAGCCAGAAGAGATTTCAGATGGATAAAGAAGTTTCTCACAGTTAAGGAAGGGCTGCCCCTGGATGTGAACCACGCTCCCCTCCCCCAACCCAGGGGGCAGAGTCTAGTCCTAGGACTGTGGCGCCCAGTCAGGAGACCCCCTTGAGCAATGCGGGCAGGGGTGCGCAAAGGTGAAAGGGGAGGACATTCTGCCTCACACGGGTAGATGTGTCTTCCCTGTTCTAGAACCTTCCGGCCTGCCCCAGAGATGTGCCCAAGGGCACCCCACGGCCAGCCCCCTACTGGATCCACGTTCCCCGAGGCCCTCGTAATTCTGAACTCTCATGGGATTCCTGTGGAAGCAAACAGCCCTGGTACGTGCCATTTTATTTTCACTCAAAACATCCTTCCTGGGACCATCCCAATAAACTGAGCATACTATTTTCAACTAAGGCCTTGGCATTGTCTAGGAATGTTTTCAGGACTAAGTAAATTGCTAAAGCAAACATCTTATTTTTGTCTCCTAGGACAGCCAAGCAGGGTAAAAATATTTCCTGCCGGGACTTCCAGTGGAACGGCCCCCTCTGGTGGAACCGTCTGACCAGACACTCCATTCAGGGAAAATGCTCTCACTCTGGACGCGGGGTGCAGCGCACCCACTCGTTCCTTGGGGGTGGTTCCTGCTTCCGGTGCCACCCCCAGCAGCCCGGGGAAGGATCCCTCTCCTGCTGGCTCCCAGACCCAAGGCACAGCCAGTGTTTGAAACCGAACACCAATTCTCTTTATGTCTATGGGAGAAGATACACCCCAGTCCTTGCCGGGGTGGCCTGGAACTCAGCCACCTGGTGACAGGGGTGTGGGAGAGGAGAAGACGGTCCACAAAAGCAGAGCAGTGAGGCCCGACACCCCCAGCCAGTAGCAGTGGTGAGCTGGCAGTGCAGGAGGAGCTGAGGCTGGCACACCTGGGCTCCACGCACACCGCAGCGGGTCCTGGGCCCGTCGTGGCCACTGCAGCTGTTAGAAGCGTCACCAGGAGCAGAGCTGGACCAGTCTCCACAAGTTCCTGGTGCTGTTCTCGGCGCTCTGCACGCATTAACTCCTTCTTCCCAACAGTCTCAGGAAATACGTTATGAACATTATCTAAAATGACAAAGTTGAGGCCCAGAGCAGAGAACAGCTTTGCTCAAGAGCCACAGCTAGTGGGAACGGTGGACCCGGGGCCCAGTCAGGCTCTAGCCACACACACAGGCCTCTGTAGCCCAACATGGGCAGAACCCAGACAGAACAATGAGCAGGTTATCCCATCATTCTCCTCCTTGGGAAGAGATCAGGAAAGCTGACCACGTGTCACTCCGAGCACATCTTTATTTCTGACGTGGAACTAGGGTGGAGGATTGCTCAAGTGGGTAGAAACATGGTGCCTAAGAAATTCATGTGACTTGCCAGTCAGTAAGCCACGTGCATGGGCGTCACACACGCGTCACACGGCCCATCACGCCCCAATGAGGAGCGAACGTTTGCGCGCAGCCTGGCTCTGGCCACACAAGGAACTAGTAAGAGGCAGTGAGCGCACCCAACACGGCAGCTCCCTGGGCAGCCCTCAAAAGGCATCCTTTCTCACGGAGGCGACGCTGTTAAGTTCCTCTCAACACACACAAAACTGGGGTAAAAATCTAGGCCCTTAGCTCCCCACCAGTAGTAAAAATTAATTGCCGCATAAAATTGCTGATTCCTACCAAATGAAGCTCTACGATTCATCAACTCCTGGATGGCACAAACTCAATAGTGGTTTAACTACATCACCTGAGTTATTGCTGCGTTTTGTATCAGTGACAGCTTTACTGGGAATGAAAGTTTTGCAAATTCATTCACGTAGGACAAACTTCCAAAGTAAACAAAGGCACTAAGCAGACACAGCCCCCCTGCAGCTGTGTCACACAGATTCTCGAAGCCAGAGGGTGTCTGGAAGGACAGTTTTCCCAGCACAGGCTTGGGGTGGGAACCCAGGGTGTGCGCCTGCACCAGGACCATGCCCCACCCACTCCCAGGGGTGCTGCCCTCTGGCACCCTGAACCCTCAGCACCCTGACGTTGAGAACCCAGCGTAATATTTCATTACCCAACTCCACCTAACTGTAGGAACCCAGGTATTTAGAATGCATGGACATAAACCATTGCCGATCGCTTTTTTATTTTCAGCAGGGGCAATAAAACTATAAATAGCTTATATGGTGCAGCAGACCATCAGATGCAAACCAATGCTGCGAAAACCAAATGGTAGCAACACCAGGCTCTTCCTTGTTCCAGGTTCAGTTACTTCCTGGGGGTCCAGGTATATCCACTACTTTGTGGGTTATTATTACTGCCTTTCTCGCCTAGTCCCACACTTGTTGGACCACAATGGGTTGGTCTTCTAATTTGAATCGGGCCAGACACAAACAGGTAAATTACTTTCCAGTTTCCACAATCAGTGGAACATGCAAGCACTTCTTCCAAACTCCTCAAAGTGAGGCCTTTGGAGGAAAAACAACTTTGGGGTCATGCTTGGGGGAAGAGGGTTCTCAAGGAGAACACTGTAAGAGTCACTGATCCTTCTTCAAAGAGCTTGAAAGCTCTCACTCTCAAGAGAGAAGCACCCCAAATTAAATTCAAAAATTTAAGTTACATTAAAAAAACACCAGTGTCGGGACTTCCCTGGTGGCGCAGTGGTTAAGAATCCGCCTGCCAATGCAGGGGGATACGGGTTTGAGCTCTGGTCCAGGAAGATCCCACATGCCGCGGAGCAACTAAGCCCACGAGCCACAACTACTGAGCCCAACACGCTGCAACGACTGAAGCCCGCGCGCCTAGAGCCCGTGCTCCGCAACAAGAGAAGCCACCGCAATGAAAAGCCCGCACACCGCAGCGAGAAGAGTAGCCCCCAGCTCACCGCAACTAGAGAAAGCCCACGCGCAGCAACAAAGGTCCAATGCAGCCAAAACTAACTAACTAACAAAAAAACCCACGAGTGTCACAACCCACTGAATAAGCAGGCTTTGTTTCATCTCTGTCTATATTCACAATGGAGGCTCTGAATCCATTTTTAGAATCTTATTCTTAAGGAGACCGTGAAACAAAAAAGCAGAGGCTGGGGGCTTCCCTGGTGGCGCAGTGGTTAAGAATCCACCTGCCAATGCAGGGGACACGGTTCAAGGCCTGGTCGGGAGGCTCCCACATGCCGCAGAGCATCTAAGCCCGTGCGCCACAACTACTGAGCCTGCGTTCTAGAGCCCGCGAGCCACAACTACTGAAGCCCGTGCGCCTAGAGCCCATGCTCCGCAACAAAGAGAAGCCACCGCAATGAGAAGCCCGCGCACCTCAGCAAAGAGCAGCCCCCGCTCGCCGCAACCAGAGAAAGCCCACGTGCAGCAACGAAGACCCAACACAGCAAAAAATAATAAAGTTTTTTTAAAAAAAAAAAAAAGCAGAGGCTGGTTTCCCCAAAAATCAGAGAAGTTATTAGTATCCAAGCTGTTGATTTTTCCCTTTTCTGGCGGCTCCAACCTGTCCCTTTGCCACTCTCAACCCCTCCTTGCCCATGTAGTGAGGAAGCTGGGATGCAGCCCGGGTTTGCGGTCAAGGTCACAGGAAGAAGAAAAGAATGAAAACTTTCTGGTTCAGTCACTTGGCTCAAAGCTGGTTTTGTTCTTTCTTGGCCAAGTTTTGCGTATTTAGGGTATTACTTTCACAAGCTTCCCTACCTCACTGGTTTTACCACTGAGCAGAGGATATTCTCTAGCGATTATCCTCCAGTCCAACACGCCCCAAAGGTAACCACAACTGTTTCATGTGCAACAGGAAATGCTCCGAGGACGTGAAGGTACCTCGGAGCGATGACGGAATGTTCGCCACCAGAAATACATTGAGCTGTCCCCGGTGTCATGGGCGGGGAGCCGCTCGCTACATAAACTGTGGATCAATCAGGAGGCGGCTTCACAGAACACCCAGGGATCTCACCGATTCAGCGGCTGGCAGGGGAAACCGGGTCTCACGTTAACACAAACAAAATGCACATGAAAAGCCACTCTCCCTGCCAAGAGCTCCAATCTGGAATGTTCTCTGACCCTAGTGTCTGATCCTTCTAGGAAGGCCAAGCCATCATCAGAACCCACATGGAAACCCTGCAGCTGTGGGACTCTGCTGAGCTCACAGCTCCGCAGGGCCTGCTGCCCCGAGGATGGTTCGCTGGGGGGGCAGTTCAGATTTTCACACTTCTCTGTGGGCATAACCACACTGTTTTCAAAGTTAAAAACAATCCAAGGGAGAGTCCACATTTTTATTCAACTCATACCTGGCTGTCAAGTAACTTCAGCAAAAATACAAGAAGGAACCACTGCCACGAGGCTACAGGTCTCACCGCGGTTTTCCGGAAGCCCCCAGGGGGAGATTAAGGCCAGAGGAGCTGAACAACGGAGGTGGCTTGGATCCGGTTAAAGGATGCCACATCCATGCCCCTGGGCAACCAGCTGCCGGGGTTTTAATTATGTGGGTCCTGGGCTGTGAACTAAGTGGGGGCCCAGAGGAAACGGGGAGCAAAGGTAGACGAGGCTCGCACGGCAGTAGCACCTGCTGGCTCCGTGGGCAGCCCCAGTGGAGGTGAAATCCCCTGAGGCTTAGGACTCAAAGTAACATTCATTCAGCCTCCATTTGAAGAAGGGGAGGTCCTTTTCCTCCTCTATATTTGGTCCTGCCGGGCTTGCTGAGTAAGGCTGTCAGAAAAGCCTCATCAGCCACCTGACTCCGAGCTCCCTCTAACATCCAGGCTGACAGAGGCACGTCAGAGCCCCGAGCCTGCACTGCAGCCTGCATTAACACGCAGCGGCCAGGCACAGCTGGCCGCCCCTCTACCAAGCGACGGGCCAAGACCCCACCCGAGCAGAGCACCACCAGGGCCAGCACGACAGTCTGCAGAACCTCACGTCAGAATGTTCTCTGCCCTGTCAGTTGCTACCAGGTGCACACATGGTGCTGGATGGTGTCGGGTAGACAGGATGAGGAAGCAGGGCACCCTGCCCTTGGGGTGCAGTTCAAGGGGGAGGGAGATACGGGAAAGGGCCCTAGAAAGTGTGGTGATGCTGCTACGCATGTGGGTGTGGGGGACTGGAGGGGCTGGGGAGGCGGTCTGGGGACAGGCAAGAAACGTGGGCGACCTCTGGGTGGCACCTCTTCTGTCCACGACTGGAGGTCTGAATGATGGAGGAGGGTGAGTCCTGAGCACAGGGAGGAGAGAAGCCTGACTCTCGCCACTTACTGGCGAGCTGTGTGACCCTGTCTCCTGAGCCAACCACTCCATGGTTCCTTACGCATCAAAGGAACAACCTCTCCGGGATTTCAACAACGTGACAAGGAAGGGTCTGATATACTGTAGTGGCCTGCAGTAACACCTCACTTAGGCCTCAGGGTGACCTGAGGGGATTCCAGAAGCTTCCAGAAGAGACCACTCTGTGCCTGTGAACAATGTCCATGGTCAGTAAGCAGTGACTGGCCTCTACCTCCCTGGACAGTCTTTCGGACTCCATGGAAAGTCAGTGGTGAACTGAACATCAGCAAGGCCATTAAACTCCTGGAAGTCCTCGTACCCAGGCGGTGGCGAGGTCAGACCCAGTCCACGCCGAGGTCTGAGGGACAGCATTTTGTACCCAAGTACACCAACTCCATGGGGCAGCTCATCACCTGCTGGCAAAGTTTTACCTTTAAAGCATTCTTCATTTAAAAAGTACACAAGAGGGCTTCCCTGGTGGCGCAGTGGTTGAGAGTCCGCCTGCCGATGCAGGGGACACGGGTTCGTGCCCCGGTCCGGGAAGATCCCACATGCCATGGAGCGGCTGGGCCCGTGAGCCATGGCCGCTGAGCCTGCGCGTCCAGAGCCTGTGCTCCACAACGGGAGAGGCCACAACAGTGAGAGGCCCGCATACCGCGAAAAAAAAAAAAAGGTACACAAGAAATGGTTCCCACACAACCCATAACCCAGTCTACTCCTGAGAAAACCATCAGACAAACCACAACAGAAGGACAACTCCACAAAATACACAACCACACGCCTCAAAACTGCCACGGTCATCAAGAATAAGCAAGGTCTGAGACACGGTCACAGCCAAGAGGGGCTGAAGGAGCCACGATGACTAAATGCCAGGTGGTCTCCTGGATGGGGCCCGCCCTGGGACAGAAGAAAGACGTCAGGTAATCTGGATAAAGGTCAGACCTCAGTGAGTAACATATCAATATTGGCTCATTAATTGCAACAAATGCACCATACTAACGTGAAGTGTTAGGAATAGGGAAATGGTGTGGGGTAAGTGGGAACTCTATGCCATCCCCCAACTTTTCTGTACATCTAAGAGCGTTCTAAAAAACAATGTTCGTTTAAAAAGGAAAAAAACTGCTTCCATATGTGTCTCAAATTTCTCACCATCTCAACACTTGCCCCGTGTTGTAGCCACCAAAATACGATGCATGTGTCCTAAAACACGGAGCAGACTTTGGGCAGGGGCACCGCTTGCCTTCCCTGTCCCGGGTCACCTTGGCCTCACCTCGGAAGCCACCAAGTGCAGGGTCAGCCCCCAGGAGCCAGCGAGCTACAGGCCCAATCAGCGTCCGACAGGTGTCTGGTCAGGCCTTACACCGCCCACTCGCTCAGGACCCACACATCAGCGACGCTGCTACCCTAGCAGGGGGACGCCTGCTACCCCTGACGACCAGGTGCGTCTCACCTCAGCAAAGCAGCAGAAAAGAAAGTGCGGGTAACAGCTGCCGTCATCCACAAGGTTGCCCCACCAACCCGACAGCAGGTGATCTGGGCCGCTTTATGGCAGAACCAGGGCCCCGCCCCAGTGACCTTCCTGGTGCGTGGAAGACATTTCTGTCTGTCTTGTCCACCAGTGTTCCCTGGGCCCCTGCTGGGCAGAGGGCAAGCACCACAGAATGACTATCCCCAAATTCAGGCATGTGAACTTTCACCTGCATTTACAAAAACCAAAACAACAAGAAAAACCTATGCACAGAGGGAGTAATAGAAACCAAAGGAAACAGTTAATTTGCTCATATAACCGTCCATCCTCCTTCTCTCAAAACAATAAGGTGCTTTAAGGGTGCGAAGAAAATGTTACGTACATTTTCAATAACTAAGGTTTAGTGATCAATGAAAATGAGAACTTTCCTCCTAAAAGATAGGCTATAAGCTTCAATGGCGCACGAAGCGCAGTACGAAGTAAGCGTCAGAGGGTCCCACGCTCATCTCTAGATGGTGCCGGGAATGCCCAGCGTCCTGGACCACGGAGGGCGGGCTCCCATGGCTCGAGGGCCCTGGCCCCATAGCTATACTGGCTCCTCAGATTGGCTGGAGGAGCTGTACTGGGTGCCCCCAGCCACCACCCTCCCCCCGCACGCACACACACAAAGAAGGGGACCTGAGCCATTGCTCTCGGGCCCCGAGGGCCCAGGCCCTGCAGGAGGAGGAAGTCTGGGCCTAGCCAGGTTTCGGGGAGGTGTTCACATCACCAAGTCCCTCGCCGCTTGGAGGCCAGGCTCCCTTGGCCCACAAGGGAGCCCCCGGGCCTGCACCTCTCTGTGACCCCAGTTCCCCCTCAGCAAACACACCAGGCCCGTCTCTTTCTGCACGAGGCTCGGGTTTCCTCTGGACTCCACTGCTTGACGCTGGACGAGGCATTTCATCTCTCTGCTCCCCAAGAATGAAATGGAGCGATGCCCATGAAGGGCCTGGGCAGAGCGGGTGCCCACCAGCCTCCCCGCAAACAGATGCAAGGGCGGTCCCTTCCACTCAACTGTCCCATGACCAAGGCTCCCTGGTCCCCTGCTCTGTCACCGAGGGGTGGCCTCCCCTGCGAGTTGGGGCCCTTCTGCTGGCAACACCAGCACCGCAGACCAACGACATCACAGTTTTGTAAGGTTTTAAATTCCAAAATCAGAATAAGCCTCATCTACAAAACATCAACAACAATGAGTTTCACTCAGCACGTACTTGCTCAAAGTTTCCGTGAAGGCAATTCTATTTTCCAGTATTAAATTCCTAAGCTACGACACGGTCACTGCTGTTTGTTTTGCTATTTAATGAGGAAATGGAGCCTTTTGCCGACTAAACCTCCTTTTAAACGGAGACTTTCACAGAGAATATTTTGGTTGCCTGCTCCCCTGATACCCACACACCCCCCTCCAGAAGTTGAACAGAAACCAAAGATGTGTAATTATTTCCTTTACTGCATTATTAAAAATAGACAAAAACAAAATAAAACACAAAACACCCTGAGGAACTGAGTGCTATAGAAAGATAAAAAGTTACCCTCTCTAAATGAACTATGGACATTTACCTAAGAATAATGTATCAATATTGGTCCATTAATTGTAACAAACATAGCACACCAATGTCAGGTATTAATGATCCGGAAAACTGGGTGCAGGGCATATGGGAAATCTTTGTATTATCTTCTCAATTTTTCTGTAAATCTAAAACTTTAAAAAATATCAAGGTCAAATAGACTTAAAAACATTGCAATCAAAGGAAAAACAAGTTACCCGCTCTTCCTGACACTGCATTCCTGTAAAGAGGAATCCTACACTGGCAGCGATCACCTGCTTCCACCCCTCCTGAGCACACTCACTCTGTGTGTTAAAGCAATGTTCCATCAGCATCCAGATGCTTCTGTGGGCTGGGCCAGGGCAGCACCCTCGTGTGTGTGTGTGTGTGTGTGTGTGTGTGTGTGTGTGTGTGTGTGTGTGTGTGTGTGTGTGTGTGTGTGTGTGTGTGTGTGTGTGTGTGTGTGTGTTGGGGGTTGGGGGTTGGCAGGGGGATAAGGCAGCAACAGGGCGACAGCAAGCAGGCTGCCAGAGCCCAGGTGAGGGGGAAGGGGTGTCCGCAAACCTGAGAGCTTGCAGGAGGCTGACAGACAGTCCCTGGCGTCGGACTAGAGGGGCCAACTAGGGATTCAGGGGGATGAAGGGGAAAACTAGGAAATAAATGCAGAACGCCACTGATGGAGGAAGTGGCAAAGCCCACTAACAAATGGGTCATTCGTGTAGTAAGCATATGAGCCAATGTGGAGCAGGAAATTAATCCAACATGCTGAAGACTTTCATTTCAATTCTTGGAACAAGGGACCCGCCCACCCCAAAACTGAAGTAAGACCAGAAAGATGGCAGTAAAAACTTAACAAGACGCAAATTAAAACAGAGCTAATGGAGATGACAGCCAGCCAAGGAGCCAGAGAAAGGACTGGTCGGCCAGGTTTTTAAGAGTCTTTCAGAGAAGCCAGGCTGACTAGAGCCATGAGGAAAATAACGGCAAAATAAAATCCTTAGCAGATCAGACAATAAATCTCTGAAACCTGAGTGAACAGTCCAATATTTTTCCAATAATGTTTCCTTTAACGATAAAACGATCAGCAAAAATCAACTTCCCAGATACCCAGAAATGGACACGGCACTGCCAAACGCTTCCCAAAACAGATCCCACACCTTTGCAAAGATGTCCACCCAATGCTGCGACTTCAGAATGAAAGCGGGAAATGGAATCTGGCAACATTTACTGGGGAGAATGAGCCAGAACAGTTGGCTGCGTACAGATGCAGAAGTTGGAGCACTCGGGGCAAGACAGGAGGTCGGGACAGGCGCCTCCTCTCCAAGCTCTGAGGGCGGCTGGACCGGGACCATTACGCACAACCGTGCTGGGGCCTGGGCACGGGCTTCACGGCCAGGTGCTGAACACGAGGACAGAGCCCATGTCCGGCAAGGAAAGGCACCTGGAGAAGAGTTCAAGAAGAAAAGTAACAGATGCCAGTTCCTGGGTCCGTCCCACACCAGCCTTCCACTCTTCATGGTACGTGGGCAGAGCAGGCCCCCCAATACCACCACCCACCACCCCCTGCCAGGTGGAGCTGCTCATGCCAAGTGACCACCTGGAAGTCTCCAAAGGGACACACAGAGCAGGCACAGAGTGACAGGTCTCTCCCACTGGCCTCGAAGGGCCTGAAAGCTCAAATCAATAAAAAGCCGGTCTCAGAGACTGGTATATTCCCCCTTGATAGATGCCTCATGACCACCTATTTTATAAGCAAGGCCCCCAAACATGAACAGAAACGTTGCCTGCAGTTCTGGCAATCATCGTTAAAGCTATTACTTAAACTGTTGGATGCAATAAATAGAGTCAGGACAGAAGGGCGAGCAGCTGAGATCCACCTCCGGAGCCCGAGAACACTGTGTCAGAAAAAGAACACAGCTCCACATGGGCTTGCCTGGCCTTCAGTCAAACCCTGCCTGAAAAATTACCCTGCAGCCTCCATCCCGCTTCTGCACTTACAGGGGCCACTGCATTAAGTTTCAACATCGTTTTTTTCCTTAATCTCAAGTTGGTGATACCCACTTAGAAGCTCAAAAGCATTGCATTTCTCCAATGGCTTCCGCATCTCTTTCATATCGGCACTTTTTCATAAAGTGAACGTATTAATGGAATTGGAAACCAATTTTTACACGGCAAACAATTTTTATGTGGCAAGTCAAATGCCTTGACTCCCACAGGGGTAACCTAATATTATGGCTACAACAGTTTTGTTTTTTTTTCAAAAGATAAGATTACATTTCTTTTAGAATACAGGTTCAGTATGACTTGACATCTGCAACGGGCTTACTGGCACGGTGTACGGGTCTACGCTCCTCGGTGACACATGAGTGACCCGAGACGGAACACTCACCCCAGCCAGGGCCGAGTGCCGGGCTGGGAGGCTGTGAAATGCCCTCTCACTCAGGACACGGGAAAGGTCACAGGACAGTCTGTTCTCAACCACAGTCCACTCATGGAAACAGCTCCAGAGAGTTTTCAGGGACTTGCCTAAGTCCAACCTCCAGCCTGAATCTCCTGGACCGTAATCCTCAAACTTGTCCAACACCACAGGATGCCGAGTATCTATCATCAGTTCACCTTCAGTCTTTCCCAACCCTGGCACTGTTCACATTTGGCAGGGGAATTCTTTCCGGGGGTGGGGGTGGGGACGCCGGTCTGTGCGGTCTGTGCATCACCGTATGTTTAGCTGCATTCCTGACTCCACCCACTAGATGCCAGTGGCACCCCTACCCCCATATAACAACCAAAAATGTCTCCAGGCATCGCATCAGTACCCTGCGGGGCTAAAGCGTCCGGGCTGAGAACCAACGGGTGATCGTGGGACCAGTCTCTCTCACCAGGGCAGGTGACTGCCGCCGGCAGGCAACACCCAACGTGCAGGGTCACTTGTGGCTCCTCCATGGGGCCAGGAGGATGATAACGTCCCACCAAGCAGAAGCCCAGTCTAGTCCTTCCATCCAGGACCCTTCAAGACAGAGTGGGACAACCCCTCGCCCCCATTCTGAGATCCTCTCGGCACCGTGGCTCAGCAGGGCTCTGACAGTCACCAGGCCACTGGGACGGGCGCGGTGATGATGTTGTGCCTCGTCACCTGGCTGGAGGGCACCTGGCTGGAGATGGGAGGACAGCTCCTCCTTAGCACTGTCATTAAACTAAAGAAAATTTTGGCCCAATTTGATGATCATTTGCTCTTAGAAAGGCACTACATAAAAAACCCGCACATGTATTTTTATTTACGTATTTATTTTGGGCTGTGTTGGGTCTTCGTTGCTGCACGCGGGCTTTCTCTAGTTGTGGCGAGCGAGGGCTACTCTTCACTGCGGTGCGTGGACTTCTCATTGCGGTGGCTTCTCTTGCTGCGGAGCACGGACTCTAGGCACGCTCAGTAGCTGGGGCACGTGGGCTCAGTAGTTGTGGCTCACGGGTTCTAGAGCGCAGACTCAGTAGTTGTGGCGCACAGGCTTAGTTGCTCCGCGGCATGTGGGATCTTCCCGGACCAGGGCTCGAACCCGTGTCCCCTTCACTGGCAGGCGGATTCTTAACCACTGCACCACCAGGGAAGTCCCCCGCACATGTATTTTTAATGCCAAGAGTCTAGAGATATCTTCTACCCTGTGGAACTTTTTGGCAAGACGATGATCTTTTCTTCCAACAGAATTTCATTCTAAAACAACTTCAACACTGTTTGTGGGACTAAGGGTTCAATCTACAAAACACCACCTTGGTCCAGGCTGAGGAAAACAAAGTCCCCTACTGATGATTCCCAGGGACTGCAGCATCATCTAAGCGTCATGCGGGTCAGCCTAGGTCACTCGCTACCATGGTGACAGTGGGGAGGAGCTGGGGCTGGATGTCAGGGTGTGGTCTTGAGGACGGTTGACCATTTGGGAGAATTAGCCTCCCATACACCATGGACTCACCCCTTTCCACACCTAACTCCCCAAAAAGGAAACCTGGAAGGTAACTGTTCTCCCCAAAATACCCCTCCCAATGACTCACTGAGAATCTTAATGAAAAGAGCCATCCAGTAAGCAACGTAAAGCCACAGAACTCAAGAGTTCAGATGCTCTTGCATCCCTAGAAATAAGCCACATTTCGGGTCTCGGTCTTCTCATCTGGAAAACAAAGAGGGCGACACAGCGGCCTCCAGAAGGTTCCTTCCAGCCCTCGCAGGTTGTAACTTTCTTAAAGGCTGTGAGCCACTTTGTAATTCTGAATGAGATGGAATACAGCAAGAATCGCTAATATTCTGTATAACTCAGACCCTGCCCAGCCAGGAGTTTTAGGATAGACAGATAAATAAACACGGGGAAACGTTTTTAGGCTATAATAGCCACGAGCCAAAGTAACTGACAGCACACACCAGCAGCGCTGGGGAGGTTTCGTTAGGAAAGCAGTGGTCATAGGGAGGAATATAATGGAAGAGCTCAGGGAGATGAGGGATTCCCTACAATCAGCCAGAGGGAAGACTTGGGGTCTTGCTAGCATGACATAAAGACCATGGCGAGCACTGCCCTTTGGACACTGAAGTAAGGGTGACCCAGGGGTACATTCTGAAACACAGCAATCTGCTCATCCTCATTCTCCAGTGGTTTTTCTGTCCCTCGAATCACACCTGTGCAGTACTTCCTATTGCCCTGGCCCTTTCTACATATTAACTGGCTCCACCCCCATCACCTGGGGCAGTTCCGCCTCATGGCTACAGGTTCACAGCTGCGAGGGCTAACTAGGTGAGATGTTACAGCTGCACAGGCAACGCTGCTCCAACAGGAGAGGCCTCTCACTCCAGGGATGGCCCGAGGCTACGACGTTCCAAATGCCCAGCAGCAATAGGATGGATATAGAAATTGAAGTATATTCATACAACGGAATATTACACCGCAGGGGGGAAAAATGAACTACCATTCACACAAAACACGGATGAATCTCACAGACACAAAGCAAAAGACACAAAGAGTACAAACGGATTCCATTTTAAGTAAAAAACAAAGCTAATCTAAGGTAAATCGGAAAGAGTAGCTTTGGGAAGAGGGAGCATGAGAGAGGGTCTTTACAGGAGGGTGAAGGGTCTTCACAGGAGACCTCGGAGGGGCTGGTAACACTAGAACGTGCCCTCGGGGTGGGGGTTAAATAGTATATTTGGCGTGTAAATTCATCAGATGCACACTTAAGATTTGTACACCGTTTGTACATTCTATGTTCACTAACATTTTAAAAGATGTACAGAAGGAGCCGCTTATAAAAAGAGTCTCACCATTTATGCTGGACCCTCCTGCCCTCCCCTCCCACAAAAGGCCGCCTTCTTTCTTTTCCCCAAGCTCCAAATCCCCATTACCAGACGCCATCCCCAACACGTGGCAGCAACCACCTCTGGGCCACTTCCCACCGCCCCAGCCCAGGGGATGACCCCGAGCCAGCGTGTCTAGGACTCGGCCATGCCGCGTCCACTCAGGGGACTGGAGTCCTGGGTTGCTCAAGGGAGGATGGTATGGGCAGGACTCCATGGCTCCCTGGTGTGTCCTCAGCAGAGCCATCCCTCCCTGGTCAGCTCACACACCATGGGCAGCTCAACATGGAGGAAGAGTGAACCTCTCTTCCAGGTCTAGAAGCTTCTGCCCTGCCCACTATCGCCATCATGATGTTGCCCCTTTCCCAGAGCCTCTGCTACCCTCCTTTCGTCACTCACCCACATCCTTCCAGCTCCCCTCCAGTCCGCAAGGAGAGAAACACACGGATTTGAGAGGCAGAGCCTCTCCACAAAGCACCACCTCACTTTTACGAGCCCTCCTGCCAATGACTACACGTAAAAGGCACATTTAGCACAAATGAACCTCACAAAACCAAATGCCAGCCAGGTCAGCATGGCTTCGAGACGGAAGAGAAAAGAGAAATTGAGTAGTAGCAGGGGTTAAGAATCTTACATCCCTGCTGGCCAGAAACAGCTTATTTCTCAGGACTGTCTGCGCATTTCCAGATTTCTTCCCAGGAGAGTTTGAACATCAGAAAGGTTTCTTCCTTCCCAGACCCTCTTCTCATCCTTCCCCCTTTAAATGATCATTTCTGCCAAGAATCATCTGTCTCTCTACTTCCTGCTGCTCCACTAATTACAATAACAAGAAATAACCCTGCAGTGATGTCATCCAAACTTTTACTTCCTGGGGTGAACCAACAGGTCAGCTTGGAGGCCAGCTGCATCACGCCTCCATTTTGGAAACAGCAAAGTCATGGCTCCCGCTCTCCATGAAAGCTTTTATATGTTTACAGAGGCACTCGCCCCAAAGGCTTTATAAGTTAAATAAAAATAAAATGGGTGTCAGGCACTGCTACCACCAAAATGTAGCTGTTGTAAAGGGACAACAAGCAATTGATTGTGTAAAGCTGTGAAGGTAGGTTTATATACATAAAGAAAAGCCACATTTGCAAGACACGTGGAATGGGATGGAGGGTACAAAGTTCGTTCAGTGTTTCTAGCATGTGTGAGCTGACAGCAAGTGGAGTTTTTAGTTTTCTGGCATCTGCGGGGATAGGAAGGCACCTGTGGGTGAGTGGACACATGTAGGAGAGGGAATGCTTCCCTGATCGGTATGATTAGAGCGACAGGACAGAACCGGAGCCCGGCAAGGAAAACCACCCTGCCGTTGGCTCCAAGCTCCGTGGGCTCAGAGAACAAAGTGGTTCGCCTCCTTCACGAGGCCTGGCAGCCGATGCTGACAGGTGTTTTTTAATTTTCTGAAGGGAGCAAAGAACAAAGCTGTGCGCAACGGCACGTCGTGGAAGGTTCTGTGCTTGGGATTTCCAACGAAAAGGGCTCTGGGGCAGACAGGTGGGAGCCTCACTGGGAGAAAGGGAACCCAGGTTAGTGGCAGAAATCACCCATGAAACAGCTGTGCCCAAGTCAACTGTATTCCAGTCTTAACATTGCTTCGTACCCTGCATCCACATTGGGTCACTTCTACGGCAACTCGTCTAAACGAGGCCACCATCTGGAGTCTCTTCTGTGAATTCTGTGGTTTCAACACTTGGTTACCTTGGGTTACTGCTTAAAGGGCCAAGTCTGAATCCAGACACAGGTGACAGCCCCGGATATGTGGCTGGGGGCAGGGGTGGCCACTCTGATGCGGTATATCCCCCAGCCCAAGGGAGGGAACCTGCCCTGACCTCGTCATCACAGCGCCTGCAAGAACCAAAGCAGAGCCTTTCTTGTGGAAGGTCACCCGTGGGCACTAAGGTCAACAATCAAGGGAACACCTAGGACTCATTTTCTACTGCAAGGACAGAGCTTGAGTATCGCCTGAGGAGAGTTTTTTTGTCCCTAGCCTGCCGGAAGTAAGGTCTTACTATCGAATATATAAATTATTTGCCGCTGAGCCTGCTGTGTCCACAAGGACACTCCATCACCGCAAACTAGATGTTCTGTAGCCAACCCAGGAGTCTTCTGATTTCCGCAGCAGCTGTTTTAACCCAGAGTGCCTTGGCGAAGTCCTGATCAGTTCCACCAGGGTCAGTTCCAGGAATAAGGGAAAGGGCACAGGCAGGCCAGGCTGTAGTGGTGACTACCTGGGCAGGAGGGAGGCAGGGGGAGCACATCTTTACTGGGGGCAACTCTAGAGTTGCAGCCAGCATTAGTTCATGCGGGAGAAGCCATATACCTTGGGAGCGGGCCCAATAACTACCACTGATAACATTCTTTCTTGCATTCTGTTTTCCTACTATGGGTCATGGCCAGAAAATTTCTTCTAGACCAATCAAAAAATTGGGGAAGAAGCTCCAGCCCAAGGTGGGTCAATTTTCCCCACCCTCCACCAAGAGCCCAAAAGCTGTGAGTGGGGCTCCTGGTTTGTCAGGTCGCCTGGTCCCTAGTAGGTGGAAAACTAGAGAGGCCGCACCTTCCACAGTGGCTGCTGAGTGACACCAGCCGGCATCCTCCACAGTGCCAGGCACCCCTCCAGAGGAGCGCAGAAAGGGAGTGCCCAGCCTTAACTGATCCAAACCTGGGATACAGCCCTTCAGTCTCGTGGACGCCACACCCTTCGGGCTTTCCTCCCAAAACGAACAGTGGACTGGTTTCAATAAGATATTAAGAAACAATGAGGAAAGACCGTTTTGAAACAGCCTATTATATACGGAAAATTAAGTCAGCCCTGGCTCCGAACAGAAGGGCCGGCCGTGCACTCGCATGCCATTAATTATTAATTCTCTGCAAAGGCCCAGTATGAACCAAATGGCTTGTTCCCAGAGGAAAACTTATTCTCATTGACAAAAGAAGGCCAAAATATCGATAACAGTTGTTAATTTGAATGGAATCAGTTCCAAAATAAGGACGAGTGACTCTTGCGATGGTGATTTTAGTTACAAGGCATTTTCTCCGATGAACCTAGGGAGACTGATTTAGAAACCACAACCTTTCTCCTGCGACAAAAGCACTTCCAGTATCGAGCGCCCTGTGAAGAAGTACTTGCTTACACGCTTTCCCTTTGCTTTTGAATGTTTTAGGCAGAATTTTAAAATCCCAGTAACTGTGCTCAAAGGTTTCAATACTGCACCTGAGCATTTGACTGATCTTGTCAAATAAAATGTTCTTCCGAGTTAACTGTGCTGTATATTTATGCATTTAATATCACAGCTTACTGCAAAGTGCGCAAATCATTTTAACAGAGTGTAAATTTAACTACCACGAAGGCATTTTTTCCTTTGCTTAACTGCTCTGAGGGGCCCGTATTTTTTGGAGCAGATAAATCAAGCTTCCATATAACTCTACTTAAGGGCACAGCAGTCAAAACTTCTAAAGAGAAATACACCCCACAAGGCTCCTTGGCTTCGGGGAAAACAAACACACACACATCTACACCCTCAACCAATTCGTCTACCTCGGGCACCTGCTTCCTTTTCTTACCAAGGATGAGTAGCCAGCAGCACACCTGGACCAGGGCAGGTGTGAGTTAGTGACAGGCTGGCTTGTCAGAGTGCAACCCCCTACCTCTGGTCACTGCCCCCTGACCATTCTGGAAGGACAGGGGTTGACCACTGATGACTCCGAAATACCCCTAACAGCATGGGGGCTGACATCTGTGCCGTATCGACTGTCGTCATGAGAAACACGATCTCCTTTGGATCGTTTCTCAAATGAACTCCACGCTCCAACGCCATAAAGGTCTCCAGATGCACACAAGAAATTAAAAAGTGGTAAAAAGAAGAAATCCATGCCTATAGCAGCTGAAGTCATAAATTATTTACTGAACTGAGGGAACCCTAGCCATGGTCCATCTGGAAGAGCCAGACTTGGGTCTCAAGCTGGACCCCAAAGGTCGACACTGGGAGACTCGGCCGGCCCGAGAGAAGCCCAAGACAGCAGCCTCTGAATTCACGGGCACGGGAGCACACCTCTATGTTCCGAGCACGCAATCACATATGTGTCCTACTCACAAATTAGAAATAGTCAACACTGCCTACCCCTCCAGTTCATACCCACACGTGGTATTCAGGAGAGAGATACACAAAATCATGTACAGGATGACTTGGGGGAGAAAAAGGAGGTTGAGTCAGAAAGTAAGGAAATGTTCAAAGAAAGAAAGAGACATTTCAAAAACACAAGATAATATTGTAGCCAGCCGGCCACCCACTGGCTGAACATGAAGCAATTTGAACATCAATATAAATGATGATTGTAACCCACTAAATGAAATAAGAACCTGAGTCATTATATATACATAGAGAGATAAAGTACTTTATCTTATTATATGTAAGGAAAAAAGGATGCTTCTTGTAAAGAGTAGAAAGTAAACAAATAAGTGTATGTAGAAGAAATGACGGCGTTGGAAAATTACCATTTGGCAACAGTCATAATAGATTTGGATGAGAATTATCAATGGACGTTGAGACCAGTGGATGAAAAAGTGTGAAGTTCAACAGCATATCTTACATAGTCTCAAAACACCTCCCCACAACATGCTTATTAATTACAAAGGGAAAGAGGCTAGCTTTACAGCGGAGAAAACAGAAATAGCACAGTAACCAAGTGATTGAAGTTAGCCGCACCAGTAATGAGATAAACTGACATCACGTGCCTTCTGAGAAGATGCACGGAGAACAGGACACCACTTCTCAAGTATTCCTGCCAAAAGTGCCTACACTGACTCTCATCAGGAGAAAACCCGAGACAAACCCAAATGGAGGGACAGTCTACAAAACGACAGGTCTCAGGCTTCCCTGATGGCGCAGTGGTTGGGAGTCCGCCTGCCGATGCTGGGGACACGGGTTCGTGCCCAGGTCCGGGAGGATCCCACATGCTGCGGAGCGGCTGGGCCCGTGAGCCATGGCCGCTGAGCCTGCGCGTCCGGAGCCTGTGCTTTGCAGCGGGAGAGGCCACGGCAGTGAGAGGCCGGCGTACCGCACACACACAAAAAATGACAGGTCTGTTCTTGAAAACTACATCCATGTTATGGACCAAAGACAGGTGAGGGACTGCTCTGTATTAACGATGACCAAGGAGGCATGGCAACTAAACTTTCTTTTGCCATAAAGGACATTATTGTGATAATTGGCAAAATCTATAAAAGGTCTAAAGATTAGGTAATATCATCGGTTTTAACTTCCTGATTTTGGTACTTGTGCTGTAAGAGAATGTACTTAGGAAAAATTAACTTCTTTATCCCTAAACACTTATTTAACATGTGTGCAAATAATTCTCAGAGAGTTCAGGGGGGAAGAAAAGAACCCCCAAAACAAAAAAACAGTGCTTCTGTGTTTGTGTGGGTGAGAGAAGAACTGAGCAAATATGGTAAAACGTCATTTGGGGGTGTCTAGGGGACAGGTAATTAGAAATTCTTTGTCCCATTCTTACAACTCTTCTGTAAGCCTGAAATTATATCAAATATAAAATTAAAGAGAAAAAAAAGAAGAAATGGGCATAAATACCCACAGCAATTGTGATTAACTTTTAGGGTTGACTGACATTCCCCCATAGGACCCAAGTTATCGCAATGTGATTTTACTAGTCTTAAAGATAAAAAACGATCCAAAATAAAGTTTCACAGCATGTCAGGGGCTTTAGGTGGAAAGACGGGTAGATTCAGAGGGAACGAGGGTCCCAGGATCCCGTTCTCCACTTGCCCCACCGCGGGCTGTCATCACGGAGGTGATGACAACATTTTTACTAACAGCATAATTCGATCAGAGAAAACTCCCTCGTGTAAGATTCCTACAGGCCCCGACAGCAAGACAAAGGCAGGAGAGGCCTCCCCACTCTGCCACCTGCAGTCTGGGGTTCAGTGGCCTCAAGTGAACCGCAGTGCTCAGAGAAAGCCTGGAGAGACGGAGCAGAAAGGGCTCTCCGTCTCCTCACTGCCTGTCTTCTGTCCGAACTGAGGCTGCTCCGAGGAACCTGCCCCCCAGTGACCGGACTGCGAAACAGCCAAACCCCAGGCCTGCACTGCCCCTCAGGTGGTCTCTGGCTTCAGCTCGAGGTGGTGTGCGGGGCCCTTGGCATGAGAAGGCTCAAGAATTCACCGACGCTCCCTCCCGCTCAAACTCCGCTGGGCAGGGATGATTCCACATGGCCACAGTGAAAGCCAGCACCAGCCCAGTGGCAAGGCTGAGGCTCACGGCAGGATGTGAGGGTCCCAGAGCTTAACATGTCCTCCTTGGTGGCCCAGGGGCAAGGCCTGGCCAGGCTCCCAGCTACCGCCGGGTGGGCTGACCCTAGACAGCAGTTCACAGGCCCCGGGCAACACCGCCTCTTAAAAATCCCACATTCCTCACAGCTAAATGACATCCTCCCCAGGTAAATTCTGCCCAACTGGTCACTCTCTGGAGAGGACGGAAAACAGTCAGTAGCTTCCACAGAGAAAACTTTTCCTGTAACTAACCTTGACTTTCCAACATTCAATCAATCCTTATAAAAACTTAATATACCTCTTGCCTCAGGTAACATCTTCAGCTAATTTTGCCTCTCCCCCGAGACTTGATCGCAGTGGCCAGGCAAAGTGTCCATGATAATCTTCCTTCGGCCGGTTTTCAAAGGACAAGGCCAGCCGGCTTCAGCATTACCTTCTACTCTTCATGTTCTTGCTGCTAGAAAATTCAGCTCAGAAGCTGTTTCTCTGGGAGAGGGCTTCCCAGAGCCCAGAAAACAGGATTTGTGTGTTCATTCCTCTGAACCGCATGGGGGGTAGTGCCTGCCTGGGACCCAGGGCAGAGAACATCTCCCTGGGTGGCCATCCCCACCATTCTGTAAGGATGTGATCCAGGACCGCAGGGATACCCCGTCATCCCTGCATCCCGGGGGATGATGCTGAACACCATTTAATAAAGAAAATTAGCTAAAACTAGCACCAGTAAAGTTAGACTAGTATTTCACCTTAGAATTAAAGGTTTCCATCTGACACCAAAAACATAGATGTAAGACCACTGGGGCCAGCACACAATACACCCAATCGCTCAGAAGAAAGCTCTGGATTTGACTCTGGATCAAAAGGAGTCTCCAGACATGTGGGACGAGATGGGAGAGACTCTTGGGGAAACATCAGAGGCCCATCGCAGGCTCCTCCACGAAGCCTCCAGCTTGGAAAGATGATTAATGAATAAGAGCCTGGCCTGAGGGTGCGTTCCTGCAGCCCTATTGGCCCAGCCCTGGCCCAGCCCTGCCCCACCCCAGGCTCTGCCCCTCCCCTCCTCTCCCCCTCCCTCCCCTCCCCTCCCCTCCGCTCCCGGAAGGGAGGGCACTACTGGGAGTGGTTGGTACCCTGAAGCCACCTCCCCAACCCAAGGTCCACACAACCTCTGTCTTGGGGGCCCGTGATGGTGGCCCCACTCTGGCAGGATTTCCCAGGCCACTGGGGTTCTCAGAAGCACCCACAACCCTCTCCCCGTTTCCATCCTTTGTTCACTGGCAGAGGGTGGGAGGCCACAGGGCAGGTCCTGACCTGCCCCCCCCACCCCCATCCCCCGTAAGCAACGCCCTCATACCTGCCTCTCCCTGTCGCCTTCCCTCCTTCAGCCTTGCCTTACTGACCATAAGGGCTCCTTCCCGCCAAGGCACCTCGTGATCCCCAAAACACTGCCCCACTGCTGCCCCCAATCTACCCCCAGAGGTGCCGGTTTCTCCAACTGTTACTGCCACCTGTTACTGCCGGTGCTGGACACACATGCCCAGAGAGAGCTCTGACTTCGCCACGTCAGCAAATCTGCAAATCTTCGCCAAAGTGCACTTGCCCTTGAACATTCCGCAGGCTTCACGCAAACAAAGCCCTCTCCTTAGCAACAGCTTGTGAGGCAAAACCCAAAGGTGACCCGATGCGGAGCTGCTCCAGAATCCTGGGGCTCCTGGCCACCAGGACCAGGACAGAAGTCACCTTCCACCCCCCAGCCAGGACGGCAATACGTAAGGAGGAAACATGAGGCAGACTGCAAACAGCTGCCCAGATGAAGTTTTAAAAGATAAAGTTTTATTTCAGTGGCTAAGAGAGAAAGTGGAGAAAAGGCGTCAACATTTTTACTAACAGCATAATTAGATCAGAGAAAACTCCCTCGTCTAAGATTCCTACAGGCCCCGACGGCAATTTAAGCAGCTTAGAAAAGACGGGGAAGACGAAGTCATTACAGTAGCCTCCCACGTCTCCCCACGCACAAGGCTGACGTTCCTTAATGACAATGAAAGAAAGCTCTGAGGACATATGGCAGGGGGAGCTACCCCGTGTGTACCAGCAGCTACAGAAAGTGTTCAGTGGGGATTCTGCTGTTTTAAAGATCCCATTAACCAGAGACCATTCCATCTCACACTCCAGGCAGAGCTGGTAGCTTTACTCCTGAGATCAGGGCCCCAAAACCTCAAAAGTTATTCCGGGGACACGTTATCCTCCAGTGGGAAACCTTAGGGAAATCTACTCCTCCAAGTTAACTCAGACATTCTTGGCTAAAATGAGTAATCTTAATGACTATATGGACCCACAACCATATGGGCCCACTTACATGGTCTCCTTGTATCTATTCTTGCCTCTTTCCAAACCATTTTCCAGAGACGCTTAGTGGCCTTTCTTTTTTGGGGTGGGGAGTGGATCTTTTTTCAGAACTTAAATCTGACCATATCACACTGTCCTTGAAACCACTGCTCCCACTGCCTCGAAGGTCAAGAGCAGGACTCTGTATGATGGCCAACGCGCTCATGGCCCCTGCTGTCCCCCCGCTGCACCCGCAGCCACTGCCACACCGCTTGCTGCCCCAGGGGCTCTGCCCAGAGGCCCTTCGAGCAGATCTTCGTGAGGCCGCTGTCTCCCACCAACCCACTCTCAGCTCCCTCCTTGGAGGCCGCTCTCAACAGCCCCACCAAAGTGGCTACTCTGTCCAAGACAGGGCGTATTCCCAGCCTGACGTACACACCTTGCAAGAAGACAGTCATCAAGGGTGTACCGTCCTCCAGAACACAAGTTCCGTGACAGCTTGTGATCGCTACACACAAAGCCTAGAACACGCACACGTGTGTGCATACACATACACACAATGTTTAAAGTATGAAGAGAGACACACGATTTTTGAACGGATGTGCGACGGAGTCTGTAGAGAACACATATTAATTTTGTAGCCTATCAAATGTGCCTTGTACTCTAGCCGGGGTTCATCAATTTGGGTCCTGAGATATAAAATTGGTATTAGAGACCCGAAGGCTGCACTCTAATTTCTTCCCCCCAAATATGCAATAGAATATGAATAACGGCTCTCACAAAATGTATTTACCATGTGTGTCCCCAAAGAAGCCGAGCCCTACACAGAATGTTTCTGAGCCTGATAATGTGCTGCAAAACACTCTCTTTTTAACTTTGAGATATTTGCCCTTGACAACACATTTTAGACTAGAATAAAAATTGTTTTCCTTTCCAATATTCTTGTGAAAAAGCAAACACGACTAACGAGATTTTGTTTTTAAACAACCAGAGATTCCGACCTATCAGAAAGTTGAAGCAAAAAAATTTTTTAAATCAGGGCAACAAAAATGCCTGATGGAATCAGTGAAATTGTTCTCAAAAAAGCTGACCAGGGGCTTCCCTGGTGGCGCAGTGGTTCAGAGTCCACCTGCCAATGCAGGGGACACAGGTTCGTGGCCTGGTCCGGGAAGATCCCACATGCCGTGGAGCGGCTGGGCCTGTGAGCCATGGACGCTGAGCCTGCGCGTCCGGAGCCTGTGCTCCGCAACGGGAGAGGCCACACCAGTGAGAGGCCCACGTACCGCAAAAAAAAAAAAAAAAAGCTGACCAAATGTGGTGAACTTGAAAAGCAACAGCCTGACCAGGGAAAGCCTGACTCTAGCGGGGAGGAGTCAACCCAGGGTTATTAAATGACGATTTCGTCAACCTAGAGCCCCAAGTCACCCACCCCGAAGGTCTCGCTAGAACTGTCCCAGTCACCGTTTCTGTGGCTTCCCATTCCTGAATCTACGCAAAGTGTGTGGACCAGGCACAGCTCCCGGCGGGCCCACCATGCCCAAAGGAACAGAGAGAAACTGTAAACCTTCAGGGAAAAGGAGAACAGAAGGAAACCAGTGGTTTGAACCAGGCTGAAGCCAGGCTGCCTCCTAAATGGATCCACACATCATTTCCTGCCGTCCTAGCTCCATCCCACACATACAGCAGGCACTTAATAAACGCCTTCTCAATAAAAGAAATCACGACTTGCAATCAGCTGCTCAGAGGAACCGCATTATGGGTGGGATCGAGTCGTAGGAGGATACTCACCTTGGTCTCTGCTGGTTCAGTTTTCACAAGACCCTCACCCTCACCCCCATATAAGTCGGTGCTCATTTTGTCCCCGGGAACACTTCTGGCCGGGTCCACTTCTGCATTTCTCCACTGCTGGGACACCTGGTTCCGGGGGGCAGTTCCAATGCCACAGTCCTTGAAGATGACAACCAAAGCTGTGGTTGTTACAGACAGGAGCATCTGCCTGTGTGGGCGGGTGCAGTGAGGTGGGGCAGGGGAGGAACAGGTGCAAACAGAAAGGGGATTCTTCTTTAAAGAGAGAATCTGTGAAAGGCTCTGAGGAGAGGGATAGGGTTTGGCTGATGTTATTAGGGCCGTTAAATGCAAAGAACATGTACTATGAACTGAATTCTACGCTTTTAAAGCGTTATATGTGTGTATGTGATTACAAACACGGGGAGAATGTGGACTGATACCAGTTGCTGAAAACACTGGGAAGACGAGGAGAGTGACACCACCAACAAAGCCAGCAGGTTGGTACTGTGATCAATCAGTAGGCGTCCAGGCGCTGGGTCACCCAATGTACAAGCGTTAACTCACTGAGTCCTTACAAACCTATCGATAGGCACTACTGCCCCTGTTTTTAAAGGGGAAACTGAGGCACAGAGAGGCTCAACTATTTTCCCAAAGGCACACAGCAACCAAAGGGCAGCTGGACACTAGCATACACTGTGCTGCCAAGAAACACAAAAATGGCGCCAGGGGTGGGGTGGGGTGGGGGTGTTTACAAAATTCTAAAAACAAAGCAAGTACACAGACCCACTGACATAGAATCCTGTGTCCACACATGTGCCCAAAGACAATCACGGGGAAATACTGGATTTGTCTGTGCACAGTCTGCTGTATCAAACGGGAATACAGGGATAGCAGGATTCTTTTTGGTAAGCCAACAGAAAAACCCCTGTGTGTTCACACACAAGTGCACATTTTTAGGAAAAGCAAGGAGAAAGGACAATGACGTTATCTTGAGTTAGAACAATTAGCTTTGCTTTTATAAATCTTGTACTGTATTTCTTCCCCCTTCATTAAGCATTTGACCCCTCTGGAAACAATCAAGATGACCGGCAATTTTTTCCTTATTTAAAAAAAAAAAAAAATCAACATATGCGTTACAGAACATTGATTGGAGTGATGGGAGAATGGGGAAAAAAAAAACACCCAAATTCTAACTAAAGACAAGCACTATAAAATATTCATTATCAGATTCCCCCATGAGTATTTCTCTGGCTTTATTCATAAATGTACATTCAATATTGGATCTTTCCACTTTAAGACAAGCCTTCTACTTATGTTATTTCAAACTGTGAAAGCACCATTTTAAAAAGAATGAGCTATTTTCCCACTGTTGGGTGCTAAAGGCATCTGTCTTTTTGCCATCAAATAACACCACGACGGCGGAACATCTTGGTGTATTAAAGCTTTTCTGGCACTGGGTGGGGAAGGGAGATTAGTAGGTCAAGGGGCACGCATTCAATTTTTGGAAGGCGACACTGGTTTCCGCATCCGAAGACTCTAATCACTTCATACTCACAATATCTGACGGTGTCTTATTACCATTTACACAACGGACATGGACACGCCCATCTGCCTGGACGGACGGACGGACACACACGGACACACACACGGACACACACACACACACACACACACACACACACACACACACGACAGAGTCTTGTCCCACTGGGCTTAATTCTGAAGTAGAGTCAGGCCCCTGGGTGGCCTTGGAGGAGAGCAGAGGTGGTAACACCACCGGCAGGTGCCAGCCTCCGGGCAAGTCCACACTGGAACAGACTGGAACAGACTGGAGCAGACCGGTTTCTCCCATCATGCGCCAGATGAGGGTGCTGGCCTATGTTTAGGAGCCAGGATGCTTGAAATACACCCACGTTCACACACTAGACTGACACTCAGTGAGATGCTCACCAAACCAGCGGCGGAGACAACAGGAACACGGACCAGCCCCCGCAGAGGTATGGCGGCAGCCCCTGCTCCTGAGGTTTAAGGGCGGCCCACGGCCTACCCCAGCTCAGCTCAGACCTCTGGGTGGGGCATGACCGGTGCCCAGAGCTTGGCGACGCTGCATGAACCCTGCACCCAGGGACTGCTAGACCCGAGCTGGCCAGCTCTTACCTGCCTTGGTGTCCCCGCTCCTGCCTTTTCCTGGAAAAACCTACAAGTCAGAGCCATCACCACCTGGCCTGCTTTCTCAGCAAGCACCTGACACCCCTAGTACTGGGTTAAAAACACCCTAAGATTTGGGAGAAACAAATCTTCACTGTGTCCTGTGTTCTGAGGTGACATCCACAGGGACCCTGAGGCCCACAAGCAAAACAGAAGACAAGCTCAGGAACCGAGTTCTCACCAAAACCACGCAGGCCCCAGTGTCCTCTGTCACCCACGTGCTGCTCTGTCCGAGCATGTTTGACCCATCCTCTGTCTATGGACAACCACAGCAGCGGGTCTCATTTTAGGCAGATTTTCCACATTAGAAAGCAAATTGGTTAAAATGATTGCACGATACACCTCCCACTCGTGACGCTTTAATTCAGACTCAAATAGCAAAGCAGGACAGTGGCCTGTTTAGCCCATTTATAGATTTATAAACGTCCTTCCTGACCAGCACCCAGGCTGCCCCACCCCCTCCCTGCTTCCAGACACACAGCTGGGTAGGAATTCACTGACCTAATATTACTGGACAGATAATTCTCCGCCTCGGGGAAAGACTGGCAAAGCCCATGGCATCTGCCATTTCCAATCTTTGTTTTGAAATGGTAAACAGGGGCTCATGCCAAGCAGCTCAGGGGCAAGCAGGGAAGGCGCTCCTCTCTAAGTGAAATCTTTAAAATCCACCTATAGCACGGGTGGACGCCCCGCTTTGCATCGGAAAACCAGGCGTCTGATTCAACTAAATCATCTCAAAGCCAGCGACGGGGAAAAGAATTGAATTAAAGAGTTGCCGTAACTCATTCAAGTGAGATAACAACCATCCAGTGGGCAGCAAAGACAGTGCTGTTCAAACCCGCCGTCTTCCAGAGATAGTGAGGAAAAGGCAATATAACGTGGTTCAAAGGACAGATGGGACTTTCCTAATTGTCCCCAGATTCCTAGCAGCAGGGGTGGTAACTAAATGGTTTCAATTAAAAGTTAAAGAAACAGGGAAAAGCAGGCGGTAAGTTACGCCTGGTGCCAGTAAGCCTCCTTCAGTGCAGTCTGAGGGGTGCCTTGGCCCAATTTCAGATGGCCCGGTGTCAACGGCACATGAGCAGGGAGGCCATCACGAAGTGTCACCGTGACAAGGTGACAAATCTGTCTGTCGGATGCACGCGTGAACGCCCGCGTGAGTCTGAGGGGGTTAGCGGGAGGCAGGACTGCATCCCAGCGCAGGGTCCCCAGGTGTGCAGGCCGTGTGTCTCCCAGAAGGTGCAGAACTGGCTATAAGGTGATGTCCAGGCTGCTCCAGGCGCCACATCCACATGACTCAAGTGCAGTGTGACGACAGGCACGGAGGAGACCGGCACCCCCAAAGCCAGTGATCCCAAGTGGGGACACTTACACCTAAGGCACATCAGGCGACACACCGGACACGCTTTGGCTGCTGCACTGGGGCGGGGAGGAAGGGTGCTTACTGGTACCTGATGGGTGGAGGCCAGGGGTGCCACAGTTATCCCCCCAACAAGGACCTGACAGGTCCCAAATGTCAACAGCGCCAAAAGCTGAGTAACTCCCTTAAAGGAATCCTAAACTGAAGTTTCTGAGATTTCGAAGGAATAGGAATGCTTAGGAATGGCTTGGGTCGATGGTACACAAGTTAATTTTCCACAATGTGGGACAGAAGAGACATCGCTGGTGTGAAGGCGGCTGATGAAAGGGACAAGTGGGGATAAAAGAAGGGAATCGCCCCAGTGCATCCAGCGAGCAGAGCAGAGAAGGACAAGCGTGAGCTCCCGGCCACACGAGAGGAAAGCAAGGTGCGCGGGCCGGGGGATGCCGCCCTGAAAAAAGTGCGTTCAGGGGAGAGGGTCTGACCCTGTGCCTGACCCACAGCTCAGCGCGGCTGAAGCAGACGCTGAGAAAGCAAAGGGCTTTGGCGACCGGAGGACGAGAGCAGCCTCCTAGGGCGAGTCTCTCCACACGTTCCAAGTTCACGTTACGTTTCCCAGCCGTGCCACTAACTGCTCCGTGAGCGAAAGTTGGGACACACACCTACAAGCAGATCTCAGGAAAAAAGACCAAATCCCCAAATGTTAGAAGGTCCCTAACTGACAAAGGCATAGAGAGGGGTGGAGGGTCTCAGAAAGCCAAGTTCAACAGACAAGAACCTAAAAACCAGCATCCACCAGCCCACTCTCAGGATGTAGCCTCTTCTGGGCCCAGCGGTCTAACTGGGTGGGGGTGGAGTGGGGGGCAGGGGTCCTTGCGTCCCCCCTGGGAGTTAAGTCAGTCTTGCCAGGTCTTCACTTGCTCAGCCCTAAAGGAGTTCTTTCTAGGAAGCCCTTCAAACACCACATCCAGAGGCAAACTGGAAAAATGGAGAACCGGGCTGGAGTCATCTTTTCCCTCCCTTTTAAATACTCGTGGGTTTTCTATCCTCATTGTAAAACAAACAGATCAAAAACCGAACGAAACCAAAACCAAAACAAAACACCCATAGAGAAATACATGTAGGAAATCTGGGAAGAAACTTGAATATTCCATAATTACACAGCACCACTACTACTTAACTTTTTGTTGTTACAGTTAATATTTCCTGCGCATCTTTTTTCTGAGAGTAGGTTAAAGTGGAAGAGAAGACACTGAACTCAGTTTTGAACCACTCAATGGAAAAAAAAAAAAAAGCCCAGCATTATGAAAAGTGAAAAAGAAAACAAAAATGCAAAAGAATATGGTGATGATGAAAAGTTCCTGCATGATTTGGGACAGAAGCCTCAGGAATCTAATACTGATTGATCAAGATTTCTTGTTTTCCAGCTCAAAAACAGGGACAACAGATCTACCCAGCCAAACCCACAGCCAAACAAAAGCAAAGAAAATAAAAGTTATTAGTCACTAGAATATGGATGAAATCTTGCACTTGGTTACAAATCTCCACGTGGGGGAACCTCGACTGGGTCAAGTTGCGTAGACACAGCTCTGCCCAACAAACCCTCTCATTTAAGACAGGCACGTACATCATGGCTTAGAGAAAGACAGTAAGCTAACTCAGGTAAGAAATACAAACGTCTACGTAGCATGAAGGAACTCCAGGAGACTTGTTTAGTGAAATTAACTAGTGGTTTAATAGGGGGGAAAGCCTGATATACAAGGGTGCCCCAATTTCTTCAGAGAAATTAACATTTCAATCCTGTTTTTATCTAGAAGTCATTAAACTGTGCAATATGAATTACTGGAACTGTAGCAGAGAATTAACTCTATTCATCAACTAAGTCCAAACACTTTCAAGTGCATCTGTAATGAAAAAATAGCTCTACATTTCTATCTCTTCTCATTAAAGTAAACCGGTTTTCCCCCTCTCAGTATATAAAACTGTCTTCTCTTTATATAATTTATATTACCATAAGCTGGCTCACATTCTAAACTATTACATGCCTCCAATTAATTTTTGCAGCTTTTGCCTGAAAATTTAATGAGATAGTAGTGCATGAACCTGCTGACTCTAGATTACGTGTGCACCCAATACTAATGTTGGCGTCATAAAATCATCTGATCCATACTCGATGAGAGGCTCCTGTCACCACAGTGGAAAAGGTAATGTGCATGCCAGGTTCACACATTTTCCTCTTTTAAATCCAATTATAAAATTTACTGGTCTCAAATTAAACTGCCCCTACTTGTCCACCTGGGAAAAACAGAGAAAGAAGCAGCACCGTCTGTCTAATTATCTCCCAACTCCATTTCTTTCTTTTTTGTGTGTGTGTGGTACGCGGGCCTCTCACTGTTGTGGCCTTTCCCGTTGCGGAGCACAGGCTCCGGATGCGCAGGCTCAGCGGCCATGGCTCACGGGCCCAGTCGCTCCGTGGCATGTGGGATCTTCCCGGACCGGGGCACGAAACTGTGTCCCCTGCATCGGCAGGCGGACTCTCAACCACTGCGCCACCAGGGAAGCCCCCCACCTCCATTTCTATAAACATTTCGGCCAACAGCTAAGACGGATGACTGTTTGTCTAAGCCCTCCGCTCTCCACTGTGGGAGCTAAGAGTCTGCACTCACCCAAGCCAGTCCCGAGAGGCAGCCAAGGCGAGCACCCAGGAGGACGAGGTCCGAGAAACCCCTCACCTGGTCCAGATGCAGGCGCCCCCAGGGCACACATGCCACAAGAGGTCCACACCCCGCCCCCCCCGCATGCGTATGCAGGAGTGTGTGTGCGTGTGAGTGTGCACGTGTAGGAGTGTGTGCATTTATATGTGCGTGTGAGTGTGCATGTGTGTAGGAGTGTGTGCATGTGTGTGTACATCTAAGTGTGCCTGAGTGTACCAGTTCAGCCAGAGATGAATAGGTCACGGGTGCTGGTAACTCAGCGACAGACTCAATGACTACCCCTCTGCAGTGATCACCTTTGGCCTAAGGGTCTAGGTTCAAACAAAAGGGAAGAGAGGCCAACAGTAAAAGCAGTACTGGCAACAGTCACTAACCACCACTCACGAAGGACTTACTGTGCACTGTGACTTCTCAGCTGCCCGTCACTGGGCAGGTGTGAGGCGGGATGTGCTCAGCCCAGGGAACGGTCTGTGGGACCTTGGGCAGATCACCTCAGAATGCACAGCCCGTTCCCTACCTGTGTTTGTAATGATGACACCTACACACACACCATCACTGGAGGCTGAGAATTAGTGGTAACAGGAGGATGACAGCACTGAGCAGTGTCCAGGGCACGGCCGGCCCTTAATACATCACTTGGCTGGTCTTTGTGGTCAGCAGCCTGCAGGAAGGCCAGGACCTGGGGAATCAGAGGGCCAGGCTTCCGAGGAGGGGAGGTGAGAAGACCCTGCTGTTCATTCCTCTCCCCTGACTTGCCCAGACCCCAGCCTCGTCCTCACAGTGCCAGCGAGCCAGCGTGGAGGCTGCTTCTGCTGAACAGAGAGACAAAAACAGGACAGACAGACACTCTGGGGTTCGAGTTCCCCTCCCTGCAGTGGTCCAGCCCGGGGGCTTGGCTACTGCAAAGTCCAAGCAAGAAGCTTGTACTGGTCTGGGGCCAACCCCTGCTGGGCCCTTGGGGAATGGAGCTCTGGACCCCACACACAGAATGCAACAAGCTCACCTGCCTGGGAGCATCTGGGTCGGGAAGCCTTCTCTTAGATGTTTGTTTGTAAACAGACTTAGGAGTCTACAGTGAGAGGACAGCCATCAGATCAGCCGGTCAGGTACACTCAACAGCAAGCCACATTTATACCCAACGTCCAAACGGTTTTGGGAGATGGGGATGGTGCACGACAGGCTGGGTGTGCAGGTCGAACCCAGACCTGCGTTCAAACCCCACCTCTGCTCCTGCCAGGAGCCAAGAGAAGGCAATTAACCTCCATTATCCATTAAAATAATAAGGATAAATAAAGATTCCCCCCCTCCGACTTTGCATGACTGGCCACACACATGAGACCGAATGAGGCCGTGTGCCCAAGAGGGATGGGAAAGCTCAGAACGCTTGGCTCACCTGGCCTCCTTCTGAGGGCAAGTGCTGGACCACTCTGGGCTTTTCAACTCTGTGTTCCACGGCCAAGGAAGGCCTGTGACGCAAGCCCCAACACCCAGGCACACTGAAGGGACCTCCTCCCGCCCCCAAGTCAACCTGGAGCATTTCCCACCAACTGCTGGGGAAATTCTCCTTTGCCAGGAGTCAGCATTTAAAGGGAACCCTCACGCCCAACAGGAAAAGACAGGACACTTCCTGGCTACAGGTTTGCAAGAAAAAAAGCTCTCGAGTTGCCAAAATCACTGCCTAAGGGAAAACACAAAGGTGCCCAGCTACCAGAGAAGGTGGCATCGCCAAGGAAGACAGCAGGGTTCTGAGGACTGCCCGAGCCCAGAGTCACTTGCTCCGAACCCCTCACTCCAGCCAGTCTGGTCTAGGCTGGGGTGGGGATGGGGGCACAAGACTACAGCTGGCCATCCTCTACATGGCCTCAGGTCCCTAGGAAAGGACCCCAAATTGCACACGGCCAAGCCCTGGGGAGGACACAGCAGGTCTCAGCAAGGTCACATACAGTGAAAACATTTTCTTATGTTGAAGATCGGAAGCTATTAACTGTGTTACTGGCAAGCACAGATGTTGTCTATATCTAAAAATTCCCAAATAGATCAATTAGCATATTATAAAGAATTTACTTTCATTTTCCCTTGACAGATCATAAAAGCCAAAACACAGCTCTCAGTTTGAAACTGACAAGTGCGTATAGCAGGAGATGCTCTATTAAATGGAGACAACAGCAAAAGAAAATGGTATTTATAATGATTAGCCACCTAATTAATTCTAAGAGTAGAATGTCAAAAGCTATAAATCCATTTCTTTGGTAACTGAAGCTCCACATCAAACTAGTCACTTCTGCGCTCAGAAAGGAAAAGCCCTAAAAATTCCTGACATCTGTGCCCTGCAATATGGCTGTTCCATTAGTTTTCCAGGTAAGGTACTTGAAATGCATGTGGAGAAGCAATGGAAGGATAGAATTCAGGGGGAATAAATACACATGCACACACACAGAATTAGCAGCAATAAATTCTAAAAGGAAAATAGTTTAACTACCACAAATGTGTATTCTTGGATATGTGTTCATTTCCTGTGAACTAGCTCAATTTAAAGAGAAATTCTCAGGACTTCCCTGGCGGTCCAGTGGTTAAGACTCCGTGCTTCCACTGCAGGGGGTGCGGGTTCGATCCCTGGGATCGATCCCTTAGTTCCCAGGGAACTAAGATCCCACATGTCACGAAGCAACTAAGCCTGTGCACCACAACGAAGATCCTGCCTGCTGCAACTAAGGCCTGACGCAGCTAGCTAGCTAGCTAAATAAATACATACGTGACATACATACATACACACATACTGGGGGAAAAAAGAGAGAGAGAGAGAGAGAGAGGGAGAGAGAGAGAGAAATTCTCAAGCTTCTGCCCCATGAGGAAATCTGGAGCCCTTAGTGTTTCTTCAGCTTGAGGTGGCGGGATGTGTGCGGAGGAAAATTCTAAGACAGACAAGGCTATAACAATGCTATTATCCTCTGAAACGTTATGCATTTTCCTAAACCTGTATGTTTAGAGATTACCCTTTGGGGGAGGAGAAGGTGGGGACGAGAAAGACAGGCAGAATAAGAAACCATGAAACTAAAATTGATTTAAAAGATGCAGTTGTCCTTCTTCCTATACCTCTCTTCCTAGATTGCAAATCAAAATCTGCATTTAAATAGAATATTTTTAATGTAAAAAAAACCCAGGAAGCCCTAGGGTACAGAGGTATTGCGTTCAACATCTATGGGCACAGCACTGCATTTTAAATGAGATGTGGCATCTTGAAATTTACTGGATAGATTACACATTCCAAATCGTCTTGTTATTACTACTATTTTTACTAAATTCTCCTATCCTAATAAGTGTGTTTCTTTTATCGCCAGGCTTGTTAATAAAAGTAATGTGATATTACATCATGCTATCTATCAATTGAATCTTGAGAAAAGATTACACCGATCCAAGGATCTCATAAGCCCCTGGCTCTGATAATTCCAGCCATTATTCAGTGTGAAATTCAAACAGTCTGAATTCATTAACATTGGTTGTTACAAATCTGCATTTTCAGACTTTGCCATAAAATGCAGGAGTCCAAACCCGGTGACCTGAATCTAACAGCCTTTCATGCGAAGTAGCCGCGCTAACTGGCCTCTCCCAGCGCTGCTCCAGGATAAAGCCCCATGTGCTTGCCCCTCTCCACGGCTGACCCGGTCACCGCTGGGGAGGGTCAGGCCGAGTCGGCCTCAGCCCTGCTGGTCACACTCAACGTTCAGGCAAATTGCAGAGACCTGAGCCACTGACAGGAGAATGGGGACCCTCTCCCAGAGAAGGACACACATCATCAGACAGGTATCCAGGTAGCCAGTCACACCTGGGCACAGTACCCTGCCACCAGCACCTCGGCGCCGCCGTGGCTCGGATCAGCTCACCCTCATGGAATGAAGAGCTCAAACTCAACATGTGTAAAAGGCCTCAGGGAGCCCTAAACCTTCATTCCTTGACAAAGAAACATCACTACCAGGTTGGTGGGAAAGGAGATGGGTTCCACTTCCGACATCCCAGGAGGAAAACATGACAGAAGTGCCGTGAACCAGGAAGTCTAAGGTTCTGTCCATCTTCCGTCTCAACGTTCACAGCAGCCAGACCACAGGGGCCTCCTTGGAGAGACACACTCTGTGCTCCAAGCTCCTCCAGCCGTCGGCAGGTCACCAGGGTTCCCCTCCAAGCTAAGTGAAATGAATGACTATCTCATTTACTGATGCTGTTAATAATGATGATGGTGGTGGTGGTCATTCTCTATTAAGCCCTTACAATGTACCAGGAACTTGCCGAGTCCTCCTCAATGACTGTTTCGTTGAACTCCCGCTACTCTGAGGTTCAGTACTACTTACTATTCACCCCCATCTGACAGAGAGGGATTCTGAGGCACTAAGTGCAGAGGGGTTTCGTTTGCCCAAGGGTGGCGCCATCCGAGGTGGCCCAGGACACGCCCCGCAAGCATTTCCTGGCACTGCCTTCAGTACCTTTCCCTCCACCCACCACCAAGCCCACGGCCAAGTCTTCGCCTTGGCAACTGGAATCTTTACCTTCCCTGTGCAAAAACAAGACGGAGGTGGGCTTCCCTGGTGGTGCAGTGGTTAAGAATCCGCCTGATAATGCAGGGGACACAGGTTCGAACCCTGGTCCGGGAAGATCCCACATGCTGCGGAGCAACTAAGCCCGTGTGCCACAACTACTGAGCCTGCGCTCTAGAGCCCGCAAGCCACAGCTACTGAGCCCGTGTGCTACAACTACTGAAGCCCACGTGCCTAGAGCCCGTGCTCCGCAACAAGAGAAGCCACCACTATGAGAAGCCCACACATCGCAACGAAGAGTAGCCCCCGCTCGCCGCAACTAGAGAAAGCCCGTGTGCAGCAACGAAGACCCAATACAGCCAAAAATAAATAAATAAAATAAATAAACTTATTAAAAAAAAAAAAAAGAAGGCGGTGCCAAAGCCATGGGGCTCTGGAGGGACGCCTGTTATGATGCAATCCCAGACTAAAGAGCTGGGCGGTTTCCCAGCCAAGTCTAAGGCCGCATCACTCTGCTCTATTTAAACACGCAAGCAGAAGGCTTTCCAGCCTTAAACAGGCCTCTGCAGTGCTGCCACTGAAGCCTGTGGGAGATCAGAGTACAAATCAGTAAGAACCCTCTCTTCTAGAGGAAGCTGCAACCCTGTGTCGTGGTTTAGAGTCATCTTCTGCTGTAATTAGGAAGTGGAAGTGAGTCTGAATTATGAAAGGCCAGGAGTCCTGTACTCTCAAAGTTAGGGTTTTTAACAAACATGGGACTGGGGTCATCAGATACGCATACACAAAATACCAGTTTCCAAATCTCCAAAGGCAGGCAAAGCATGCAGCCACCGTGATGGGTCCACGAAGGAATCTGATACACCCTCCATCTGTCCTTCAGTCCCAAGGGACCTGGGACTACAGGTCCTTGTAATCCCAGCTCAGATTCAATCAAGGCGGCTGAATCACAACTCCCCCTCACCCAGGAAGCCACCACAAGCACAGCACCCCAGAGGACAGGAGAGTACAGCTGGGTCCCCAAGCTACACAGAATTCAAACTCCCCGCCCCATCTGTGTCCCACCTGCAAGTAGGGGAGGCAGGGACAGGCTCTCATGCCGCGGAAAGCTCGGGAACATGGACGTATTATTTCAGAGCACATACACCTCCTCCAAACAGGTAGTGCACCATGCTGGCTTGCCTTCCGTCAGCAGAAGACACTCCCAGCTGACGCAGAATCAACCCTTCCTTCCAGACAGATGCTGGGACGGTTCCTGCACAGGTCCAGCCATCCCACACCTCCCTGGTCCCTCTGCAGCCTGGGATTCATTCATTCAAAAAAGAGTCCTGTGGCATCTGTAACGTGCGAACCATGCACAGAAAATCAAGGAGACCATGAGGGCATCGGACGTGACCTCTGCCTCACAGAGCTTTTGAAAATCACTCTGGAAGATTCCATGTTAACAGAGAACTAATCCTGAATCCGAGTCCATTCACAAGACCTTTGTCTACTTTCACCTGATAGAGTCAGAAGCCTCAGCGTCATCAGAGAGTCTGAAGTCCTGGGTTTCTGTGTTACAATGACTGGGCAACCCTCCTGCACCAGCGAACATGAGTGAGGACCCAAATGTGTTAGGGGGTGATGGGCACCCAGCAAAGACAAGCCCAGTAGGTTATCAATATTGATTAAGAGATGCAGATGAGGCCAAGGGCATCCTGAGTCAGTATCTTGCAGGACTGCGCACCCACCCTCCCACAGCGCTTCTTCCACATTTCCATTCCTGGGTTGTGGACACCTGTCTTCAGTCTGCAGAAGGGGTGGGACGCAGGTGGCCGTGACCGGATGAACCGAGGGGCACCCAGTAAAACTGCATTGCCCCAAAGCTCCTCCTGAGAAGGGGGAAGGGCTGTTTTGAGGCTCCGGTGTCCAGAACGAAAGCACCGCCCAGCAAACAGCCCCCCCACCCCGGACCTGACGAAATGGATCGCTGCCCTGCGCTGCTTCAGCTGAATTTTTCAAGGAGTTGCAGGTTACACCCTGCTCAGGCCAACAAAGGTTTCCTTTGAGTTAAACAATGTATAGCTGAACCAGAAGAAGGGAGGCGACCACAGACCACGTATTGAGTTACAAGACACAGGAACCAGATATCTTTGCCACGAACTCATTTTCTGCAAATCTCCTGTATTAAAAGACAGCACAATACCGTCCGATAAATCAAGGCTGCTCTAAGCGGATCCAACTGGAAGCTCACGAGGACATCTGATCCACCAGCCTCGAGAAAAGACGGAATGGGGGGTCCCGGGTGGGAGCCACTGGAGTTGATCAGTAGACACATATGAAGAAATGGAAATTAAGCACTGGCAGCAGATGTTCGGAACTGCTACGCACCCGTGGCTTGCGTTTTTGACCCCCACACATTCGCATTTTTTCCCTAACGTTCTATCTTCTTGCCGAATATAATTAATTTCAACAGCTTCTGTAACTTACCCCACAGGTTGTTGCTGTTTCCTTTACACAGTATACTGCTGAGAAATTGATTTGTTTGCTCCCTCTGTCTAAAGGAACCACGTTATGAAATATGTATAAATGTCACTGCTCGGGCTGCTGCTGAAGAGAAGGACAGAAAAAATGTCCCATCTTACTCCTTGCACAGGGGTCCACTCACGGCAGACATTCTTGTCCGTTACCAGCCTGCCTGCTCACGCACAAACCAATGAATTACGAAGCATTTTCTTTTTAAACCTCCTATTTATCTTTAACTGGTAGGAGTCTAAGAGAATTATCTCTTTTTTTAAAGGGAATTATCTCAATTGCTACGTAGAAAGAGTGAATTGCAAATGTGTTCAGTTAACCAGGAAGACTTTGTTTTTAACAGCACGGGGCCAGGTGGGAGTTGCCAAGGTTGCCAAAAATAAAGGAATCAATAAAGCAAATGTGTTGAGCTGCTTGTTAGGTGGACGCTAGGGAAGGGGGAAGCCGCAGGCAATGGTCCTGGGGACAACCTCCACCGGGGACCACTGAATCCTCAGACATTTCCTAAAGCCTTACTTCGGAAAATGCACCAAATCAGGATCCAGAAATTAAATGATGAAGAACTCTGTAAGTACCCCGGTTCTTTCCGCATCACGTGTGGGCTCTTTCTTGAGCTGTGGAGTATTTCCTTAGCATTTGCAGCTGAGGAATTTGAGGCTAAGTTGAAAGTAATGCCAGATTTACACCTGAACCTGGAGAGATGCTGTGTTCCTCCACAAAAATCTAAATGGAATGATCACCAAAATGACCTAAAAGTAAGATTATATTTTAAAAAGATGTTATTGGCCCAATGCATTCTAGAAATAGTAGTTACGTTGGCAGTGGTAACACACAAATGCTAAACAAAAATATTTATACAAAGAAATAAGCTCTTCGTCTCCCATTAATGACACCCAGAGCGCTGGATTGAGACCCAAACATTTTTAAATGAGAAAGCTCATTTCCCCACCCACTCACACAGTGACATGAACATCCTCGGTCTGAAACTTACAGCAAACATGAACTATCATTTCCTTCAACATGCCTGGCCCTTACCCCGCGCAGGCTCGCGCCTCCATCCACTCCTCCCATTCTCCCTCCCTCTCACACATACATGCTCCACGTCCCAGGGAAATGGTAAGGAGCAGACCAGTGACAATGGCCTCTAGTTGTCCCATAACCTGGGGCTGCTGTTCCTCTGTCTACTGGGAGGCCAGGGGCAGAAATGCTTCTGTGTGGCGTCTGTTCAGGTTCCCATCGTGGCTGGCCTTAGAGGTGCTTTCTCTGCACACAGCCACACCCCTGGGGACAAGGGGCAGCCCATGGTCAGCCCCCCTTCCCACGGACCAAGTGCTTGAGGCAGGGATGGACCCCACCATGCACACGAGAACGTGAACTTCCCGGAAAGCTGAGGACCCCAGAAGTCATCACGACAAAGTCATCACTACAGAGGGATCCTGCATACTGGCAAAGCAAGTCACAGGACTGCGGTGTTTCAGCAGGGACCAAGGGAACCCTGAGCCTGGGGTTACGCCATCGGTGTCCAAGCCGCAGGTCTACTCATGGGCCCCGTGTGCTGGCATATGATCTCAGCGTCAAGTGCTTCGCTAATAAAACAGGGATCTTGGGGCTTCCCTGGTGGCACAGTGGTTGAGAGTCCGCCTGCCGATGCAGGGGACACGGGTTCGTGCCCTGGTCCGGGAAGATTCCACATGCCGCGGAGCGGCTGGGCCCATGAGCCATGGCCTCTGAGCCTGGGCGTCCAGAGCCTGTGCTCTGCAACGGGAGAGGCCACAACAGTGAGAGGCCCGCATACCGCAAAAATAAAAATAAAAATAAAAATAAATAAAACAGGGATCTTAGCCAAGGTATAGGATCTTGGGAAGAGAGGGCCACATACCTAGTATGTCCGCGCGCAACGCTGTATGGCATGCTCAGTATTGACCCAAGCCCTGCTCCACCAGGAGAGAGGGCCGTGGCCCCGCTGCTCTCCTGTGGCCGCAAGGAGCCATCCCTCCCAGGCACAGACTTCCAGCAGGAACACAGCTTGGCAGAGACCCTCCCTGGCCGGGAACCCCAGGAAGTACAGGCAGGCTGGCTTGTTGCGGACACATGGATGACAGAGTTCCGGGCCTCCCTGGCCTCGCTGGTTGATTAGAACCAGTCCTGAGGGCTGGGAGGTGGGGACAGCACCAGCAGAGCAGTGACCCACCAGAAGGTAGGGGCCAGGGGCCTGACCCCCATGTGACCGGGACAAGGACAGACTTTGAAAACAGAACAAAGGGACTAGGTGGATGATCTCTCTGGTCCTACCCAGGAGCCTTGCTGGGATCTGGAAATTCCCTGGAGGAAAGGACAAGGGCTGAATCAACACCTCCCAGAGAAGGGCTCCTACAGGAACTTGGATCTGCAGCTCATAAATAAAACACAAGCAAGAACCAAGACCCCAGAGCTCCAGCTGAGACCCCTCCTCCCCTCTCCGCAGACAGCAGGGCCCGAAGCTCCACCAGCATCTTCCCTGCCGCCCCCGTCTCGGCCTCCTGGCTGTTTCTCATCTAGAGAGTCCCCTGGAGATGAAAGGCCCAGCATATGTTGCTCTGGTTTGTGTTTTCCGATGTTGGCAGTTGTGCCTCTAGTCTAAAAACCGGAGCAGGATCACACGTCCCTAGTGCAGGCTGCATGGAAAGAGTGGACGGGTGACGGCCAGGGCAGGCCAAGAACTCCAGGGGACCCTGGAGGCCACAACACGAGGCCCAGCATGACCACAGCCAGCTCCCTCCAGTGCTCAAGCAGTGAGAGTCAGACTCACTGCAAGGCGTGGGCATTTATTTCTGGAGTAAAGCAATACTTTCCCTTCTGTTTCGCGGGGAAGAAAGCTGTGCTGGCAGAAACGGGGCGGAGGCCCTAACGGGGCCCACTGGCCACTAAAGCCGTACTCGGACCGGAGCGGCCTGGACCCCACAACAGACCTTGCGAGGCCCTCCCCTCTGAGTCACCAGCACCAGGGGAACCTCAGATCACCTTTCCCTGGGGCTCTGCGGGGCAGGTCAAGCTTCCACATCATCATTGCAATCTGTCAACATAAAGCAGCGCGCAAGCCTCTCTGGGTGCCGGCAGCCGGATACGCTGTCACGTCTTTGACAAACCGCAGCCACCGCTACGCCACCATCATTTTACAGAATAAGAGCTAAGGGCCGTGGTTTGCATTTCCACTTAGCTGGAGACATTTGACAAAAAGCACTCATTTTTCCCTGACGCTTCTGTTAAAATTACAAGGTAACTTGGTACCGCCACAAATATTAATGCTTAATAACAAAATGGCACAAGGAAAAACAATGACCCATCTGAACCACTGGAGAACTAAGTCTGGTTCCAGAAGTCAGCGAACCACGGAGCACGTCGGGGTTTCACTGTAACAAGCGATGACGTACAGAATGGACAGTAAAAGCAGAACAAAATGCAACAGATCTACATGTCGCGTGTTGTCGTTCATTAGTGATGACCAAATGAGCCTCTTTGCACGGGGGGAGGAGGCTGACATGTCTGATTTGAAGTTATGAAAAGAAAAAAGCCACAACCAGACTATCAGGTCTAGAATAATAGAAATAGAATGTTTCTAAGTGAGGGCACGCACAAATATACTAAGGACAAAAACGACGCATAAATGGTTCCACCACCACACAGGTTTGCCATTCCAAGACTGCGACTTTTCATGAATTTTGTGTCTTTTGTCTATTTCCTTCTCTTCTGCCTACATTAAAAAGGATTTGTCTAGGAGATCTCAACAGGTAAGCTACCAGGTTGAAATCAACATGTGGTCCCTTGCTCTGGCTGCAATTCAAGATACCCCTCTTGTGTTGCTAGGTATTGACTGCAGTTGGGGCTGAATGAGTAGCCATCCAACGAGTGGGGTACAATGGACTGGGCACAGTGACAAGCCACAGAGAAAAGAGCCAAGAACTAACACACGCTTCTGGGACACGCGAGAACCACACCCTGTGAGTGTACACAGGGGTGGTCAGGGACGAAGGTTAACCCACTGGCAAGGTGCCCAGTGCTGGGGAGCAGCCAGGCCATCGGGGTCACAGTCAATGTGGGTGAGGTCACAGACACCACGAGGCATCCTCCAGGCATGGTGGCCATGCTCTAATGAGGGCCAACGCCAACATTACACCAAGCTTCTCAAGCTCTTCCAGAGTGCTATCAAAAACTGTTACCCCAAATTATGCCCAAAACACATAAGTGCTGAGAACCACTGTACGAGGCCAATTGTGTGAGCGTGCTAGGTGCTAGGGAAAAATTTGCTATCAGGAATGGTGTTGCAATTTCATTCTGATATTGGATGCATTTATGCAATGTCAATGTTCCTCTCTCTGAGACAGAGATCACTGATAAACAGGATCCCGCAGTGGCTCAATTATTAGGTTGAGTCAAATGAAAATGCTGTTATGTAACCGTTTCTTGATATTTAAGAAGTCCATTTCATCCTTATACTGTGGATTTCCACATTCTTATCTTTAGAGAAGTAGTTTTCCAACCCCGTGGTGTCTACAAAACGTACCAAGCATCACCCTCAAGTCTTGGCACCCAGCCGAGACGCTCCCTCAGGTGAACCTCGGGTGACTTTCTGTGAAGGACTCGAGGATCGGGCACTGGCAGTGCTTGGACATGGAACTGGACAACCGTGGGGGTCTGACGGATTTCCATCACTGTGACCCACTGAAAACATCTTCAGTGCCGTTACCCAATCCTGGAATTAACACCCCACCAACCCCAGGTCCACAAAGAATGTGTACAACAACATCCCGGCCTGAGAACCCCAGGCAGATTCTAGCACGCAGGGTCTTTAAAAAAAGGTTTCTTTTAGAAGAATGAGTGAGAGCCAGAAAAGAAATAAATGTTGGCCTTAAAAGGCAAAGTTGAGTGTATACGGTTGAGAGTGGCCATCATGACTAATAGATATACCCATGTCCCACCCCCAAAAGAAGGTTCACTGATATTTCTAGTTTCTCATCGCCCCAGTACAAAGATTCTTAGAATTGTTCAAAGATTACGGAGTGTCTCTGATAAGTAACCTCTGTGAACTTCATGCTCTGCCGTGGCCTTTGGCTGGGCAGCCTTCTCAGATCACTCTTGGGAAAGGTTTCCGGGTTTCTACAAGGCGGGGGCTCGTGGGGACCACTCCAGTACAACTACTCATGTCACAAATAAGGCCTCCCAGAGGGACCTGCTGGGAAGTGGGCTCCGTGAGCCCAGGTCCGGAGCAGCAGCCCCGGTGTTGGCAACTGACCCTCGTCCATGGGAAAAGGCAGTGAGACCCTTCCCCGGGCCACACCCACTGGTTGGGTTGAGACTGAGGGTCAGTTCGGGCCCCCTGGCGATCACCGGCTAAAGCCGTGCCTAAGGCTGCATTTTAAGGCCAACATTTCTTTCTGTGTTATTATTTATTCCAGACCGTGTGTGCTGGAATCTGCCCAGGATTCTCAGGCAGGGAATCCTGTTGTACAAATTCCTTGTGGGCCTTTGACCTTTCTCCAAACCTGAGGGTCTGTCCTACTCAATACTGCAGGGAACAAGCCTGGGGGTTGACAGAAAGAACGGTGAGAAACGGCTCACACTCTTTTTTCTGGCTTTAAGATGACATTGTCAGCTCAAGGAGAAAACATTTTTTTCAACAGGATAAAAATCAATCATTTCTGAGAAGTTGCCACGTTGAGAGTCTAAGATCTAGGTTTTGTGGGAAATGGCTAAAGGCATGTTGAAATTAACTCAGGACCCCCAAAAGTCCTTGCTATGGACGAAGACTGAACTCTGTTCATTGGTATTTTCTCAACCATACTCCAAATAAGCAGACAGTTGAAGGCTCTCCTCAGCCCACATCCCACATCCCTAATCCATTCCACCAGAAAAAAAACCATTCTATGTTCAAGACATCCTAGAGGTTGGCAAGTCTGAAAATCTTAGCTCATTAAAGATGTACCGTCCTCAGCAAGCTGCTGTCTCCCTAAAGACGTCCATCTACCATTTGCCCAAGCCACTCGTGGACGGTTTCCCCAATTCATTTTTATTCTTTGTAATTAATATGTCGAGAAGTCCTAACACGGCTCCATCCTGACTTGAGTTTCCTGGTGTAATTTCCATTGACTTATCTCTATAGCGGCAGCGGCAACAATCACTTTACACTGAACTATATTGCTTCAGAGTTAATTACATGTATTTTGCTTTTGATAAATGAAAATACCAGATGCAATTAATTGAAAGACAATCAATATGATCCCGCTATTAGATGTCCCGATGAAACATCCTGAGGCTGCCAGCGATCCAGTCATCAACAAACTGCAAACACATTCCAAAGGGGATTTTGAAAAACCTGAACTTTTACCTGGAGATATTTTACAATAACTCACCAATATAAATGTGTCCGCAAACTCTATAGTTCACACGATGGGCTCTCCGTCTTTTTAAGAGAATCCAGCTTCATCGGTTCAAAACCATTTAAGGCGATGAAACCCTGAAAGCAAAATGAATTGGATCAGTGAAGTTGAAGCAGTGATTTCTTCCTTGTTTACATCTAGCCATCCTTTAATTGCATTTTTCCAATGCCTTCGATTCTAAGCTACCAGAGGTTATTAAATGGTTTCATTAAAAATACTATTTGTCTTGCTTTAGTCACACACCAGATCAAATTAAACAGTAGAGCACCAGAACAAATGAACTCTTTCCATCTATTTTGACACGAAGCCAAGTGTGCAACACCAGAAGGTGATATTGTGTCATCGCCGTGAAAATGTCATTTAACTTCTTTGCATCTCCAAGTAGCAAGCAAAGGGACAAAACAATCATATTGTCTTCCAGCAAAAAGTCTTACCAACTGTTTGAGAAATATGGAATTCAGAAGCCCACGGTTTATAAGTGCTATTAGCATAAATGCTGACAACTGTTAATCCACTGTAACTGATGAACGGTTGCAGTTGTCATTAAGAGAAGGCACTTTAACTTACTACTGAAATTGATTACTCAGTTAAGAATTCAATCCTAATGTTCGATAAAATTGCACTTTCTTGGCAAAGGCAATATGAAATGAGGTGATGCATTACACAGCACTCGCATTTATTTTACTATACATGGAATGAAGAGGAGATATATGGGACCATCCACATTATCTGAACCACTTCCTGTGCACACAAAGCAGTAAGAGGGGGCGGGTGGGGAAGTTACTCCTCCCCGGGGCTGACAGAAAAGGCAAACACCTGGGCAGGAGGCGTGTCCAGGTGTCTTTTCTGTGCCTTTCCCACGAAGGACAGATGCAATTTCAATATTGGAGCTGCTATGGCACCGGGGCATCTGTGTTTTAAGGTCGTCCTTTCTCAAGTCCCGTGAGGATGAACTGCTGCAGCCATCCCTGACCATCTCCAAGCTCACCTTACAATCAGTCAGGATACAAATAGTTGATTAATATTTTTTTTTAATGTATGAAATTACCGTAACCAGTTTCCCAGCTGCACTCTACTTTTCAAACCATTCAAAAGAAAACCATACTCCTGTGTTCTCTCTAATGTAAGGAAGGGTCCAAGTCCTGACACCAGCCAGCTCCTACTTCGCAATTACAAGAGTTCACAGCAGGAACAGGGTGGTCTCCATGGTCAGGGTTACCATAATACCCAAGGTCAAGAAGTGATTCACTCCCACTGTGCCTCCACACCACCTTACACCCCAAACTTTCCAATTCAAGGGAGATGGGTGTGGAGAACAGAGACATCCCAGCCTCTGAAATGCTAGGAAGGAGGGACGGGCGTGGGCTCTCAGTAGTTCCAAGCCTCTAATGACACAGTAGTTTCATGTTGACTAAGCATCTATTATTGCCAAGGAACCAGCCTTTGGAGGCAGCGAGAGCTTGCCTAGCAAACTCTCGTCCACCCTTCAAAACCCATACCCTAGACATCTGTGACACCTTCACTCCTGACTGCCAGGCTGTGACATACTCTACCCATCGCCAAGTCTCTAAATGTTTAAATGCCTTGATCACGCATTATTCATCTCCAAAGTCTTCCACGTCTGGGATACAGTAGGAAATCAAATATTTAACTAACTGCATATATAACTGCATATATATATATATACCTGTCTGTAACATTCTTTTCAACTAAGGTCTGAAGACAACGGCAACATGTTAACACCTACCTAATCTTACTGGTGGGCACAGGTTCTTTCCTTGAGATACTTCATAGTCAAAGTAATTAAACAAGGAACAGACAACGCGGACGGTGACGTTTCACGGAATTTTAAGCCAAAAATTCAGAAGAGCCTGCAGACTGCCCGAGCGAACGGTGATGGCTTATTTAGTGGATTAAGAATGTTAAAAAGCTTGGAAGACTGTCAGAATCTTTAAAGCAAGTGCCCATTGTTACGCGAAGGTGGAAAGAAGTACTTAAAAAGAATGCAGCTACAGAAAGGCTAAAAAGGCTAAAAATTCAAAAACACTTGTTTCCATAGATACTTGATGACAGTGCAACAGGGAGTAGTGCCCCGCAGATGTGCCAGGGGAAATGTTCTTGGCAGGATTCCTCCAAGAACTTCTAGGAGTATACAAGACACAGAAACGACTTAGCTAATTAAAATCACCACCGCTCCTCCACGAGCAGCCCCAGGAAGCTAAGCAGGCTCTTCCACCAAGCGACTCGGCCTCGGCCAGTAAATGCCAGGCAGCTCCAAGTTCACTCGCTGCTTCTGGCCGAGGAAAAGGGCATCTATTTTTGGCCCGTATGATCAACCTCAGTGAATGTACTAAACGTCACTTGGCAAATGTGTTCCACCCATAGTTGATGACGATGAGGGGGTGTGCGTGTGGGTGCACACACACACACACACACACACACACACACACACACACACACACACACACACACACACACACACACACACACACACACACACACACACACACACACACACACACACACACACACACACACACACACACACACACACACACACACACACACACACACACACACACCCAGCAGTACCCAGAGCCTGGTGGAGTCCAAGCCAGGGCTGGGGCTTTCATATAGGAAACTTATAAATTCACGACACATCGCCTAGAAGGGTCCCTACCACCTGGATTTTTAGTTTCTTCTTACACCGAATCGGGCATATGAAAATTACCTTGTAAGTCTATAGGTAATAAGTCTACTTTTCTGAAACTGAATGAGATGCACTCTAAAAAGGTCTGGAAGGAGGGGTCCTGAGAGACTCTGCCCCGGCTCATTCCAGGAGGACCGGTCTGGCCCCCACTTGAATTTCGCCCTCTTTCAGAACGGCTCCTGCGCTCTGCTCTGTGCCCTGTGTCATCCAAACTCCAGAGAGAGAAGAGGGGCACACAGGCTCAGCGCGGGCGCCCCGGCATCCCCCCTCAGCCTGCGACAGGCAGCACCAAGTGCCCACCTACTTGCACTTACTCTGCATGAACTTATTCCTAACGTCTCTAACGCTTTGATGTGTCAGCTCCCGTTACCACTCGGGGCCTGCCTGAGCCCCACTTGGATTCTTTGCTCTGCCTGACTCGTATTTGGGTCATCTAGGCTTTAAGACGCCCGTCCTCTGTCCTGCTAGGGCAGGTGGGGGCCCCTTCACCCACTGCTTCCTCCCCTCCCGGATGGCCAGTGAGCAAAAGTGAGGCCTGGCTTGGACATTTATTAGCCGGAGAGAGATCCTCATGTAGTAACTGGACAGAAGCAGGAGGCCCAGGCTTGAGGACAGCACTGGCCTTATCTGGAACCTGCCCTCCTTCACACCGGGCTCATCTCAGATCCAGGGGGCCCCATGCACGCTTACTACTTAAACAGAGAACCAGAAAGTCGTCTGCAGAATCATCCCTTGGCCCCCACAGATTTACTGCAATAGAGGGGCTAGTGGGAGAGGACAAAGGAGAGAGCACGGAGTTAACAGGACACTGCAGAGAAGCAGCCCAGGCTCCACGGGTCAAGGTGACCAACGCCCTGGGACTCTGTCCTGTCTGAGACAGAGAAGGCAGCATCTGCCTCACAGGTGATCAGGTCCTTTCACAGTGGTAATGCCCGGGGAGCTCGGCGCTCGGCCTGTGCACAGCCAGTACTCAGTAAATCCAGTCCTCAGCAGGCTTGGCACGCGGCTCCAGGACACAGGACAAGCTTGTCATCATCAGCGTCTGCTAAGAACCAAACCAATCTCTGCTCACATCACGAGATAAACGGTTCCTGTTTGGCCTAAGAGTCCAATACTCCTCACCACATCTCTGAGGGACCTACACGCTCCCCACCCCCGGGGGGCCTCGCCCTCCCCTTGGTGACAGTCCTGCGGGCATGGCTGTGCTCAGAAAAGGAACAAAGGACCGGGGGAAGAAGCATCCAGAAACCCCGGCCTTCGCTCTCATCAATGTTCTCTTGGCTCAGACGCTGCTGGCTGGCCCTCTCAAGAGGGCGCCTGTTGTTATCGAATGTAAGACTGAGCCCTGCTGAAGTGATGATGTATCGCCTTCCAGGAAATGCTGCTCCGCCCACAGCTGCAGGGCCCACAGCTACCTCGGGGCAACCTGCTGCCCACCAGTGCCTCCGGGCAGGAGGAGCCACTTGCGCATGGGCTGCTGCAAGAGGGACCCACAGACGCGGAACCTGAGCCCCAGCTCAAGGGAGCCGTGGTGACCTGAAGATCCACGTGCAAGCCCTGTGTCAACCTATTCGCCCCTCCTGCTGCACACGCTAGCCACGCAGCACCATTTCAGGGTGTCCGTCTGTGTAAAAGGGGAGTGACCCTCCACGGCGGAATCACGATGAGGATGTGAGGACATGGGACGCGGGTGCCAGGGGCTTGCCCACGTGTCCACAGCAGGGCCTCACAACTATCTCAAGTTCAAGGGCGGCAGGCAGGGAAAAGTCCCGAGTAGATGTGGAACCCAGAAATCCACAGAGAAACCAAATGTCCGCCCCCTAAAACCGACCTGCCCCTATCAGCAAGAAAGAAGACCTTCTGGCCCAAGCGGGACGTGCCCAGACAGAGGTGCCAGAGGCCAAGTCAAGGCCGGGGGCCGCGGCTCCTGGGATACATTCCACGGGACCCCTGAGCAGCCCGGGCCCCTCCCCACCCCCTCCAGCTCCCGGCTCGCACCTGACCACCCTCAGCAGGTCTGCCACACATCCAGGGATGCAGAAGGACCCACAAAGGGATGGCTTCCGGCTGCCCTCAGCTGACTAGGCGGGGTAACCAGAGCTGCATGCTTGGGGGGCTGCTGGGGGCACAGACAGGCATCTCTGAGCAACATGGGGAGTGGGAGGGGCCTGCAGCTGCTAGGATGTGGCCTCTCCCCGCACTCAGAACTCGGGGCCACACGTGTGTGATCTGCCCCTAACCAGGACCTCAGGCTGACACAGTGAAGGCACAAGCCCAAGTCACCTGGGAAGGGCCCCCCTTCCCTCCCCACGTGTATTTATGCGCCTGCCCAGCCTCTCAGTATTAACGCACCCCCAGAAAGGCCTAGCCCATCAGGCACGAAGCAGTGTGGAATTCTGGTGTGCTTGTCACACTGGGAAAACCAAGGAAAAGACTACGTCCTCTGAAGAGGGAAACGCTGGACAAGACGGAATTAACACGGTGTGACCTGACATACTTTCCCCTTAGCTCAGCTGCATCATTCCTTCCCAGGATCCAGTTCCACGTACTACTGCCTAATAGTGAATAAACCATATTAATTAGCTTGGAAACAATTTTCCTTTATTGAGGCAGGAGGACCCTGAAAGCTAATTCTTTCCATGTCCCTATACAGCCACACTGGTGTCAAGACACCTAAGGTCAAATCAACACTTCATTATTACTGCCCACCCCGCCATGTGCGAGAGTTTCAACTTCAATAAGAAAAATGCCCTCCGGGCACAAACTTCACATACAGTCTTTGTAGAGAGAATGTTTACGGAAATTCTGTAATATTAAATATGTTCGGCTGCATTTAGGTTTTAAGAACATGAAAGGGCCCAACAGCCAAGATTTCAGAACTCCTGTCTTCAAATATAAGGAGAGGCAGTGGAAAACTGTAAGGGAAGTCTTGGAACTCTGCCACTTTCTTAAGGAAAACAAAATAGGATATTGTCTCAGTGTTGTCTCAGGTGTAGTCAATTAACGTGTCCGTTCCCCTGCTGCCTTTCAGCTTTCTGCTTTTGCACCCACCCTACAGAGCCGGCAGATTTGAGCCCAGCTAGGTGACCAGGAACTGCCTAGCCTCGCAGCATTAGCTGGGCTTCAATCCTCTGGGGAAAGGCTCTGTTCTCAGTGGCTCCAGCAATGGAGAAATAAACAAGGGCGTGAGGCTGTCAGACTGGCGGGGCAGGGGGGAATTGGAAACAACTGGAGAAATGGACACGGAAAGCACATCGATAAACGGGTGCTGCAAATTCGGCACAACAGGAGCCAAGTTTTGAAAGAAAAAAAAAGTAGTTCAGTGAGCAGCAACCACACACACAACGACGTCATCCTGTGAATTCAAGCTGCGTTCCCACACCCCAAACTGCCCAGCTGGCCCCGAACGTGCAGGCAGCGGGTCTGGGCAGTCTGACTTCCGGTTCCCAGAAGCCTGGCTGGGCCCCCACGAGTCTGTCCCAATGTCAGACAAGCTGGGAAGCCACCCTGTTAACTTTGAAGTGCCCAGAGGAGTGGGGGAGTCCTCGCTGGGGGAGGACCCTCTTCCAATCAGCCTGGCTCAAAGGGAAGCCTGGCCCCTGAGGTCTCAGCCCAATGTATCAGGCAGCGGAGGTGTAAACCCACAAGTCAAATCAGAGACACCTGTAGGTGGCCTTTTGTGGTTTCAAATAGTAACTGAACAAGAAAGCTATCAGCCCAGGCACAAGCGCCTCTAGGAGAGGTTCCGGAACCTGCTGGGAGTGGAAGAGAGATGATGTGGCCCAAGAACAGAGCCCAGCTAGTAGCAACCACGAACCAGTAGGGCATCTTGAAATGAATGCCCTGGCCTCGGTTTTCTCCCAGGTAGAGAGGAGGGCGCAGAAGAGGTGCTGAGTTCCTTTTCTTTTTTAGACTTTTTTTTTTTTTTTTGATGTGGACCATTTTCAAAGTCTCTATTGAATTTGCTACAATATTGCCTCTGCTTTACGCCTTGGTTTTTTGGCCCTGAGGCACGGAGGATACTAGCTCCCAGACCAGGGATCAAACCTGCATTGGAAGGCGAAATCCCAGGGAAGTCCCCCGAATTCCTTTTCATTAGGCACCCCACTGACACTCTGACTGACAAGGGGCACAGGGTCAGACAGTAAGCAGAGGGTCTCTCGATGCTCAGCACAGCAACATAAAACTTATTAAGCTGACAATCTGTAACATAAAATCCAGGGATGACAAGAGCAAAATGTTGAAGAGTTGGTGAAACAAACAGCCCCCCACGCTTCAGTGGGAGTGAGAAAGGGCACCTTTTCTGAAAAGTTAGATTTCATCCCCCCCACCCCATTCTACCCCTAGGAAGTAATTAGAGGAGGAGTAACGATTCACATAAAAATAAACCATCTAAGATGCCTCCCTGAAACAGAAAATAGTTGGATAACTATCTTTCCTGATAACACTATAGAGAAAAACAAATAGCTATCATGTTATACCTACATACATTATGATACCTGTATCTCAACAAATTATTTAGTTTTAAAAATTCAAAAATATTTCACAACTTAGGAAAAACATTTACAGGTTAAATGGAAAAACAAATATAAGACTCCAAATGGTATACGTAAATTTTAAAATATTCTTTAAACGGTGAATCTCATTTGCTAGTGTATGCATACCATGCAGGAGACAGAAAAAACACCCAAGTTGTTAAAAGAAGTTATTTCTCCATATGCTAAGGTGATTTTTAAAATATAAGTCTTTCAGATCATAAAAATTGTATGTTAATCTTCATATTTTCCTCTATTTCTCCATTTTCTGCAAAGAGCAGGTTTCCTACAGTCTGGAAAATGTACAGTGAATTTATGTGGGCTTCTACATCAGGAGAGGGAGCTGAAGCTGGGGATGCAGAGACAGCTGCTGCCTTGGTTCCGGGCCATAGCATCACTGCAGAGTGGCTCTATTTAGGATCTGAGTCTTTAAGTAATAGCTGCACTGCCAAGGTGGGTTTAAAAGGAAGAAAGGTATATCCCCTCCAACCTCATGCAAATTTAATCTAGAAACAGGGTGTCCCTCTTAGGAATGCCAATGCATAGATCTGAATTCCAGTCCAAGCAACCTGGGAGAATCCCTGAGGGGCAGCGGTGAGGGCACCCATGCAGTGGGGATCCCTTGGCTCCCCCAAGGCCTGCAGGAGAGGACAGACACTGCAGCAAGGCAGACTTAGCAGGCTCCAGCCAGAAGAATGAGTAGAGAGAAGCAGAAAATATATATGTGTGTGTGTGTGTGTGTGTGTGTGTGTGTGTGTGTGTACATATATATATATATATGACTTGAGAATCAAATGGCCGAGTCCGCAAGCCCTGAAAAATTACTCACAAGAAGAGTGACCGGATTTAGATACCAGTGCTAAGGATCAATGGACTAAATGCAGAACACTGAGCAGGGAGGAAGCTGGGGAAAGTTAATTCAGCCGAGTAACAGCCCCTCCAGCCCTAGCTCTCCGCAACTGTACCTCCACCCCCACCCCTTTATATGTGCAAAAGGCATTGCATCGGCTGCTTCGTCAGGTTTGTCACTGGTTTAGTTGGTCAGCTCCATGGGGGCAGGGACAGGATATGATTTTTATCTTAGAGAACTTGGAGACCAAACAATAGTGAAGAGCATTAGAATGAGACCACGAGTGGCGCTAGAAAAGCTGCCTCACCTCTGGCTGGGGAGGCTGAGCCCAGGATGTGACCATTCTCCCCTCGAATGTGGGGTTGCACGTGGTGCCGCAGGTAAAGAGCTCAGCACTAAGGCACTCAAATGTTTAACAGATACTTGTTAACAATCCTATTGTTTAACAAACGCTTTCCTAACAAGACCAGGGGAATTCAAGAACCCAGAGTCCTGGGAAGAAAAAAAAAGGCCTAGAGGAAATTAGGTTCAGTTTTATTTCAAACCAAATTTACTCAAACCCGAACCTACAGGTTCAGGGGAGGTTTAAGTTTAAAGTGAAGGGCATCACTGCCATCATGTACGTGCAACCAAAGGAATGACTTGACTTTTGAAAATCCACTTACAGCGCTAGGCACGTCACAGAGAACAATACACAGAGAACCTCCGCAAACACAAATGTGAGTGAAGACCCCAAAGGTGTAATGGAAAGTAAACTCATGGGTCCAAAATATTTTTCCCCTTAGAGGCAACAAATTCTAGTCTTAAGAATAAATCCCAGAGCCAGATGGGACCTCAGAGAGCATCACATCCACAAATGGGGAACCTCCCCCACAAACAGCCTGATACCCACATCAGGATAGCCCCTTCACCTCCGACCAGAGTTCAGACCACCAGGATGTGATGGTCCCTGACACACATGCTGCCCCCTTGTACCCAGAGGAATCCAGGACAAGAGGAGAAAAGCCAAAGGCCAGACCTGCCTACAGCCCATCCCAGCTGCACGAGCCCATCCTGAGCTCCGGGTGGAGTTTTCAGGGCTTAACAGGCTTGATCTAGAAAAAAAGAACCGCAGTTTCTGAAGAAAACGCAAATACTACCTACGGATGCATATGTTATCAAGTAAATAACGCTGGGAATCCTGAACTAACTTCCTCGCTGCCTAATTACTCAGTTGCATTTCATTAACTTTGAAAGTACAGACAACCTTTTAGCACAGGTGTTCATGGGAGTAATACTTCATAAATGCTGTCCTCACTGATATGATGCATGTGTAAATACACACGCATATATGTTTAAAACACAGTGCAAATAAATGTGCTTTCTGAAGGAGCAATGGCTCAAAATTCTCACTGTGAAATTAGATTCTCGGGGTATGTCATTTTAACAGTTCTCATAAAGGCGGGCCAAAGCCACCTAGGTGCCTAGGGCTTCCTCCAAAGAAATCACGCTCACACAGCTTTTACTTCCCTCGTGCACCAGCCCAGAACCCCCTGTGTTATTGTTATGAGTGCTAATAAAACATCAAAATCCAATAACCTTTATCCCAAGTTTTGTTTCAATCCATGCGCACTGTGCAAAAACACACAACACAGATGAACAAAGCTCAAAAGGTGAAGGGGGGGGGGCTCTTCTGCTGGTTTCCCAAAGCAGCCAAGCCATCAGGGCACAAGCTTCTTCAACCATCACCCCATGGACGTCTGCTGAGAACCAGGGCAGGCTAGCAGAGGCCGGAGACGCCTTGTTCCTCCCGACACAGAGAAAGAGTCCATGTGAAGGAAGAGTTGTTTTGCAACTCCCAGGTCTCCATGATGGGTTTCCTCTTACCCAGTGCTCCACTCAGTCTAAGACTGAATCAAAAATCTTTGGGGTGGGGACTTCGCTGGTGGAGCAGTGGTTAAGAATCCTCCTGCCAATGCAGGGAAGATGGGTTCAAGCCCTGGTCCAGGAAGATCCCACATGCCACAGAGCAACTAAGTCCGTGTGCCACAACTACTGAGCCTGTGCTCTAGAGCCTGCGAGCCACAACTACTGCGCCCACAAGCCACAACTGCTGAAGCCGGCGCACCTAGAGCCCGTGCTCCGCAACAAGAGAAGCCACCGCAATGAGAAGCCCGCGCACCGCAACCAAGAGTAGCCCCCGCTCGCTGCAACTAGAGAAAGCTCGCGCGCATCAATGAACATCCAATGCAGCCAAAAAAAAAAAAAAAATCTCTGGGGTGGAATATTCCTCATCAATAAAAGGTAACAGACCAGTGATACAACAACCTGAATGAATTTCAAAGGGAACTGTGCTGAGTGAAAACACTCCATCCCAAAAGGCTACCTACTTTTTGATTCCATTTCTGTAACATTCTTAAGGGACAAAATTACAGAGATGGAGAACAGACTAGTGGTTGTCAGGGTTTACAGACAGGGAAGGAGCCAGGACACTCCAATTCTAGAATTTTCTGAGTAAGCTGGGTCTTGGAAGTCAGCCAGCCCCGTTTACCACCATGTATGTTGGCCATGAACTGTCTGGGCCACCTAAAGTGGGTGTGGCCATAAAAGGGGAACGGTGGGGTGGGGGGATCCTTGGGGTAATGAAACTTGTGTGTCTTGCCTGCGGTGGGGCACGCTGGAATCCACACAAACAACACCACTGCACAGGAGGGAACACACCCAAATGAATGTGTGTGACACTGGGGAAATCTGAATAGTACCTGTGGACTGTATCAGTATCAACTTCCTGGTTATGCTACTGTCACTATCATTTTGCAAGCTGTTACCAATTGGGGATAAAGGAGGTAAAGGGTCTTATTTCTCTTACAACCACAAGTTTAATTACAAAAATAACAAGTAGCTTTGTCCTGTTTTTTTTTTTTTCTTTTGGTCTGTCTGTTGAGTTTGGTGCATGTTGACCAATAAATAGGGCAACTCCTCTCTTTGGTGGACTGTTGTTTACCAGGAGCCTAGCCCGCTGACAGGATTCACACTCTGAACTGGGATCAGCTTCCTCCGGCTGCCAGGGCACACGGCTCCTGAACCCCTGACCTTCTCTGTTGGAGCTGGCAAAGATGCTTGCTACGTAAGTTCTTTCCTGGGAACAGGCACAACTGACTGGTTTCTCTCGCCCAGCTGCTGCCAGACGCCCAGAGCTTCCCAGGTCACATGTGATAGAACAGCCCTGGAGAGGACAAGAGAAAACCAGCCTCCGGGGCTGGTCTGTATAGGCGAGTGGGCACACTGGTGGGGAACCCAGGACTCCCTGATCCCGCATGGCTAAATCGAAACCCCAGGCAGCAGGCTGGAACAGGCCAAGACCGTCCCTGGCTGACACACACAGCTGTACACTGGGCTGGCCACCTTCCAACACCCAGCTCGCTCAGAGAAAGTTCTGGAGCTGGAGTGTCCTAGCAGATTACCAGAGCCAGCGAGCCACCTGTCTGAGAGAACCCACAGCTACATGCCTGCTTTTCCAGCAGCCTAGGGACCTTGTGGCTGCCCTCGAACTCCACATCAGCCTTTTGTGATAAAACTTAATCACACTGTATCAACCTCAAGGTCTTTTGTGGCGTTGTGTGTCTGTCCTCCAAGATCCCCTGGTGCCTCCCTTTTAAGGAGCGCTGGCACAGTCAGTCCTAACACTCCCCGCCACCTCCCTGCTGATTCAAAGAATCCAGGAGGAGAAAATTACAGGAGGAGCATCTTTGCTGTTTTGCCTTTATTGTCTTCAGGGTCACACTTCTTTCCATCCATTCAACAGGAGTTTATCCTTAATGTCTCCCACTGACAATAACGAAAGTACCTCCCTCTCCCCAGAATGCGCCATTAGGTACAAGTGCACAGATGAAGAATATTTCAATCACAATACTGTTTTTTTCAGATTCCATAAACCCTTAAATAGCCATTTACTCAACTAGCTGAGCGCTTTCAGACACTGCCCGGCTTCAAAGCTGATAAAGAAATAACCAGCGACTCTTCCACGGGAATAAAAATTACATTCTACATAAATTAAATATATAATTTGATTAAACATGTTTATGTCTTTGCGATGACATTTAAAATAGAAGTAATCATTTTCTTTCTTAAAAGAAAAACTCTTTCAAATATAATTCGAAGCTGTCAAACCTGTCTCCTGCTACAGATCTGTTAAATGTCACGTACCTTCAAAGGGGGGCGGCGGCTTCCTTTTAAATATGCAGTTCCAAACAGTGCGTTCTGCATCAAGCATGTATTAAAATACACCGCTGGCATTTATCCTGATTAAGTAGAACCTTCTTCCCTTGCTCCTGACGGATCTGCTCGGGGTGGGGGGTGGGGGGGAAGCAGCACCCAGCCCGTCTCTTCCCCATACAACTCCAGAGGGGCTAACGCCTGCACGCTGGCTGCCAGGCACCGGGCTGCCAGGCCCAACACCAAGTCACACCCCTGAACGCCTGAAGGGGGCAAAGGTACCCTCTTATGAGCCCTACGGTTTCCCTCCCAGATATCTCGTTGAACTCTTTGTAACCCAATTTTGGCCCAACTGTAAGACAGCGTTAATCAGATGCAAAGAAAACTCCGAACTCATTCTCCTAAGTCAATGACCTACATATTCAATTGCTTCTTCTCCAACTCAGTAGCAAACACCATGCTATATTTAAACACAGAGCACAGATATATCTTTCTTCTGAAATGCTTAGAGATACAGAATAGGCTTACACTCTAGCCCTCCTTCTCAACTTAAGGAATGCAAACCTTGTCAGCATCAACTTTTTGGGGAACTTAAGAGAACGGTATGGTCCGTGTCTCCACTGTTTTCCTAAGAAGGTACCAAGGGTCATTTTTGAAAAAAGTAAAGGTAAGCAGCATCTTCACTGGAACGCAAGCGAGTGACGCCTGCCTCCCCGGCCCCCGGCAAAAAGCAAGTGCTCACAAAGAAAACAGACCAAAGGACTTAAAGTCAGTTAAGGGTGGGTAACAAGCACGTCGCATACCAAGTGTCCAAAGGAGACGCAAACGTTCCGGGACCAACACCAACTAATCTTGGAGCCAGCAGAGGAGACAGACAGCCAAAGGAACAGAGAGCTCTCAGAGTCTAAGACCGGGGGAGGGGGACTTTTCACTGCCAATCTCTTTGTATCTAACTCAAATTTGATGAAATGTGGGCAAGTCAGCCCCCCCACCCCACCCTGCCCCCAACCACTGATGGAGGAGGATCCTAAGAACATCTGAAGAAGCATCAAGGCGGAGGCTGGAAAGACCAAACAGAAGACGCCCGATCCAGCCCAACTCTGCACCAGCTGCCTTCCTTCCGGGAAAGGGAAGCTGCCCTTGCAGGAAGGAGGGTAAGCAGAGGCCAGGCCCGTGCCTGCACAACTCGGGGGAGCCTTGTAGACAGACTTCCAGTGCAGTGGGCAGCCTGGGAGAGGACCAGGCTGGGTGGGATACACTTCACAACCAAAGCCCAGATCCAAGCCGGAGCTGGGAAACCTCAGCTGCAGACACCTTCCTGCCTCGTCCTATCGTGTGACCTTAGGCAAGTCACTTTGCCCCTGGGAAACCAACTTCTCAAGGGGACAGGAGAGGAATGCTACCCAGACACCATGATTCTGTAACTCAAGCTCTAATTCCATTTAAAACAGGCACTCATGAGACTTGGAGCCAATTTTCTAGTCACTGGGGCTTGAAAGAAAACAAGAGTGTGGAAAAAGAGGAGTTGTAACAGGACCTTCTCTTTTTCTTTGGATTAATGTACATTCCCTTCCTTGGTGACAAACTCCACGCCACCGTATGGATGAGAAGGGCCAGTAATCACCACGCGTGAGGCTAGATCCTGCAAACTGACCTGTGGCAGCAGCAGTGAAGGCGGGAAGCACGGGTGAATCAAAATGTGTAGAGGGGGACCTTCGGCTTGGTTCCTGAACCCCCAGCCTCCTACTAAGAGGGGAGCCTTCCGAGTTAACGCCACATGTGCTCCCATCTCCCCACGCCGGGGGCCCACAGAAGCCATCAGCCTGGCCGCCTCCCCCGCTGCACGGTGGACTCTCCCGGCTGCAGTGCTGCTTCTTGCGCCTTGCTATCAAGGTTATTGAACCCAATATATACACACATAGCTACAGCTCTCTATACACACATATCCAACACATCCAGAAACTCTGGTGTGGACTCGTGATGGTCAAAGCCAACAGCCCTTTCTCCTCTGCCATCTACCTTCCCAGCTGTACCACACACCCGACCCACACCACCCTATCCATTCTGATACTGCACCAGCAGAGAGGCAGGTACTGCTGAGAGGGAGATTGTGGAGATAAAGGAAACATAACCTTGTCTTCACGGAGTTCCAACAAGGAACAAAGAACAGAACTCCAAGTGCTAGAGAAGCAGACGTGAAAGAAGGAGAGAGTGCAACTCTGCCTCAGCTCCCACTCAGATGCTCCCAAGTCAGTTTCCTCGACGGTCCCTCCAAGGAACTCCAGATGCCCCTCACCAGCCGCCTTCTAGACACCTCCCCTCTGACTGCCCATCCACCCACCCCTCAAACTTGGCTCATCCACAGGCATGGACATCACTGCTTCACGCCCTTGGAGTCCGTGACTCCAACCAAAGCAAACCCAGGCCCTGCCCTGACTTAAGTTCCTGATCCTGGAACCAGCCAGGCCTGCCCCCTACTTTTGTCCACCTCCACACCTGAGAGGCCGGCAAGGAAGGCCAACGCACACCAATTCCTGGGCAAGAAGTGAAACTCCAACTAGCATCTCTAAAAACACCTAGCAAAAGCCCCGCTGAGATAAATACCTTTTTGGAAGAATGACCCAGTCCAACACAACTGGCCTAGCCCTTGAAGAATTTTAAATGCCATTCTAAATTAAATGATACCCTTAGAATGGCTTCCCCTAAACTGTCCCCTCAACACTGTGCTTCTGACTTTCCCAGTGGACCCAGGCCCAAGCAAACAGGTCTTGTGTTACCAGACCTTGGTTGGTGGCAGAACCCTCTATCCCCTGTTAACTCCCTCTAAGGAAGCATTTCTCTTTAGGATGAGCTCAACAACACGTCTCTCTAAACTCACAGGAAGAGAGCTGTTCACAGCCAACTGTCCTGAAATTTGCAGTTGCTCTATGTCCATTTTTTTGTTTTTTAATTAACTCTGGTCCTTCTCCAATCCCCTTACAGCATCCTGGGTTTTTTTTGTTTGTTCTTTTTTTTTTTTTTTTTTTTTTTGAGTCCAAAGAGACAGGATATAAATAAAATAGAATCCATTCATGAGAACACATTACAAGTCCTATAAACCACATCCCTGGAAGCACTGACCCTGAAGAGACTTGGAAAAGCTGGCAGCAGCCTCCCCAAGGCCAGCGAGGCCGGCACACCCTGACCACTGAGCTCTCGGGTGGACCAGCTCACGGGGTGGCTGATCTTCCGGTGGCCAGGTAGCTGCACAGAACAACTGCTTAGCCCATTTCCCCACGCTGAAAGAAACTAGAAAGGCATGTGCTACCACGTGATTATCAGTGGGCTCCAAAAATGAACTTCTGTCAGTTACGAATGCAAAAACATGGGCACAGATGTTACAAAGGACCAGGAAATCACCAGGAACCAAAGGCCCTGACCCTCACGCTTCACTAGAGGGCGCAGTATTTGGGGGGTGGGGGAGGGGACAGGAAGACAGCTCGGGGGTCGGAGCAGGTAGAGGCGTGCCCAGGAAAATTCAACAATTGTTCTGAACATCCAGGGAAAGCCAAGAGAAGCAGGCCCCTCTAAACAAAATAAAACGGTTACTTCTTCCAGAGCAGGCAAGCCTTATAGCCCAACCCACAGCACAGCAAATGGTGCAGACGCTGCATCTGTCCTGTTAGCGGAGGGAACGGGGAAGAGGAAGGTGCCCCCCCGCCCCAACCCCTCAAGCAGAAAGCCAACATTCTGCTAAGTGGTTTAAAAAATAGCTCCATCGCCCATACATGATTGGTAGCAGTGTAAAACGTCATTATAACTGCTTCATAAAACTAAACACACCTATTTTATGGCCCAGCAATTCCACTTCTAGGAATTTACCCAAGAGAAACGAAAACATACGTCCATAAAAAGACGTGTACAAGAATGGTTCACTTCAGCTTTATTCAGAATAGCCAAAAGCTGGGAACAGCCCACGTGTCCATCGACAGGTACTTGGGTAAACTCACTTGGTGGATTCCTGCACTGGAATACTACACAGCAAGTAAAAAGGAACCAGCAATTGATCCAGGCTAAAACACCCAGAAATCTCAAACACATTTAAAAAGGTGAATTTAAAAAGCTTTTCCCAAAAGGTATATGTGGTATAATACACATGTATGTATAACGTGTGAATATGTATATCACGCAGTATATTAAATGCTAGAACACGAAAAATTAATCATGTGGGGGTGGGGCGTGGTTGCCTGAGATGATCAGGGAGATGGGAATGGGGACTACCGTGAGGGAACTTTCTGGAATGATGGTTATGTTCTATATCTTGATAGAGTTGGGGTACCCAGGTATATGGATCTGCCAAAACAAATGGATTGGTATGCCTAGGGTCTACGCTTTTCATGTTACCTCACGCCCCCGCTCCCACCCCCTGAATACCTCTCCCAAGTCCTACCTCCAAGGAAAGATAAACTGAGGGAACCACAGAAAGTCCACTTCAGTAATGAGCTGCTTGCTCAAGGACTCTGGGCTGGAGCTCAGTGAGGTCTGAAGGCCGCTGAGAAACGCTGAGGAAATGAAGATGGACCGATGGGCGGGGAGATGGAGATAGCACGGAGGTAACAGCCCGGCCTGGGGGGCGGGGCGGGGGTACTCACTGCACAAAGGTGCCCACTCAGGGCACCTTTGACTCTGCTCCATCTGCAGGATGAGGACCCCAGAAACACCTGCAAGACCAGTGCCATTTCCCCACCAAGAGCTGAAACCCCAGCGGCCCAGGTGGGTCATCACTCCAAATCAGAGTGTGGGAGCAGCGTGCGTCCAGGTGACACCCACTCTTCTCCATGAACAGACCTGTGAATTCAAGGAGGCTAAGGATCGTGTGTATCTATCGCAGGCTGATAAAACAGGAGGTCCCTGCCCGGTCAGAATAAACCCCCAGGGCAGTCACATCTGCATCCTGCAGGTTCTAGTGCTTTGAGGCAGAACTCCCAAGAGCAGCTCTCAAAGAGCAAACCGATTACACGGGCCCATTTGGAAACACACTGCTAAATGCCATGTGACTTTTAACACGGCTGTCGTTAGATGCTGTCAGCCTAAAGCTGCATTCCCAGTGCAGGTCACACACAGACTGCACCTACTAGCATCTCATATCACCCAAGAGGCTTTTAAAGTATTAAGTACAGAAAGTACATGTAACTTCCCAGTTAAAATCTAGTGCGTGGACACTCTCAAAGGTCAACGCGGCATCCACTCGTTTCATTACTGATGCTTCACCCAGATGGCGGGGAAGCTACATTAAAAAGCACATTTAAGAGTCACTGCTAAAAAAAAAAAAAGAGTCACTGCTATAGGACTTCCCTGACGGTCCAGTGGTTAAGAATCCCTGCTTCCACTGCAGGGGGCACGGGTTCGATCCCTGGTCGGGGAAGTGAGATCCCGCATGCTGCGCCGCGTGCCCCCCCCCCAAAAAAGTCACTGTTATGATGCAAAAGTAACAGAACTAAACCCTGGACAGAATCCCAGATCTCAGATCTGGGTAAGTCCTGGAAATCACCAAGCACAGACCTCACACTGTAGAGGCAGGCAAACTGCAACCGGGCAGAGGAAATATGGCTTGCTTCCCAAACTGGAAGAAATTCCTGGGCACTGACCCTTTGACCCACTTTATTTTCAATTCAACACGCGTTAGTTCGGTTCCTCCAGAAACAGACGCCAAGACAAGGTTAGTGAGAGACTCTGTGCGGGAGACTCCGGGGGGGGGCACGGACAGGAGCCAGAGGGACATGCGCGCCTGACCCCTTCAGTGGACTCAGGGAAAGAGAGATCTTTGCCCGCCATGCAGTTCAAGGCCACAGGGGAATCTTCGGGCCAAGCGGACACGGGCTGTTGGGAGGAGTCCCAAGCCTCGCAGGGACAGCCTGGCAGCCCCGCTGCGCTCAGGCCCTGGCTGGGAGCGGCCTGTGGGAGCGCGGGCTCTGTGAATGCGGGGCTGGATTCCACGTGTGGAACATCGTTGGCGCCAGCAGTCCATTACCTTCCCAGAAGGAAAAGACCAGAGAGGTGCCTTTGCACGGCTGCCACACCATGCCAGGCGGCTGCTCCACTTTTACGACCCAAGACTTGACTGAGCTTTTCCAAAGATGGACAATCAGGGCCACCTGGCTGCGCCCAAAACGCGTAGGTGGTTGTCATTTGGCTGGTGTGAGGCAGGGAAGCCCTGCAGGGACGCTCATCTTCAGGGAGGCCCCCCAACAAGAGTAGGGAGGGAAACGGGATCTCCAGGACTCAGTGAATCAATGGACACGGCGGATGGAGAAGTGAAAGCCACGCTGCGGAGGCTAGGGGCCGGGAGGGTCCTGCTCACTGAAGGAGAGTGTGAGGTTAGGCTGCTCAGGCTGACCATCGAGTTAATCAGCTCTCCAAACTCACTGTATTAGTCAACACTACCTGCTTTAACAAATGAACCCCAAACTGAGTGTCAGCTCAGCACAACATAAGCTTATTCCCATATCACAAAAAGATCAGTGTTCCTGATGGGTGAGCAGCTCTTCACATGGCGATTCAGGGGCCCAGGGTCCTCGCTTTCTCTGCTGGACTTGCCACACCCAGTTGACAATCCAGGCAAGAAAAACTGGGTAAAGCACGCTTGCTTCTTAACCATTTCTGCCAGGAAGTGACACGTATTCCCACCAGTGTTCCACTGGCAACATCTATCCCGGGGCCTCCGGTAGCTGCCTGGCTGGTGGCAGGGCAACCACCGCAGCAGTAAGCCCCCACCAGTGCAGGAGGGAAGCACAGATCTGTGGTGGACCTCTGGTCATCTCCACCACACTTACCTTCCAACTCAGTCTCAGACAGGCTTATTCTGGAAGCAATATAGGCCTCTGGGTCTCTCTGAACACCATAATCCAAGGTTATCTGACCACTGAACCAAACCTGAAAAGAGATGCTGACAGCTCTGGAAATGCATCTATTAAATTCTCCTGTTGCCACACAGCCGTGGCCTTCAAGTGGAAATCTGGTCACAACTGGGCTCTCACTGATCAACTTAAAAAGTTGAGCAGCTGTCCTTTTATCGCAAAACGCTCAACTCTAAAACTTTAAAGTCTGCAAAATGCTTTCATGGCCATCAACTCTAAGATACCATCAAACCTTAGACCCAGCAATGTTTTATAAGCCGCTAAGAAAAAAAGGGGAAAAAAATACCCTCAAATAAACTATGCCATATGATCAATTTTACGACAGAACTCGATCCCAGAGACGTTAAAATGCTGAAAACCAATGAAGTAACAGCGCTCGCTCCTGCTGAAGTCTTCAAACAGGCTTGTAAAAAAACCACAGCAATTGCAATTTCACAGAGCCCAGCCCAGGGCTGGGTGACTTGCCAGAGGTCACCCAGCTAGTGAGGGACAGAGTTGGGAGAGGGGGGTTTCCAACCAGTTTGACTCAGCACCTGGATCTGGGTCAAGACCCCAGCACATCCGAAAACTCTCCAAGGCCAAGCCAAGCTCCAACCTCCTCACATCCACACAGATGCTGCTTCCAACGGCAAATCGAGCACCTCAGATATCATATTCTTATACATGCATTCAAATTTTTTTAAAAACTCCACTAAAATTTGAGTTTTTATCTGCATAACACTTTACCAACAAATTCCACGACATTCAAGTGAGAACAGATGACGCACTGAAATATCAAAAACAGGAATCCGATTTGGTAAACAGTTGAGCGCTATTTTCACATCACCCTAATGAATCTAGTTTCAATGAACACAAATCAGCAAACACTCTGAAAATTTTGATGGTGTGGTGCAAAACGATGCTTTGAATGACAGCCCCAGAAAACAAACTCCTCTCAGCAAGTGACAGATACCACAAGAAGAGAAAAGTCAGAATGGAGGAGTTAATTCGAAGGGTCCACTCATGGTGCATGGATCTGTACTTGGCCTTGGACCGCCTTCCCATACAGAGCTCCTTGAGCTATGAGTGAAGCAGCATGGAGGGGAGCTCTGGCTCCTGCTCAAGCTGCCACCAGGTGCCGGGCGCGTTCCAATATGTGTACAGCAGGTGGGTCAATACCCACAAAAGATGGCACACGGATTTCTGGTCAAATTCTTCTCGCCCAGGGCAGGCTCCTGCCTCTGTGCATCTCATTATGGCCCTCAGTGTCAAGGGAAGACTGCTGGAAAATATCTGGATGCTTGGGAAGTGTCTGGGATGGTAGGGTACAGGCCAAGATGGGCCCAGACTCCTCCAACCCCTGCTCACATGCACACCCCTCCTCTCATCTGTGTCTCCATCCTGCCATCACTCTCTTCAGTGGTACGCAAGTAAAATCTCAGCAGTGACTTTACTCCCACTTTGTCTTTTTTAAAACAAAAAAAAAGCATGCAAGGACCAAGAGACAGGGAAACACACCGACACCCCCAGAGAATGCAGGCAGAGCCATCTCTCCCGAGGGGCATCTGGGGAGACACTTCACCTGAGCCCTGCATTTTCTCCATCTGTAAGCCAAGGTTGTTGTTTGGAGGCTGTAATTAGAACATATTGGAACACAGCTGTAAACTATAAATCACTATAAGAAAACTGGACTGGTCTTTTGAAATGATGTTTTTGCCTTGGAAATAATAAACCAAAGTTAACACATTCAGAGTTGTTTTTAAAAAGAATCCCATTGTTATAAAGCAGAAACTAACATACCACGGTAAAGCAATTATACTCCAATAAAGATGTTAAAAAAAAAAAGAATCCCAAAGCCTAGTACCTTCCTTCAAACCCAATGAACCCATCTCTCCAGACTGCAAGCTACATGGGGACAAGGAAGCACCTCCCTCCTACCGTACTCCTCCCTGAGCCTGACCTGTGGGAACCAAGTGTGCTTAACCGAATTCTGAGTGTCCAACAGGCACCTCCTGGCCACGGCCCCAAGACTGAAGCAGCTTTCTTTTTCCCATGGGCAATGAAGTTTGCTTTCAAAAAGAAAGGCATTTAAGACGACACCTGTATGATGTGAAAGAAACGAAAGACTACAGATGAGATTTTAAAAGCATTATGATCAGAAGGAAGGCAGGCGAGCATTCAGAAGCCACGCCCTGCGGCTCCCACTCGCTGTGCGCTGTGCGTGCAGAGGCTAAAGGGGCCTCCAAAGACCAGCCCTACGCAGCCGAACTCCTAAACCCATTACCTCTTTCCATTCCAACAGCCACTCCATCAAGCAACTATTATTACTCCCAACTCATGGGTGGGGGGACTGAGGCTCCGGGCCTCACGCCAGGCTCCACAGCAGTAAAAGCAGAGACTCAGCTCAAGTGCGCCAGCGGAAGGCCACCTGTAACCTACTCTGCAGAAGCCAACGAGGCAGGAGGAGGAATTCAGCAAAATGGGACAAAGCTTCAAGACAGACCCCCTGGGGCATTCAGGACCCTCTGCTTCCTGACACCCCCTTCACCCATGTGGGCAGAGGGGGCATCACAACACGGTTCTAGCTCTGAGCTCGGGGACCATCCAGGCAACCCAGGCAGGGCCTGGGGAATCTGCTTGGCCCCATGACCCTACTGGTCCCAACCCCTGCTGGGGGCTCCTCAATGAGGGAGGACAACCCCGCTCCCAAGGGAGAGGAGAGTTGACGAAAGACCTGGCTGGAAAACCGTGCCGCCTGCCACAGCAGGTCCAGATGCCTGGTTCCGTAGAGCAAGGCGCACCTACGGGGAATGAAGGCGAAGCACCCCTCAGATGCCACCTCTGCAGGTGCTCAAGGAAGGGACTCAGCCAACAGAACCAGAGGAGGGCCTCCTTCAACCTGAACTTGCCCAACCCGGAATCCAAGGCGCGCACAGCCCCCGTGGCCTGCTTCTCCTCCCGTCCCGCTCCCCACAGCTGCGGCCTCTCAGCCCAGCCCGCTGGTCTGCTCAATTCCCTCCCCATCTGCAAAGTAACCCCCTCCCCCTCACCCCCCGCAATGGATTCATCCCAACGTTTAGTCAGCCGGGACCTTATTTATGACTTTTAGACTCTCAAACCCATTCCCATTCATAAGTAGGAGAGAGCAGCTGGATGGCAACGCACACAAAGGGCCCCGGGGCACCCCCAGCCCACCTGGCCCAGCCAAACAGACCCTTTCCTGGGTCCAGATAGCGCGTGTGTTCGCTTCCTCCTACCTGGGGGCACCAACCGCCCTCCCCCAGGGCCTGCCACAAAAACCCGACGACTGTAAGCAAGGCAATTCCCCCCGCAGCAGTGCCCCTCCCCGCACCCCTGCCCCTCCCCGCACCCCAGCACCCCGGGTCCCCTCCCTCCCTCCTGTCCCCGTGAACTCACGGAACACGTCCCCCGCCCAGCCTTGGCAGGCCAAGAAATCCCACGCAAGGGCTCTGAGCAGCGTTAGATCCTAGACTCACATGAGACACTGCGGAGCGCTGGATTCTTTCCCTATGAAAATGCACACGGGACCCTCCCCACGCCAGCCCCCTCGACTTGTGCCATTCCCGGGGCTCACACCCCCTCCCAGGCACGGAGCCCAAAGAGGTCCACAGGCCTGAGGCAGGCCCGCCAGCTTTGTTTCCTCGGCAACACCCACTCTCTCCCTGCAGAGGCACACCAACCGAGGCAGAGCTCCTGGAGTTTCTTCTCAAGGGGCGGGCGACACCAGCTTTCCTTATGTTTGGGCGGGGGGGGGGGGGCTGAGGTGGATGGGACCCCAGCAGCTAGCTGTCCCCCACCTCCGCCTCCTCCCGCCGCACTCTTCCCCATGCTCACGAGCACCCGTCCTGCAAAACTGATTGCACTTTCGCTCCAGGAGAGCCTGGCAAAAGAGATGACGCAGCCCCACAGACCCTCACCTGCTGATGGGAAACCAGGCCCCACGGGCCTCCCGCTCTTGACACTTCTCGGTGAGCGGCTCTGGTCACCTGGCACCTGGCCCTCGGTGGCGGCCGAGGCTCATCTGTCACGTCGGACATGTGTGAGGAGCTGGGCCTCCCAGGAAGCCTCCCGCCGCCCCTGCCCCCAGCCTGTGGGGCAGGAAGTTAGGATTTGCCTGATTCACTGGGCCTGTGTCTTCTAGCCCACGGGCAGAAGGGGGCAAGTGGCCTCAGCTGAGGGCTGCTGGGTTGGGCAGTGCTTCTCTACCTGGTTACCCATTTGAATCATCTGAGAGCTTTTAAAATTACCAGGCAGGTTCCACCCCAAGACCAATAACTCAGAACAACCTCTGAGGGTGGGGCTCTGCTTAGATCTTGTTTCAAGGCTTCCCCAGGTGATCCCAGTTCCAGGTGGGGATGAGAAGCATATGGGGCTAGAGGGATCCCAGCAAGAGGGCGTGACAGCCTCCAAGGGAAGAAGAGCTGGAGGGCGGCCCCGACCCCTGCAGCCCGAAGCCCACAGCCCACCTCCTTCAAGAGGACTTCCCAGACGTCTGGGTGTACGGATGGGACCCCAGCTCCCAGTGCTGGGACCACCGCGCCCCTCCCCCTGCTGCCCCAGATGGGTGCCCAGTGCCCTCTGGTTGCGTGGTCTGCTCCTTGCAGGCCGGACTTAGTCAGGCTTGTTCAGGCCACCACCCCAGGGCCCGCACAGTGTTGACCACACTGTTCTGCCATCTCCCCAAAGCTCATTAGCCCCGAGATGATAGAAGGTCCATCAGAGAGAGGAGGTACCGTGGAGGAAGTGCGCAAGAGGGAAGACGAACCCCACGGAGCCCATTTTGCAGGATTTACGCCCTGGGCATCTTCCAAACCTCCCTGCTTAGGTCCGATCACTCCCGACCCCAGCGACCCCACCTGCCCAAACTAATCCACTGAACCCACGGCATACACCTCCCACATGCCAGGGGCTGATGCGCTCGGACCACGCAGTCTGTTAACAAGACACCATCCAAAACGCTGACCATTAGTCCCCCCAGAATAGCATCACTAGGCCACAGACATCTAGGGACAGACGCATAAAACACATTCTCCCAGGGCTTCCCTGGTAGGGCAGTGGTTAAGAATCCGCCTGCCAATGCAGGGGACACGGGTTCGAGCCCTGGTCCGGGAAGATACCGCATGCCGCGGAGCAACTCAGCCCGTGTGCCACAACTACTGAGCCTGCGCTCTAGAGCCTGAGAGCCACAACTACTGAGCCCGTGTGCCACAACTACTGAAGCCCGTGCGCCTGGAGCCCATGCTCTGCAACAAGAGAAGGCGCTGCAATGAGAAGTCCGCGAACCGCAACGGAAGAGTAGCCCCCGCTCGCCACAACTAGAGAAAGCCCACGCGCAGCTACGAAGACCCAACGTAGCCAAAAGTAAAAAAGTAAAAGTAAAAGTAAAAAAAAAAAAAGGTTTAAAACACATTCTCCCAAAATGATAATAGGGTGTCTCCCTGGTGGTGCTGTCTGCAGCCTGGAAGGAGCCAGGACTTCAAATGCGCTCTTGGCGGGGAAGGGTGGGGGAGCTGGAGGGGAGGGGAGGGACAGGTCACCAAATGTTCCCCATCCAAATCTTCAGCACTGATATCACCACCAGGAAACGAGATGTTTATCTTGTTACAAGGTCTCATGTTCCTGCTTCTTCTTTACCTAGAAATAAAAAGTTCCCATCTGGGTCTTCACAGACCGATGTCACCAAAATCAGAATTCACCAAAATATCAAAAGTGCCCACAATTTCAGAGGAGGAGATTAAAAAGGGAAAGTGATGGGGAAATTAAGACAATAGGAAGAAAGGTCTTGGAGGAAAAGTTCAGTTTGACCAGATGGGTTTTGCTCTTTACAAAGGGTTACACCACAGGCCTACAGAGACAGTGTCCCTCCTGGGTGCCACACTGGTGACCGAACTCAGAGCAGGTCTTGGGAACCCCTCGGCCTGGTTTCCCAAGGGGCCCGTGAGGCCTTGCTGGCTGTGGTGGGCTTAACGTGGGGCCACACGCACCCCCCACCAACCGTCTGCCAGACCGCAGTCAGCTCTCTTCAAGGATGGGGACCGACACACACGATATCAAGGGTCAGCCTTTATCTTTTAAACGCACAATGTGCTCAAGCCAAAAACAAAACAAAACGCCTTCCCAAGACGCTTTCCAAATTCCAGCAACACACTGGGCTGGAAAAAATGGAGCCCCGTTTCCTCTTATTTTTAATCTCACATTGGCTAGGTTTATAATAAAAGAGAATAACCTATTTATTTGCTTACCTTACTTGGAAAGACAATAAATTGGAAAGGCTTCATAAATCTCACAGGGAATTCCTTTAAACAAGGACTGTCAGCAAAAATCCGTAAATAACCCTCTGCCAGTCTCCAGCAATCACCTCCACCACACATTCTTTTTCCTTCCTGCTTTTGTACTAATCTTCTAGCAAACAAATCAAATCAAGCACTAAAACGTTTTATTCTTATCGAGGTGAGGCTCAGAAAACATCCGGGAGTCCACCGGGGCTGCTGGCTGACTTAGGTGGCCTCTGAGAAGAATCAGCCGCAGAAAAGACCCCTGGGACTGCATGAGGGAGACCTCTGCACCCCCAAACCCTGCCACACTGCTCTCACCGATTTACAAAAACCCAGGCTGGCAATCGGCTTTGCAAACAGAGCCAGGGACGTGGCATCCATTCTATCTGGAGCAAAGCATAAGCCTTATGAAACAGGGTCCTATCCAGGTGGCAGACAGGCTCTTGGGTTTTCTCCCACCTGGGCTAGCGTGGCATCAATGACAGTGCCTGGAGCCCTTGTAACTCCAGCGTCATGGAGCTTCCGGATCCAGGCGGCTACTGGTCAAGTTCACTCATCCCCATGCTGACCAAGTTGAAGGAAGGCAGCTTGGAACTTGGAGATGTCCAGAGCAAACACACACCTCATCCAGCAGGCCAGGACTTGTTCCCACCATGTTAACTTGACTTGTGAGGCAACTGATTAAAACAACACTCTAGAGCTTCCCTGGTGGCGCAGTGGTTGCGAGTCCGCCTGCCTATGCAGGGGACACGGGTTCGCGCCCCGGTCCGGGAAGATCCCACATGCCGCGGAGCGGCTGGGCCCGTGAGCCATGGCCGCTGAGCCTACGCGTCCGGAGCACAGTCCGGAGCCTGTGCTCCGCAATGGGAGAGGCCACAACAGTAAGAGGCCCGCATACCGCAAAAAAAAAAAAAAAAAAAAAAACTGACATTCAGATACAGCAGAAGATGGACAGTCTCACGCTGAGGTTTCAAGGACGGTGCTAAAAATAAGTTTAAATAAGAGGCAGAAGGAGGCTCGTGGCTAATCAAATGTGTAATCAACTTACGTATCAGGAAAGGATAATTACAACCAAAAAGAAAATTTCTCCAAGCCAAAAAGGTAAAAAAAAAAATTTAAACCAGCAAACCACTACCCACATAGAAACAAAAATGTATGTTTTCAGAAAGGACAAGCCTCTTGCAGACCCGGCAGCTTCAGGAGCCTTGAAACTTTCCCCCAGGACCTTGATTCTTGGATGTGACATGCAATACTTAGCGAAACCCAAACAGACTTTGCACTACCAGAGATGCACTCAGTCTGTTAGCTGCGCAAAGGAATGGGCTTTTGATTCGAGTCCCACCCAGGTTCCCGTGCAGCAGCCATCGCCACAGAGCTGCGTCCCTGCAGGTGACTGAGCTGCCCAGAGCCTCGAGCGCTGAAAGTCACTCTCCAGCCCGAGGCGCCTTGGCCGTCTCTATTATGGATGCAGCAAATTCATTTGTTTTTATCTTCTCCCCTCCTGGTACATTCCTGGTACTCAAGAAAAAGGAGCTATATTATTATTATATACCCAGCAACTTAATGTATTCCTAATATTCCCGAATGAAGGCAAAGGCCTTTCTTAACCGGCTCCCTGTGAAACAGTCATTTGACAATTTGCACACCTCAAGCATGTTTGCCCGGCGAGGCCAGCTGGACCCGGGCACACATCAGCAGGCTGCTCGCCCCACGGGCACAGCAGTGGCTTGCCCACTCCCTTCCCTCCAAGTCCGCTGCAACTGCAGGATCCACCCAAGGGAAGCGGCTTCCCACCTGTTACCTGTGTCACCCTGAGGAGTTACCCTGCGCAGACAGGAGTGGAGCCCCAGGAGGGCGCTGGGGAGGCATCCCGAGGGCAGGACGCCTGCAGGCCCTGGGGCTGCCTAGAAGCACAGCCCTACTGTGCTCACAGCTGCGGCTCCACGGGGCTCAGACTGGGTGAAAAGGTCCACGGGGGCTTTACTGCTGCGGACTGCACTACTGAAGATGCTTGCAGGGCCCTTCAGGACATAAACCACTCCCCTCTCTGATGTTTAAATAAAATCCAGCATCCAACTTTTTCTGTAATAATTTCAGTGTTTGGGCAACCTTTCTTCCCTGGGCAAGGATTGGGAGGGAAACGCGGTCTCAGGGTAGTCAGAGCAGTGTCTGGGCCCCAGAACTGCACGGCAGCTGGGTCCTGCAGCCTGTCCAGGCCAGGAGGACTCGGGTCTTCCCACTGGCTGGCGGTGTTCCCCATCCCGCCAAGTAAGAAATGCCAAGGAGCGGAAGACACACACATACAAGCAGCTCAAAACGCTGGTTCAAGCAGCCCTTGTCCCACCGGGGCGCCAACACTGGGCGCTACTAACCCTGGGCTCCAATCTCTTTGCATCTGGAAGCCCCCGAAGTCTTCTAAGCATGTACCCATGTCTCCACCGCACTCGCGGCATGCATGGCAGCTCACAGACGACCACCCCAAAGAGGCCAAAGGATGCTTAGACAGGAATTTCAGGTCAGGAATCAAGGTCAGGGTTAGTCTGCGCTCTCGCAGGCATCAAAGGGTTTCCTCACAGTGAATGCAGGCAAAATGCACCAGGAGCCACTCAGCACGGTGAGCGCTCTCCCTGCCCTGAGTGCTGGGGCGATGGGGGGAGGGGGGCAAATACTGAGCACTGAGGAGACATCTCCAGCAACAATCAGAACACTAATAAATGCGGTGAATCCTGAGTTAACAATTTAAAACATTCCAAGATTCATTTCCTAAAATTCCCCACAACTGAACGAAAACAAAGAGAATACTTTAAAACCAGGAAGAGAGTGAGTCGATGCTGACTTCCTTCCCAAAGTGCAACAGGGACCACTCACAAGCACGTGCTCTGGGCGGAGAGCGGCAGCAGCCTCATCACGCAGCCCCTGCTCCGAGAGAAACCAGGATCCTCTGCGACACGCAGGAGCTGGCAAGCGTAGGAGTGGAGGCCAGCACTCCGGCTCTAGGGTGGGACGCTGACCCAGGTGACCCACTGCTGGCCTTGGCAGTCACTGACCTTCCCACAGGAAAGCACACTGGTCCCTCCGGCTTTCGGCAAACCACCCCCCTTGACCACAGAACGGTGGCCAGCCTCTACTTGCAGGAAGCCCAGCAGGGACCTGCAGCCTGCCCTGCGCCCCAGGAGGCACAGGGACCCGGATCAGCGTGGGGCGCAGGATTGCTGTGAGCAAACACACTGCCTGGCCCTCTCCTAAGCCACTTCCCCACGGAAGAAAGAGGAAGTAGTCAGCGGCCCAGCGGTCACTTCCAGTCCCCCTGGACCCGGAGCCAGTGGCCGTGGTGGACAGAGGAGGTACCCACTCCCAGGCGGGCACCTACCACGAGGGGCTGCCGGAACACGGTGGAGGAGGGCAAGCAGCTACGGTGTGTGTGTCCCCAGAAAGCCCAGGGACAACGGCCCGAGATGCACCGAGGCCCAAGGTGTGGACGTGGAACTGCCCACTCCTGGGGGGAGGGGGGCCCTTTGGGGGCCCGTGGATTCACGGGGCAGATAAGATTCCAGCCACAGTGACTGGCCTTTGAGCCAACCTGCCCAGCCTGGGCCAACGTCCTTAAGTCTCGGGCATCCCTGGGATGACATGGGTGGTGCCGCTCGGGCAAGTCTGTCTGCTGTGGCCTGGAGCGTCCTCCCGGGCCAGGCGGAACCCTCGCACGTGACAGACGTCCTAGAAAACCCTGGCACCTCACACGAACATCTACGTACTTTTTCCTCCATACTTCCCGGGCTGGCCTTTCCACTATCAAAAGGGGACAAACTGCAGCAGTGGTGGGCAGGATGGAGGCATAATCACAAAGGGCTCCGGCAACCTTCCTTGGTGACGGAGTTGCTCTGCAACCACGTGGATTTTACACAGCGTTGGTCAAAACGTGCAGAATCGCGTGCTGAAAGGGTGAATTTTACTGTACGTAAATTATATCTATACAACATTCTAAAAAAGTTGATCCCCCTCAAAAGCCCAAAACAAATAATAAAAACAAATGACGTGCCCTGCGCAGTAAACTGCAATCCCACTGCAGCCAGAGCAGTCTTTCCAAAAACAAGGCGGCTGTCACCTGCCGCCACCTGCCCCACCCCTCCAGCTTTCCCCAGGAAGCCGCCTGGAAGAGTCTGCACATCGGCAGGAAGGATCCCGTTAAACACACGCTGGCGCAGACGCCCTGAAATTGAGCAGCACTTCAGTTTTGTCAGGAAGGTCATTTCGGGACCTCTAGCAGTTTAGCGGTCAGGAAATGAGAAATGAGATTCTGCTCATTACTGTGCCTTAACTGCTCTTATTGGGGTTCCACCTATCACGTTAGCATCATCACACTCCAACCTCCTGGTCAGCAAGCGGGGAGTGGACAGGCTCCCACCAGCCGGTGGCGTTGCGTCTGCCCTCGCTGCCATGGGCATCCTGCGGCCTGCAGCATGCAAGGGGCGAGTCCCTGAGCCCCCCCCCAGGGGCCACACACATCCTTGCCCTCATGTGGTGGTGCTGAGACCCCAGGGGTCTGTGTCTCGGTCCAGAAAACCCAGGGACCGGCGCTGAAGGGGAAACAGAGGCAACACTGGAGTTCACCCAAGGTCACGAGGCAAGCTAAGGGCAGAGCTGGGATGAGCTCTCCCCCGCTGGTCCCTTCTATCAGTGAGACTGCCACCACGCACACCCCTGCAGATGACCTATGTGAGGCCAGAGGGTAAGGCGACAAAACAGCCTTCGGCCCTACCTTGCGCCTGGCCTTCTCCGTGGAGGGACACGGAGGGATCACGCCCAGGGGCTCCACAGTGAGATGGAAACTCATACTCTGGAGTAAGACAGGCTGGGTTGAAACTGACTGACCCAGCCATGTACCCCCAAGTACGAGAGCAGGCTCCGGCCTCCTCTCTGCCCCACAGCCCGTTGGGCACCCGGCCCTGTCAGAGTCCCAGCCACTCCTCCGACAGCCGGCACCCTCGCTGTCTCCGTCACCTACCCGGTGAGTCCACCGCTGGTTGGGTCTCCCAGGCACCACGACCACTGCTCTAAAATGCCATGTCTGGCAGCAGTAGATCTCAACTCAGGGAGCCCTGTGACCCTCTGGCCCTCTCTCGCCCTCTCGGGTCCCAGCCCCTCCCACTCTTTACTCCTACAAAGAAAGAACAACGATAGTGCCCACACGGGAGAGAACTCACTAGCAGTGCATGTTGAGGATGTGTCATGCATTAACACACTGCCCCTCACACACACCAGAGGTGGATACAAAGAATGCCCACCGGCCTTCCCTGGTGGCTCAGTGGTTGAGAATCTGTCTGCTAGTGCAGGGGACACGGGTTTGAGCCCTAGTCTGGGAGGATCCCACATGCCGCGGAGCAACTAGGCCCGTGAGCCACAACTACTGAGCCTGCACGTCTGGAGCCTGTGCTCTGCAACAAGAGAGGCCGCGATAGTGAGAGGCCTGCGCACCACGATGAAGAGTGGCCCCCGCTTGCCGGCAACTAGAGAAAAGCCCTCGCACAGAAACGAAGACCCAACACAGCAAAAATAAATTAATTAATAAACTCCTACCCCAAACATCTAAAATAATAATAATAATAATAAAAAACACAACAAGCTTCTCATTATAAAAAAAAAAAAAAAAGAATGCCCACCACCCCGCTGTGAGGACCCAGGACACAAGGAGGTGGGGACCTTCCCCAGGCCTTCAGCCAATCCCCTGATTAGCTCTGGGACCAGAAGTGGACTTCTGGGGTTCTGTTCTTAGGTGCTACACGGTACTTCTTCAGGCCAGGGAGAGCACCAAGAACACCCGTCAGTCCTTCCCTGACCCCTCAGCCTGGAGACAACCCACCCTCCACCTCGGCACTTGGGAAGCACCCTACCCCCATCCCAGCTCTCTGTATTTCAGGATAATCCTCCTTTGCTCTTGCTTGCAGTCCTGGCATCGGGCACACAGTAGGAGCTCTATCTGCTGAAGAAGCAGATCTTTGTTCAACAGGCAACTTTCAGAAGAAGCAAATGCATCTCAGTGTCACTGCATACATTTCCACAAATCAATCCCAACTGAGCCACCTTAGCATATACTGTAAAAATTTAAAACCCTATGCATAAAATATTATATATCTATTTTTATTTGATCTACTAAGTTATAAAGCTTTCCTCAATCTCTTAAAGGTGGTTTTTCCAGTAGTGCATAACTGCTTAATTGGGAAGTGTACAAAACATAATTACACTGCCTAACACTACAACATTGCTTATGGGAATATCTCTGTTCATGCGTTCTGCTTTATTTTGTATTTAATCTCTACTAAGATGTCTATATGAAAATAGATAGGTATGCTAGTCTTCATAAACACCATAAATCATAAAGTCATTTCTTTGCTAACCCAAGTCCAAAAGCAGCCCCAAAAGAAACTGCTAGGGCCCCAAAGGTTCCCACTTCTCATATTCAAGCACAGATGGAAACCTTTTAACATGTGGCCCCAAACACTTAGCTCTGTGCCACTCTGCCAGGTAAAGGTTAAGTAATGGCTATTTCTCTCACAATAAATGGCTTGGCACGCAACTCAAAAAGCACCTCCAAACTGCCCCCAGAAAGCAGTTACCCAAACCAGAAAGGGCAAATCCTCTCTGCCCAAGACCACAATTGCCAACCTCACATCAAGGGGCAGATGGAGACCCCTTAAATCCTCATCTGAGGACACCGTGCGTGGCCTTTCAAGTTCACCCTTCAACCAGCACAGGAAATGTGCCAAAGGCTCCCAACTCTTAAAATGGATGTATTAGGGCTTCCCTGGTGGCTCCATGGTTGGGAATCCGCCTGCCAATGCAGGGGACACGGGTTTGAGCCCTGGTCCGGGAAGATCCCACATGCCGCGGAGCAGCTAAGCCCATGAGCCACAGCTACTAAGCCTGCGCTCTAGAGCCCACGAGCCACAACTACAGAAGCCCGCGTGCCTAGAGCCCGTGCTCTGCAACAAGAGAAGCCACCACAACGAGAAGCCCGCGCACTACAATGAAGAGTAGCCCCCGCTCGCCACACCTAGAGAAAGGCCGCGCACAGGAACGAAGACCCAATGCAGCCAAAACTTAAAAAAAAAAAAGATGCATCACCCTGCACGCCTCCCCGCTTTTAAATGTGCACACACACCCCCATCCCTAGAATTGGGTTATCTGAATAACACAGCCTTTCTTTAAGCAGCGTGGTGTCGGTGAAAAAGAACCTGTTCAGAGCCTGTGCCATCATTTATTAACTGTCAGCCCATCCATGCGGCTTGAGACCCGACTGCCGATTCCAACCACTGGGAAGTATCCACACTGCCTCACTCTCTCCCGTAGAGGTTGTCACTAAAAAAATAAGCACGTGTATGACAAGGTGTTTCTACAAACAGAATAAAGGTAAGCTGTCCTCTAAATGGCAACATAAGCTACCAGCCTCACGGAAGCCTACTAATTAATAAATTCACCAATCAAGATAAAAAGGATTTGCCACCAGATGTGTTCACTTGCGTTTCTAAAACAGAAGGTGTCGCCCCCAAATCTGTCTGGCAACACGGATGAAATAATGCACAAGTGAGCTCCCGGGGGTAGATTCCATCCACCTACAGAGAGGTGAATGTGCCTTGCGCCGGTCTCTGCGCTCAAGGAGAAAGTCATCAACTCCACTGCACCCATCTTCGACTTTGATATACAAACCTTCCAAGTGTGCTTCACTGCGTGCGGTTCATAGTGGACTAAAGTACGATCTGTAAAAACAATCTCTCTCTTTGCCACTACGCTGTGACACGGCCCAGCCTCCTCTCAATGAGCACTGCTGCCTGGGGTCAAGGGAAAAAGTTAAATGTCGAGTGCATCCGAATACAGAACCAGCTCCAGTCTTAACGGGCACACACGAAATTTCCCTCTAGTCCCTAGGAATGTCGGGTGCTGGTTGAGGGGACAGAACCCCCGCCTTAAACCAAAAAATGAGACCGGGTCAGGCAGAAATCCAGATTTCCACTTTCAAATCTATTCATTCACATGGGGGAAGAGGATTCAAGTATAAAATCTTTCAATCACTGATCGTGCCAAATGCTCGATAACGAGACTCAAGTGTGTGGGTGTGTGGCGGGGAGTGGTTTGTTTTTAGAGAAAGACAGTCTGCGCGCTGTTGGCAGGCTCTGGGCTGGCTGCGCTGAGAACCACCCGGAGGAGCTTGCAAAAAATACAGGTGTTCTGGCCCCACCTGGAGCTTCTGCAATGGAACTTTGGGTGGAGCCCAGGAGACTGACTCCTGGCCAGGGGTGCCCTGGGGCTCCTCCACCTGCTCCACAGGCCACCCTGTCAAAGCACCTGGGCAGCCAGCCGGCCCTCCCTGGGAACTGTGTGAGTCACTCGTGTGGAAACCACCAAGCCCACAGCCAGCTTCTTGCCACTAAATGCACTAAGTATGTGTGCCCAACTCAGGGGTGAGCTGAAGGGTGCTAGCGCTCACCTGTTCCCTTCTGATACAACAGGGCACAAAGGACCTCTCTCCCTGCTCCTGGGAAGACCCTAATTCCAACTGTCTGTTCTCGAGGGATGTAGCAAGACACAGCGTGCACAGCTCGAGCAGGGCAGGGGCAGGGGGCACTTATTCTGTTACAACAGCACCACCGTAGCTACTGATGCTGCCAATAACAGTAACCAACAGCTAACATCTGAACACTTCCCACCTGCATCAGCCTCTTTACTGTGCACGTTTGCAAATGTGCAAATAGGACGTTCTGGCCCTTGACCTCTGAATGCCCTTGCATTCCACCACTAGCTGCCTCCCAAGGACATTCTCAAGGATCATCTCGCTTTCCAAGTGAGATTTTTTAATGGTATGAATTAAACCCAAAGAAACTGCCGGTCCATGAAATGACCAGCCGCCCGGAAGGTGACAATCGGGTCCCTTCCACAGACTTCGGAAGGACACCTTCCCCAACACAGCCCCCAGCCCCACCTCACCATTTCATGCTCACCTGACCCTACGACTCGCATCTGGAGCCCACAGGCAGCAGGGAGCCGTGACATTGCCGGGGGGGCAGGGGTGGGGGTGGGGTGGGGTGTCACGTCCACACTTATGTGGTTGCCCAGGCCGTCCCTGGAAGTGAGTGAATGCCCCGGGAGGGGAAGATTTCCCAGGCCCAGATCGGGACATACAAACACCCATAGCACATCGGCCACCCAGCTGGACCCGGGCCAGTCACCAAAGCTGCTGCTAAGGGCCCACCATGTGCCAGGAGGACAAACCCAACACACCGTTCTCTGGGAAGCAAGCTCACTGCCACAGAGGCCCCCACGGGTTAAGGGTGCTGGCTGTCCTCAGGCAAAGGAGGGCGGCACCCAACCCCTCGCTTTTTCTTCCTTCTCTGGGAAGGGAAAGTAGGTCTTAAATAGAAAGTAAATATTTTACTGGGCATTTCTCAGAGTGACCTAATACCGAGTCACATTCCACAGTCTAAAAACAACCTCCTGAACGGTTTTCAGTTCATCACTTTGGCCCCAGGAACGGAGGAGAAGACGGGATGCTCCCTAACGGAGCCAGCCTCCACCCGCCCTTCCCAGTCCCTTCCCGGTGCCTTCCCGGTCCTGTGTGAGGCAGACTCAGGTCGTGTTTAAGAGCACCAGGATCTGGATCTCCCACCACAAACACTTCTCCCTGGGCCCCGCCCTCTTCACCTGGCACTTGCCCCGACTCCGTAAGACCCATCCATCGTTTAAGTGCAAAGGATAAAACCCCCCTTCCCTGGTGGACGCATTCGCCTAGGACAGGGCCCACTCACCATCTCTGTGACCAGCAAGTCCCATTTCCCAGCCTGCACAACCAAGGCAGTCAAGGCCCAGGGAGCACAAGGAAACCTGCCCCAGCTGGCACACGGCACCTCCCGGCGGGGGCAACTGATTTGCTTGTTTATTTATTTTGTATTTTTATAAAGTTAACAAACACGTACAATGTGTCAGGCCTGTTCTAAACTTTATATAAAAATTACGTCGTCAAATCCTTGTAGCCCACCCCTATACTTACCCTTGCTTCCGGTTCAGAAACGGAAGCCCTTTGCGAGGGCTCGTGAAATCCCAAATGCAATCATGTGTCTCGTTCCATCCCTCCTTTTTCCCACACTTTCTAGAACAGTCTGTCCCATCTGATGCCTCTTCCTCTGCTGGTGGGGACGTGTGTTATCTTGGGGGCAGGGCCGTCCCTCCTCGGGCCCAGCCTCAGCCCTGGCAAAGGAGGCAGACATTCACTGCCTTGGTGGGACCTCTCCCTCACCGTCAGAGTGAGTCCCCAGGTAACACTGAGGTCAGCCCAGTGCTCCAGGGTGGCCCAGAGAAAAGCTTTTGGATCTAAGCAGGAGCCTGACATGCCAAGTAATCACCAGGTTGCAAAACTCCCAGATACAAGCACGGCCAAAAATTGGTCCCTGCGCTGACCCTGCCCTCCTCCCCGCTAACAACAAGGCACCCAGACCCAGCTCCCACCAGCCGCTCTCCCTCCAAGACCCCCGCTTGCCCACGGCAGCTACAGAAGATGAAATAAATTAGGAAAAAACCTGTTACTCTCCCTTGCAGAGAAACCTTTTTAAGAACCAGAGTTACACTTGCAATGTGCATTTCTAGCGGTTCTGCTGAGCTCTGAGGGGCGTCTAAGCTCTTGCGTCGTCTGAGACACACATCAAGAGCACAACCCAAACAACTGTTAGTCACAGCCCCTCGCCCTTCCTGCCCCTGGGACACAGGAGACTCGAGTAAGGCAAGCTCACAGTTACCGCAAAGAAAACTCAAACCACTCTGAGCTGCTTTCTCTGCCCACTACTTGGAGCACATCTGGCCAGTTTAGGGAAGGAGAAAATTACGCGCTGTTCAAAGTCCTCCTTAAATACTCAGGAAGACATCACTACAGATAGAATTCCAACGTTAATTCTGAAATCTCCTGGCTTTTGTCAGATGAAGCCACATTCTTAATCCCAGGCTTAGTTGAGAAATGAGAAGAAAGGATGTTTGCATGTGGGGAAAAAAAAAAAAATCCTCAGCCCTGAGCGAAAAGCAGCAAACACCTTGGAGGAACAGGGAGAATACACAGAACTCTGCACAAGGCCAAGGCCGAGAAAACTAGGGTCTCAGGAAACCTGGTGTACTCACCGTGGCACCAACAGGGCATGTGGGGGAAACCTATCAGATTTCCCTCGTGTCCTTCCGGAGGAACTCGGGATGCCAAGCCCAGGGGCATTTCTGCAGAGCCAGGGAATCCCTAAACCCGGAAGAGGCCAGAGATACACACCTGCAGACCCAAAAAAGGTTCTGGGACCACCCACAAATCCTGGCTCTCGGCTGGCCAAGGCTAACAAAACTGTAAGGGCCATGAGAACATTCCTGTGCTTAAATGCCTTCAGACCCGGCCACATCCACCCTCCAGGCAGAAGGGCCCCCATGGAAGCAGCTGCTTCTCCTTCTCGGGTCCCACCGAGCACCGCTGAGGCCTGAGAGGCACGAGCTGGCTAATCCTGGCGTGCCTTCACCTACCATGCACCACCCTTTCCCATGGGAAGTGAAGCAGAATGGAGACCCTGTTTGAAAACTGCAGGGGGGACTTAAAATAGGCAGAAGATAATCATGACCCAAGCTGGACCGGACTAATTGGTCAAAAGCTCCCGACCCCGCACCCCGCACCCCGCGCTGCCCTCAACCTCCAGGAAACAGGGCAGAACCCAAAGCCTGAGACAGGGAGTCTGCAGTGTCCCCACCACCACCCAGGCCCACTGGAGCCTTGGAGCACCAGCAAGAACTTCAGGGATTTATTTCCCAAGCACACACGTGTCTGCAAGCACACACGTGTTCACGAAAGGAAGAGAAGCATGGTAAGGCAGGAGGATAATCTTGTAATTAAAGGAAAGCCTGTTTTTCAGGAAAATCTCCACCTCGCGGGGACCTTACCCTAAAGGAAGCCAAGGTCAGTCGGAGAGCTCCCACATCACCTGCTCCGGGTGCCTTTCAGGTGAGTTAATCACCCAGGCAGGGCCGGTCTCCAGATTTCAGGACACACCCAACTTTGTGCCATTCCCTTTCAATTCTCTGATAGCCTCTTTGAAAAGAAAGCTGTTCCTTTTGTCAGGGAGTATTAATTCAAATTCCTCTCCAAGGCCAGCACAAATGCAGGGCCGCAGCCCAAAGGAGGTTTACCCAGCAGAATCAAGTTTCTCGCTAGTTTTTACAGGAGTGGTGCAAACAGACTATTCCAATTAGGTGAAATCCTCACCATCTTCCCTGTCTCTTTTCCCAAATTCCCCCATGTTGAACACAGGAACCAACTCCCACTGTAAGATGTGCATAATGAATCCAGCTGGAAAGTGAGAAGCAGCCAGAGTGAGGGAGGGGAACGCCCCACCCACCTCCAGCCCTTCCCCCCAGTGAGGGGCACATGCTAGGACAGAGGGGGCTCACTTGAGAAGACTCCCACTGAGATCACTCATCCAGACCACAGACGTGTGGAGCACCTGGCTACTAAACCCAATTTTACCAGAAAAAAAACAAAAACAAAACAAAAAACCTGAACACTGTGAAAGCTAGCCACACGATCTCAGGGCATGTGTGTGTATGTGTGTGCTCATTCCCACACATGTGTGTTTGCTGGGTGGGGCGGGGGGGGGAGGTGCACATCAGAGACACCCAGATAGAGGCAAGGGAGGAAATGAGATCAGGAGGACAGAGGGGTCTCATTTGGCGAGCATAGCAAAGCCATCCCCAAATGTACTCAAGTCCCAATCAAAAGCCAAAAGCCTCAATCAATTACAGAGAAACTAGAGCCAGGTGGAATTGACTGCTGGCTCCCTTAGTCGCTGAACTCCACCCCCCTCCCCCTGCCTCCCCCCTCCCCCCTGCCTCCCCCCTCCCCCGACGCTGTTTCTTGATTGGTGAAACAGTGACTATCACTTCTACCTCAAAGAGCCCGATCAATAGCACTGTGCCTAGCCCTTGAGGTCCTTCCGGGGTCTGGTCTTTGCCGGGACAGCGAGTCTGTGGTCCAGAGACAGAATTCTCCCTGTGCACCCAATGGGGCCCCCCATCTCCTGAGCCTGCCTCAGGCTTCAGATCAGGAGCCATGCTGTTCATTAACTCAGAAAGTGTAGTGAATTTAAAACAGGCCCGGTCCAGGAAACTATCTAGAAATCCTTCCTTAGCATTAGATTGTGAGATCCCAACAAAAGACCACTAATCAAAGAAGGAAATTAAAACAAGCCAGACTTCTCACAGTCCCATGTGATCCAGAAGCAACTCTGGGCCTGAGAAAGATACTTGTTTCTGAGAAGCCATCTGAATCCTGGGGAGAACATGCCAGATTCAGGGCAAGCCTGAACCCTCACCTCCCCTCTGCTCTCAGGGCAGCGGGGAGAGCGGCTCCTTCACCAGGGAATCCTGCCCGGTCCTCACTTCCAAGAGCCTGTTCGAATCCCAGCTCTACCACTTGGAGGGCAGGGAGGGCGATGGACAAGTCACCCAAGTGTCCCCTGTGCCTGACACCCCACCCACCTTGTTGTAAAGGTCAAATGCAACACAGGCCAAGCGTCCAGTGAGAGTGACAACGACTCTAAGTAAAGGATCAGTCAAGGGCAGTTACAGTGTTACTTTCACAAAAATAAAAGAACTACTTAAGTGGTCTGCGTGGACTTCTTGAGAATCAAATTTAAGTTTGCAAGGATACAAAGAGCGCAACACACAGAAATTCCTCCACCGAGGATAAGAGGGGTGCAGGGTGGAAAAGCCCCGTTTCATCCTGGCTCTGCACTTACCGCCCCTGCAACCTCTAGTCACATGGCTCATCAGGCCCCACGCCCGGAGAAGCGCTGCAATGTGAGAAGGACGCAGGTTCTGAGGGAGGACGGGGTAGCCCTCGGAACCACCACCGCGCTATCGGTACTACGAGTAGCAGAGCCAGATTGGAAGGCTGCGGCAGAAACCGCGGCCTCAACGCCGCCCCTGCGACGGGATGCCAAGCCGACCAAGTCACAGCGATGGGGCCGTTTACCGCTTGTCGCACCTCTGCCACCATCGAACCTCCCTGTCCACTGGGGAGTGGGTTGTAGAGACAGGGACAACACGACTCAGGTTTAAGATCCCCGGAGCCCGCAATCGCTGGGGTGGCTCGGGCACGGTCCAGTCAGGTACCTGGTTCTGCTCCGAGCCTCGCCGCGGGTTCGGGACCCACCTCGGTGTCCTGCGTCCTCTCGGGGCTCCTTCCACGTCCCGGCCGGGGGGACTGGGAGTGGCGCGGGCGAGCCCGCGGGTGGGCGGCGGCGAGGGGCGGGACCCCGCACAATGGGCTGCGGGAGGAAGGAGGAAGTGGGCACTGGTGGAGGTAAAGGCCATTTCTATCACCTCTCGACAAATTCCCAGCGGCGGGAAGCAGCTCCCTATTTACAAGTGAAAGGGCAAAGCGCGAGGGGAGGGGCGCTTCCGGCGGAGTCCGGTACAGCGCGGGGGATGGGGTGGGGGGGATAAGTACGCGAGCCTGCGGGGTCCAGCCGGGGGGCAGGGGAAGGAAAAGGCGGGCGGGGCCGCCAGGTAGGCGGCCTTCGGGGGCGGAGCCTCCAGGTGAGCCAGCCTGGAGGGGAGGAGCGGAGCCGCCAGGTTCGCGGGGCCCAGGGGTCAGGGGGACCTCACCTTCGGGCCTGGGGTCCTAGAATCCGGAACCCCAGACGCCAGGAGACCCGTCCTTATAGCAAGGCCCAGCACTCCGGCTGACGGGGCGCGTTCGGGGTAGTGCCGCCACAGACCACGCCCCCTCAGGTAGAGGGCAGCCAGGTAGGGCGGTTGGCCTTCACCCAGGCCCAACTTTGCCCTCCCCGCAGCAGAAGGTCGTGCAGGAGCCCGGAAGTCGCCCTGCGGTCAGTCTGGGCGGAACGTTGGGGTTCCCGGCGCCCGAGGCCCCCAAACTCGAGCTACAGAAACAGGAGGCGGAGACCAGCCTCTTTATGACTCGGGGGAGGCAATTCAGTATTTCATCCTCGCATAAAATAGGAATTGCTCTATTTACCTAGCCAGCAGGAGCATCGTGAAGATTAACGACTGTGAAATGTTTTTAAGATCAAAAACATTGAGACTTTACTTATAGGCACTTACATGTGCATACTGATAACTGTACAGCAAAATATACTCTTTATTGATTGCCCTCCTGGAGCGACTTTTAGCCCATAAGCAGAAAGCACTGAGAAAAAAGATTCAGGTACATCTCTGTGTCCTCCTGAGATACTAAGGAATATGGGTAGAAACCGTGGCAGCCACACTGGACCTCCTGCTCCATCCAGGCCTGCAGTGGCAGCTGGAGGAATCAGCCAGCAATGCAGTCCACAGTTGAACGTCTGAAGAAGAGCCGGAAAGAAACTTAAAATATTTGTCACAACCCCTGGGAAGAAAACGCAGCATTCCCACCCCTCAGCTCAGCAGGCAGGTGCCCCCACGTGTGGGCCACCATCGGGTCTCTGCTGTTCGGAAAGCTCTGCCCTACCACCCCGGGCCCAGTGGTCAGTCAAACTCAGCCAGTGCTAGGAGCCCAGGCAGCCCATCTGGCCTGGCAGCTCCAACAGCAAGGCCTCCGTGGTGTCACCAGCACCCTGTCCCTCCCAGCAAAGCAAGCCCACGTGACCGGGCAAGGCTGCTCCACTCCAGTCCCCGCAACCATTCTTGGACAGGGTTTTCAGAGCCCCTGAGAGCCCTCCCGGCTCGCTGCGGCTGCAGTCCAGGTGGGCAGGCCCGGAAGCTGCAACACCCTATGGGCTCCCCACCATCCAAAAGGATGTGCAGGCATGACCCCTACCCATTCCCCAGACCCACCTGGGCCTGATCAAGCAGAAACTTTATTTGCACTTCTAGACCCACCCCACTAAAGACATCCATCAGCAAAAGAATAAAGTCCCAGCCAGAGTTCATTCAGCAGGAAGGGTGCACAAACCGTCTCCTGGCCTCCACCCGCTACAGCAAAGGGACTTCACCTGCTGCTCCTCCAACCCCACACAGACACACACACCTGGTCAGCTACAATACCATCACTTCCAGGTTGGATTCAGGTCATTTTCACCTAACAAGTGATTCTTTGCTAGCCTCAACAGCTAGGCTTTAGGCTTTTTAAATTGCCATATACCTGGGGCGGGGGCGGGGGGAACAATCCCATCAGGCCAGAGGAGCTGACCTCTACGATCTCGGTCTACAGTTCCTTCCAAAGAAACTTCCTGGGATTCCATGACTCCATAATGAAGTTTTTGTTTGTCCTGTGCTGGAAGCCAGATTTCAGGCATGGCTGGAGCGCAGCAGTGAGTTTACAACCCCTTGGCCAGCCCCAGCGCTGCAGAAAAAGACCCACACATCATCCATGTGACGAATTCCTTAAAAAGGCCCTTCCAAGTTCCTGCCACAACCTGGGCTGGGATGAGACACAGAAACGTCGCCACTACTTCCAACCAAGCTTCAAGCCAGTTAATAGTGTCTTTCAAGTCATAATTAAAGATTTATTTTAATGCAAAAAGCAGGTTTCTGAGCACTTTTGAGCGGGAGAAAATCAACAATGTAAAGGAAGGTTTTCTTTGTGTTTTTATCTCACAAGCGGGATGAATTTTAAGAACCACACCGTTTTGTTGAAAAGCACTGCCTTCCCCCCTACCCCGGGACATTTCTGGACTCTCAGTGAACACCAGCCAAAGGTGAGGCTGCCCACCAAGTTCAGGAAACAACAGCTATTCGGGATTAACATCCCCTAAACACCATCCGACCTTGGGGAGAATGCAGGCTCTGTTATTACCCAGGATAGAAGTCACAATTCTCCATAAAAGCAAAAGCATCATTTGCTCCAGGAATAAGAAAGAACCCAACCATTTTATCACAATTTTTGTGAATATTAAGCCACTCCTAGGCAACCATCTGTTAAATTTCGTTACAGAAACAGTTAAAGCAGATCATTTCTAAAACATTCGCTCAAGGAGGAACTAGGCTAGATACAGATGGAAACATCAACTGGCCCCCAAAGTTCCAGGCAGAAGGGGCATCAGCCCCCAACAATGGGCCAGGGCTACACTGATCCCACTTCCTGGAGAGGCAAAAAAGAAAGTTCAACACGAGCGCCTGGCACTTTAGCAATAGAGTTTTGGCTCCACTTTGGAACCTCAGCTCCCCTGTGGAAGCAGGAAGCTTTGTGAATGGAGGAGGAAGATGCAATACAGAGGAGTTTTCAGAAATGGCAGCACCTGTGCAACAAAATACAAAAATCCAACACTCATTTTAGCCGCACTTTCCCTAACACCACAGACTAAAAACTACTTTAATGTGAGGGGAATAATAAAAATAAACACAACTGCTTCCTATGACTTCAGATGCCTCAGTTCCTGGTAAGTGTTGAATGTGATTTCTGAAAATTGCATTTCAGGGGCGGGGAAAAGTCTGCTTCGTTAACACGTTCTTAGAAGAACCCTACTATCTGCTTTTAGAATCTTTCCGCCAAAAAGCAGATCACTGAGAAGAAGAAGAACAAAGAGTTCCCCAGCAGTCCAGAAAAGACCACCTTCTAAGAAAAAGTCTGGAAAGGGAGCAGGCCGGTGGCCCCAATTGCCATGCCAGGCAAAGACGGATGATTGTGACTCTGGTTCCCATCCTGTCTGCAGCTCCTGAAGTTTCTGTGTTCTCCAGCAGTTAGAAGAATGAAGGCAAAACTGCCCCTTGGCTCCCATAGTCAACATTCCACACAAACAATGGCCTGGCTTGCTCCCTATTGTACATTCTGTATTCATTTGTGAATCCCATTTTTTTTTTTTTTTTTTGCACAATGTGCAAAGCCCTTCTTTTCACTGGTGCGGTCCTGAAGGTCCAAGTGCAGCCATAATTTAGGCTTGAAATACTAATAATGATGATGGCTAAAAGCAAGCGACAGATGAAGCCCAAACATTAATTTGTGAAGATCATTAGAGTCACACTGACGGCTTTTGGATACTATCCATTAAATCATGATCAAAAGAAACACTGAACACCTTAAAAATGGTTCTGAAGTTTTTAGCAATTATTAAATGTAATTTTCCAAACCCAGAGATAGGTGTGTTTAAAAAAAAAAAAAGAAAAAAAATACCCTTTCATAAGTCTTTGATACATATTCCATCAAACACAGACTTGAATAAAAATTAACTTCAAAAGATTGATTGGGGGGGAAGATTTGCATTTTTCCTTCTTTCCCAGGATGCTGTAACTTTAACCGCAGGAGTGTAAATTAGGACATGCTTACCAGCTGTAAGGGAGAAAACTGATACTGCCCAGGCAGTATAGCCTCTGAGAGCAGATCCATTCCAGCATTTTCATGTGCCTACTAAAAGTCTGCAGTAGTGGAAGTCCACACAAGCATTCCTTAGGTAGTGAAATGCAGGAACATTCTTGGGGAATAAGACACCCCGATATTTCAATACATGGTGTTAAGTACAAGAACTTCTATTTGAAGAGTCAAGCAAACTGCACTCCCATTTTTAAATTACTACAGAAATGTGTTCCACCCTCTGTAATTGAACTATCAGCCAGGTGGTGGAAATATTACAGGAGCTGTGCCCTGCTGAAAAGATAAATTTCCTTTCCCAATCACATACTATATGAATATATATTTGTGGCCTGTATCAGGGACATGAGACACTTGGGCTGCTGCTTTTCACTGATAGAAAGATTAGTAACAGAGGGACCCAGGCTTGTACTCACATATGTTATGATGACAGCCCTTCTATATTAAAATGACAGTGGTAAAAAATGACAACTGGGGTGGCCATTCTGCTATTGCTGTAAACTCTTTAAATTTTTTCCATTTAGGGAAAGTGTTAAGTGCAAAGGGGATAACTTTGCCTTCAAAAATGATTCATGATGGAAGAGAATTGTTGGCAAATGGCGTTCTGGTGCTAGACCTCAGCGGGGCCGCCCTTTTGGTTTTGAGTCTCAAGGATTTCAAACGGTGCGAGTTATCCTGAACTCTCTTTGCTTTGGCATTTTAACAGTTGCCAGCAATAATATCCTTTCCCAATCCAGCGATGTGCTTGCTCGGTACCTATGTTACATACTCATCCTTCATTTAGCTTGCTCGGTACCTATGTTACATACTCATCCTTCATTTACCTTGTCGCTAGCTACTCAGAACACTGAAAAAGTTGCAGGTTGATTTTGCAGCTTTGTTTGTTGTTGTTGTGGCTGTTTGTTTCACTTCGTCTCTCATTAAAACACTTTCAGGGCTTATGAATAGGATTTCTTTCTGGAGTTTTACAAGTCAAGAGTAAAGTTATTGATTATTCCCTGAAAGGGTAACTGATGGCTAGTTAATAATTATACGAATAGCAAGTTTTCCTGTTTCGTCTTGTGTACACGACCAGATTAACAATGCCAGGGAAAGCAAACTCGACTCCACAGGAACAGGTGTGCCCTGAGTCTTAAAAGGCCAAAATATCTCACAAAGTATGTCACTGGTGTATTTTTACAATGCTAGTAGTGTTTGTTTTTAAGTAGCCAAACTTTTTTACTTTTTTAACTTTAAAGAGACACACTTTGCAAATATTTCTTCACCCAGTCAATGACTAACTGCCAGGCGTAAGCTGCAATTCGAGCCTGGCAAAGAAATACATTTTAGGGACAAAGAGATTTTTTTGCTGCTGTTGTTATTGTTTAAATCACAGTTAAGAAAAGGCAATTTGCCCTGCCCCTCCCCCAGGAGAACACCCAGTTCAGGATGTTCAAAGATCCCAAGTGAAATCCTAAATAACAGGGCTCTGAGCTCCAATCTGCAGAGCTACGCAGAGCACCCTCCACCTATAGCTTTATTAATGTACAGTCAGGAAGGAGGGAGGAAACATACCCCTTCGCTTTATCTTCCCAAACAGGAAAAAGAATTAAACCAAAAGGCACCATGTCAGGTCCAAAACAAGCTCCAAACCCAAGATTTGTAAATTCCCTCTAATAACTGCTTTCTACAGGGACAAACTGGGGTCCCCTACTCCTCGGGCACAGAAAACCAATCAGTGTCATAAATTCCCTTTGCCTTCAACCCTCACTCCCTTGAACAGGGGACAGAGTGGGGGGAGGGGGCGACCCAACATCAACACTTAACACTAAATCCCTCAATGCTCTACAGAAATATGCTGGCTTCTTTCCTTTGTTTGGTCCTGTTATACTTGATCGAGTGTGAACGATTAAACTGGTTTCATTAAAGGCAAGTGCATTCACAGCTAGCATCCAACTTCAATGGCAACTGGAAGCATATTTTGCAAGAAGGAGGGCCTGCTTTTTTGCTTGAAATCTACCATCTCATTAACTTTTCTTTGGGGGGGGGGCAGTAGAAAGGGCACTAGGGGTTTTTACCAGAGAGTGTCAGAGCAGCCCAGAGATCTGATGCTAGACAAAAGGATATTTAGTGTTTCAACTCTGAGATACAGTCCCTCTTACTTAAAAAAGAGAAAAGAAATCCTGTTTCAATATTATATTAAAGCTGCTCTGAAAGTCTTTAATTAGCATTTTGAATATTGATTTATAATTGCTCTAAGAAGTATGCTTTGAAATCAAATGATTATGAAAACAAGATGCTTTAAAGCCCCATTACTTCAAAATGTAGAAAATTTATTTTAAAAAATCAAAACAGTGGAATTCTCCTAAGCACATGAAAACTAAAGTTCTACTTTGAGAACCCCAGAGGCAGAACAGCAGTCTCAGGTACTGAACACGGGGTAAATTTTAAACTGCCTTTGAGCCCAAGCACCTAGCTAGCAGAGAAGAGTGTCTTCTCTGAAAGAGTAGTACCAGAGTTTGATATATTTCGCCAAAGTCGGGAGGCAGAATCACTTAGTAAACTAACCAAAATAAACGTCCCCTCCAAATTATCCATGTCAGATAAAAATATACCAGTCTCTACAATATCCAACAGAATTGCAAATAAGGCACTTAGCATTTTAAATTCCCAATGCATATTTATAGAATAGAATTCTCTTGTCTACCCTTCAAGCCACTCACGTCTGACTCTCTAAGAACTTAACCCGATCTCCAGTCTTTAAAAAAGAAAAAAGGGGGAATAATCCAGAAAGATATGTTTACCCCGGATAGGGCAAGTGAGCCCGGCATGACGACGCAGGCCACTGCCAGCAGACTCCACCGCAAAGACGCAGACCAAGCGGGAATTTCTACGAAAAATTCCTCCTTTCTCTTGTAAAATACTAAACCCGGGTGCCCTTGGAGCCAACTGCCGCTTGGGCCGCCTCCGGAAAAAGTATTTGAGGGCTGGGCGCACCACACACACTCGCGCGCACACGCAGACTCAGTGTCCGTGACCATCCGCGGCGGCGGAAAGCGAGCCACCGAAGGGAGTATGTGCGCGTGTGTGTCTCGCCGTGGCCAGTGGTGACCGCGCAGAGCTCCCCGGCCCGCGGCCTCCCGGCACCTGGGCGCTGCGTGGGCTGCGGACGACCGGCCACGCTGCGGACCTCCAGCTGGTGAAAGACCCTGCGCGCCCTGGCGCCCGCGCGCCTCTGCCCAACTTGCCCCGGGTCGTTGGGAAGAGCGCGAGGTAGAGAAAGAAAGGCGCTTCCCCTCGGCCGCGCGGGTCCGTCCGGCGCCGCGGAGGACAAGGAGGAAGAGGCGATCGCGGCCGCCCGGCTGCCTCTGCGCCGCGCCGAGTCCCCGCCGCCCGGGTCGCGCCCTCGCCAGACCCTCCTGCGAAACTTTTTCTTTTTGGTTCGCCCCACCCGAAAAGTGCGGCCAGGGCGGGGGAGGCGGGCGGGCCGGGTTCGCGGCGGCGGCGGCGGCGGCGGCGCGTGAGGAGGAAGTGGTGCCGGCGGGAGCGCGGCCGGGCAGAGGAAATGCCCAGCCAGCTCGGCCCCCGCCCGCGCCCGCCGCCCGGCTCGCCCCAGGCCCCCGCCCCGCTGCGACTTTGGCGGGCCGAGCCCGCCGCGGCAGTGGTGGCGGCGGCGGCAGATGTGGCCCGGCTGCCCGGAGGAGCCAACAATGCGGGGCCGGCAAAACAAAAGGGTTCCACTTCGCCTCCTTTCCCGTCTTTCACTTGCGCTCCCGGGGCGCCGCGCGGGATCCCCTGCCAGCAGGGGCCGCTCCCCTGGGGACCCGGAGCCGCGCGCGCCCCGGTTTCCCAGCGGACCCCCCGCTCCCCTCCCCCGCCCCGCAGGCGCAAGGCCCCGCGCGCTCGGACTCCCGGTTCCGGGGGATCCGGCCGTATTGTCCCCGCGGCACGCCGCGCGCTCGGCCTGGGTCGCGGGCGGCCCCCGCGCGCGCACCCACCGGCCTCCGGGAACAGGAGCCGGGGGCGCCTAGGAAACCGTCGCCGAGACGCCGCCGCCGCCGCTGCCCTCCGGACGCCGCCGTGCTCGGGGTTTCTTTTTTTTTTTTTTTTTTTTTTGCCAGTCCTGATGGGAAGGAAGGTGACCGCCTACTTCGCATTCATCAACTCTCATCACAACAACAAAAATCCTGGCGCTAACGGCGGCCAGCGGGCACGATCGGCGGCGGGGGGCGGCAGGCAGGGACCCCAGGCCGGCGCCCACTCCCGAGCGCCGAGCGGGGACACCGGGCCGGGGACGCAGACCAAAGATGTCCTCGGATGCCGGCTTGGTGTCCTTCGCCCTCCTCCTCCTCCCCCCCAGTGGCGCAGTGAGGCGCGGGCGCGGCGCCCCCGGCCCGCGGCCGCAGGTGAGGCGGGGGCGGCGGCGGTCCCAGCCCTCCCCCGGGGCCCCCCTTACCTCGTCCCGGGCCGCCGGCGTCCACGGCGAAGGGCGCCCACCCGGGAGGCGGCGGCAGCAGCGGCGGCGGCTCCCGCCCCTCCCACCCCACCCGGCGGCGGTGGCGGCGGTGGCGGCGGCTGTGCGGCCCCCCCTCAGCGCGGCATGGCTCCCGGCTCCGTCCCTCGCTCCTCCGGCCGCTGCCAGTTCTTCTGGGCCGCTCCCGGGCCACCTTAAAATGACACACGCACACAAGGACACACACACACAAAAACTTAATCTCTCCCCTCCCCTCCCTCCCTCCCTCCCTCCCCTCCCTCTCCCCTCCCTCCCTCCCTCCCTCCCCTCTCCCCTCCCTCCCTCCCCTCTCCCCCTCCCCCTCCCTCCCCTCTCCCCCTCCCTCCCCACTACCCTCCCTCCCCTCACCACTACCCTCCCTCCCTTCTCCCCTCTCCCCTCCCTCCCTCCCCTCTCCCCTCCCTCCCTCCCCTCTCCCCCTCCCTCCCCTCCCCTCACCCCTCCCCTCTCCCTCCCTCCCCTCCCTCCTCTCTCCCCTCTCTGCCCTCCCTCCCCTCTCTCCCTCCCTTCCCCTCCTCCCCTCCCTTCCCCTTCTCCCCTCCCGTCCCGTCCCCTCCCCTTATCTCCGCTCCCCACCCTCCCCTCCCCTTCCCTTCCTCCTCCTCCCCCTGCCGCCGAGCCTCTTCCTACTTCCCCACCCACCCCACCCCCTTCCTCCGCCCACCCGGCTCCCGATCGTCTCCAGCCTGGTCCCGGCCCCGCGCCCGGCCGCAGGCAGGGGGCTGCGCTGGGGGTACCCGGCCCCCACACGCCCCGCGCCGCGCTCACCCCCAAGAGGATGCTAATTCCAACTTGGATCGGGGGAGGGAGCGTCCTGGAAGCCGAGCGCCTCCCGGCTATTTGCTCTTCTTTATTTGTTTTCTCCTCCGGGGAAGGAGGAGGAAAACGGAGAGAAAAGGAAAGGGAAAGAAGCGGCGCGGCCGCGTCTCCCGGTGGCCGCCGGCTGCGCAGGAGCGAGGCGGGAGGCGAGGTGAGGGTCGCAGCTCGCTCACTCCTCGCTCCTTTTTTTTTTTTTTTTTTTTTTTTTGGGCAAAGGCGGGGTCTCTCTTTACAAACCAATGACACAACCCCACATGGGCCGGCCTCGCCCCCTACAGATACTCTTCACTACAAATCGCCTCTCTCGGGGGATTAGTGGCTCCGCGAAAGTGCACACAGGCGCGGCGGGCGGGCGAGTGGGCCGGGCGCGGCGGGCACTCCCCGGCCTGGCCCCGCCTGGGAGGCCCTAGCGAAGCGCTGGGGCCTCGCGGGCAGGGCTGGGGGTCCAGCTGCAGCGGCTGCGAATCTGGCCCTCCCTCCACCCTCCTTCCTCCTCCGCCCCTTCCACGTGGGGCCCCGGGCGGCCGGCCACGTGGGGGAACGCGAGTCCGCGCGGACCTCGGCACGGCGCCCCGGGGTGGCCCTGGCTCAGTGGGGCCCCCGCCAGGCCCGCGGCGCCGACCTGCCCCCTTCCTGGCCCCGCGGCTCCAACTTCCTCCCGGGCCCCTACGCCGGCCGCTTCTGTCTTCTCAGGCCCGTGGGGTCAGGCGCGGGCCGACCACAGGGGGCACTTGCGCTCCCCAAATCCGGATCCGGGAGACAGTGCCCGCGCCTGGCCCGAGGGGCGGAGATGGCCGTGGGTGCGCGCGGAGGGAGCCCTATGTGCTGGAACTTGCAGCGGTAGTGTTCCCTACCAGAAGCAAAACATTTTTTACACATTAAAAAAAAAATGTTCCTTCCTCTTGCCTGAATCTCGTCGGGGCTATTTTTAAAGCCTTGCCTTGGGTGGGAGCTCCGGGCCTCGCGGGACGGAGGCGATCTGCGGCCGGGGGGCCCCCAGAGTCGGGGACCTGGACTTGCGCACAGCTCCGACGCCCCAAGGTTAGTGTCTGGACACCAAACCTGGAATCCAGGCGGAGCGCTGGCCGCAGCTAGACTAACTTCCATGCCCGTGACCCGCGGCGTTGGAACTCGGTCTGAAGGGAGCCAGCGGCTGCGGGCTGGGAGGGCTCTTCTCCCTGCTCCCCAGAAGCCCCCAAACTCTCATCTCACATCCCTGAGATCGGCCGCGCGTCCTCCGAGGGCCCCTGTGTGGGCTGAACAGAGCCCTTAGTCTCGATCTGCTTAAAAACCATGTTGAGATGTTACGAACTGGACTGAGGTGTTGAGCAGGAAAGGCGTGGGGAGGGGTGTGAGGTCCGGCCTTTGCAGGCCGCAGGGACTGCCATTCCCAGAGCCGAATCTCTGGGTTTGGCCTCCCACGTACCCGGAGTGCACCACACCCTGTGAATCAGAGGAAACAGGCTGGAGCCTGGGGGCCAGAGAAAGGACCACCAAATCTCTGAACCCTTTTCTGCATCCCAAGGAGCGCTGCTCTAGGCCTCTCGGTCTGTTAACATTTTAAAAACTCCTACGCCGGCTCACAGCAGGAAGGAATGCGCACTGCTCGTTTGCTGAAGCGCGCCCAGGTCAGCCTGCGGGACTGGGGGCCCTGACTCCGGATGATCGCTTTATCATCCAACAGATTTTAAACCCCTACTGAAGACCTCCTAGAAGTGATGGCAGCGCGGGACTAGGCATTTAACACTCGCTAGTTCACAAAATTCGGTTGCTAAAATGTCCGAAGCTGGTTTTCTACTTGGCACTAATAGGCCCCGGCCAGGCCGGCTGAGTGGCTCTTGAGTGGCTTATGCGGTTCAGTTGAAAAACTGCCAGACTCGCGCTCTCAGTGACCTCCGTCTTCTGGCGACCCCGCATCTCCAGCTCTCGCCTCTCCCCAGCAAGTTTTGCCTCAAAGTCAAGGCGCCTGAAATACTTCTCGGTTATACCCTGACCCCGCCCACCCCCAGGCTACTGAGGTACTATTATATGCTTTTCTCTGTTTCTTAGGCATTATGGTAACCATAAAGATTTTCTGCTTCCTTATTTCACAGATGATCTTTGGTTCTGAGTGGCCCTCTTTTCACCCAGAACACACTGAAAGTCATTTGGCTTTTCCTATCACTTGTTCAACTTTCACGTCTACTATGAATTTGACCTTAGAAAATACTGTGTTCTTTGTTTTGAGGATGCTATTAAAAAAAGACAGAAAGTCATCCTCGGAGCCAAAAATTATTTCTCATATATTGCCCCCAACATGTGAGTTATTTCAAACTCCATTTTAAAATGAGCAAAGACTTGAATAGACATTTCTCAAAGGAAGATGTACAAATGACCAACAAGCACAGGAGAAGATTTCCCTAATTATTAGGGAGATGTAAATCAATGCCACAGAAAGATACCACATCACGTCCATCGGGATGGCTATTATCAAAAAACAAAACAAAACCAAACCCAAAGAAACAGAAAAGAATAAGTGTTGGTAAGGATGTCAGAGGTCAGAAAACGTGTGCATTGCTGGTGTAAATATAAATTGGTGCAGCCACTGTGGAAAACGGTCTCGTAGTTCCTCAAAAAGTACGTCGAACTTACTGTGCGATCCAGCAATTCCAATTCTAGGCATGTACACAGAATAATGGAAAGCAGAGTCTCAAGCAGGTATTTGTACACCAGTGTTCGTGACAACAGCCAAAAGGTGGACATAACCCAAATATCTATCAAAGGATGAATGGATACACAAAATGTGGTCTATACACACAAGGGAATATTACTCAGCCTTTAAAAAGGAGAAATTCCAGCACATGCTAAACATGGACAAACCCTGAGGACATTATGCTGAGTGAAAGAAAAACAGAACCAAAAGGATAAATATAAGTTTCCACTCATATGAGGTATCTAAAATAAGCAAATTCATGGAGACAAATGAAAGAGATGACTAAGGGCAGGGAGGAAGGGAAAAAGGGAAGTTGTTTAATGGGCACAGAGTTTCTATTTGGAGTGACGAAAAAGTTCTGGAAATGGATGATGGTGATGGATTGCACAACAATTGTGAATGTGCTTAATGCCTCAGAACCATACACCTAAAAAGGGTGAATCTTATGCATATTTTACTGCAATATAAAAGAAATGGGGACTTCCCTAGTGGTCCAGTGGTTAAGACTGTGCGCTCCCAATGCAGGGAGCCCAGGTTCGATCCCTGGTCAGGGAACTAGATCCCACATGCCACAACTAAAAGAGCCCTCATGCTGCAACTAAAGATCCCGAGTGCCGCAACTAAGACCCGGCACAGCCACATAAATAAGTAAATGAATATTAAAAAAAATGTTGCAAAGTAGCTTTTGTCTCACAAACCTCTTAGTTTATACTTTCTACTATATATAAAGGTGGGGTTTTTTGTTTGTTGGTTGGTTTCGGGGTGTTTTTTGGCCGAGTCGCGCAGCATCTGGGATGTTAGTTCCCTGACCAGAGCACGGAGTCTTAACCACTGAACAGCCACGGAAGTCCCTAAAGGTATTTTTCAGTAAGGAAAAAAACATTAAGATAAAGACAAAACATTTTGTTTTAAATTATATTTCAGATAATTTATAGAATAAATACCTTTTACTAATTTTTATCTCTACCAGTTACCTTTATAGAATATAGTACTGAAATGCTAATTTTTCAGTACTCTCCATGCTTCCTCCCATCTAATCCTATTTAACTGGTCAGGTTCAATTTCTGGTGTCCCAACATGGATTTGGAAAGACACAAAAAAGAAGAGTCACAAAAATAATAATAGCGGTAACAAATGTTGGTCCATGACTCACTAGGGTGCCTGGCACTGGGCTAAGCCCTTGACATGCATCTTTAATCCTCATAGCAGCCGCTTAAGAGAGATGCTAGTATTATCCCCATTTTACAAATGAGAGAAAGTGAGGGTCAAAGACTTCATGTGACTTCCCCAAGGTCACACTGCTGGTGAGTGAGGAGCTGGGGTTGGTCCCCTATCTGCCTGATTCTGTTTACATACACATATCTTCATTATTAGTATAGATTCAGAAAAAGCGAAATTAGTTATTTTTAAAATGTATTTTTAGCTTCTCCTTATTTGAAAGTTTTTTCTTTCTTCGTTTGTTTAATAATAAGCCTTCAATCTAATCTTTAAAGGAAAAAAGTAAGGAAAGCCCCCCAAATAAATGTGCTGTCAGACACTGGTTAAAAAAATAACAACAAAGATGGGTATATGGCATGGTGGATTTTAAGGCTCTGAGGATCAATTTCAGAACAACAATCAAAAGCTGTGATAACAAAAGTAGAAAATAAATGGTTGCTGAGAATACGGGTTCCACATACCACTTTCATATCAAGGAAGAAGAAGTAATATAAAGAGTTCAAAAATGTTGCATCTAACACTGCTTTTGGGGGGGGGGTTGTTTTTGTTTTTGCCTTGTAAAAGATCTGTAGTCACTTTTTCCCTGATAATCTTGGTTAAATAGAAAAATCCAATCACCCAGAATACTTCATTTGTTCAGGTAATCTTGTTAATCAAGCTTCTGAAGTGGGAGGAGTTTGAAGTGTACACACTGCCCTGGGATGTACTGTAGAAGAGGCTTTTCCTTGATTCTGGGAACTCAGCTTACTTGCCTGGGAGCCTCCAGTCCGGCTTGACGTTGCCAATGAAAGGCAACTTTGTGTCTTCTGGCTTGATTCTGTTTCTTCTGGGTTCACAGGTCTCCTTTGGCACCTCAAGTTCAAACTCCTTAGCAGAGTGATTTCTCCCCTTGTTCAAGGAGTCTCTCTCCTTTCTGGGTACATGAATTTGGGATTCGGATAAGGGGCATTTTCCCCCAACGCTGTGGGGGGAGGGGTCCTCTCTCCAGTGGCGGGGCCTGGCCCAGAGGAGCCCCTGTACTGCAGTATGGGAGCAAGTGTATAGCTCTCAGCACAGACAGGGCAGAGGCATTTTTCCTGTGGACTCAGCTGTTCCCTGCTGACCAAGCCTGGCGCAGCTGACCCTTTGAGATGCTGCTTTGTCCTCCATAGCACACATGACCCGCCCCAGCCCCTCCCACAGGGCCACCTTCCCCCATGGATGCACTGTACTTCTTAGCTTTCAGGTACTTTGTGTCCACCAAGAAGCCATGGGTTCCATCCAGGTCACACAGTGCGGCGGGAGCACCCCTCCCACAGGCCTTCAGTCCAGTCACTTGCCTCAGCACCACCTCCTCCCTCTACACACATGAGGGGAGGGGACAGGCAACAAGAGCTGGTCCAGATTCTTCCTCAGGGCATGGGAATTTCTGTCATTTCTGCTCTGTTCTGTTTATAAATACACACATACGTACACGGCATCTTTCCTGAGGATTTGAGGGTTTGCTTTTTCACAGATAATTAAAAAGTGTAAACCACCATGATTCCTTGTCGCCTGGCTCGTAGGAAGCTCAAAGTCAAATGTTAAGTCCAAGGATGCCAACCAGCCTATTGTGTTCCAGGAAGCAACCTTTTCCTTCCTCCGTGAAAAGTGATTGTGAACTTGCTCCGAGAGAGGACTGGTTTGTGTTGTTTGAGAGGGCATAGTAAGTATTTTCAAACAATTTTATATGTGGACAGCAAAATACCAGTTGTTTGATAGTATTTTCCATGACAGATATGATGGAAAGTGGAGCTCAATAAATTTTTTTTTGCTTGATGATGATGCGCTGATGACACAGGATCGCTTCCTGGATTTGGAGAAACCCGTCTGAGAAACTGTTGGAAGAAGTTTCTGATTCCCATGTTGACTTTTTGATTAACTGTAGGGTTGTATATATGTTCTTACTATAACCACCTAAAATATTTTTTTGGAAGTTGGTGGGAAATTATTAATAAATACCACAAAAGCCCCAACGATATCAACGTCCCTGACTTGGGGCAAGGGACTTTTTCTTTGGAGAGGATTGCACGAATTGCCCTCAATAGCGGTTATCACATTTTGTAACACGAAATTACCTGACGGTTTGATCCATTTTGTAGGCCCTGGACTGTAAGAGGTGCTTGGTTAAATACTTCTTGGATGAATGAATGAATCACTCCATGAATATATTTCAAGAGATCTGAGCTGGGGCTTCCCTGGTGGCGCAGTGGTTAAGAATCTGCCTGCCAATGCAGGGGAGAGGGGTTCAAGCCCTGGTCGGGGAAGATCCCACATGCCTTGGAGCAACTAAGCCCATGCACCACAACTCCTGAGCCTGCGTGCCACAAGTACTGAAGCCCGCGCTCTAGAGCCCGTGCTCTGCAACAAGAGAAGCCACTTGCAATGAGAAGTTAGAGCACCACGACGAAGAGTAGCCCCCGCTCGCCACAACTAGAGAAAGCCCGCGCGCAGGAACGAAGACCCAACGCAGCCAAAAATAAATAAATTAATTAATTAATTTTTAAAAAAAGAGAGAGATCCAAGCTGTGCAGAAGTCATATATGTAAACTGGCAAAGAGAATAAAGTAATTTTAAATTGAACATAGTATTAGTATAAGGGAGGTAGGATTGGGGGTTATCTTCAAAGGTTTTTTATCTTCATTCTGTTATATTATTTTTATAACTTAAAAAAGTAAAGGGGAGTGGGGGGAGGCTCAAGAGGGAGGGGATATATGTATACATATAGCTGATTCACTTGGTTGTACAGCTGAAACGAACACAACATTGTAAACCAATTATACTCCAATAAAGATGTAAAAAAAAAAAAAAAAAGGAAAGGGGCAAAAGGAAATGATGTGTGCAACAAACAGTTCAGAAAAAGTAATGTGTAGATAAAGCAAATGTGCCAAATGTTAAAAACTGGTGAATCAGGGCGATGTTTGTATGCACTTATCTGTGCATTTAAGAATTATTTCAAAATAAAAAGTTTTTTAAAAAGAAGTGGAAAAAATGGAATCCATAGCTGCAGTGTGAAGTGCTGAGTCTGAAAGGCACTTATTTTCTCCCGTTTAGCAGCCTTTCAACAGGAAGGCATAACTCCTTCCCTGCTTCGTACCTCCCTGAGAGCAGCTTTGATGTCTCTGGAACCCGGGGCCTATAAAAGGCCCCCAGGACTGACCCACTGCTGGAGGGCGGCAGCTTCCGCCCTGCCTTAATCAAAGACTTCTAACTAAGGGCCTTACTTCTCCCCTCCCTATCTCTCTCCTGTTTCATTTCTAGGAACCCAGGAACCAACGGTTATAGAAAAAAAGATAGTGGCCCTAGATAATAGTGGGTTCTTTTATTGTAACTGTTTTGTGCAATAAAATGGACTAGTCGTGTGCACTTGAGTATTTCAAGGGTCTGTGCGGCGAGAGTTGCTGGGAGTTGGACTTGACTGTATTGTCACTCGCCTGTCTCTGTTGCTCAGAGCTCAGCTCACTTCAGAACCACATTATCGGAAGCTCTCAGTCGCTGTCCTGAATGGAGGTGGGAATTTTGCCGTGCTATTTTGTGGAAGAGCTGTGCTCGTTGCGGCTATAATATAATCATGATGTGATTCGTAATTAATTCTAATCAGCAAGTACACTTTTGTCTTTGCAGATGCTGTGGCCTTTTTCAAACACGTGTTAAAACTCCTATGCTCACGCCCTATGCAGTGAGGGGTACCAGTCGAAGTGGTTGAAGCTCTCAGTTTCAGGATTTAATTGGCATTTGGGCTTAAGCCCATCACTTTTATTTTTTAGTTAAACACACACACACACACACACACACACACACACACTGCCTGAATCCTTTGAAAAACAGTGACACCAGTCCTAGGAAAACAAAAACAAGCGTGCTGATCATGCAACTGAGTGAATCTGTAGTGTAACATACGGAGGAAATAAACAAACATACTGAGGTACTACTACTCTACAAACATTGAAGGACGGCCTGCTCCGTGCCTGGTCTGGGCTGAACCCTTGGTACGAGATTAGCCTGAGCTGGTTGCTACCTCCCAGGAGAGAGGATCACAGGGAAACTGCACTGGCACATGTATTAGGTCATTCAATCCTCACCATAATTCGAGGTAGGGAGTAAACCCCCCAGTTGTCTGTGAGACAATGAAGGGGGATTAGGTGCAGAGCCAGCTCCACAGGCTGCAAGCCCTGTAGTCACACAGGCCCCACAACCAGAAGGGCCCCATGCTTGGTTTCGTGCTCTGCAGTTGCTGTCTTGAAATTCTGAACAATTTGAACAAGGACCTTGCATCTTCATTTTGCACTGGGCCTGACAGATTAGCAGTTGGCCCTATTTAAGAGTCGCTCAGCCAGCAAGTGGCAGACCTAGAATGCAGGGCAGTTCTTCAAACCTCCAAGTTCACTGTACTTCAGTTACTTTGGGAAAATGATTAAAATACTAGATAAAACATGCCCAATCCTTGTAGTGGAACACAGAATGGGGAAGCCTAGGATTCTCTATTAGTGGTCCATGGAGTCAAACTGAGTCAACATGAGTCTAAAAAGTCCCCTGGCCTCTTATGAGGACACCTCCTCACATGTCCAGCCCGGGGACCTACTCTTGGAATGTTAATTTTAATGTTAGTTTTCCTGTGACCTGCAGTCCTCCAGATGTGTTAGCAATCATGACCAACAGCAGAGTCATACAGGCCACTGACGTTACTCAGCCCACAGTCCACAGTGGGGCATGGTGAAGCAGCTGCTGAGAGTGGCCGAGAGGGGATGGAGACTGGGGGTGGCCAGCCCCCTGGAATTGTTGCACGCAGGGAAAGGAGTGCTATCATCAAAGGGTGCGTTACTCAGCTCCAACTAGAACCGGGTTTACAGTCTAAAGCTTGTCATGCAGCCTGCAGTTCCATCACCTGCAAAATATCCTAAAAATGGAACTGATTTCAGTGAGTTCCTCCTTCCTGGGGAACTCTGTACTTAAAAAAAAAAAATCATGCATCCCTGAAAATCTACAAATAAGGCCCATATTCATCAGGTCAGCTGGCCAGGGGAGCCCAGGTTTGCCAGTACTCACCATTCATGGCGCACTCACTTGTCCCAGGAAAGCATCATTATTTCACGTTAGCTAGGGCGGCCCTTGCATTTCAGACGAGGATGCTGAGGCTGCAAATTAGGGTCACTTGCCAAAGCCTTTCAGCAGACAGGCCGGGGAGCCCAGGATGAAACTGCAGGTCTGAGGGCCTCCCAGGCTCTCCCTAGCTCTGCTGTCTGCCCGCCCAGTGCTCACCAGGATGTGGACAGGTGAGTGCATCTGGCCCCCAGGTCTGTGCATCTCTGGAGACTTGCCCTCACATTTAATTTGTGCCAGGAAGAAACAAAGCAGTGGTCTGCTAGTTTTTCTCCCCAGCTCCAACTTTTCATTTCAAGATTGTTCAACTCTATAGAAAAGTTGATTTAATAGTACAATGAAGGGGACTTCCCTGGTGGTCCAGTGGTAAAGAATCTGCCTTCCAATGCAGGTGATGTGGGTTCGATCCCTCGTCAGGGAAATAAGATCCCACATGCCACAGGGCAACTAAACCTGTGCGCCACAACTACTGAGCTTGTGCGCCTCAACTGGAGAGCCTGTGTGCCACAACTACAGAGCCCACGTGCCACATGTACAGAGCCCACGCGCCCTGGGGCCCACACACCGCAACTAGAGAGAAGCCCGTGCACCGCAACAAAAGACCCAATGCAGCCAAAAAAAATAATAATAATAAATAAATAAATAAATAAAATAAAATAGTACGGTGAGGGACTTCCCTGGTGGTCCAGTGGTTAAGACTTCGCACTTCCAGTGCAAGGGGTGTGGGTTTGATCCCTGGTCAGGGAGCTAAGATCTCACATGCCTTGCAGCGTGACCAAGAAAAAAAAAACTTAGTACAATGAATATACACAGGCCCACCACCTGTAATATTAGTACAATTTGTTCACATTTTGTCACATTTGCTTTTGCTCTCTTCTTCTATCGTAGATACTTTTTTTTCTTGAACCATTTGAGAGTCAGCTGCAGACATCCTGATGTTTCCTCCCTAAATACTTCAGCATGCGTCTCCCTAGAAGAAAGATCTTCTACTACAAAACCCTAATATTTTATCACACCTATGAATATTAACCATATCTCGATACAAGGGCTGCCAGTTCAGTGCTGTTCAGTGTGTGGTCAGTCCACTGGGGTCAACCTGCAGACTATTTGTTATAGGTCAGGAACAAGCTACATACCAAAAGTGAGAGCAAGCTTTTAGAAACTTTCATAGTAATGTGACAGGGTCATTTTAGATCTCTTAAGTTTAATAATCAAAAATCTGGGCTTACATTTTTGTATATTTTAATTTTATTTTGCAAGAAATTCACTTTTAGGGCTCCCCTGGTGGCGCAGTGGTTAAGAATCCGCCTGCCAATGCAGGGGACACGGGTTTGTGCCCTGGTCCGGGAAGATCCCACATGCCGCGGAGCAACTAAGCCCGTGCGCCACAACTACTGAAGCCCACATGCCTAGCGACCGTGCTCCGCAACAAGAGAAGCCACCGCAATGAGAAGCCCGCACACCGCAAGGAAGAGTAGCCCCTGCTCACCGCAACTAGAGAAAGCCCGCGCACAGCAACGAAGACCCAAAGCAGCCAAAAATAATAAATAAATAAATTTTAAAACATATTTTGAAAAAAGAAACTCACTTTTATTATATTTTACAAAAGCATCTGTGGTACACCGAAAAAACAAACAAACAACTGGTTCTTCACCACAGGTAGTTTGAGAAGCACTGTTTAATTCCCAGATCGTTTTCAAATTTCCCCAATTGTTCAAAAAGGCTTTTAATAGGTTTTTTGAGGGGGATCCAGGATCCTCCTGAGGCTCACAGCCTCCGTCCGGTTGCTATGGGCTCTGTCGGCCTCTCTGAGCGACACTAAGCCATCGTCCTGCTCTTCTTTGGAAATTGAAGCCTGCTCAGTTAGAGTGACTTCAGTATTTGGGGGGCCTGGATCAGGCAGGTCTGCAGCTCTCTGAGGCCCCCAGAAATTACTGTTCATAAAGTTATAAAAGGGTAAGCCCAGTGACCTGATAAATCATTTTCAAATTTCCTATGAATGTCTTCGTGATGACAGGCAAAAAATTATAACATATTTGTGACATTCTGGCAGAGTCACACTGGGTAAGGCAGAAAAAGCTGTGTTTGTATTAAATATCAGCTAAACAAGAAATTTGTGATGTTCTGATGTCGGAGATGGTCATCAGGAAAACCATAACAACATGTATCTGCAGTGCCCAGGGTTCGGCTAAACTCCTTTGCACATGAATTGGAAGTTGTCAGGTTTGGGTTCAAGGCTGTCAGCTAGCAGGTGGTAGACCTAGTGGGCTTAGGGACTCCTCAGCTGGGAAGGGACGTGCATTTGTCTCAATTAATTTCCACTGAAGAGAAATATTTAACGTGATTGATGTAAGGCATGATACAAATAAATACCACCTATTATATCTGCGAAGCATTCAACATGGTGCCTGGGACGTAGTAGCTCTTAGAGCAAATGCTGCTGGGCTCTCCACCACCCTCTCCACCACCGGCCAGCATCATGGCTGCAAAATGGGCAGTTACACAGGTCCTGGGCTTAGAAGGGCCCTGTGCTTGGTTTAATGCTCTGTGGCAGCTCTCTGCAAATTCTTAATAATTTTTAACAAGGCACCCTGTATTTTCATTTTGCACTGGGTCCTGCAAATTATGTAGCTGGTCCCACCCTACCCCACCCCACCCCCCCCCCCCACCCAAATCTAGCTGACCCGCCTCTGATTTCTTTTCTTTTCTTTCTTTCTTTTGGCCACACGGCTTGCAGGATCTCAGTTCCCCGACCAGGGCTTGAACCCAGGACTCCAGCAGTGAAAGCATGGAGTCCTAACCACTGGACCGCCAGGGAATTCCCCGGCCTCTGATTTCAATAGCAGATGAGCTGAATGGATGGTTGAGTGCAAGCGTGGCTCCCCTACGCTGACAGTAAACACACACACACACACACACACACACACACACACACACACACACACACACACACACACACACACACACACACACACACACACGGCACAACTTTCCATGTTCTGCCCTGAGCCTTCTCCAACACCAAGAAGTGCCTTCACCTGCACTGCGGTACAGCCTGGAAGGTCAGGAGAAATAAAGTGTGTGTGAGGTGAGGGTGCATTTCCACGAGTGACGGTCATAAGTGGGGGCTGGAGCAGGGAGCAAATGCTCCAAACTCCAGCTCCTTGGAGACAGTTCTGCAGCGTGCTCTGTATACTCCTCAGGGCTCCCAGGCTGACTGAGTTCCTGCTGCCCTATTCCTACTCCCTACATGCTCCCTCCTGCTTCCTGGGATCACCTCCCAAATAAACCTCCTGCACCCAAGACCTTGTTTGAGGTTCTGCTTCTGGGGAAACTCATGCTAAGACAGTCTCAGTAGTAGGTGTTCTATAAACATGTGTTGAACAAATAAGTGAGTGCTTAGCTCGTAGGGTTAGTGACAGGAGTCAGTGAGAAAAATTGTGGAAGCATCTGGTTCAGAGCCTGGCTCATAATAGGAGGTCACTAAGTGGTGGCTGTTAGTATAACTTCCTCTCTTACCCATCCAGAGCTTCCCATTCAGTAGAAATTGACAGGAAATGTAAGAGCAAGTGTGACAGGGATGGACCACAAACCAGGTGGCTTAAAACATCAGGGAAATACCCTCTCACAGTTCTGGAGGCCAGAGATCTGAAATCAAGGTATTGGCAGGGCCACGCCCTTTCAGAGGGTTCTAGGGGAGGATCCTTCCTTGCCTCTTCCAGCTTCTAGTGGTTGCTGGCAATCCTTGGCTTGTAGATACATCACTCCAATCTCTGCCTCAGTCTCCCTATGTGTCTGTATCTCTATCTCTGTTTTCTTATAAAGATATCAGTCATGGGGTCAGGGCCCACCCTAATCCAATATGACCTTATCTTAACTTGGCTACATATGCAAACACCCCATTTCCAAGCAAAGTCACATTCATTGGTACCAGGGGTTAGAATTTAACGTATCATTTGGACATATACAACGCTAGCCACTAGAGATGGAGAGATGCATTTTTTTTTTTTTTTGGAGAGATGCATTTTATTTAAAATAAATGCATAACACTTTGGCCTGGGGGCTTGGTTTTTTTTTTTTCTTGGATCAACTGGCAGAATGAGTAAGCTCAGGCCAGAGGATAATTTGTACCTGTGGGGTCAGTTCACGTGTCGCCTTAAATGGCATTTTCACTTTTATGTTGTTATGAGGAAGCCAGTCCTCCTGGGTGGACTGCAGCCGTGTTTTGACATGGCTCTTTGTAAGTGGGCTGAGAATGTAACCTCTGATACAGGCCATAATCCCAGCTGGGCTTTTCCCACATAACTGTTTATAAATAGTCTCAGATGTTAATAATTAATACATGTAAAATATTTATTAAGCACTTAATTTATGCCAGACTCCTATGTCAGGTTCCAGGGAGACAAGGAAGGTTTGGGCACAGACCCTGCCCTCAAAGAGTTCATAGGAGCATTTACTGAATGCCTACTACACGCACAGCACAACCTGGGTTCTGAGGTTTTTGCTTTCTCTAGTCCAAATGGGCTGCCCAGAGACTGTTCCCAGGCAAAATACAAACACAGGAGCCACTGCTGTGAATGACCGTGGCGCGGGGAGATAGGAAGCTGGGTTCTTTTTCTGACTTTGTCTTTTTTCTGATCATGTGATTTTGGATAGATCATGTCCCTCTGGGCCTCCTTTTCCTTTTCTACGAAAATAAGCAAATGAAATGAGATAGTGGTGCAGGGCTTGTCAACTCATATCACCCTGAGAGTCAAGAGTCAACCTAGACATTTATTAAGCCCTCACTGTGTGTCATGCAAGATTTCATTTACTTTTTACAACAACGCTATGCAGTGTGGATTTTAATTATTCCCATTTTAGAGGCTAAGAAACTAAGGCATAGGGTGATTAAGTCCATTTCTACAGGTCATAGAGTATTAACTGTTAGCACAGGGGTTTACACTCAAGTGGTCTGACCCCAGGACCGAGCCCAGGACAGTGCACTGGACTGTCTTCTAGTGCAGCATGGCATTCTGCGATTTTGTGGCGTTGAGAAGACTTCTAACGGGAGCAGCAACTGACCAGCTGAGTGTAGGGAGGGAAGTCTTTATGACTCTTGAGCTGGAAAAGAAGAGCAGCAAATTCTTTGCCCACTTCCCTTTGGCATCTTCCCCACACTGTCACAGCAACCTAGTAAACAGAGAGCATACATGGTGCCCATCCTTCAGTGGAATGTCTTCCTCTTGAGCTTCTTTTTACCTAATGGACACCCCACATCTCCTTTCTGGTAGATTTCCCTTTCTGTGCTAGCTGCTGGGAAACTCATACCCCAGGTCTGTACTAACTCTAGCAATGAGGGAGTATCTTACAGGACATATTTTATATACTCTCATTAGTCCTAGCATCATTTCATTTACAGATTCTTATTTTCCTCTTACTCTGGTGTTCCAGAGGACTCCCATTTGCCCTCCAGATCCACCCTGCATCCTTTCCCACCCAGCTGTCTGTCTTGGAGGCTGACCACTATGGACTACGCCAATATTTGCTCACTCACTGACTTCTAGTTGGGTTTGGCCAATGGGGAGCCATAGTCAACCAGAGGGAGGGAGGAAAGGGGGGTCAGTGTATTTGTCCCCTTGTCTCCCTTCCCTCCCCTCCTTCCTCCCTTCACCCTTACTCAGCTGCCTTGGGCTGACTGCCTTTCACCTAAGGCCACACTCCTGCCCTGCTTTTAAATATTTATTGAGACATAATTCACATACCATAAATGTCACCATCTGTAAAAAGTACCATTTCAGTGGCTTATAGTATATTTGTAAGGTTGTGCAATGATCATCCCTATCTAATTGCAGGACACTTTCATCACCCCAAAAAAGAAACCTGGAACCCATTAGCAGTCACTCGTTATTCCTCCTTTCCAGCCCTAGGCAGCCATTAATCTACTTTTTGTGTCTATGGACTTGCCTGTTCTGGACATTTCCTATAAATGGAGTAATATAACAAGTGGCCTTTGGTCTGGCTTCTTTCACTTGGCATAAGGTTTTCAAGGTTCCTCCTTGTAGTAGCATGTATCAGTACTTCATTCCTTTCAAGGTTCCCTGTGACACTCTACACATCTTTCTTTCTGTGTTCTAGTAACTTCTTCCTTTCCCCACCCTTTGGGCCTAGAGGTGATAACAGCTCTGCTTCTGCTAGCCCCAGGTTGCTGCACTAGCTGGTGGGGCTTCCCTGCACCCACATTTTAAAAAATTAACCCTCCTCAGATGATCCCATTTGGAGTGTGCCTTTGCCTTCTGGTGGGACTCTGACACCCAGAGTCCTTGTGCAGTGTTTATATTTTGTATGAATTTCCATAATATGACTCACGTATTTTTTCATGATGAGTTGGGACAAATAAATACATGATAGGTTTGCTGATAACATGGAAACTGGTGATTGGCCTTTCCTTACAGCCCTTGCCTGTTACCAAGTCACTGAGTGATTTTAAGAACTCTTGGGGGGGTCTTACACCCTCCAACCCTGCCATTTCTGGAAATACCCATCAGGGAAAGCCTGGTACTTGGCCACATTCTGGAAGTAGCTTCGCTCACTTGGCTCAGGTGGGTATGGACAGAGCTCCTAGTGAATGGCCAGACTGAAAAGTGGTCGTAACTTCTACGTTCACATGAAGATGCACTTGGGAAATGTGCAAAACTCTAATTTGCAAAAGAGGGTTCCTTGGGAGGAACAGTAGTAACCAACAGAGAGCCATTTTCTTTTTCATCTTGTCACCACTGGTGGCTGGGAACAGACTGTCCAGCCTCTGCTACTCATGAGGATTCTCTAAAGAGTTTTCAATAAATTTCATTTATTAACAAGGAACCGCTCTACTTTAAAAAAAAAAAAAAAGAATACCATTTGTAAATAACCTCCTATTACTTAAGGCTTTGATTTTTACTGTATTACAGAGGAGTTGGCAGGAATAAGAGAGAGAGACAATGGGCCCCGGGGTGGAGGACCAAGAATAACAAGGCAAAATTTGCTTAAGCTTGTCACTCAAACCTGAGGGCCTCTTTCTGGAGCAATCTTTGGTGTGAATGCTCAAAATGCCCCAAATCCAAGGGCCATTTAAATCTTAATGATAAAACTCAGGAGCAATGCAACTGTTTAGAACAAGAAAACGATTCTGAAAAAGCCCTACAAAACAAAGACGGATCCCAGTGTTACTGGTAGCAGAAAATTGAGGTCAGCATTGCCCAGATCAAGGAAATTTTATCTTCAAAGATAGCATTTGGTTGCTACCATCACAAGGCAAATGCGAACGGCTTGCTTAGTATTTCACCTACATCATTTGGGGAATGTTTAAAACCTGAGGGGCATAGAACGTTATCTAGAAGCAAGGAAAATTGCTCTCACATTGCTGGTGGGAGTTTCAACTGGCCTCACTTTCTGGAGGAAGTTTTAGTAATATGTATTAAAAGTCTCAAAAAATGACCAACCAGCATACAAAAAGATTCTCAACATCTCAACGTTAGAAAAATGCAAATCAAAACCACAATGACCTACTGCCTGATGCTCATTAGGATGGGCACTTCTGAAAGAACAGAAAACAAGTATTGGTGAGGATGTCAGGAAATTGGAACCCCTGTGCTTTGCTTTGTTGGTGGGAATGTAAAATGATGCAGCCACTATGGAACACAGTATGGAGGTTCCTCAAAAAAATTTAAAAATTATGATCCAGCAATTCCACTTCTTGGTATTTAACACAAAAGAATTGAAAGCAGGTGCATAAAATTGATGACTAATAAGAACTTGCTGTATAAAAATAAAATTTAAAAATTAAAAAAAAAAGAATTGAAAGCAGGACCTTGAAGACATATTTGTACACTCATGTTCATAGCAGCATTGTTCACAGTAGCCAAGAGGTGGAAATAACCCAAGTGTCCACTGATGGATGAATGGATAAACAAAATGTGGTATATACTTACAATGGACTATTATTCAGCCTTAAAAAGGAAGGAAATTTGGACACACGCTGCAACATGGATGAACCTTGAGGACATTATGTTCTGTGAGACAAACCAGTCATGAAAGGACAAATGTCATGTGGTTCCACTCATTTGAAATCTCTAAGGTAGTCAAAATCATAAAACACTAAGTCAAAAGAGGGTTGCCAAGGGCTGGGGGGCAGGGGGAGGGGAAGGAGGAAATAGTGTTTAGTGGATACAGAGTTTTCAGTTCTGCCAGATGAAAATGTTCCAGAGATTTGTTGCACAACAATGTGAATATACTTTCCTGAACTGGACACAAAAATGTTTGAGATGGTTAATTTAAACCATGTAAATTAAATGTTATGTGTTTGGGACTTCCCTGGTGGTGCAGTGGATAAGAATCTGCCTGCCAATGCAGGGGACGCGACTTTGATCCCTGGTCCAGGAAGATCCCATATGCCGCGGAGCAACTAAGCCCGTGCGCCACAACTACTGAGCCTGCACTCTAGAGTCCATGAGCCACAACTACTGAGCCCTCATGCCACAACTACTGAAGCCTGTGCGCCTAGACCCCGTGCTCTGCAAGAAGAGAAGCCACCGCAGAGAAGCCCCTGCTCACTGCAAATAGAGAAAGCCCACATGCAGCAACGAAGACCCAGCACAATCAAAAAACAAACAAACAAACAAAAGAAATCAATGTTATGTGTTTGTAAGTACAAGAAGAAATAAAAAAGATTTAAAAGTCTCAAAAATGTTTCTAGCCTCCTCCAAAGAATTCCATTTCTGGAAATGTATCCTGAGAAGCTCTCGAGGACTTTTGCACACATAGTTTGTCACAGTGTGATGTACAACATGAAAAAATAGAAGCAACTTAAATATTCCGCGATAGGGGACTGGATGAACAAATGATCATAAATCACCCAATGGAATACTCTGTAGCCAACAAGAATTTTGTCATAAAAGAATAGTTAGTGGCATCAGAAAGTGGTCATGACATATTAAGTTAAAAATTCACCTTAGAACTTAGGACTATAGTGTGATCCCAATTTTGCAGTAATTTAGGCATATATGCATAGAATAAAGACTAGAAGATACATATCAAAATGTGAACAGGGGTCATCTTTGGGGCATCAAGATTTGAGTTGACTTTTATGTATTTCTGTGTGTTTCTCTCTATTCCCTGAGGTGGACATGCACCACTTTTTTTTTTTTTTTTTGCGGTACGTGGTCCTCTCACCGCTGTGGCCTCTCCCGTTGCGGAGCACAGGCTCCAGACGCACAGTCCCAGTGGTCGTGGCCCACGGGCCCAGCCGCTCCGCGGCACACGGAACCCTCCCGGACCGGGCACAAACCCGTGTCCCCTGCATCGTCAGGCGGACTTCCAACCACTGCGCCACCAGGGGGAAGCCCCTACTTTATGTACTTTTTATACTTTTCTATATAAAAAATGTACACATTAGTGAAGAATGAAGGCAAAGCAGAGTGTAGTCAGTATCATCTTCTTTTCCAATCCAAACCCTCCAGATGTCTTTTCAGAGTCATAGCTTCAAAGAGAGTAAATATAAGAAGCAACTGCCGGGACTTCCCTGGTGGTCCAGTGGTTAAGACTTCACCTTCCACTGCAGGGGATGTGGGTTCGATCCCTGGTGGGGGAACTAAGATCCCGCATGCCGAGGGGCAACTAACTAAGCCTGCGCACCACAGCTACTGAGCTCGCGCGCCTCAACGAGAGAGCCCGCATGCCGCACACTACAGAGTCCACGCGCCCTGGAGCCTGTGCGCCACAACTAGAGAGAGAAGGCCACGCGCCGCAACGAAAAATCCCCCATACCTCAACTAAGACCCGATGCAGCTAAAAATAAATTAAATGAATAAATAAATAGTAAATAAATCTTAAAAAAAAAAAAGCCACTGCCAACAGTGCAGGTTTAGAAACTCCCATGGCCGGCACTGTCCGTTCTGTAAGCGCCAGCATGTGTGGTGGTGCCTCCCACGCACAGAGGCATGGAAGTGAGATGACAGCCCAAGTGGGCAGGGATTGGACAGTGGCACCTCCTCAAGGGCCTGTCCCCAGAGGAGTGGGGACCAGAGGGAAGGACCTGACCCCCCAAGTGGATTAAGCTGCAAGTCTTCCACTGAAGAGGGCACCCAGTGGGAGCATTCTCCTATGATTGCGTGCAACTGTCCATTTCCAGAATCTAGACTTTGTTCAGCAGCAAAAAACTCAGGGTGATGTTTCTGTTTTGACAAAGAAGGCGTTTGGGGTTTGGAGTGCTGCCCAAGTGCACAGAGAAGCATTTTGTATTATTCACTAACAACGGCATTGTCAGCACACCTGAGAGGCCGTTCACTGTACCAACACAGGGTCACCCCGGCTTTACCTGTAAAGGAACAATCACGAGCCCATTAAAGACATCACAAGAATTTCAGGCTCTGGCAACATTTGTTGTGATCGTTTTGAAGGAAATCTGAGACAGGGAGGGTCTGTTTTCAACTTGTCTAGGGATTTAATTTGCTTTATCAAGTTGATTTTGCATTTTTCTAAATGGTTCTTCATTCTTAGGGCAAATTTGGTTATTTTCATCTTGCTTTTCACTTACTATTATGACATAAGCATATTTCTCATGTTAATACAAAGTCTTCAAAAATCTCCAAAATTGTATAAAAACATCCCATTCTGTGACTGTGCCATAAATTATTCCCTTGGTTGCCATTGAGATTGCTGGCAATTTCACTAATATTAATACTGCTGCAGTTAATATTTTTGCGCCATTCAGCTTTGTGTGCGCTTCAGATTATTTCCTTAGGACTGATTCCAAAAGTGAAACCACTAGGTCAAAGGCATGCACATTCTTCAGCTTTTTTTCGGGGGGGGGCGGTCACATTTTATTTCATGTTGTTTGTATATTTTTCCTTTCTTTTTTCAAGATAAAACGGATTTTTTCATAATCATAAAAGATATACTCACTCAATGTTAATGATTTAGTTTAAAAAAAGATATAAAGAAATGAAAATTACCAGGGAAATTCATCACAAATAACTACTGTTAACATTCCTTCCAGATCTTTCCTTATGTGCATATATATAGAAGTATATATGTAATAGCTACACATGTTCATCTCTAACTTATTTTCCCTTAACATAGCATGAACATCTTTCTAATAATTTAACAGAGGACTATGTAATTTTTTTTGGCTGACAGTACGCCACTGTACAGAGATGTACTTTATCAAACCAAGTTTAGACATTTTTAAGGCTCGGACTCCTATTACCAAAACACTTTCCAAATGGCTTATACCAATAATACCCACTCCCGCTGTCAGTGTGTGGCAATCCGTCTCATGACCAATGAAAACCATTTGCAATGTCCTACTTTTTTTCACTGAGCCGTTTCTAGCCAGGAGTAGTGCCAAGAATCTTGATGGACATGTTTGGTGGTTTGGGCTATTTTCTGAGAAAGAATGCGAAAGAATCTCCGTGGCTTACCTGCCACAGCAGCTGCTGATTTCTGAAGAGGGTTGACAGGGTGCTGGAGAAGGAAGCCAAGAGGACCCTGGCTTTCCGTAAACGTGATTAGGTATTTATCAAACCTCCGGTCACGTCTCTGAATTCACATGGGAAGTTTATTTACTGTCATGTAAAGTATCTTGGGGGAATACTGCATACAGATATTAGCAATTAATTCAATCTAAGAATCACAATTTTTGCAGTTAACAGAGTGCCATGTCAATACTCTAATTGCGAATTCTGCCCAAAAGGCCAGTATCACAGGAAGCAGGAAGCCTCGTAATGAGGCAGGACTCCCAACAGAAACTAAAAACTAAGATGTTGAGGGTCAGACAGGGAGAGCCATGGATCTGAGCTGTGTCACGCAGGCTAGGGCTTTGCCACACACAAGTGGCGTCCACCCGTGACAGGGAGGCCTCCTTTGCTCTGCCCATGTGAACAAGGGGCCATCTGGGCTCCTGGGCTCACACCTCTGCAGGGCCCCCTTCATTGGGCTGGACGGGGCCTCTGATAACCTGCTGTCACTGGCCCTCGGGGCCAGGTGTGACTTACCCTCCTAAGTGCAACCTCTGTCCATGTAACCCTGGTACACTGAGCTGTCCCAGAAGGGGAGCTGGGGGTGCACTGGGAGGGATGGTGGGGGGCTTGGGAGCTCTGGAGGAGCCTTCCCACAGTCTCACTTGAAGGCCTAGGAGGCTGGGTTTGATTTGTGAACTGTTCTGATCCGACTCCCTTTCCAAGGTGTGTGCACAGAAGCAAACCTTGTCTTGCAGACAGAGTGCTCTGGGCCTTGGGTTTGTTCTTAATCCTCCCAGTTAAGGTCCTGGTGGCAACATGGGGAGTTAGAAGCATCAGCAAATTGTGGTTTTCTCTTATTCATGGACCAAAAGTTTCTTGTGGGCTCTCCTTTACTTTGTTTTGTGGGAAAGCAGACAGCAACTGAGGAAAGAAAGTTCTACAGACCAGCAGCCAACCATGGTGCCGTTGGCAAAGAGAAGGAGGGTTGGCAAAGCCACTGATTCCTGCTTTGATTCATGAGCTCAGACCTCTCTCTGACTCTCTGTCTCTCTCTGACACACACACACACACACACACACACACACACACACACACACACCACTATGTCTCATCTTATGGAACCCATCTCAGAGAGCATCTCCCCCGAGAAGCTTGCCTGCCCCCTTGGGCAGAGGTGGGTGCTTTCTGACTGGAGCTTCCCGGCCTCCCAACAGCACTGCTCCCATTGCTTTGGAATTCTCCCCTCAAGCCTGGAAGCCTCTGGGGAGAGATTCTGTCTTACCCGCCTCTGTATCTAGAGCATTCTGTCCAGGGCCTGCCATCTCAAAGGTGTGTCCTGTGTGTCTGGTGAACGGCAGGACATCACAGATCATCAGGCTTTTGTAAGTGGCTGACCCCATCTTGCACTTGAACCCATACCCAGGATTCATTAAGCCTTCCCAGTGCCCTGAAACTGCAAACAAGAAACATGGCAGATGTTCCCTCAGTGGCTAGTTTCCAGGGGCTTCTAGACGATCGGCAGCCCTCGGGACCCCACAGTAGCCCTGGAAGACAATGGTGCAGCATACTGAGGGAGTGTGAAGAAGGAAATCTAATAAAGGAAAGTAAATCTCTTTAACCAGAGACCCCGGGCACAAAATGTTTGTGCCCTCAAAGGGGGTTCATTTTCCAGAAATAATATGCAAATAGCCTGGATAAAGCATTCGACTTTGTAAAACTTGTTCTGCCCTTGCAGCTGGGCTGCAGGCAGTGAGAGGAATGCCACCCTCTTTGACTGCACTCTTTTCCACATTTGCTATCAGAAATGTCTGCGCCTCACCAAGCACTGGTTGGCCCAGGGGATAGAAAGCGAGGAAGGGATTCCTTCCTCCCAAGGAGCCAGCGTCTGGAGGCGAAAACACAGGAGAGCAGTGCGATAGTCCAAAGGCTCTGAGCCACTCCTAGAGGGGCACTCCCTCGTCCTGGAAGGGCAAAGGGCTTCTCAGGGGCTGTGGCATCTGAGTGGAATTTGGAAGGACTGATAGGGTTTCAAGGTGGAATACAGCACAAACAGAATGCCAAGCGTCCGCTTATCCCTAACTATCAAAGTCAGTCCAAATTCCTCTGCTCGCACTGAAGCCCTCCAGCGCTGGTTGCTCTCTTCCTCTGGATTCTTCAGTGACTTCCCCAGTTCAGTACCACCAAGCTCAGTACAAGTTCCTCACACACATTCCAGGCCACGTACAGTGTACCAACTTCTGGCCTCACCAGTCATCTCTTCCCTCCTCCAAGCCCGTGCCCCTGCCTTCTGTCTGGATGCTGTCCTCCTCCATCTACACCTTCTGAGGTTCTTCCTGCTTCCTCTCCCCCAGGAGACTGTGGGTCCATCCTAGCCACCATGGCAGCCCCTTTAGCACCCAGCACAGTGGGAGCTCAGGGAAGTTTGGATTGCTTGCAGAAATCTCTCCTGCGGGGATGAGCGCCCCCCAGGGGTGAGGGCACTGCCTTCCCCTTTGCTGGGGAAACAAAGAGCACCCCCTGGACCCCACACTGGAGGAAGGAACTTGTGGCTCTCCGACTGCTCTTTCCTCCTACTCGTCGGAACAACCCCTGGCAGTGACTCCTGCTTCTGTGTCCCCACAGGTGTGTTCTAAGGGAGATTTCCAGATGGACTCTTATGCAAGTGCGAGGACCCAAACTCCTTCCTTGTTCATCTTGTCATTCATTTGTTCATGCCCCAAAAAAGGATGGAATGTGTGCCATGTGTCAGGGGTGCAGAAAGGACTGTCACCAGCCCTGTTTCTGAGGGGGTTCCAGCCCAGGCGGGCAGTCAGAGCTGGTCACAGGCAGAGAGTCCAAGGAGGCAAGAGCTTGGCTCGGGGAGGAAGGAAGGGGCCACAAAGGCAAAGCAGCCGAGGTGGCACCAGAGCCGAGGCTAGGAAACGGGTAAAGGGAGGGCATGTGGCCGCCTGTGTGCGTGGCTGTGTACGTGCCTGCATGTGTGCCTTTTCAGGTGAATGTGCATGTGTGTGTCTAAGGGTGTACACGTATGTATGTGTATACATGTGTGAGTGTATCCAAGTGTGTATGAGCAGAGCATGTGTGTGTTTACATACATCTGTGTATATATACATGTGTGCATGTGTATATGTGTGAGTGCGTATATAGGTGTGTGTGCTTTGCGTGTGTACATGGACGTGTGTACAGGTGTTTATATGTGTATGGGCATATCAGCATGCATGAGTGTATGCGTCTTGTGTATTGTGTGCACGTATGCATGTGTGTGCGTGTAAACTGAAGGGCATATTAGGCAGAGGGGGTGGCACTTGGCGAGGGGCCATAAGGATGGGAATGAGTCGCTGTGAGCTGGTCATTTTCGGGGGGTCCTGTGTTAGGGAATAGTGTGAGGTTTGGGAGAAGATGCCAGGCAGTCTCTGAGTTCCTTTGTTCCTTGGAAATCACCTGAGGAGCCAGGACTGAACCTCCGGGCCCTGGGGAGTCACTGAAGCTGTAATTAGGAGAGTGACATGGCCAGAGCAGGTCTGACACCAACTCCAAGCCCCGCATTTGAGGGCTGCTCCAAGAGCTGGCCACGGGGCAAGACCCAGAAGACTGGTACTCTCCTCCAGTTAGGGACGACTTTGACTGAGAAGTTGGAAGGAGACAAAGGAGGCAGGCTTGTTGTGCCTTAAGTCTTGGTTCATTCTTCCTGCTCGTCCATGCCCATGACTGTACTACATAGTGAACTATCTGAGTCACTAGCCAATGCCCTGCTCTGTGGAGTGGTGCCTGGGGGTTCCCACAGCAGTGGAGCCTCTGAGCTGGGGGGACTCTCGTGTGGGGGGAAGGACGGCCTCCCACGGAGACCTTGGCACATCTGGACTGCACTAGGGAACCCACGACAGGGCTCTTTAAAAAATAAGGGCCTGGATTTTGAACAAACTCTTTTTGTGGGAATAACTTTTACGTTCCCGAGTATTTGTGGGTTCAGTTTTGCACACAGTTAGCTGTACTTACAAATGCCTCCTTGAGGGCACAATTAGTCACTGGCAACTCATTCTAAAGGTGCCAGAGGCTAATTGTACCCCCAAGTGAGAAGTTTCAGGTGTAATTAATTATTCTTTAATTATTAAATTTATTATTCACTGGTTGGATGCACAGAGTTGTGCTCGGGTGAACTTGCTGGCACGAGGACGGCTGGAATGAAGGGGTCTGTGCCACCCTCTGTGCAAACCTCTGCCAATAAAGGAGCTGTGGGAAAGAAAGACAGGCCTTTCTGGCTGCCTGGCTCAGCGTGGGAAATTCCTCAAGTGACAGTCAAGAGCCTGCTGTGTTGGGCGGATAGCGGGAGGGCCGGCCAGAAAGCCCGTGGCCTTGGGCCCCCTTGGTCAGGCAGAGGAAAGGGCCGGGGTCTGAAGTCGTTCAAGCTGGCCCTGCAGCCATGTGACCTGGCAGATGACAACTCCTCTCTGAGCCTCGCCTGCAGAGCAGGCTGACAGTGCTGACCAGTGTGCCCTGCTGTGCAGAGGGAGGAGCTGGGGCCACACGCAGCGATGCTCAGCAGCTTCCCTGGGGGGCGTCAGGACTGTGGGGTGATCACAGGATCCCTGGGGGGCGTCAGGAGCCTGATTTTCCAGTTTTGAAACCCGGATATAAACATTAGCCTTGTAACCTTGGACAGGCTGTGTCATCCCCCTGAGCCTCACTTTTCTCATCCGTAAAATGGGAATTCATAATAGCAACCTACTTCTTGGGATTGGGAGGACCGAGTGAGTTAGCATATGTAAGGCATTTAGAACAGTGCCCCTCTGAACGTAAATTGGTTCAGCCGCTATGGAAAACAATACGGAGGTTCTTCAAAAAACCAAAAACAGAGTTGCCACATGATCCAGCAGTCCCACTCCTGGGCGTATATCCAGACAAAACTATAACTCAAAAAGATACATGCACCCCTATGTTCACAGCAGCACTATTGCAATAGCCAAGATCTGGAAACAACCTAAGTGTCCTTCGACACATGAACGGATAAAGAAGATGTGGTACATATATACAATGGAATACTTCTTGGCCATAAAAAAAGAATGAAATAATGCCATTTGCAGCAACATGGATGGGCCTAGAGATTATTGTACTAAGTGAAGTAAGTCAGAAAGAGAAAGACAAATACCATATGATATCACTTATATGTGGAATCTAAAATATGACACAAATGAACTTATCTATGAAACACAAACAGACTCCCAGACAGAGAGAACAGACTTGTGGTTGCCGGGGGTGAGGGGTGGGGGAGGGATGGACTGGGAGTTTGGGATTAGCAGATGCAAACTAGTGTATACAGGATGGATAGACAACAAGGTCCTACTTCATAGGGAACTATATTCAGTATCCTGTGATAAACCATAATGGAAAAGAATATGGGCAAGAATATATATGTATAACTGAGTCACTTTGCTGTACAGCAGAAATTAAACACAACATTGTTAAAAAAAAAAAACAGTGCCCCTCCATCGTAAATATTATGATTATTTACTACTATTACTATTATTTCTTTTGTTCCCTCCATGGCCATAAACCTGTTTCCAAAGGAAAAGCCATTGCACAAATGGTAACCCACGAACTTTGCTTAAAATGCTATTTATGCTACTTCCTGACTCAGGGACAAAATCCATCTTTTTGTAGCCAAGACAGCAGGAGTCTCATTAAGATGTTCAAAGTGGTTATTTATGTCTGTGTGATGAGATTATGGGTGGTCATTTTCTTCTTTGTCTTTTTCACATATTTTAGTTTTCCTTGGTTTTACTTTAAAAATTCAATGTTAAAACAAAGACAAGAGAATAATGTGTATTCTTCTGCAAACCGATCTGCATGTCCAGACCTTAGGTGTCCTTCAGACTGTGATCCTGCTGTCCAGGGCACTTGTCCTAGCCCCTTCCCTTAACTCACTGTTCCCACCCTCCGGTGATGAATGGTCATCTCTCCCTGGCTCCGCCACGTTCTCTGCCCTCCTGGATGACACGCACACACCCTGCCTCCTGGTTTGCTCTGGCCTGACTGTCAGTGCCTGTGCTGTGAACTGCCAGGGACCAGGGTCTCCCTCTGCATCCACCAGGCTCCCCCCAACAGGGCCCAGCCAGGATCTCAGCCCACCACTCCCTGCACCTGAGAGCTGGGAGGCCCTTCGTTTAATTTTATGTTTCATTAGGACACAGATTCGGAGAAGCAGCTCCCCAGCACTTTTCCCTCTCTTCCCCTCCCCAGAGGTAACCATGGACATGAACTTGGCATCTTCCCCTTCCGTTTTCATGATTTTACTACATATGTATGCATTTGTAAACAATTTACAGTGTTTTGTGTGTTTTGAAACTGTACATCAATGATATCATGCTGCAACATGGTTTTTTCAATCAGCTGTCTGTCTTTCAGCTCTGCCCACAGTGATGCCTGCAGATCCAGGGCTGCAGATGGACCAGGTGACTAAGGCCCTGGGGCCCCTGCAGCCTGAGATGGCAGTGAAAGAGCCCTGGAGCCAAGGGACTGTCCTCACTGACCGCCTCTATGTTATACCAGGTATCTCTAGTTGCAAACAACAGAAGCCGACACCCAGCTAACTTAAGTAGAAAATGAACTTATTGACAGGCTCTCAGGTAGCATAAATTATTGAAGGGAGGCTAGAGAACCAGGTTTAAGAACAGACACAAACAGACAGTAATGGCAGTTCCAGGAATCTGGGGAGCAGGCAGGAACTAACCCGTAACCTTGTCATGAAGCCACTGGAATGAAAGCCCTCTAGCTGACCTTTTTTGTTCTTTGTCATTTCACTCAAGATTCAAGGTCTCTGAGAGAAAACTTCACTCAAACTGGCTTAAGCAAAGACCGACTATACGGCTCACGTAACTAAAGTCCCGTGTTCAGAAGTAGGGCTGGCCTCAGGTATGGCTTGATTCAGGGCCCTAACTGATATCACCAGGACTCTGTCTCTCCCATCTCTCACTTGGGCATTCCCCGTGGTTCTTGGTTGTTCTCCCTTGTGCTGGCTTGAGGGCTCCCACAGCTCCAGCCTTTCACTCTCTCAACCTTCATGATGGAGAGGAAAAGTGTCAGCTTCTGTACCTGCCTTTTTTTTTTTTTTTCTTTTGCGGTACGCGGTCCTCTCAGTGTTGTGGCCTCTCCCGTTGCGGAGCACAGGCTCCAGACGCGCAGGCTCAGCGGCCATGGCTCACGGGCCCAGCCGCTCCGCGGCATGTGGGATCTTCCCGGATCAGGGCACGAACCCATGTGCCCTGCATCAGCAGGCGGACTCTCAACCACTGTGCCACCAGGGAAGCCCCTGTACCTGCCTTTTGAGGAAAAGACTCACATCGTGGCCCTGGCCCTGAGGAGGTCATGTGTCCATTCTGAGTCAATCACCGTGGCCAGAGGAATGCAGTTGTCTCGTTGGCTAACACCTGGTCACATGCTCGCCCCAAGGAGTCCCAACTGAGGTTCAGAGCCCACAGCTTCTCAAAGGGAAATTGGCCACCTTACCCAACTTAGCGGAAATAGATGCCCCGTTGGCAAAACAAAACAAAACAAAAACAATAAATGCCCACTCTGACAAGCAAACATAAATAAACAAGAGAAGAGATATGAATAAAATAAAACAGGGCAGCAGGCTGGCCACCAGAGGACTCACCAAAACCCCTGCTGGGAACAGGGAGGGCCCGAGAAGCAAGTCTTGATAGACTATGTGACGGGCTGAATGAACAGCTCTCTGAACACCCAGGTGACGGTTCCCACACTTTGCTGGCACCCCAGCAGCGTAGGGGGTCAGGCGGTGAAGTGCTGTCACGTGCTTCCCTCCATCTCCCTTCCCTCCGATTACTTCAAATGATGAACTTCAACCACATGCCACATTTTCTTGGGATCATCCCCTCAAATGAATTATATGAATAATAAAGTTTCAATATTTTTCATTCAGCAATTAATCTTGGTGAGCACGAAACTTCACTTAAAGTGCTGGTACCGTGGCTGCTGGAATCCATTCATCAGAGTGGTGGAGGAGCCAGCCAGGCGCAGGATCAGCCTGGGCGATGAAATATAGGCATTTCTCAAAAACCGGGGGGTCCTCGCCAGTTGTGCGTCACATTTGAGGCACAGCTGTCCCCAGACAGTGGAGCCTGCCCAGCCTGCAGGGCCTTTCATTTCCAATTCTACATGGGAAAACCTCCGATTGGACTTAACATTTACGAGTGGTGGTCATGAGAGGAAAAAGATGATCAAAAAAATAGTTCATAAACCCAAACCAGTCGTTATTAGAGTAGCAAAAACACAGTGCTTATGCACAGAATAGTTTACGTTAAATTAAAAACCATAACTTATCTCCGAGACACTCCATTTAGTACATCTGAGGTTAAATAATGGTTCATAGCAGCTCTTTCAATTAAATTGTTCTTCCTTTGCTCTAGTAAAGTATATTAAACATAATTTCCTGAAAAGTAACAGAGATCATTACTCTGTTTGCAAATTGATACCATGTTATTAAAAATAGGAAATATTTGCAGGGATATTTCAGATCACTGTGTTTGTACAGAGAATCCAATACTGGCAGTGAGGATACATCTGAAATCCAGAATTCTGGTTTCCTGATCAAGGAGAGGGGGAGGCTGGTGTTGGGGGATGGGAGGGGCTGTGGAAACATCAGGACAAGTGGGCTGGGCACAATGGGAGTCCCCGGGCTAGTCCTGGGGACCCAGGAGGGAAGTTTCCCAGAGCCCTGCGCCTTTCCATTCTGTACCCCAATGTCCTCATAACTGGAGAGCTTCAGCCTGTTACGCTTCAGGTTGATTCTGAGTTGTTTATTCATGTTTGACTTTATGGGTTGCCATTCCCCTCACATAAATGGACTTGACGGCCTTAGCTGGCCTTTAGCTTCGCCTAGCCTACTGGGAAGGCCTGTAACACTTACAGGCTTCTACCTCTGCTCCCTGAGTCACTGTCACAGAATTACCTTAAGTTCATAAATGAAGCCCCTAAACAGCTTTTCTAAGGTTTGATGTGGCTCAAGGGGAGCACTGGGTTTGTAAGACTGTCGCATGGGCCCCAGGCTGGACTGCCGTCCTCCAGTGCCTTGGCAAGGGGAGGACCGGAAGCAAATTATCTGGTAGCAAAGCCCAGGCTCAAGTCCTCTGCAAGAGGACAGAGTCTCTGGGAGCCTGGTGGGGCGTTAAGTCAAAGCCATCTGTCTGTGGAGGTAGGGTGTGATGTCAGGCCTGTCACGGGGATGCATCACGCCACCCCCCAGGAGACTGCCCGGGGACTGCGAGAGGATCGCACACATGGGGGAGCCGGGAGCCCTGCTCTGTCTGGGGTACAGACTTACTACTCGCTGCTCTGGCCACAGTCCAGCCATTTGTGCAGGACCGCAGCGTTCCAGGTCCAACCGAGAATGCGCAAGAAAGATCATCGTGTGTGAGGGCTCTTCGGAGCCTAACCCACCCCTAGGAAACGTCTCTCCCGTCCCCTCACTCACTGCCCCTGCTTTTGCTCAAAGGTCCAGGGACTGCAGTGCAGGGACGGTGGAGGAGCCCTGGAGTCACGGTCACCCGCCTGTCCCACCAAGCACGCAGCTCCTGCCAGCTCTGTTCCAGGCCCCTCCAGGCCCGACTTTGACCTGGGCGGCCGGCTTGTGTGTGTGCGACTAGGACAAACCAGCAAAAGCGGCCAACACTCTTGTTCTGTACGGTAAACTCAAGAAGGGAAGTTGCGGGACTGGTGGGCAGGCACATTTGAAAGTGTAAAAGGGACTTCCCTGGTGGCACAGTGGTTAAAAATCCGCCTGCCAATGCAAGGGATATGGGTTCGATCCTGGTTCGGAAAGATCCCACGTGCCGTGGAGCAACTAAGCCCATACGCCACAATGACTGAAGCCCCTGTGCCTAGAGCCCGTGCTCCGCAACAAGAGAAGCCACCGCAATGAGAAGGCTGCACACCACAACAAAGAGTAGCCCCCGCTCACCACAACTAGGGAAAGCCCGCGCGCAGCAACGAAAACCCAATGCAGCCAAAAAGAAAAAAAAAAAGAAAAAGAAAAGGAAAGTGTAAAAGATGCCTCTAAACCATCCTCCAAAAGGACAGGCTCAACCTGCACTCTGGCAGCACGTGATAGTACCATCTCCCCAAACTCCTGCCAACGACTGATGCTACTCAACTGAAAATTCGGGCTAATCTGGTGAGTGAAAAGGTGTTTTATGGTTGCTTTAACGTGCTGTTTCCCGATTACCAGTGAGGTACGCAACTTTCCTTAATGCATGCTGGCTGTTTGCATTTCTTCTACGAATTGCCTCTTTGTATCCTTTGCCCATTTTCTATTGGGTTGTTTGTCTTTTTATTATTAATCTGAAGCATTTCTTCATATAATCTGATTATTAATACTTTTCTGTATATGTTGCAAATATTTTCTCCCCATCGACTTGTCTTTTAACTTATTTTATGGTTTCTTTTTTTCTACAGAAATACTCTCTTTTTTTCTCCAGAGAAATAGTCATTTGAGTGTAAGAGGCCGAGACAGAATGCCCACTGCAGCACTGTTTTTAATAGTGAGACGTTGGAAAAAACCCGTATGTCCATCAATAAGGGACTAGTTAAACCACAAAACATCCATACTAAGTACTGGACAACTAAGCTGCAGAAAAAAGACAAATGAGGCCAATGTGTGCATACTGATTTAGAACATTCTGTAAAGCAAGTTGCAGAAGAATGTGTACGGGGCATGATACCATTTAAATTAATTAAATCCTAGCAGATAAAAAACCCTCAACTACATATTTCTTTATATAACATTTTTATATGCATATATCCATAAATGTGTACAAATAGATCTGGAAGGATCCACACTACACAAATGCCAGTAGTAACTTTGGGCAGGAGGCTTTGGAACTGAAGGCAATATCCTCAGGGGACTTGATTTGAATTTTTTGTATTATTTATTATTCTGATGATTTGTATTATTTTGTCCATATTATTTGAATGTGTCATAATGAGACCATGTTATGGAGTGAATGTTTGCATCTCTCCAAAATTCATATATTTGAAACCCAACCCCCAATGTGATGATGGTATTAGAAGGTAGAGACTTTGGGAGGTGATTAAGTCATGAGGGTGGAGCCCTCATGAATGGCATTAGTGCCCTTATAAGAAGAGAGCTCAGGACTTCCCTGGTGGCGCAGTGTTTAAGAATCCGCCTGCCAATGCAGGGGACATGGGTTCGATCCCTGGTCCAGGAAGATCCCACATGCCACGGAGCAACTAAGCCCGTGCACCAAAACTACTGAGCCTGTGCTCTAGAGCCCTCGAGCCACAACTACTGAGCCCACGCACCACAACTACTGAGCCCGTGTGCTGCAACTATGGAAGCCTGCATGCCTAGAGCCCGTGCACCGCAACAAAGAGTAGTCCCCGCTGCAACTAGAGAAAGCCTGCGTGCAGCAACAAGGCCCAACACAGCCAAAAATAAATAAAATTTTAAAAAATAATAAAAAATAAAAAAAGAAGAGAGCTTGTTTTATCTCTGTTTTTTCCACCATGTGAGAATACAACAAGAAGTTGGCACCTGAGACCCGGAAGAGGGCTCTCAGGGGAACTGGACCATAAGGGCACCTTAGTACTGGACTGCTAGCCTCTGGATTTGTGAGCAATACATTTCTGTTGTTCATAGGCCACCCAGTCTATGGTACTTTGTTATAGCCTGAGCTGATGGAGACAGACTGTATTCCTATTTTATATGGGTTATTGAAAAAGAAAAGCTGTGAGACTGGCGAGGAGGCTGGACACAGCCTCATTCATCTTCCTGAGTCCACAGAGGCAACCCAGAGCTGTGGGAAGGCGGATGAGAGGAAGCGGGAAGAGGTGGTATGTGTGGGGTGTCTCCTGTGTGTCAGACTCCACGTTAGGATCTGTCTTCGTGTGGGCATTTCACTCAGAATCCTCAGCGCTGACTTCAAGTGCTGGCTGTCTCATTTATTCCCTGTGTGACTCTGGGTGAGACATGTAACCACTTGGCCTGTTTGGGCCTCAGGTTCTTCATCTGTAAAATGGGAATGCCATCACCCGCACTAACCGTGCTAGGCAGGGTGCAAGGTGCGAACAGACCAGAACAGCCTCAAGGAAGAGAGAATGCTTGAAAGGGCTACAGGAATCAAGGAGGCTAGAAGTGTTCTCTGACCATGTGCACGCAGAGGAAGTGTTCAATGACTATGTCTTGAAGACACTTGCCTTCAATAAGTTGTTGGTTATTCTCAGTGGAGGACTGAGCCTCCCCTGGCAAAGGTCTGGAGGTTTCCCAGGGCTTCCCCACCTGAGCCTTTGAACCTTCGATCCATAAGAAGCCTTGGGACAAGAGGAATAGAGTTGGTGGCATTCCTGGCGTGGCATTTGTAGAGTTAAATCCACAAAGGGCAACAAGGAAGACTCCAAAAAGAGAAGACCCTGGTGGACGGAGGGGTGGAAATTAAGATGGGACGAGCCATCTATTAGGGGCGCATCTTCCTTTCTGAGACCACCTCTGAGGTGATTCGTCATTGTCAAGGCCGATGAGAAAGACCTGCAAAGATCAATTCCTCTGTGCAAGATAAATAGTTTTAAGTAATTGTATATATGTAAGAGGTCTGGCCTCTTATAATTGAAGAGAACAGAGGGAGTCAAGAACATTCCAGGGAGAATGTCTCTGCTCCATGGCATGGTCTGTGGCATCATACAGACTGGTTAACAGTTGGCAAAAAGCCAAGGAGCTTAATCAATCTCCCAAGTTCATTATGAACCCCCTGGGGCTAACGGATCATTCTTAGCAAGAAAGTCATCCTGGTTATTTCCTCAGTTTTATCAGTTGATCTATAACTTTGAATCCTGGTCCTAGAGAGAGCGGCAAGGGGTATTAGAAACCAGCAAATCCAGCAGAATTCTTTTATTTCCATAAAGATCAAGTAAGACTGTTTTTGTTAGCTTGGGAGCAGGATTCCACCTGCTCAGACCCCACCTCCCTGACCCCATAGTGGGCACACAGTGGCCCCTAAGGCACCTCCTTGACACCCAAGAGCTCTTGAGAATACAGAAAGTACTGGTCTCACCAAACTCCCCCATTTTTCAGATGAGGAAACTGAGGCCCAGAGAGAGGAAGTGACTTGACCACAGTCACACTCCAGGTAAATGTGGTGGACATGGCTGGTTGCTCACTCCGTAGCCACTGCCCAACTCTCTTTTTTCTGCTTGATGAGGCCATTTCATATTGTAAGGGTTAAAAATGCTGGATTACTCAGTTTTCTAATCTCTCCTCCGGCTAGAGTATTGGCATTGACTCAATTCTGCCCAATTCTGGGAAGGGTTTACCTCCCTGGCAAAAAGCAAGCAAGGAGAAATTGTCTTTCTTCTTGACTTTGACTTTCAGTGTGGTTGTAGTGAGGACGTAATGACTGGAGCTGCAGCAGCTATTTTGTAACCATGCAAGTAAAGCTTGAGGAAGACCATTGTGTTAGCTGGGATCCAGCCAGGAAACATGAGTCACTCTAAGTTATTAAAAGAGAGGAAACCAATGCAAGCATTGTTTACATAGATGATGGAAGAGCTGACAAGCCAAAGGGAATGACGTGGCACCCGGCCCTCACCCCCCTGCTCCAGAAGTTAGCAATCATGGGACACTGTTAACACTCCTAGGACTGGAGGGACAGAGGAGTAAGGAGTGTTATGAGAGCCCAGAAGTGATCTAGAATCACGGCAAGAGCCTCTTGGAAGGAGCTGGGGGTGGGGAGGCAGAGAGGGAAGTTGTCTGGTGGGAGCTTAAGCCACAACAGAGACTCAGTCAGTGTCAGGGGCGCCCTGGGACACATACACACACACACAGAAATGCCCAACTCTCTCCCTCCACCTGCCCTCCAGTGCTCCATCAGTGCCTCCCATTGCCCAAGCTGCCCCAGAATCCTGGGAACTGTAGTTCCCCGAAATGCAAGCAGTGCAGGTAATGGGAGCAAATGACAGTGACCCTGTCACCACTGAGGATGGCAGGCCAGAAGATGGTGCCTTTGATGACCTCGTTGAGCCATGGATCCATCTGCACTTCACCTGCTGCTGAATTTCTTATCCTTAAAGTCACTTGGACTTGGACAGATCTGATTCTCGCAACTGAAGCAGCCTCACTGTTGCAGCTGAGCCTGAGCCTGAACCCGCGTCTTCCGACTCGCAGTCCGAAGTCCAGACTCTGCCCTCGGAAGACAACAGCAGAGGCCAGAGACCTGAATCTGCTGTTCACGTGCAGGTGGAGGTGTCCACAGCTCTGGCAGAGCAGAGAACGTGGGAATGTCACAGCAGAACTCTGGTCTTGGTTCAGCAGCAGGGCCACATGCCCCTGTTCTTGAAGAGAAACCTGCTCTGAGTAACCCACAGCAGAGAGGAAAAGGAAGGGGAAGGGAGCTTGGTGGCCCCAAATAGAACCACTGATGGAAGGTGCCCATGGGGCTAAATCTCAGGTTTTTCTTGGGGTCAATTTGTGAGAACAGGAAGGACATCAACTGGATGATTTGGGGCCAGTAGTTTTCATCGTTTTTTGCGACGCAGTATCAAACTAGACTTTGTTTGGAAGCTCAAAGTGCGGTTGGGAGCCCCAAGTACCCCCTCTCCATCCTACACTACAGCCCTGCTGGTCTTCCCAGCGCTCTGGGGACAGTTTGAAAACAGCTAATCTAGTCCACCCTGGTCCACTTACAGCCAAGGACACCGAGGCACAGCTTCTTCTTAGCTGGCTGCAGGGACAGCAAGCGTACTCAGCCCCCAGCAGCCTACATGGTGGGGGACTGGTTTAGTGGGTCATCTTATAAACTTGGCACGGGCAGGACAGAGTGGGTCTCAGGGGTGTCTGGATCAGGGCATCCTTGGGTTGCCACCAGGCCTCTCTTTCTTTCTCTCCTCCCCACAGCCCACCTGTATCTGTTGGCCTGCCTGGTGGCCCCGTCAAATCTTATCGTATTCTCTCTTATGGTCAAGAACGTGGCTGTGGTTTTCTCCGGGCTGGCCTCTCCAGCTTAGTCAAAGGTCAGAATTCCAAATGCTTCTTTCTCAGTTCCAGAATGGCGACTCTTGGGGTCACCCTTGGAGCCTATGCCCATGGCTGGTACCACTCGAAACATCAGGGGACTGGGTCTGATGGCCCAGCCTTAGTCACAAACTCAGTTCAGGTCCTGGGGGCTTGATACCAGAACATTTGCAGGCAGCACAGTGATGACCCTGGGAAAGCACGAAGAATGGGACAGTACCCCAGTCCCCCTGTCCTAGGGTCTGTGATGCAGGGAGAGGAGTCAGCTTCAGAAGCCCTGGCCGGGGCCCCCACTGGACCATGTGCTGCCCTTTGATCTTGGCAGTCTGCCTCTTGGTGTCCCCAGCTACAAAACAAGGAGACCACTTCCCATCACACAGACTTCCTGTGATCATCAAGCAAGATAAGAAGTTAAGAAATGCTGAATAACTAAACCAGGGAATTCCCTGGCGGTCCAGTCCAGTGATTAAGGCTCCGAGCTTCCACTGCAGGGGGCACGGGTTTGATCCCTGGTAGGAGAACTAAAGATCCTGCATGGGGACTTCCCTGGTGGTGCAGCGGTTAAGAATCTGCCTGCTAATGCCGGGGAACGTGTTGGATCCCTGGTCCGGGAAGATCCCACATGCCGCGGAGCAACTAAGCCCATGCACCACAACTACTGAGCCTGCACTTTAGAGCCTGTGAGCCACAACTACTCAGCACACGTGCCACAACTACTGAAGCCCACTCGCCTAGAGCCTGTGCTCCGCAACAAGAGAAGCCACTGCAATGAGAAGCCCACGCACTGCAACGAAGAGCAGTCCCCACTTGCCGCAACTAGAGAAATCCCGCGCACAGCAAAGAAGACACAACGCGGCCAAAGAAAAAATGATTCTGCATCCCACACGCCACTTGGTGCGGCCAAACACACACACACACACACACACACACACACACACACACACAAACCCTAAACCACAATGAGGAGCACATACAGCTATTGGTTGGGTTTTGGAACGGAGCCCCCTGACACCCAGTTTCATGACCTGGCCTTTCTACCAGGTCCCTGGATTCCCTTGCTGGTTCCTTCCAGAGCTCCTTAGGGCATGGGTTGGGGAAGAGTGCCCAGCTCAGCCTGGTCCCCTCTAGGTGAGCCTCTGACTCAGGACCCCAATTGACAGGCCTCCCGGAAGCACCTCTTCCCTGGGACTCAAGTGCTGGTTGCAAGCATCTTTATTTCTGGGGGCTGTGATTCTTATTTGGTTAAATAACACATTTTAAAAAATTGTTGTGATTCCATACTGAAGCTTCCCATATGGTTAATTGGAAGTGTTCTCACTAATATTGCAGGCTGTAAAAACTAATGAGGTAAATGGAAAATTTATCAAGTGCCACAGTTAGAAATTAACTTATTGCTTGATGCCACGCTCATGACTAATGAAGTGAGAGGAGCTCTTCATTTAAAGCGAGAATGGAGCCCTTGATGTTGGGGAAAATCCCTCTATTTGCCCCTCTCCATCTCTCTCTCCACCTCTCCTATGTCATATATCAGATGAATATAACAAATGACCAGGCTAAGTCTAGATCATTTGAACACAGTATATGCCTTCAATTATGTACTATATCACCAATAACAACAATCGTTAGCATTTATTGATGCTCGGTGCCTGGTACTTTGTAAACATTATCTCATGCGCTTCTCACATCAGGGCTGTAAGGGAGGTACTAGTATTACCCATAATTCACAGACGAGGAAACTGAGGCTCAGAGACATGAGGTCGCACAGTCTTAAGTGGTGAAGCTTCAAAACTAGGTCTGATTCCAATATCCATGTGCATGCCAGTCAGTGATTCATTCATTCATTCATCCATTCAATCAATCAAAATGACAGAGGGGCACAGACAGCCTATGAAGTGCCAGATACCACACTTTCTTGGAGATGCTAGGATGGAACAGGACAGGGATGAAGGATCCTGATGTAAATCTGGACCCCTCTGCCACTTGCTAGCTGTGGGAGGGCACTGGACCTCCCAGCTGGCTCTCCAGATTTACTCCATCCTTCTGCACTCAGCTCCGTGCCCTCGGAGCCCACATTCATGGGCTCCCTTGCCCTCTGGCTTCTGATGGACTTTAGCTTATGGGAGGCACTGACCAGAGGTGACATGGGAGGAGAGTCAGGGAGGTGGGTGTTTCTTCAGCTCCCTCCTCACTGGTTGCCAGGGGCTGGCTTTGCATCTTCCTGCACCTCCTCCCCGCTCTGAAGATCAAAGTTCCTTTCCAGAGGCTCTTGAATATACATACTCTCTGTGGGTCCCCATGGCCCTCACCCCTTGCTCCTTCAGGCCCAGTGGTGTCAGGGCTCCCTGCTGTCACTAGCCCAACAGACAGTTTCCTTAAATCTTGCCTCCACTTGTGTGAATTGCTCCTTTAACAAACTCCCCTGAAATGACCACTTTTTTGTTTTTGGCTGCACCACATGGCTCCTGAGATCTTATTTCCCTGACCATGGATTGAACCTGGGCCCTTGGCAATGAAAGTAAGGAGTCCTAACCACTGGACTGCCAGGGAATTCCCTTAAATGACCACTTTAAGTGGTATCTCTTCCCAGCCACAATGTGACACGATGATTTCACTCAAGCTATTGGCTTGAGTCTCAGTTCCCTCACCTGTAAATTGGGGTAATAAAACGCAGGAACTAATATGTGAAAAGTGCTCAGCACGATGCTCAGGAGATAGCAGATACTCAACAGATGCCAGCTTTTCTTATTGTTAAGACAGGATCCTGCCTTTAAGGGGAAACTGCACTGATTCTCCAACTTCAGCTTCCTATGAAATCAGCTGAGTAGCTGGCTGAAGGTGTAGCGTCTGGACGCAGCCCATGGGCCCAGGAGGAGCTTTGCAGGTGACTGGTGGGACCCTTGCGGATGGACTGCTCCGGTGGGAGGGCCGCACTCAGGGAAGAAGCACGGAGCAGGGTCTTCATCGGACTGAAGGCTGGTCTGGGAGGCTTTCTGGAGGAGCTGCGCTGAACTGAGACCTACACAGAAGCTGGTGGAGCAGGGCTGCTCCAGGCCTAGGACATGCCCGGAGGTGACAGGCAGGGGTGGCAGGAGGTGGTGAGAGATGGAGCTGTGGCTGGCCGTCCACTGCGGCTCAGACATCATCTCTCAGTGAGCGGAGTCCCTGTGGGGTGTCCTCTGGAGAAGTGACCCAATGCGGGAGACCAGGAAGGTGCTACTCCGAGTGTATGTCACCTGCCTTATTAAAAAGGGCAGACTCCTGACTGCGGTCGGTGGCAGGCAGCAATCGGAACTTTGCCCAGAATTGAGGTCATTCTGGCCCATATTAGAATTCCACGTCCCCAGCACATCCCATGTCCTTCCTGAACCTGAATCCACTGGAGAACTGCTTGCTCCTCTTCCCTTTTCTTCTCTGCAGCTCATCCCCTCTCCCACCTTCTCTTTCTCCTTCTGCATCAGCCTTCCTCCATTCTGCTTGCTGCCATCACCCCCGCTGTTCAGGGCCCTTTGCATGACCACCTGCATCTAGGACCGTTAGTGGACCCCTTTGGCCACTAAATACCAAACTACACCCTCTGCTCTCAAATCTCCATGAGTCACAGCCTTTCTCTGACCTTGGCTCTGTCCCAGAGAAAGAACGTATCAAGGGCTGATGACCAGAGTCACCATTAAAAGGGTCCCGCCAGTCAAATCAGGCCCCAACTCTCTGCTCTTCCCTGTGCCTGTCGTGAGCTCATGGTAGAAAGGGTGAGAAGCAGACTTACAGGCCTTGCAATGCCATCTCCCCTGCAGGCTCCTGGGGCACAGGCTTTGTCTGTGTCCTCAGATGTCCGGGTACGGTGTCTGGCTTGTTTGGTGTTTCTTCCGTGTCCGCTGAGTAAATGAAAGCAGATGGAGTGATCATTTTCAATTCGGTGAGGATGCGCTGCATCCTGCGCGTGAGCTAGGAACTCTGTAAAAGAGAGTGAGACCTGGTCCCCGACCTTAGGGAGCTAACAGCTTTCTGGTGGAGAGAAAACATCACACATGGATCCACCACTGTGTCGGCATGCAGACACTAAGGCTCCCGGTCCTTGTCCATCCCTGCAGGCTTGGCTGTCATCACCTCCTCCCTGGACCACTCAGAATGGGTCTCTGTGCTGTTGGCTCCTCTCCTCCCCGGTCCCCCAGCACTTCTGGCCAGATGAGAGTCCTCCTGGATGAAGTGCAGTTCACAGCATGGCCCCCTCAAGTTTCGTGTTGCCTATTATTTGTGATAAACTGTAAATTGCCCACTTACACTGGCATTCGAGGCCCTTTTTTGGGGGGGAGCTGTGCCGCGTGTCTTGTGGGATCTTTGTTCCCCTACCAGGGATCAAACCCGGGCAGTGAAAGCGTGAAGTCCTAACCATTGGACTGCCAGGGAACTCCTTCAAGGCCCTTCTTACTTGTCCAGCTTTTCTTTCCAGTCCATCCTGCATCCCTTCCTCAACACAGCCAAACACGACTGCTCACCATTCTTGGAATTCTGATGCTCATTCCCACACTCAACACTTTGTTCAGTGTTTCTTCTGCCGGGAGCATCATTCCTCCATTCTCTCCTCCACCAGGATTTCCTCCCCACTCTTTAGGCCCCACTGCACATCCTACATTCTCCAGAAAAACTCCTGATTAAGCATATTAGGAAGGACCTCTTCTACTTTAAAAATATTAGGACTTCCCTGATGGCGCAATGGTTAAGACTCCACCTGTTAATACAGGGGCCACGGGTTTGATCCCTGGTCCGGGAAGATCTCACATGCCACAGAGCAACTAAGCCCATGTGCCACAACTACTGAGCCCGCGAGCTGCAACTACTGAGGCCACATGCCACAACAACAGAAGCCCGTGCGCCTAGAGCCCATGCTCTGCAACAAGAGAAGCCACCACAATGAGAAGCCCATGCACCACAATGAAGAGTAGCCCCTTCTTGCCACAACTAGAGAAAGCCCGTGTGCAGCTACAAAGACCCAGCAGAAGAAGCAAGAAGAACTACAATCCGGCAGCCTGTGGAACAAAAACCACATTCACAGAAAGATAGACAAGATGAAAAGGCAGAGGGCTATGTACCAGATGAAGAAACAAGATAAAACCACAGGAAAACAATGAAATGAAAGGGAGACAGGCAATCTTCCAGAAAAAGAATTCAGAATAATGATAGTGAAGATGATCCAGGACCTTGGAAAAAGAATGCAGGCAAAGATTGAGAAGACGCAAGAAATGTGTAAAAAAGATCTAGAAAGAACAAACAAACAGAGGTGAACAATACAATAAATGAAATGAAAAATACACTAGAAGGAATGAATAACAGAATAACTGAGGCAGAAGAATGGATAAGTGACCTGGAAGACAGAATGGTGGAATTCACTGCTGCAGAACAGAATAAAGAATGAAAAGAAATGAAGACAGTCTAAGAGACCTATGAGGCAACATTAAACACAACAACATTCGCATTATAGGGGTCCCAGAAGGAGAAGAGAGAGAGAAAGGACCTGAGAAAATATTTGAAGAGAGTCGAAAACTTCCCTAACATGGGAAAGGAAATAGCCACCCAAGTGGCTATTGATAATTACCTTATTACCTTATATATTGATAATTACCTTAAACGTGAATGGATTAAATGCTGCAACCAAAAGACACAGGCTTGCTGAATAGATACAAAAACAAGACCCATATATATGCTGTCTACAAGAGACCCACTTCAGACCTAGGGACACATACAGACTGAAAGTGAGGGGATGTAAAAAGATATTCCATGCAAATGGAAATCAAAAGAAAGCTGGAGTAGCAATACTCACATCAGATAAAATAGACTTTAGAGAGCTTCCCTGGTGGCTCAGGGGTTGAGTCTGCCTGCTGATGCAGGGGACGTGGGTTCGTGTCCCGGTCCAGGAGGATCCCACGTGCCATGGAGCGACTGGGCCTGTGACCCATGGCCGCTGGGCCTCTGTATCCGGAGCCTGTGCTCTGCAACGGGAGAGGCCGCAGCAGTGAGAGGCCCGTGTATGGCAAAAAAAAAAAAAATAGACTTTAAAATAAAGAATGTTACAAGAGACAAGGAAGGAAACTACATAATGATCAAGGGATCAATCCAAGAAGAAGATATAACAATTATAAATATATATGCACCCAACATAGGAGCACCTCGATACATAAGGCAACTGCTAACAGCTCTAAAAGAGGAAACCAACAGTAACACAATAACACTGGGAGACTTTAACACCTCACTTAAACCAATGGACAGATCATCCAAACAGGAAATTAATAAGGAAACACAAGCTTTAAATGACACAATAGACCAAATAGATTTAATTGATATTTATATGACATTCCATCCAAAAACAGCAGATTATACTTTCTTCTCAAGCGCACATGAACATTCTCCAGGATAGATCACATCTTTGGTCACAAATCAAGCCTCAGTAAATTTAAGAAAACTGAAATCATATCAAGCATCTTTTCTGACCACAACGCTGTGAGATTAGAAATCAGTAACAGGGGAAAAAAACCGTAAAAAACACAAACACATGGAGGCTAAACAATACATTACTAAATAACCAAGAGATCACTGAAGAAATCAAAGAGGAAATCAAAAAATACCTAAAGACAAATGACAATGAAAACACGACAATCCAAAACCTATGGGATGCAGCAAAAGCAGTTTTAAGAGGGAAGTTTATAGCTATACAACCTACCTCAAGAAACAAGAAAAATCTCAAATAAACAATCTAACCTTACACTTAAAGGAACTAGAGAAAGGAGAACAAACAAAACTCAAAGTTAGCAGAAGGAAAGAAATCATAAAGATCAGAGCAGAAATAAATGAAATAGAAACAAAAAAACAATAGCAAAGATCAATAAAACTAAAAGCTGGTTCTTTGAGAAGATAAACAAAATTGATAAACCATTAGCCAGATTCATCAAGAAAATGAGGGAGAGGACTCAAATCAATAACATTAGAAATGAAAAAGGAGAAGTTACAACAGACACCACAGAAATACAAAGCATCCTAAGAGACTACTTCAAGGAACTCTATGTCAATAAAATGGACAACCTGGAAGAAATGGACAAATTCTTAGAAAGGTATAACCTTCCAAGACTGAACCAGGAAGAAACAGAATACATGAACAGACCAATCACAAGTAATGAAATTGAAACTGTGATTAAAAATCTTCCAACAAACAAAAGCCCAGGACCAGATGGCTTCACAGGTGAATTCTATCAAGCATTTAGAGAAGAGCTAACACCCATCCTTCTAAAACTCTTCCAAAAAATTGCAGAGGAAGGAACACTCCCAAACTCATTCTATGAGGCCACCATCACCCTGATACCAAAACCAGACAAAGAGACTACAAAAAAAGAAAATTACAGACCAATATCACTGATGAATATAGATGCAAAAATTCTCAACAAAATACTAGCAAACAGAATCCAACAACACATTGAAAGGATCATACACCATGATCAAGTGGGGTTTATCCCAGGGATGCAAGGATTCTTCAATATATGCAAATCAATCAATGTGATATGCCATATTAACAAACTGAAGAATAAAAACCATATGATCATCTCAGTAGATGCAGAAAAAGCTTTTGAAAAAATTCAACACCCATTTATGATAAAAACTCTCCAGAAAGTGGGCATAGAGGGAACCTACTTCAACATAATAAAGGCCATATATGACAAACCTACAGCAAACATCATTCTCAACGGTGAAAAACTGAAAGCATTTCCTCTAAGACCAGGAACAAGACAAGGATGTCCACTCTCATCACTATTATTCAACATAGTTTTGGAAGTCCTAGCCACAGCAATCAGAGAAGAAAAAGAAATAAAAGGAATACAAATTGGAAAAGAAGAAGCAAAACTGTCACTGTTTGCAGATGACATGATACTATACATAGAGAATCCTAAAAATGCCACCAGAACACTACTAGAGCTAATCAATGAATTTGGAAAATTGCAGGATACAAAATTAGTGCACAGAAATCTCTTGCATTCCTATACAATAATGATGAAAAATCTGAAAGCAAAATTAAGGAAACACATCCATTTACCATTGCAACAAAAAGAATAAAATACCTAGGAATAAACCTACCTAGGGAGACAAAAGACCTGTATGCAGAAAACTATAAGACACTGATGAAAAAGACCAAAGATGATACCAACAGATGGAGAGATATACCATGTTCTTGGATTGGTAGAATCAATATTGTGAAAATGACTACACTACCCAAAGCAATCTACAGATTCAATGCAATCCCTATCAAATTACCAATGGCATGTTTTACAAAACTAGAACAAAAAATCTTAAAATTTGTATGGAGACACAAAAGACCCCAAATAGCCAAAGCAGTCTTGAGGGAAAAAAACAGAGCTGGCGGAATCAGACTCCCTGACTTCAGACTATACTACAAAGCTACAGTAATCAAGACAATATGGTACTGGCACAAAAACAGAAATATAGATCAATGGAACAGGATAGAAAGCCCAGAGATAAACCCACACACCTATGGTCAACTAATCTATGACAAAGGAGGCAAGGATATACAATGGAGAAAAGACAGTCTCTTCAATAAGTGGTGCTGGGAAAACTGGACAGCTACATGTAAAAGAATGAAATTAGAACACTCCCTAACACCACACACAAAAATAAACTCAAAGTGGATTAGAGACCTAAATATAAGACCAGGCACTATAAAACTCTTAGAGGAAAATATAGGAAGAACACTCTTTGACATAAATCACAGCAAGATCTTTTTTGATCCACCTCCAAAGTAATGCAAATAAAAACAAAAATAAACAAATGGGACCTAATGAAACTTCAAGGCTTTTGTGCAGCAAAGGAAACCATAAACAAGATGAAAGGACAACCCTCAGAATGGGAGAAAATATTTGCAAATGAATCATTGGACAAAGGATTAATCTCCAAAATATACAAGCCAGCTTATGCATCTCAGTATTAAAAAAACAAACAACCCAATCCAAATATGGGTAGAAGACCTAAATAGACATTTCTCCAAAGGAGACAAACAGATGGCCAAGAAGCACATGAAAAGCTGCTCGATCAACATCACTAATTATTAGAGAAATGCAAATCAAAAGTACAATGAGGTATCACTTCACACCAGTTAGAATGGGCATCATCAGAAAATCTACAAACAACAAATGCTGGAGAGGGTGTGGAGAGAAGGGAACCCTCTTGCACTGTTGGTGGGAATGTAAATTGATACAGCCACTCTGGAGAACAGTATGGAGGTTCCTTAAAGAACTAAAAATAGAATTACCATATGACCCAGCAATCCCAATACTGGGCATATACCCAGAGAAAACCATAATTCAAAAAGACACATGCACCCCATTGTTCACTGCAGCACTATTTACAAATAGCCAGGTCATGGAAGCAACCTAGATGCCCATCGACAGACGAATGGATAAAGAAGATGTGGCACATATATACAATGGACTATTACTCAGCCATAAAAAGGAATGAAATCGGGTCATTTGTAGAGACGTGGATGCATCTAGAGACTGTCATACAGAGTGAAGTAAGTCAGAAAGAGAAAAACAAATATCATATATTAATGCATATATGTGGAACCCAGAAAATGGTACAGATGAACCGGTTTGCAGGGCAGAAATTGAGACACAGAAGTAGAGAACAAACGTATGGCCACCAAGTGGGGAAAGAGGCTGGGTGGTGGTGGCGGTGGTGTGATGAATTGGGAGATTGGGATTGACATGTATACACTGATGTTTATAAAATGCATGACTAATAAGAAAAAAAAAAGAAATAAAAAATAAACATAAAAAACAACCAGCACAGCCCAAAATAAATAAATGAATAAAAAATTTAAAAAATTTTATAGTATAGGAATTGTAAAAAATTGGCCACTCCAAGTTGGCCAGCAGTCAGGAAGCAGACAATCTCTTACGTTGCCTGTTGAGTCTAACTTGATACAATCATTCAGAAATCCAATTTGGCATATGTATCAGAAGATTTTAGAATTCTCTCCTTAAACCCAGTAAGTCCAGTTGTAAGAATCTATATTATGGAACAAATCAGAAATGCTATCAGAGGTTCCTCTACAAGGACATTTTCTACAATATTACTTACACGTTCCCTAGAATCTAGACTTTCGGAGCTAGTGGAGAGAATCATGGCTCCAGCACAGCCAAGTGGTGAGATATGCACCACTTACAAGCTGCATTTTCCAAGAGTGTCCACTGGCACGGGCAACTGCTTGTGATAAAACATCTGAATAATGTAGGCAATTTATAAAACAAACATTGTATGTATGTACGAAGTCTGGAAGGAGACAGTTCAAAAGGTGGACGGTGATTATCTCTAGTTGGAGGTTTATAGATTTAAAATTTCTTCTTCATGTTCTTCTGTATTTTCCTAGCTTTCTATTTGTATTGCCTATGATGGAAGATAAACTCCTTTCTCTTCCAAAGAAAGCACAGAGCTTTGTGTATCTCTTATGGAGGAATTCTCCTGCTGTGATTTACAATTTGGGGAGTACTTGTCCCCATTTTCTTACTAGATAATCAACCCCCAAAGTACATGCACTGGCTTAGTTAGCTCACTTTTGGGGCCTCTGAAAGCTGAGTTCATGTTTGGACATGGTAGGACTTTGCTAACTAGTTGAAAGAACGCGGTTGACTTTGTTTGAAATCAGCCCAGTGCCCTGGGGTGCCTGTGTCTTTCGGGAGGACACAGGCAGGATGGCTTGGTGTCGGGGAGGCGCTGACAGAGCACAAGTGTCCAGGGAAGAGGCCAGCAGCCCTCGGTGGCACCTCAATTCTGGCCATTCCATTTACTCGTCTGGAAACGGTAACACAAATTGAGCAGATGCTTGCTTACAAAATCTTCTTGTTCTTTAAGAACTTACTCTTGTTTTTGCTATTTTTATGTCTTGCTGATCTTTGGGGTCCATTTATAGACTGCTCTGGAGATTAAACTTCTGCCTTTTTGCCTTGTTTTTGGTTAAAACCCTCAAACTATGTCCCTCTTCCCTTTCTCTTTCATTTTTGTATTTTTGCTAACCTGATGGACCTGGTTGTATCGCCTCAGAATCTGGTGAAGTCGGAAATGGAACATGCATAGGCAAGCCTCACTTTATGGTGAAGCATTTTAAATAAATTTGCTACAAAGAAAATGAAGATTCCCCATGGACTTGAGTAGTCTCTGCCCTCTGCTCTCTTGGCGTTCCACTCATGAGACGGAGTCGTTGCTTCAAGTCACTCACTGTTCTGGATCCCAGGAGCAACCAAGTGTGTGTTTTTATTTTGTTCATTCTTTGAAATTCTGAAGAAAATGAGCCTCCCACCCTCACCCCCGCACCCCCCCCACCATTTCCCACCTCTCCCCGGCAATAGGCCTTACAGCTCATGCATTCACAGAGGCTGGGAAAACACAGAGATCACTGATTTCTGGATATGTGGTCCTCCCCCCAGTGGGAGAAGCAAGCCTTACCCTGCCTTTTTGGGGAGGTGGAAGGAAATTGGATCCTGGGTGTTCTGGTTGGGGCCGCTTGTGAGATTTCTGTCCTGTCTGTGAGTCAGTTCCTCATTGTAACCACACCATGGCAGTTGCTCAATTAGACCATTCGTGCCTGTATGCATGCATTCACTCATTCATTCAATAAATGTTTATTGAGCACTTACTAGGTGCCAGGTGCTGCCATGGGCTACGGGGAGAAGTGACACATGAAGGTAAACTGGCTTCTGGCCTCATGGAATGGGACATGGGGACATGCACGGTCCCTCGGGGATGGGGGCATTCACCACAAATCACACAAATCATATTTTGGACAATGGAAGCACCGTCACAGGATCATGTGGACCTGAGATCAAGAGCCTGTGTTCTGAAGCCAGCTCTGGGAGTGGGTGGGTTCCTCCCTGGTAAAACAGGGATGATGCCAGCTGCTTTCTGAGGCACACAGCGTGCTCCGAGGATGCAGAAGGAGGTTCACACCAACAGAGGCATTTTCATAAAGCCTTTCCCCTTTCCATGCCCCTCCCACTGCACTCTGAAGACATCTGCCTTGCCTTCCTGGATGGGATCCATATGCGTGGGCTGCGGGCAGGCTGGGAAGGGCCCAGGCTTGGAGCCCCGGCTCAGCGGGAGTGTGGCAGGGGACCCGTCTGCTTGAGGCAGAGCTCAGCCACCCTGAGACGAAGAGCCGGGGCCAGGAAGAACATCGGGCTGCAGAGACTCCCTGTCACAGACGCCTCTGGGAGCCGCAGCAGCTGGAAGGTCGTCCACCCAAGGCCATGCTCAGGCCTCATGGGAAGGAGGCCTGGGGGTGGCAGGCCAGAGAGAGCGAAGGGAAGAGAGACAGAGTGCCTGCGTCCATGCTCACAGCCACACAGTGGTCAGAGCCAGATCTACGATTAGAACGAGTAGGTTTCTGACTCCCAGACACACAGCCAAGCCCCAGACCCATGCTGATTCTTGGCAAAGCTCTTCCCACATTCCTCTCACTCAGATCCACCCTAGTCTGTCTCTGGGAATATTGTAGCTGTCATAATCGTTGTTCTAATGAGATACCCATCTGACGATCTATTAGTAAGGCATGTTGTTGACAGGAAATGTGCACTTGCCGTATTTCCCATTATATTGTCTATTTCCTGCCTCATTTTTCTTGGGAGGGCAGGAGTCATGGGAGATAATAGCATATTGACAGAAAGAGAAAGCAACGGACAGAGAGAGCTGAAAGTGGGGGGAGATAATAGCATATTGACAGAAAGAGAAAGCAAGGGAGAGAGATAGTTGAAAGTGGGGGGAATGTAGCTCTATCTGGCTGCAAAGGTTTCCAGCAGGAAATCCACACTCATTTCCCGTCGGCCTATTTGAAACAGCATCTGCCCCTTCCGCCTTCTGCCCTCAAACAAATCGTCTCCCGGTCCTGGGAGGCCGAGCCTCTGGTCATCTGATGGAGGCCCAGCCTGCTGTGTTCTGGGGGCCGTGGTGGGGGGGAGACTCTAAGAATCCAGAAGAGGATGTGAAATGAACTCTCTTCCTCACGCCACCATCAACAGGACTTCGTGGAGGCTGGTGGAACACGAAGCCAGAAAGAACCTTGTCTTCTAGAAACTTCTTGCCCACTACCTTTTCTCTTTCGATTTCCAATTGCAAAGAGTGTATCATCAAGAAAAAGATCACTTACTGCTTGTGCAGATGCCGGTGGTAGGCCTGGAAATTGCAGTGAGGGGCTCTTCCTGGAGTGCCCGCACCTGTGGGAGGGAACGGTTCTGGTTTGGCATTCCTTTCGGGGACCCTGCCAAGGTCTGACCACACCCTGCACACATGTGCGAGGCTCTGGTTTTGCAGGGTCCTGGACCTTGCCAGTGTGGGTCCCTGGGATGGAGCGGGCTCAGAACTGGCCATGGATTTAGTGCCTTCGGCAGCAAAGATAAGGGATGGGGCCCCGACTCTGGCTTCCTCTCAGCCTTCCCCATTTCCCACTCCTTTTGACCCAGAAATGCGGTGTAGCCACAGCTGGGAATGGCGCGAGACGGAGAGGAAGGAGTAAACCTAGTTTGCCTGGAACTGTCCCGGTTTTAGCACTGAAGCTCAGGGAAACCGGGATGGCTGGTCACCTTACAAATGTGAACGATTGTTTGAACACACACACCCAAGCTAGTTCCCAGGGGTGTAGAAACAGGATGGAGAGGGAAGAGACACAGATATTGACGCAAGTTATGGAAACTCTATTTAAACAGCCTTAGGCAAAAGGGAGGGCCGGCTGGCTCAGGTAACCCAAAGCAGAGGTATCTTGCTTCTTTCAGGCAGGGCTGGATGAATGGGGACAGACAGCTGCCCGCAGCTCCGGGCTTGCATTCCTGTGAGGACAGCGCCCCCTGTGGAAGGAGACCCTCCATAACCTCACAGGCCTGGCGAGGCTTCCGGAATCCAGTCTCTCTGCTTAACTGTCCAGGCTTGGGTCACGCATCCGGGGGTGCAGTCAGCTCCACGTGGATGAGGGTGGGGGCCGGTGGGTCCCCAGGGACTGCTGGGGTGCTCTTGCTGGAGGTGAGGATGCTGGGTGGGTCCAGACAACAGGGGAGCTGGCTCATCTGTCAGGACCCTGCCCTCCCTGGCCCCCACCCCCGTCCAACCCAGGCCGGGCTGGGCCCACTCCTCTGTCCCCTCTTGGCACCCCCCCTTCCCCTTGAAACATTTTCCCTTGAAATTTAATTGTTCCTTCTGCCCTGTGAGCCCTCGAGGGCCTGGTGGACGGCAGTGATGGGCCTTTCAGTTCTCTCTCCTCCCAGGAGATTCTGAGTTCTGAGCTAGGAGGGTTGTTCGCACTGGATGCCACGTGTCCTTGTATATTTATGTGTTTACCTGGCTTTTCCTTCCAAAGCTCTAACTTGAAGATTTAAATCGTGCTTTTAAGGAATGCCACAAACTCAAGATCTCTGTAAGGCCGACGGAGAAGCAAACAGAGAGATGAACACTTCAGAACACCCACTGTTTACATGGTGCTGGGCCGGGGCTGGGGACACAGGGCTGGGAAGGACACCTGGCCTCTCTGCCTCAGAACCTGTGACACCTACACATGTGAACCGAAACTGGAGGCCGTGGAGCTCTCGCCTGTCTGCAGCAGGCTCCCCCGTGACCACACGCTGACGTCTCAGCAGGAGCCATCCGGACCTGAGGCTGAGTTAGGGGCTTCCCAACCCTACCAGCTGCCTCTTCTTGAGCAGGTCACATGACTGTGGTCAGTTTACTGACTGGGTCCCCCCCTGCCCCGCACTGTGAAGTGGGGAGAATCTCTGTCTGGTTTGTCATTGTATCTCCAAAACTCAGCATGGTGCCAGGTATGTAGTAGGCCCTTCATGCACACAATAATGACCACTTATCAAGAGCTTTAATTATGCTCTGTGCTAAGCACTTTACATACATTATTTGATATAATATTCACATGACCCCCGTAAGGTCAGGCTCTTAAAAAAAATTGTGGTAGAATATATGTAACATAAAATTTACCATTTCAACCCTTTCTGAGTATACAATTCACTACCGTTCATCTCAGAACTCTTTTCACTTTCTTAAATAGAAACTCTGTACCTATTAAATAATAACTCCCCTTTCCCCCTCCCCATACCCTGGCAACCTCTATTATTTTCTATCTCTATGTACTTGAGGATTCTACGTACTTCATGTAAGTGGAATCACACAATATTAGTCCTTTTGTATCTGGCTTATCTCACTGAGCATAATGTCCTCAAGGTTCATCCATGGTGTAGCATGTTTCTGAATTTCATTCCTTCTTATGGCTGCATAATATTCCACTGTAAGAATGTACTATATCTTGTTCTTCCATCATCTGCTGATGGAACCTTGAGTGCTTCCATTTTGTGGCTATTGTGAATAAAGATCAGGATTTAAAAAAAAAATTTATTAACATTTATTAAACAATATAAAAGGAAAACATAAAAGCAGAGACTGAGAACAATACCACTAGATGAGAAAATGGGATATAGAAAATAAAATGAAAAGAACATGGAAGTAGTAAGAATTATGGATACATCCAGCAAAAGAATTGCAGCCAGAGAACTAACAGATGAACTAGTTAAAATAATAAAACAGGCTGATGAAAAGGAATGAAATAATGCCATTTGCAGCAAGATGGATGGACCTAGAGATTATCATACTAAGTGAAGTAGGTCAGAAAGAGAAAGACAAATACTGTATGATATCACTTACATGTGGAATCTAAAATATGACACAAATGAACTTATCTATGAAACAGACTCACAGACATAGAGAACAAACTTGTGATTGCTAAGGGGGAGTGGAGTGGTGGGGATGGAGTGGGAGTTTGGGGTTAGCAGATGCAAACTACTATATATAGAATGGATAAACAACAAGGTCCTACTGTATAGCACAGGGAACTATATTCAATAACCTGTGATAAAACATAATGGTAAAGAATATGAAAAATATGTATGTATATGTATAACTGAATCACTTTGCTGTACAGCAGAAATTAACGCAACATTGTAAATCAACTATACTTCAATAAAAAATAAAATAAAACAGGCTGAAATGGTATGAATGTACCACCAATGTGTGATTTTAGGTAGAGCTGATAAAAAAATAAAAACCACGTAAGTCAAAAAGGGGATAATAAATTAGCACTACCAGTTAAGATAATAGAAGGTTTCAAGTAAAAGTAGATATAATGTCTAGAAAATCTCACCTACTTTTGTCTTCCCAAGTTTTCCTCCAAGATTCCTTAGGCTACTACCCTCAGAACACAGTCCAATATTCCCTGACTCTGTTTTATGCCTTAAGCTTTCTAAACTACAGCCATCAACGCATGCTCCTCCAAATTCTTTCTTCCAAAACAGCAAAAGTCATGTGGTTTCCCTTGCTTAGGGTCAGAATTTTTAAAGTCTTCATTTCACAATAAAGGACATAGAAGCTGAGAGAAAGCAATTTTCCCAAGTTACCTCAAGTAACAAAACTGGTCAGTGCCAAAGCAGGTCATAACTCCAGGCCTATAGGGGGCTGCTGGACCCTACTTCCTCCTGTTCATTGAATGAATGAGGGATAACTGAATGAATTAGACCTTTAGGAAGGTACTAAATTGTATTAGTAAGGCTCACACTAGCTGCTGTAACGAACAAACCACTAAATTTCCATTGGCTTGGCAGTGAAATAGAAGTTCACTTCTCGTTTATGTCAAGGGCAGTGTGGGTGGTCCCAGGTTGGTGGGGCTCTTTCTCCTCAGGGTTCTTAGGTGCTGTAATTCCACCATCCCCACAGGGCCTGGGACTCCTCTGCCTCCAGGCATGGGAAGGGGAGAGAGACTCTGGAAGAAGCCCAGCTGCTTCTAAAAAACTGTGGCCTGGAAGCGACCACAGTTCCACTCACATTTCACTGGCGTAAACCATCCCCGTGGCCATGCCTGAAGCAAGGGGGCTGAGAAATGTGGTTTCCAGCTGGGCTGTTGTCCCAGCCACTCCTCTACCTCTGGAAGCAATGGGGGTGAGGGTGGGGATGAACTTTTTGTCGGATCACTTCTGAATCTGTCACACCGAGTGCTGTAAAATTCAAGTGGGAAATGCAGAAAGAAGCTCGAAAAACACTTGTGTGTTCAGGAGGTTAAGGCATCAGGGGAGCAGACACATAATTGGGACGCAGATCTGTCTCTGATGGTTAATCTCACTTTACAGCTCCCCCAATGTCATGGGTTATCTGGAAGGTTATTTCATATACCCGCCTCAGTGTGGAAGCACATTTCCACAGACGGTAGATAAAGATCTCTTAACCTTGTATTTTCCCTCATATCGTCATAAATAGCTTATGCAACACCATTTCAGTGAGCCTGACAGTTTCTACAATGAGATCTGGATGCAGCAGCATATCTTCTTGTTATATATAAGAAAGAGTGACAGCATTCATCTTTTACAGTGACATCAATGAAGTCTGCTTGCAGAGGTTCCCAATCCACCCATTCATAATACCTTTTACGACTTTAGGCTTTTAAACACGACACTCTGGTCTATTTTTCAAATGCACTACCATCATCAGCTCAGGGAGCCATTCTTCAATATTTCATTTTCCTAGAATGTCTAGAATATCTTAATTTTTATGAGGTTTCTCTATGGGGTAAGCTGTCAGGTGTGACTGTATTGTGAAAAAGGGGTTGGGGGGACTGCTGCCGGATTATCCTCTCACCTGTGATGCCTGAGGGTGTGTTTCCCATTTTCTTCCTTCCTGGAATACTCCCCAAATAAAGGTCCCATAAGAGATGTGGTCCCATAAGAGATGTGGTTCCCAAGCACAGCTGTCCACTCTGAATGGGGAAATTAGAATGGCTAGAAAGAGAGCAGTTAGAGCAGAGACTGGGGGGGACATCCCTGGTGGTCCAGTGGTTAGGACTCCATGCTTCCACTGCAGGGGGCACAGGCTCCCTCCCTGGTCAGGGAACTAAGATCCCACATGCCGCCAAGAAGAAAAAAGGAGCACAGATTGGGTCTTGTTGACGGTCAGCCTCAACCTTGAGACGCAGGAGCTCTTCCAAGTCCACGAGTTTGACACCTGGAGAACGGGGCCTCCGTCCAAGGCGAAGCAGAGTTCTCGTGTCAACCAGGGTTCAAGGCAATGAAAGTCCTCTCTGCTACTCAAGAGACCCAACTGTGATTAGAAGAGCCCTCTGGGTTCCCAAGGAGGAGACCATTTGGATACATCTGGCCTTGCTTCTTAATGTTGCATCGCTTTCCTTGTGCCACCAAATCTCCCTTGGTCACCGGTTCCTGGCTTCTTTCTTGCAGGTAGATCTTCTACTAGGGTTGGCAAGATCCATTTTAGATTTCATGCTAGTGGATTGGGAACAATCTCTTTCCACCTGTGATCCCTCAGACAGGCTATGGGCAGTGGAGACCCTTCCTGACGTGACACAGGAAAACTAATGTCGGATATTGATTTAGGGAAGGAAGGGGTGAGCAGCCTGAGACCACCCACAGCCAGCAACCCGGGCATGCTACAAACATGCCAGTCACTCCAAGGATGAGAATACCTGACCTAATTTAGCAACAAAAAATCCTCTCCCTCACACGCACTTCTCTAATTACAAATGAGATCCTGATAGGCTCAGCAAGGGTAAATAAAATTGATTCTCTCCACATAGTATTGGAGATGATAAATGTGTTCAAGAAAGGGCTTCAAAAGCCTGCTTGCTGATTAGGAAAGGCAAAATCATTGTGAGATAGTGACTAAGAGATGCAAGGAATCACGGCAGAATGGGTCTCCTTGCAGAAATGTCACAGGTCTGATCTTTCTGAGATAATTACCATCAGATGTCTGTGAGTTTCATGTCTGCCCTTCAGTTGATGGGGGCATGGCAGGGCTCCACACATCGACTCTGCTCTGGGTGGTTCTGGCTTTCTCTCTGTTTGAAGCCTGTCGTAGAGCTCCTCTGGTTTCTTAATAGCAGTGACTGTGCCCCATTCATTTATTCCCTGGTGCCCAGCAAGATTCCTTGCACAGAGGCGGCGTGCTGTGTGGGATGTTACATGTAATGAACAGGATAAAGTACTTAGTTTGACCCATAGGAAATTGCTGATATTTAGCTATTTTTAAAATTAAAAAATAGCAATTTCATATGGTTCCACCATCTATGTATTTGTTATTTATTACTGCATAATAAATTACCCCCAAATTTAGCAACCAACATTTATAACCTCATAGTTTCTGTGGGTCAGGGATCCAGATGCCTCTCTCTCAAGGTCTCCAACAAGACTGCAGTTAAACTGTTGCCAGGGCTTCGGTTTCATCTGAAGACTTGACTGCGAGGGGATCCACGGCTCAGCTGCAACGTCAGCTACTCACATAGCTCTTGGTAGGAGCTGATGGAGTGAGGGCCCCAATTCCTTGCTGGCTGGCTGGAGGCCGCTGCCAGTTCCCCAGCATGTTGACGTCTCCACAGGGCTGCCTCATGACATGGGACCTGGCTTCCCCCATAAGTGAGCAGTGGGGGAGAGAGAGCCCAAGACGGAAGCCACATCTCTTAAAAAGTCTCTTTATAACCTAACCTTGGTTAAGTGACATTTCATCACCCTTGCCAAGTTCTGTCTGTTCGAAGCAAGCTTTCCAGCCCAGCCCACACTCAAGGGGAGGGTATTACACAAGGGTGTGAAAAGCAGGAGTTGCGGGGCTTGGGGGCTCCTCCATCTGAGGAGCTTCCCACTACAGCGTGTGATACCCCGCACAGAGTCTGGCACACAGATCTTGAGATGGTAGTTAAAGAAGATTAATAAAGGGAAAGAGGAAGAGCACTAAAATTGTTTCCATCTGCATCTTAATTCAATTGGAATAGAATTTTTTTCTCTTGAGAAATGGTGTGGATAGAATAATCTGGAATAAATGCCCAGCAGCAACAGTCCCAGAGACTCCCTTTCCTATAGAATGCCTTTGGCCTGCTCGACCTCATACTCTGGGATCTGTTGTTGTCAGCAGGTTCTGAGCATCTGGCCTCTGGGAACACAAACTTGTTGCTTGAGGAGGCTTTCAATGCCTGAGGCCAAAGCCTGAGACAAGGGAGCTGCAAAGTGCAAATGAGGACAAGGATGGGGACTTCTTTTTTTTTTTTTTTTTTTTTGCGGTACGCGGGCCTCTCACTGCTGTGGCCTCTCCCGTCGCGGAGCACAGGCTCCGGACGCGCAGGCTCAGCGGCCACGGCTCACGGGCCCAGCCGCTCCGCAGCATGTGGGATCTTCCCGGACCGGGGCACGAACCTGTGTCCCCTTGCATTGGCAGGCGGACTCTCAACCACTGCGCCACCAGGGAAGCCCAAGGATGGGGACTTCTAAAGAGAGAAACGAGGGCTGAGTTACCTGATCTTGTAACGGGGGAAGGCGGGTAGGCAGTACTACCTTTAATCAGAAGTTGCAGTTCAGGGACAGGCCTTTCTGGGAGAAGATGCTGGAGGGTGGAGGGAAGAAAGGGAAGGAGCTTGGTACCTCTGAAAGCACCTGCTTTGTCCTTGACCCTGGTTCATATCAAGGAAGAACCGTCTGGGGTGGAGCTGGTTGGAGTAAATGAGTTAGAAAAACCACTGTGGTTGATGGTTCAGCATCTTTTAAGCCACTATTTATTGAGCACTTACTATGTGCCAGGCTCTGTGCCAAGTTCTTTAGAGCAAGAACTCTCTTTTATGCTCTCAACAGTGATAGGAAGTCAGAGCTGTTATTTTCCTTTCCCAGGTCAGGCTCAGAGTAACGAAGTAAATGGCCCAAGGTCACCCAGAGCGAGGCTGCAAACCCAAGTTCATCTGAGATGTTCCGGAAGGGCAGAACTTCCCACAGACTTTCTTTTTTTTCTTTTTCTTTTTTCTTCTTAGCTGCATTGGGTGTTTGTTGTTGCGCGTGGATTTCCTCTAGTTGTGGCGAGCAGGGGCTACTCTTCGTTGGGGTGCGCGGGCTTCTCATTGCGGTGGCTTCTCTTGTTGCAGAGCACAGGCTCTAGGCGTGCAGGCTTCAGTAGTTGTGGCACACGGGCTTCAGTAGTTGTGGCACACGGGCTCAGTAGTTGTGGCTCATGGGCTCTAGAGCACAGGCTCAGTAGTTGTGGTGCATGGGCTTAGTTGCTCCGCGGCATGTAGGATCTTCCCACCCCAGGGATCGAACCCGTGTCCCCTGCAATGGCAGGCGGATTCTTAACCACTGCGCCACCAGGGAAGTCCCTTCCTGCAGACTTTCAGCACTGGTGTCCCTGAAGAGATCATGGGGGTGTCCCGTGGGCGCCTGGACTGTCCCTCCTGGAAGCATTATCTTCTCTGGCCTCTTAAATTTGGGTTGTCTTGTGCTGATACCTTCAATCACAACTGACTGAATTCCTACTCAACAGCATGCACCAGGTGGAGCCATGTAAACAGTGGGGGCGTGGGGTGCTCTGGGAAGCCATGGAAGATCAGCAAAGGAGAACTGGGCTGGAAATGACTTCTCTTACCAAATGGGTGACTCAGGTGGGCCCCTAACCTTCCTGAGATGATAGTTTCTCATTTTTCTAATGGCAACAATCATACCCATCCTAAGGCTGATACCAACAGGTTTCCTTGCCTGTGGAAAGGATGATACCACAGGCAATGAACAGGACCCTTGTGGATGGAGGCAGCCTCCTGGAGTCTTGGGTTGGAAAGGACTCGGAGTTTGATTCCAGGCTCCACTGGAAGGAGTTCTGGCATTGACTAGTCATGTCTGCCACAGGTGAGGGAAGGTAGTAAGGTTATGTACACTTTGGCTTTTTTCAACACTGCTTGAAGGTTTCCTGTGAGGTTTAAATGTGATGATGCAGGTGAAAGTTCCTCATACATAGCTGGTACTCAATAAACATCTAATATTTTTCTTTTGATTCATTCTGATACAACTGATGATCAAGCTGGCATCTCAATTGGAAAGTGCTGACTGGCTTATAGTAGATGCTCAATAAGTACCCCTGGAGTGTTGACAGGATTAGAGGCCCACCCAGCTCTTCCTGAGTCCACACTGACCCCCATCGTGGATCCCTGTACCCACACAGCTGGCAAAGGTAACAAATCCAGGAGTCTGGGGCTGCCCAAGCAAAGAGATGGAAATGGCATCAAAACAGCAGAAGTATTAACTTGGTGTATTTAAACCCGTAAGTGCTTCGCTGTCATCAGGAGCAGCCTCTTCATGAGATATAAGTAATTTGTGCAGGCTGATCCCGGTTTTCTCATTAATATGCAAATGAGGCATGCCAGTTGTTAGGTTAGAAGAAAGCTGTCATGTTTATTGTGACAGATTTAATGGATGTGTTTGGATTGTGCATTCAGTGTGTTTTCAAGAGCATGTCTTATCTTTGTTTAGGCAGTAAATCAAAAATGTAAACAACAATTCATTAGCATCTGTCAGAAGCTCAAAGCCACATTGTTTCATTTGACAATCTTCCCAGAGGTGGGAAAAAAATCCTATATCTGACTTATTCAAGATTAGTTAGAAATCGTACTGGCTTTGCCCCTTTTTGCTCAGCAATGTAGAAACAGTAATTGAAGAACATCGGCTCAGCTCGGAGAGCTTTGAGGGTCGTGGGGACACAAGCGGGCACAGACAGCTCCATCCCAAACACCTTGGCACCTTGCGGTGACCTGGGAAAACTCGGGGCCTCAGTGCACTACAGAGACCAGGGTCCGGTTGGAAACAAAATCACTTAGAGGCACACTGCCTCATTCCACAGGACATCTGAAGCACCCTGCTAGAAGAAAACAATGGTACATAGACAGATATTTAAAAATGAAAAAGAGAATTTGGGAATCACAGAAAATGCAGGCAGAGGAATGGGAAAAGACTAAGGGGAGAAAATCATTCAGATCTGCAAGTTCCATTCTTCCATATAGTTTTAAAATTTGGTCGACAGACTTAGCTCTGAGCTTCCTGGGGCCAAAGCAAAAAGAGGGACATTTTATGGGACTTCCCTGGTGGTCCAGTGGGTAAGACTCTGCACTCCCAATGCAGGGGACCTGGGTTCGATCCCTGGTCAGGGAACTAGATCCCGCATGCATGCTGCAACTAAGAGTCTGCATGCTGCAACTAAGAAGTCCACATGCTGCAACTAAGGAGCCCGTGTGCCGCGATGAAGATCCCGTGTACCACAACTAAGACCTAGTGCAGCCAAAATAAATAAATATTTTAAAAGGGGGGACATTAAAATTTTTTTTAATGTATTTAACTTTGTTCTAATGTATTATTTATTTTGAAGTAATATATACACATAGTACCAAGTTTTAGAAGTACAAAATGGAATGCATTCAAAAGCAATTCTCCCTCTCGCCTGCTTTCAGCATACTAATCCCCCTTCAGACTACACCTTATGCCAGTTTCTTGTATACTTTCAGAAAGAGCCTATGAGTTTATAAACATAAATGTATGAGTGTTCTTTTTTCTCTATCACATAACTTGTAACATACTCTAATATTCTTTTATATGACTGTTAAATTTATTAATACATTTCAGACATCTATTCATTTCAATACGTATAGAGTTGCTATATTTTTAAAATTGCAAAACACACTTTTGAAGGAATATGCCCGAATTGAGCTAGTTCCTTATTGATTGGTCTCATTAGTATCAAATAGCATTATTGACAATGTTGTATTGATATATTGTGCAGTCTTCACTAGTTGTACCCTGTATCTGGGTACAACTAGTGAAGCAACTGTATCTGGAAGCTAATATCTAGCAATGGTACTTGAGAGAAGTGGGTTTTTATTTTTTTAATTAAAAAAATTTTTTAAAACATCTTTACTGGAGTATAATTGCTTTACAATGGTGTGTTAGTTTCTGCTGTATAACAAAGTGAATCAGCTATACATATACATATATCTCCATATCCCCTCCCTCTTGCATCTCCCTCCCACCCTCCCTATCCCACCCCTCTAGGTGGTCACAAAGCACCGAGCTGATCTCCCTGTGCTATGTGGCTGCTTCCCACTAGCTATCTATTTTACATTTGGTAGTGTATATATGTCCATGCCACTCTCTCACTTCGTCCCAGCTTCCCCTTCCCCTTCCCCGTGTCCTCAAGTCCATTCCTTACGTCTGCGTCTTTATTCCCGTCCTGCCCCTAGGTTCTTCAGAACCATTTTTTTTCTTTTTCTTTTAGATTCCGTATGTATGTGTTAGCATACGGTATTTGTTTTAAGAGGGACATTTTAAATTTAAAAATTCACTCTGTTTCAAAAAAGAGGGAAAAAAAGGGAGAGCATACTACTTAGGAGAAATGCATCTTTCCATGAGACTCATCTCTCTAGCTTCACAGCAGTGCTACCAAGCAGAGCAGCCCAGGGCCAGGAGCAGTGGTGCGTTGCGTTAACATCCTCTGGCCTAAGCTGAGGATCTAACATCCAAGTACAACTCACCCTTCACCTAATTTCTTCTTTCTATTCTGGCTTTACACCTGTCCTTCAACTTTCTTTTCTTTCACAGGCAAGCTTCTGGGAAGAGCTGTGTGTCCTGCCTGTCCTGATTCCATCCCTCACCTTCCTCTGAAGACCTCACTGACACCCCCGCCCCCAGCCTCCTGGGTGCTGGCACAGTGGACACCTTGTCTGTTTTTGCGGGGCATGGGCTTCCCCCTCCTTCCTCTGGCAAAGCTCTCTTTCTCTGACATCACGTTTCTGGTTTTCCTTCATTCTCTGAGGGCTGCTCTTGGTTGCCGGCCCCTCTTCTTGGCCCCCTTGCCTCTTTCCCCACCTGCAACTTGGCTGGGTCTCTCTCGCTTGTTCTCTCTTCTGGGTTTCTGCCCCGCATGCCCAGGTGTGCCTGGGACCCCTAAGCTGGCATCGCCGCTGCTCTAGCACCTCAGCTGGAGCCTGGAGGCATCTGGTCTCCTCACTCCCTGAGGTGCCCACACCTGTCTCACACAGAGCTCCTCTGCAGTCCCACGGCCCTTGCTCACCTGGACTGGGGCACAGCCTTTCCTGCACCCCGACCAGAGCCCCCTCAGTTTCTTCTCTGCTCTAGAAGGAGATCTTCCCAAGATGCCCATCTGAGCGGGCCCCTTTACAATAGGACAGTGGTCCCTTCAGCCTTCAGGAGGCTCTGGGTCCCCATCTTGCTCTGTGAGCTCTGCAGAGCCAGTCACCTTCTCATGAGTCCCTGGCACTCCAGTTGCGACCCCCAGCTTACTCTGCACCTGGATGCAAACTGTCCCTTCTCCCTGGTCACCTCCTGGACCTTGTACTGTCCTCAGTGACCTTGAACCTCTGTCTGAGTCTCTCCTCCTCTGAGAAGCCTTCCTGGGCACCTCCTTGGGGCCCACTCCATCTGTCCCAGGATCGCAGCTTCATTGCCTCTTCTCCCCCAGAGAGGCCAGGACTTTCTCACATCTTTAACTGCCCATGCTCTAAACCAGCGGCCCGCTGCCCGTTTTTGTGCAAGTGGAGAAGTGTTTTTACAGATGAACATTAGCAATCAATATGACAATAAGGAACAATAACTTTGAACCTCAGTTAAGCAAAATGCTATCCTCCCAAAAAAGAATTCCTTTCTTCTCAGTAGTAGACCTGTGCTACAAAAATATGCTAAAAATTCATCAATAAAAAATGTGTTGTTTTTTCTCCTGTTATATACGTCCCTATATAATATCCCTGATTTTGCCTCTTGGCCCATAAAGCCTAAAATATTGACTAGCTGGTCCTTCACAGAAAAAGTGTGCTGCCCCCTGGTCTAAGAGACACTTAAGAATGTGACACTGATGGTGTCTGTCACTTTGCATCTTAAAACCCTTAGCTGGTTCCGCATCTTCTAAGGACAAAATCCAGCACTTTGCTCTCTGCCCCAGCCTCATGGCTCCTGCTACCTTTCTCCCACCTTCTGCCTTCAGGAACATCTCCCAGGACATCAGAACACTGCACATTTCTCATACCCGAGCCTTCTTGAAAGCCCCCCCCCCCACAACCCCTCCTGGCTAACTTGCACTCATCTCAGCTCACACACCTGGTCTTCTGGGAGCTTCCTCTGGTTGGAGCTGGGTTCCCTGCCCGTTAATCCATTGCCTCTGTCTCCATCACAGCACCCGGCTCTCTCTACGGTCCTGTTTACTTGACTTTCATCCCCACCTGCACCCCCATACCTGTTAGTTCTGTGCAGGAAGCAACTGCATCTGTCCCATTCCTTGCTGCCCTGCACATAGACGAAAATGACCTGTTGAGTGAATGAATGAGTGAAGGCAGAGTTCTGAGGCTGAGGCTGACCCAGGCCAGTCAGAGGACTGGAGGGCAGCCCATCTTTCAGGCAAACTGTAGGTCAAGTTGCCTGCGGTTCGCTGATCGGTGACCAGGCAGGTGGTCCGAGGGTCAGTTCTCCAGTAATGCTGGCAGGATGACTACCTTTGGAAACAACTTGAATTGTTTCTGGACTTGAAGTACCACCAGCACCTAAAGGGAGAGGACCCAAGTTCCAGCGAAAGCCCTTTGTACCTTCTGCAATTTGCCCAGGACATTTCTATCCATTGGGATGTCTCATTCTGGTCAAGGCTGTCCGGCAGGAGTCAGGGTGGACATGTTAAGCCCAGCTCGCAGCAGAGGAAGCCGAGGCTTGGAGGGGTGCAGCAGCCAGGCTGGGCTGACAGGCTTCTTACAACTGAGGCCGGAAACCAGCCTCCTGGACCTCTGGTCTAGCACCCCTTCCCTCCTCAGGCCCTGCTAAATGCTGCTGGAGAAAAATCTCCCCCCAGTTACGAGAATTGAAACAGCACTCAAGGTGGTTTCTGGTTCATAGAGTTTGCTTTCCTCCTTTGCTGCAGGTTCTCCCAAACTAAGCTCACATGGCTCCCCTGACATTGTGACAGAGGCCTCGCCGCTCACTTCATAGCAGAAGTGGGGTCCACAGGTAGGGACCCCTTTAATGCTTGATCACCTTTCTCTCTATTGCCTTAACTGGTCCTTGAAGAGCATTTTCCAAATCTGCCATCTACAGAACACTAGACTCCAGCAACAGGTCACCAAGCAAGACCATCCTTAGTTCAACCAGTTTGGAAAATGGTGCATACCCCCAGCCCCTCCTAGACATAAACACACTCATTACCCTGTGAGAGGGACCCACACCTCAGCGGGACCACCTGTAAACCACTGTCCTAGCCCCCCACCCCTCCCTGCCACCGTCTAAGGAAAAGTCTGCTGATCTGCCCAACTCCCCTACTCTGCTGTCACGCAACCGTGTGGTGAGAACTGAGAAGCGCTGGGAAGCAGCTGGGCGGGTGAGGTTAGGAGGGGCTCAGAGACACTCCTGCAGAGGGAAAGAGATCAGAGAGCCCACTGGGGCTGGAATGTGGGGAAGCGAGTGTAGGGCGACAGAGGAAGAGGAGCAAGGAGAGCAAAAGAGATTTTTTTTTTTTTTTGCAGTACGCGGGCCTCTCACTGCTGTGGCCTCTCCCGTTGCAGAGCACAGGCTCCGGACGCGCAGGCTCAGCGGCCACGGCTCACGGGCCCAGCCGCTCCGCGGCATGTGGGATCTTCCCGGACCGGGGCACGAACCCGCATCTCCTGCATCGGCAGGCGGACTCGCAACCACTGTGCCACCAGGGAAGCCTGCAAAAGAGACTTTGAGGGAGAGGCTGCAGCGGAAGAGGGCAAGAGGGAGGATCAGCGGAGCACGTGCCACACGTGTCCTGCAGGTACCCCGCCCCTTCCAGACTTTCAGTAGAGAGTTAAACTCCTCCCTCCCTCTCTCCCTTCCTTCCTTCCGTCTCTCCCTCCTCCCTTTGTCAGACCACTGTTGCCCTTTGAGTGTGACTGGTCCCAAAGTGGCCTGACTTCGGTCCTGAGCAGTTCTGCTACAGAGAAGCCTGGTTGGCTTTTGTATCCTGGCATCGTTTCCACTTGGTTGATAACTGAACACCTGCTGACACCTCACAGGACCAAGGGCCACGGTCTGGGAGGTGGTCCTCTGCAATCACCCTCCCGTCTTTCTAGCCGCAGCTGCTGCCGCCCCGACCCTCGCTCAGCCAGCCTTTCCTTCCCCCTGGGGTCCCTCCACCTCTGTATCTTCCCTCCTCTCTCCTGGCTGCTTCTTATCAGTCACACGATGCCTACTTCCCTCCTGCTCACAGCACTGTCTACACTCACCACGTGCATACCCTCCTTCCCCACTTCCCCTCCAACTCCCTGCAGTCTGGCTTTTGCTGTCCGGCTTCATTCAAACAACCCAGCATAGGCTGTGATTAACTGCTGAGCCCAGGGCTCTCCCCAGCTCTTCGCTCCCGTGACGAACTGCCATCTCAAACCTGCGTTCTTTTTTTTTTTAGTTTTTTAAGGAGCCTCCAGCTGTTCCCCACAGTGTCTGTATCAATTCACATTCCCACCAGCAGTGCAGGAGGGTCCCCTTCTCTCCACGCCCTCTCCAGCATTTATTGTTTGTAGATTTTTTGATGATGGCCATTCTGACCAGTGTGAGGTGATACCTCATTGTGGTTTTGATATACCCTGAGAAAACCGTAATTCAAAAAGAGACAGGTACCACAATGTTCATTGTAGCACTGTTTACAACAGCCAGGACATGGAAGCACCCTAAATGTCCATCGACAGATGAATGGATAAAGAAGATGTGGCACATATATACAATGGAATATTACTCAGCCATAAAAAGAAACGAAATTGAGTTATTTGTAGTGAGGTGGATGGACCTAGAGTCTGTCATACAGAGTGAAGTAAGTCAGAAAGAGAAAAACAAATACCGTATGCTAACACATACATATGGAATCTAAAAAAAAAAAAAGGTTCTGAAGAACCCAGGGGCAGGACAGGAATAAAGACGCAGATGCAGAGAATGGACTTGAGGACACGGGGAGGGGGAAGGGGAAGCTTGGACGAAGTGAGAGAGTACCATTGACATATATACACTACCAAATGTAAAATAGATAGCTAGTGGGAAGCAGCTGCATAGCACGGGGAGATCAGCTCGGTGCTTTGTGACCACCTAGAGGGGTGGGATAGGGAGAGTGGGAGGGAGACAAAAGAGGGAGGAGATATGGGGATATATGTATATGTATAGCTGATTCACTTTGTTATACAGCAGAAACTAACACACCATTGTAAAGCAACTCTACTCCAATAAAGACATTAAAACACCCTGCCTTCTTCTAGGAGTCCCTCCTCCTGGCTGCAGTGACTCCTCCCTCCCAGGCTCCTGTCCCACAGCTGGCTCTTCGTGCCTCTGACCTAGACCCTCCTCCTGATGCCCTCCGTTTAGTCTCCTGGGGGAGCCTCTTCCTCACAGATGAGTCCAATCTAGGATCCCGCCATGTCTTCTGAGACCAGCTGGTCTGCTGAGCCCCCAGCCCCGGACTCCTCAGACAGCACCCTCCTATCTCAGTCCTCACCCCACTGGCAGCATCTAAGAGGCTTTGATGCAACCTACCCCTCCCTCGTCCTGTTCTCAACCTTGAGCTCAGGGTCACCAACTCCAGAAGACTCCCTGAACTGCATGTTGGTGCCTGTGTTCCCCACTACCTGAGCACTGGTCCTACTCTCGGGGGTCCTGTGACCGTCTCCCCGGAGGCTGGGGCCGTGCTCTCATCTCGTCCCCGCAGCCTGGCATGTGGTCCACACCCAGTGGCTCCCAGCCCCCTGCTCCCCTTCTTCCTCTGAACAATCTTCCCTTCATGTCCAGCTGCCTGAGGTTTCTGGGTCTCAGCCTGATGGACAGAGGTGCAGGTGGGCAGAGGAAGTTGTCAGGTGGGCTCTGGAGAGCCGAGGCTGGGTGCGGGGGTAGGGCACAGGTTGGAAGACCGTGGACACTATTTGCAAAGCTGCTGCACAACCTGAAACCCCAGGCAGTGGCTGAAGCTGAATGAGATGCCCCGAAGGTAAAGTGGTTCCACAGCGCTGCCTTCTCCCTGACAGTACCTGAGTCGAACCCTGCCCTCTCCGAGGGATTAGGGAGCCACACCGGCTTGGGGCCTGGGCCTGGCGATGGGCTACAGGAGAGGAAGGTTAAGAAACTTCACTTCCTACCCTCATCAAGATTTAAGACGAAGCTAAAAGGGTACATTAACCTTCCAGCACCACTCGAAATCTGGCTTCACATTTAGTGGGAATTAAAGTAATTGATGAACTTGTACTCGAGAGGTAGGTTCCTGTAAATAAAAAGCTATGAGCTCTAAAAATAACACAGGTTTTTTTGTTTTTTTTTTAATAAGGTAAAGATCAACAGGCAACACACCCCAGGAGGCTCCACGTCAAGCAATTAGGAAGCTGGAGAGGACGGATAAATGAAAATGTTTATTCAAAAATCAATATATTTATCCTAAAAGGCGTCAGAGAACCACGTCAGTAAAATCTGGTCCTGTTGCAGTCCCCAGAGTCACTCTGGGGCAAAGTAGTTTCCAGGCAGTAAGCAGTTAAGATACAGGTTTCATCTCCGAAGTTGAAGGATGACCCTTGGGTGAGCTTTTCATTGTGTCGACTAAAAAATGTTTTAAAAATCAATATAACAGTGTAAAAAGGACCTTCTAAAGCTCGAGTTAGTCCCATCCCTAGCCAAGCGGGCTGCGATGAGTGATGCAGGAGGAGGATGTGTAATCCTCCAAGGCTTGCAGCTAATGAGGCGGGAGTATTTGGGTGATTCTTGATGCAAGCGGAAAAACTGTTTCTAAAGAGTTCTAATTGCTTCTGCAGGAACAGATAATAAAGACCCAGACCTTCCCATCAGCTGAGACAGTAATTGCACACTTTCCCTGACCCCAAACGGGTCCAACTTATAAATTTTGCAGTAATACGGTAACTGTAATAACAAAGATTCATTCAACAAACATGCGTGGGGCTCGTGCTGTGACTCAGGGGCTGGGCTCCCTGCCACCGGGATGGAGATAAAGCTCACGCGGCATACTCTTTGCCCTCAGGGAGCTCCACTCTGATGTCGTGGCTTTCAAACTCTTTTTTTTTTTTTTTTTTTTTCCAGTACGCGGGCCTCTCACTATTGTGGCCTCTCCCGTTGCGAAGCACAGGCTCCGGACGCGCAGGCTCAGCGGCCGCTCCGCGGGATGTGGGATCTTCCCAGACCGGGGCACGAGCCCATTTCCCCTGCATTGGCAGGCGGACTCTCAACCACTGTGCCACCAGGGAAGCCCCCAAACTCTTTAACTGTGACCCATCAGAAGAGTATATATTACATCGTGGTCCAGTGCACATTCATGTACTGTCCAGAAAAAAATTAATGAAACAATATTCATTTTTACTTTGCGTAAAAACATTTTCTATTCTAGCCTATTTTACTGAAAAAGAAAATGTGTTAGTTGCCACCTTCGAAATGGATCTCATGACCCACTACTAATGGACACTGACCAGAAGTTTGGAAACGCTGATCTAGTGGGGGGAAGAAGTGACAAGTGATCTGAGAGGAAGAAAGCACTACGTGTGGAGTAGAGAGGAAGGCAGAGCCTCTGGCTAGGACTCAGGGAGGGCCTCACAGAGGAGGCGGCGTTCCAGCTGGGCTCTGAATGATGGCGTGATGCCTGCAATTTAGACAGGCTGAGCTGGGAAGAGTGATTATATTTGTAATAGTGTCTACATTATTATATTGTTGTTATTAATACAATAAACCCTTCTAACCCTTCTCAAGAGGCTTTCCCACCCATAGCTTTATTGGATCGTCCTGGCAAACTTGTGACTGAGCTAGAGGAGGTATTAGCTGCATTTTATCAATAGGGAAACTGAGGGTCACAGAGGTAAAGGATTTTGCTCAAGGACACACAGCACCTAGACTTTGGCAGAGGCAAGTCTGAGCTCCCGTGGAGCCCCCTGCAGCTGAGCTCTGCTTTCCTTCTAGTGATGGGAGGCTGGGGGCTGTGTCTGGGAGCGAGCACCGGGCTCCTCCCCACTGCTCCTTTCTCTGCAGTTCTCCCTTCCCTTCCCCAGTGCTCCTGCTGCTGCCTTTCTAGCTGATGCCCTGGGTACCTTGGAGGGCACGAGGAGACTCTGATCCCCTCCAAGAGACCTTAGCTGGGTCTCCTGAGTCACAACCAGATGACCCCTCTTCTGGGGGTCTCAACTGGGAGGAAAGAACTTGGGGACCTCAAGCATTCCACCCAGACTCATGGATAACTGTCCCCACACCCACTCCTCCTAGCCCCTACCCGAAACTTCCCTTGCTCTCTGTGAATCTAATCTCCAGTCTGGAGGCCAAGGTTAAAGCCACGTCTTTCTGTTCTCCAAGTACAAGACCTGCTCTCTCCCAACCAGCAGGCTGAATCCCCAGCTTCATGTGTTTGACTTCCTTTCTCTCAAGGAACTTACAATTTAATCAGGAGTCCCTAATAGTACACGCATTCTAAATTGCAATCATTTATTGCATCTAGCCTGGGGCTTCTCTGTCTGTTAGAAATATCAGGGTTATTTCCTTCTTTTAAGAGTTTACGTTAAAAAAAAAAACTTTACAAATAATGTTTGCTGTTTAATGTTCTCCCCTGAAATATCAATCTGCAAAAATAGAAATCCTTCTTTACAATTCATCTTAAGGATAGCGTTCCAGTTTCTTATAATGTAATGAATGTACTGCAGATAATGGTCCAATAGTGCAAATGAAAGGCGCATATAATCAAAATGATAATGGAGCGTATTGTACTGCTTGTGTAATAAAATCCATACCAATATGGAAATCATATCTCAAGGCAACATTCCTCTCTCTGATTTCTGTAATAATTGTACATGTAAGAGCAGGGCAGCGAGAAGTGGGGAGAACAAAGGCCTTTATTGCTTCATTAGGCAGCTGGCGTTCTGATGGTCCGGCCTGTCAACAGCCGTCCCTGAATTTCCTAGGGAAGCTTCTCCCCTTCCCTCAGAAATGATTTACCGCTCACGTCAGCTCCCTCCTCAGCCCTCTCTCTGTGAAGGTTCACAGTTAGGCTAAGTGAGCGGCGATGGCAATTCTGATCAGCACTCTCTGCTTCTTGGGCCGGCTCAGTGTTTGGGTTAGATGGGAGCCAAGCCCCCAGAAGCTTTGGTGGGAAGAGAGAAGAGGCCTCGGTGGGGCCTGATAGAGCCTCAGAGCTGGGTCCCTTTCTGCCCCACCCCCAAATTCTGGCACAAGTCGCCCCGCCTCAGTTTACCAAGCCTTTGGCGAGACGTTCTATGCGACAGGCACTGTGCAAAGGAAACCAAAAGGAAGGGACAGAGGCCCTGGCCACACAGCCTCACAGTCTAGATGGGTTAGTGCATGCCAATGAGCTTGCACGGCGTGGTGTGCAATTAATGGGAAGATGTCCACTCTGGAGTCAGGCTGGGGTGGATCTTGGTTTATGCAACGACTTGAGTATGGCTTTGGCCTTGGCCTTGAGTTCTGCCAGGTCCTCAGTGGCCATGTTCACTGCTCTTTCTGCTATACGTGGGGCTTGGTCTGTGTGTGCCCAGTCTGGGTGGGGAGATGTAGGGCTGAGGGGTCGGGATGAAGGCCTGAATGGCAGCCTTCAGAGGCTGGGCACTGGCAGGGTCTCAGTGACGGTGGGCCTCCCTCAGTGTCTGTTCTGGCAAACCTTGCTTCAGGCTCTCCTCACTGGTCCCTCTTCTGTGGCTCCTGACCTCAGGCTGCCCTGGACTGACCATCTGGGCTTCTGACCCTTTGTTCAGGCCTCCTCCCCTCCCAGGCTTTGGGCATGGATGTGACCCTTCAGGCGGTAACCCTGCCCTACGGGACCTCTATGGGTTGGTTAACATCGGCTTCCTCCTGGCCTATGTGGGGTGAAGTTAATAGCAGTCATTGCCAATTGCAGAGCACAATTTGGCATTATCCCAGTGGGTTCTTCAACACACGTTTCAGGTGGGTGCTTTGTTATCCCTGTTTTATGAATGAAGTGGCCATAGACATCATGTGCAGGCTTTTGTGTGGACATAAACTTTCAACTCCTTTAGGTAAACATCAAGGAGCGTGATTGCTGGATCATGTGATAAGAGTATGTTTAGTTTCGTAAGAAACTGGCAAACTGTCTTCCATAGTATCTGTACCATTTTGCATTCCCTCCAGCAATGAATGAAAGTTCTTGTTGCTCTATATCCTCATCGGCATTTGGTGTTGTCAGGATTACAGATTTGGCCATTCTAATAGGTGTGTAGTGGTATCTCATCATTGTTTTAATTTGTGTTCCCTGATGACATATGATGTGGAGCATCTCTTCACAAGCTTATTTGCCATCTGTTTATCTTCTTTGGTGAGGCGTCTGTTAAGATTTTTGGCCTAGTTTTAAATTGGGTTGTTTGTTTTCTTGTTGTTTAGTTTTAAGAACTCTTTGCATATTTTGGATAACTGTCCTTTATCACGTGTTTTTTGCAAAAATTTTCTCCCAGTTCTGTGGCTTGTCTTTTTATTCTCTTGACAGTGTCTTTCATAGAGAAAAATTATAGAATTTTGATGACACCCCTTTTATCAATTCTTTATTTCATAGATTGTGCTTTTGGAGTCATGTCTAAAAACTCATTGTCCAACCCGAGGTCATCTAGATTTTCTCCTATGTTATCTTCTAGGAGTTTTATAGTTTTGCATTTTACATTTAGATCTGTGATCCATTTTGAGTTAATTTTTGTGAAGGGCATAAGATCTGTGTTCAGACTTTTTTTTTTTGGATGTCCGGTTGTTCCAACACTATTTGTTGAAAAGGCTATCTTTTCTCGCATGTATTACCTCTGCTTCTTCATTAAAGATTAGTTGACTATATTTATGTGGTTCTATTTCTCTCTGTTTTCTGTTTTATTGGTCTATTTCCTATTCTTTCACCAATACCACACTGTCTTGATTACTGTAGCTTTATAGTAAGTCTTGAAGTCAATAGTGTCAGTCCTCTGACTTTGTTTTTATTCTTCAATACTGTGTTCGTTATTCTGGGTATTACGCTTCTCTATATAAACTTTAGAATCAGTTTGTCAACACCCACAAAATAACTTGCTGGGATTTTGATTGACATTGCATTGAATCTCTAGATCAAATTGGGAAGAACTGACGTCTTGACAATATTGGGTCTTCCTACCCATGAACATGGAATATCTCTCCATTTATTTAGTTCTTCTTTGATTTTGTTCATTGGAATTTTATAATTTTCCTCGTATAAATCTTGAACGTATTTTGTTAGATGTATACCTAAGTATTTCATTATTTAGGTGTTAAATAGTATTGTGTTTTTAATTTCAAAGTCCACTTGTTCATTGCCATTAAAAAGAAGAAGCAATCAACTTTTGTATGTTGATCTTGTATCTGCAACCTAGCTATAACTGCTTATTAGTTCCAGAAGCTTTTGTTGTTGTTGTTGAGTTTCTTTGCATTTTCTACATAGATAATCATGTCATCTGCAAACATATATTTCTTGCTCCCCAATAAGTACACCTTTTATTTCCTTGTCTTATGGCTTTAGCTAGGACTTCCAGTATGATGCTGAAAAGGAGTGATGAGACGGGACATCCTTGCCTTGTTCTTAATCTTAGTGGAAAATCTTCAAATTTCTCACCATTAAGTATGATCTTAGCTGTGGGTTTTTGTAAATATTCTTCATCAAGCTGAGGAAGTTTCCTTCTATTCCTAGTTTACTGAGTTTTTATCATGAATGGGTGTTGGGTTTTGTCAAATGCTTTTTCTGCATCTGTTGATATGATCATGTGATTTTTCTTCTTTAGCCTATTGATATGATGGATTACATTAATTGATTTTTGGATGTTGAACCAGCCTTGCATACCTGGGATAAAAACCACTTGGTCATGGTGTATAATTCTTTTCATATATTGTTTGATTCAATTTACTAATTTTTTTTTTTTTGAGGATCTTGGCATCCATGTTCATGAGAGATATTGATCTGTAGTTTTCTTTTCATGTAATGTCTTTGTCTCTTTTGGTATGAGGGTGATACTGGCCTCATAGAATGAGTTACAAAGTGTTCCTTCCACTTATATCTTCTGAAAGAAATAGTAGAAAATTGGTTAATTTTTTTCCTTAAATGTTTGATAGATTTCACCAGTGAACACATCTGGGCCTGGTGCTTTCTGTTTTTTTTTTTTAATTAAAAAAATTATTTGTTTATTTATTTATTGGCTGTGTTGGGTCTTCGTTGCTGCATGCGGGCTTTCTCTAGTTGCGGTGAGTGGGGGCTATTCTTTGTTGCAGTGCATGGGCTTCTCATTGCAGTGGCTTCTCTTGTTGCGGAGCATGGGCTCTAGGCACACGGGCTTCAGCAGTTTCAGCACGTGCGCTCAGTAGTTGTGGCATGCAGGCTCTACAGTGCAGGCTCAGTAGTTGTGGCACACGGGCTTTGTTGCTCCATGGCATGTGGGATCTTCCTGGACCAGGGCTTGAACCTGTGTCCCCTGCATTGGCAGACGGATTCTCTTTTTTTTTTTTAACATCTTTATTGGAGTATAATTGCTTTACAATGGTGTGTTAGTTTCTGCTGTGTAACAAAGTGAATCAGCTATACATACACATATATCCCCATATCTCCTCCCTCTTGTGTCTCCCTCCAACCCTCCTTATCCCACCTCTCTAGGTGGACACAAAGCACTGAGCTGATCTCCCTGTATTATGCAGCTGCTTCCCACTAGTTATCTATTTTACATTTGGTAGTGTATATATGTCCATGCCACTCTCTCACTTCGTCCCAGCTTACCCTTCCCCCTGCCCATGTCCTCAAGTCCATTCTCCATGTCTGCATCTTTATTCCTGTCGGCAGGCAGATTCTTAAACACTGCACCACCAGGGAAGTCCCTGATTTCTTGTTTTCAATTTCACTGACTTCTGCTCTAATTTTTATTATTTCTTTTCTTCTGCTTATTTTGGATTTAATTTGCTCTTCCTTTTCTAGTTTCCCAAGGCAGAAGCTTAGATAATTGACATTAGTTCTTTCTTCTCGTCTAAGTATATACATTTGATGCTATAAACTTCCCTCTATGCATTACTTTCACTATATCTCATAAATTTTGACGGGTTGTGTTTTCATTTCTATCTAGTCCAAAATACTTTTAATCTCTCTTGAGATTTCTTTGACCCATGTGTTATTTCTTTCTTGACCAATATGCTGTTTACTCTCCACATATGTTGAGATTTTTCCAGTTATATTTCTTTTTATTGATTTCTAGTTTAACACAATTGTGGTCTGTGAGCAGATATTATATAATTTAAATTCATTTAAATTTGTTAAAGTGTTTCATGGTCCATAATGTGGTCTATCTTGATAAATGATCCATGTAAAATTGGGAAGAATGTGGATGAAGAAGTCAATAGATGTCTGTTACATCCAGTTGATTGATGGTGTTCAACCATGTCCTTACTAATTTTCTGCCTGGTGGATCTGTTCATTTCTGATAGAGGGTTGTTGAAGTCTCCAGCTATAATGTGGATTCATCTGTTTCTTCTTGCAGTTCTATCAGTTCTTGCCTCATATATTTTGATGCTCTGTTGTTAGGAGCATACACATTAAAGATTGTTATGTCTTCTTGGAGAATCGACCCCTTTTCTTTATGTAATGCCCTGTTTATCCCTGATAACCTTCATTGCTCTGTCTGAAATTACTATACCTACTCTGATTTTCTTTTAAGTGGTATTAACATGGTATATCTTTCTCCAACCACTTACTTTCTTTCAATCTATATGTGTTTTCATAAAGTGGGTTCCTTATAGATGAAATGTAGTTGGGTCTTGTTTTCTGATTCACTCTGATAATCTCTGTCTTTCATTTGGTGCATTTAGACTATGGACATTCAACATGATCATTCATATAGCTGAATTAGTATCTACCATATTCATTACTTTTTTTCTATTTTTTTCCTTTGTTCTTTTTCCTATTTTTGTCTCTCACTCTTTTTTCTGCCTTTTGTGGTCAAGAATGTTACATGATTTCATTTTCCCTCCTTTCTTATCAGATCAGTTACACTTTGGGGGGAGCTTTTTTTTTTTTGATTTTTACACCACTTTGCAATATACATTTATTTACTGTTAATCCCAGCCTACTTTCATGTAACACTGCTTCATGGGTAGTGCGGGTACTACATAATACCAAAATAATTCTAATTCAAATATATATTTAAATTAGGATGAGAGCTGTCATCATTTCTACTCATGATGGGAATACAGTAGTTTCATACTCTGGTCCACATCATTTTTTAAAATTGAGGTATAACTGACATATTCTATTAGTTTCAGGTACAACATAATGATTGATATTTGTATGCAGCTGATCCCTGAACAACATGGGTTTGAACTGCATGGGTCCACTTACGTGGGGATTTTTTTCACAACATATACTATCATATAAATATGTTTACGATCCACAGTTGGTTGAATCCGCAGAGGTAGAACCTGTGGATACAGTGTGCTGACTATAAGACTTTAGCATAAGTGGATTTTGGCATCCGTGGTGGGTTCTGGAGCCAGTCCCCTGTGGACACTGAGAGATGACTGTTTACTGTGGAATGATCACCACAATATATTGAGTCAACATCTGTCACTATAGATAGTTACAAAGGTTTTTTTTTTCTTGTGATGAGGACTTTTAAGATCTACTCTCCTAGCAACTTTCAAATATGCAGTACAGTATTATTAACTATAGTCATCATGCTGTACGTGACATCCCCATGACTTATTTATCTTAAAACGGGAAATTTGTACCTTTTGACCCCCTTCACCCTTTCTCTCTGTAGATCCAAGTTTCTAATGATCCAAGTATCATTTTCCTTCTCTCTAAAGATCTTCTTTTAACATTTCTTGCAAGGCTGGTCTACTGGCAACAGATTCCCTTAATTTTTGTTTGTCTGAGAAAGGCTTTATGTCTCCTTCACTTTTGAAGGATAATCTCACAGGGCACAGAATTCTAGGTTTGTGGGTTTTTCTCCCTCAACACTTTAAATATTTCATTCCACTCTCTTCTTGCTTGCATGGTTCTGAGGAGAAGGTGGATGTAATCCCTATCTTTGCTTCTCTATAGGGAAAGTTTTCTTTCCTTTGGTTTCTTTCAAGATTTTTTCTTTATCTTTAATTTTCTGTAGTTTGAAAATGATAATGCCTAGGTGTCTTTTGGTATTTTTCCTACTTGGTGTTCTCTGCGCTTCCTGCATCTGTCGTTTGGGGTCTGATATTAATTTGGGTGAAATTCTCAGTCATTATTGCTTCAAATATTGCCTCTGTCCCTTTCTGTGTTTTCTCCTTTTGGTGTTCCTGTGATTCATATGTTACATCTTTGGTAGTTGTCCCACAGTCTTTGGATATTCTGTTCTTTCTTTTTTCTTGCAATTTTTTTTCTCTTTGATTTTCAGTTTTGGAAGCTTCTGTTGTCATATCCTCAAGCTCAGGGATTCCTTCCTCAGGCTGTGTCCAATCTATTAATGAGCCTATCTGAGGCATTCTTCATTCCTGTTATAGTGTTCTTGATCTCTACTATTTCATTTTGGTTCTTTCTTAAGATTTCCATCTCTTTGCTTACTTTGCCCATCTGTTCCTGCATGCTCTCTACTTTATCCATTAGAGCCCTTAGTATATTAATCATAGTTGTTTTATTTAAAAACACTTTTTAATTTTTAAAATTTATTTTATTCAAGTATATTTGATTTACAATGTTGTGTTAATTTCTGTTGTACAGCAAAGTAATTCAGTTATATGTACCAACAGATCTACATTTTTTTCATTCTCTTCCATTATGGTTTATCACAGGATATTGAATATAGTTTTCCCTGTGCTATACAGTAGGACCTTGTTGTTTATAATCATAGTTGTTTCAAATTCCCAGTCTGATAATTCCAACATCCCTGCCATGTCTGGTTTTGATGCTTGCTTTTTCTCTTCAAACTGTGCTTTTTGCATTTTAGTATTCCTTATAATTTTTTAGTTGATATTTGGACATGATGTACTGGGTAAAAGAATTGCTGAAAATAGGCCTTTAGTAATGTGGTGGTGAGGTGGGGGGAGGGCCTTTTAGTGAGCTTGTGTTTGTGAACCTGACAAGTGTTTCTCAGCTTGCTTTTTCCTCCCCCCCCTAAGGTGGGACAGAATGGCTAGAGTGGACTGGAGTAGAGTATTTCCCTTCTTACAGGTCAGTGAGGTTCTGATAAACCCTTAACAGGTTAGATTCTGGTTAACTAGTTTCTCCCCAGGGCAGGCCTTGTTAAGAGGATACAGTGCTCTTTTTTTAAAAAAAAAATTATTTATTTATTTATTTTTGGCTGCATTGGGTCTTTGTTGCTGTGCGTGGACTTTCTCTAGTTGCGGTGAGCGGGGCCTACTCTTCATTGCAGTGCGCGGGCTTCTCATTGAGGTGGCTTCTCTTGTTGCGGAGCGTGGGATCTAGGCGTGCGGGCTTCAGTAGCTGTGGTGCGAGGGCTCAGTAGTTGTGGCTCGTTGGCTCTAGATTGCAGGCTCAGTAGTTGTGGCGCACGGGCTTAGTTGCTCCATGGCATGTGGGATCTTCCCGGACCAGGGCTCGAACCCGTGTCCCCAGCATTGGCAGGCGGATTCTTAACCACTGTGCCACCTGGGAAGTCCCGGATAGAGTGCTCTTGCATATTTAATAGAAGTTCATTTCCCCCTCCCCACAGTGAAAGTGTGAGGGGAGTTTTCTGATATTTACTAAGAGAACCTGGTAGAGCTCCTAGGGGCAAAATTCGCAAAGACCAGGGGTTCCTCCTAGACCGGGTCTCCCTGGAATTTTAAACTCTTGGACTTGCCCTCTTGGAGCCTCCAGCGATTTGTTCAGGTTTTTCTAGCCTGGCACTGGTTCCTGTGGAGGCTTCTACTCCGTCAAGCTGTGATTCTCTGTACCTGCCTGTCTGTCTTTCCAGTTCTGGGGGCAGCCGTTTGCCCTGTGACTTCACTTACTGATCAAAGAGTTGTTGATTCAGTTTGTTCAGCTTTTTGCTTGTTGTTAGGATGGAGGGGGGACTTCCAAGCTCCTTACCTGTGGAACTGGAACTCTTTTTACATATTTAAAAAATATAGCATTTGTGCCTTTTTATTGTGGTAAAATATACGTAACTAAAATTTACTATTTAAAAAAGTCAGTTCAGTAGTACTAAGTATATTCACATTGTTGTGTAAACATGGCAAGACTCGGATCTGTCCCCAGGTAGCTGCCACTGCCACCTGGAGGAGAGTTGGCACCAGCAGCAGGAGTGGGGCATGCTCCTCACTGGGCCATCCCAGTGGTGGCTGGACAGCATTTCTGAGCTCCAGGTCTCTGGCCCCACCCCCGCCCCTCCACCAGCCATCCGGCCTGGGCCAGGGCCGTGTGGCACAGATGACCTCTCCACGACTCCTTTTCTGTCCTTGGCACCGAAGGCCCTTGCACTGCAGGGAACAGCTCAGAGGACTGGATTCTGCTCCAGGCCCCACCACTCCTGACTGTGGGACTGTCTGCCAGGCAGCAATCTGCCGAGCCTTGGTTTCCTCTTCTGTAAAATGGGGCAGTGCTGTCTGCCCAGCTAGGCCCCTGGGGCTTCGGGGAGCACACACCAGCAGCACTATGTGAAAACGCTTTATGCATTGTGAAGAGACACACATACTACTTATTGATCAAGAGTTTATGTTGTAAAACAGAACTGCTTTTTGTTTTTAAAATTTGGGTATTTACACAGAAGCACTCTCACAAGCATGATCGTTTTAGCAGCTCATTTATTTATCTTGCTGTGTAAAAAAAAATAAGACATAAGCCCCTGTGGAAGCCACCAGCACTCTCCTCACAGGTCTGAACGTTGATTTCCTTTGTCATCCTTACATTTCCCAAGGGCTAGCTCAAGTCATCCAATATCAGGATGGCAGCTTCGAGTTAAAAGGTAATTATTCTTCTTTACTGTATGGAGGACACAATTTTTTCTTTTTTAGTGATTTACTCTTCTTTGTAATTACAGATGTGGTGATTAGGATGTCTTGTATACCACATTACACATTTTTTTAATATGATTTATCCCCATCAGTGATTTAAAACTCTTCCTTTATAAGTTTTTATTCCTGTTTCTGAGATAGTGTTTAGGGACTACGGCTGGGCCCAGTGCCTCTATGGGGGCTATTAGAGTCACTGTGTACATATATAGTTAAGGAATTTCAAAACACAGATTACCGCCTTTGGGGCCAATAGCCAGCGCAGTTACCATCTATCATGTCAGCTCTCAAGACGGCTCTGTGTGTATTTGGTAAAGTAAATTAACATACAACGGTTCTTAAAATAATGCTCAAATTGAAGATGTAGCAGGAAGCAGGAAAAACAAACAATCAAGGGATCCAGGGAGAGTCAAAATCTCATATTTAAATGAGGAGGAAATTCCTGCCTGGTGCCTTTCATCACCTGTAGATAATGCAAGAAGCTGTCGAAATTCTCTTGGAGTCCCTCTTCACCTGCTTCTGTTTTCTGGCCAAACTTCTGTTGGATTTGCATCATCTGTGAGCAGACCTTGGGCTTGGAAGCGACCTTTGGAGCCTCATCTGTGACACGTATTTTAGCCTTTGGAAATGTATTGTTGTAGAGACAATGGAACAGCATTTCAGAGTTTGGAAAACAGGAGGGAAAACACCCATCAGTCTAGCAGCTGAAGACGAGCTGTCAGATACCAGCCTGATGGGAGGCCTGCCTCTGAATTTTATGTCCAAACTGGGACTGCTGGCCTCAAAAGCCTGCTTCTGGTTTTGAAAGTTGGTGCTTTCCCAACATTATAGCATTAAATTTTTTTTTTGCTACCAATAAAATCATGTCCAGGACTAATATTAATGCTTTAAAACATACAATTGTTCTTTGGAGCCCAGTTAACAGAAGCAAATTCTTGAAAACAGATGTGTTTGTGGTCTGATGTTGATGTGGACGAGGCTTTAGCTATTCGTATGGGTGAGATGTTTCCCCATCTCCTAAGAAGGGAATGAAATGATGATTCTTCACACACAAAACCCAAAAATCAACCACTGTTATCCTGCCCAGCAATAACTACTGGCAGTATTTTGGTGCCTGTCTTTTTAGACCTGCTTGATGTGCATTTTATTTTTAAACATTTTTTAAAATTAATTAATTAATTTTTATTTTTGGCTACGTTGGGTCTTCTTTGCTGCACATGGGCTTTCTCTAGTTGCTGCGAGCAGGGGCTACTCTTTGATGTGGTGCGCAGGCTTCTCATTGCTGTGGCTTCTCTTGTTGCAGAGCACGGGCTCTAGGAGCACAGGCTTCAGTAATTGTGGCACGCAAGCTCAGTATCTGTGGCTCACGGGCTCAGTAGTTGTGGCACACGGGCTTAGTTGCTCCATGGCATGTGGGATCTTCCCGGACCAGGACTTGAACCTGTGTCACCTGCATTGGCAGGAGGATTCTTAACCACTGCGCCACCAGGGAAGTCCCTTGATGTGCATTTTATACATAAAGATTAATCTTTTAAAAAGCAAACTGGACTTAATACTCTTCACCCTTTTTTCTCACTCCACTTTGACCACTTTCCTAAGTCAGCGAATATTTGAGCACATGATTTTTAACGGCTGCAAACGATTCCATCACTCAGCTGAGACCACTGTTTCTGTACTCTTTTCACTACTTATGAATTTAGGCTCTTCATTTCTTTTCTTTTTGCTATTAAGTATGATGCTTCAGTGAACATCCTCTTTACGTGCATCTTTGTGCCTGTCTACTATAAAACCCTTAAGATAAATTCTTAGAAGTGGGGATACTGTGTCAAAGATTATGCACATGGACATTACCATTTATTCCTCTTAAAAATAGCATTTTCCTTGGTAAAAGAAGCAAATTGCTTTAAGACAAATCTGCTGCACTGGTAGTATGCACGTAGAATATCTTGGCAAAAAGGGCTGAAGGTGAGTGCTGGCAACAGACCCTACTCCAGAGCAGAGACAGAAAATGACAAAGGGACCCAGGAGCCACAGCTCCCTGGGGAGGGGACCGCTAACTCCTCCCCAAACCGCAGGTAATCCTCAGTGGGGAGGGGGACAGCCAAGGTTCTTTACCTTTTGAAGATGATTCAGTCAAGACAGGGAAATGGAATTTGGAGTTTTGTAAAAGGAGTGGTTGCTGCACAGAACTGGCTGTAGTAGCATTGTGGCTGGAATCATGATCACAGAAGGTTCTAGATGCTGTATTCAGTCAGTCAGGTTACAGAGTCACGTTTTCACTGGGTGGAATTCTGTGGGTTATCAGCACTAGGAAGTGAGCAGTATGTTGGCTACAAAGCTGTTTCTTTTCAATTTATTAGAGAAGAGCTGGGTCCCCAGGTGTAATTCATGAGCTGGTTTTGACAATATATTTCCTTATGGCTCTCACCTCAGTGGGAGTTTCTGGTTCCTGCCTTCTCAGAATGCAGCCACCTGTGTCTTATGGTAACCGCTCCCTAATTTTTCTAAGAAGACCACTATTCCCCACTCTCAGTCTATGTGGTGTGGATTGGGTTGGTCCTACCCTTGGGATCCAGGAGATGACACACCACCTAGACCAGATAATCAGAATATGCTATCTCCCTGGATCACCATAATTGACCTAGGAACGGGCACCTGGCCAAGTTCACCAGCTCAGAATGAATCTCAGAACTTCACTTGAGCAACTGTTGAAAGGTGCTCCTTTTTTCCTTGAAATTATAGTTGGACTATGTTATAATTAAGATTTTTTTTTTCACCAAAAGATACCAATAAGGGTATCTATCCAAAAGCAGCAGAATACACATTCTTCTGAAGTACACATGGAACAGTCTTAGAATAGACCGTGTTTTGGGACACAAAACAAGTCTCAGTAAATTTAAGAAGATTGAAATCATATCAAGTATCTTTTCCTACCACAACGGCATGAAACTTGAAATCAGCTAAAAGAAGAAAGCTGTAAAGATCACAAATATGTGGAGACTAAACAACATGCTACTGAACAATGACTGGGTCAATAAAGAAATCAAAGGAGAAATAAAAAACTACCTGAAGACAAATGAAAATGAAAATAGGACATACCAGAATCTGTGGGACACAGCAAAAATGGTTCTAAGAGGAAGTTTATAGTGATACAGGCCTACCTCAAGAAACAAGAAAAATTTTAAATAAACAATCTAACCGTCCACCTAGGAACTAGAAAAAGAAGAACAAATGAAGTCCAAAGTCAGTAGATGGAAGGAAATATTAAAAAGTCAGAGTGGAAATAAATGAAGTAGAGATGACAACAATAATAGAAAAGATCAGTGAAACTAAGGGCTAGTTTTTGAAAAGGTAAGCTAAATTGACAAATCTTTAGCTAGAACACTAAGAAAACTAGAGAAAAGTCTCAAAATAAAAGAGAAGTTACAACAGATACCACAGAAATACCACAGAAATTATAAGAGAATACCTATACACTAACAAACTGGACAACCTAGAAGAAATGGATAAATTCTTAGAATCATACAACCTTCCAAGAATGAATCATGAAAAAATAAAAAATCTGAATAGACTGATCACTAGTAAAGAGATTGAAATAGTAATCAAAAACCTGTCCCAAAACAAACGTCCAGGACCAGATGCTTAACTAGTGAATTCTACCAAACATTCCAAGAAGATTTAATACCTATCCTTCTGAAACTCTTCCAAAAAAATTAAAGGGGTGGGAATGCTTCCTAACTCATTTTACAAGGCCAATGTTACCCTGATACCAAAACCAGACAAGAAAAACACAAAAAAAGAAAATTAAAGGCCAATGTTCCTGATGAACACAGATGCAAAAATTCTCAACAAAACATTAGCAAACCAAATACTACAATACATTAAAAGGATCATACACCATGATCAAGTGGGATTTATTCCAGGGATGCAAGGATGGTTCCACACCCACAAATCAATTTGCGTGGCACACCACAGTAACAAAACAAGGATAAAACTAATATGATAGCCTCAACAGATGTAGAAGAAGCATTTGACAAAATACACCATTCATTTATGATTAAAAAACTCGCACTAAAATGGTTGTAGAAGGAACATACTTCAACATAATATAGGTACTGGCACGAGGATAAACAAACAGTCCAATGGAAGAGGATAGAGTCCAGAAATAGACCCATATGTATAAGGTTAGTTGATTTATATCAAAGGTGAGTGGCACTGCAGTGCACTAGGGAAAGAATAACCTTTTCAGCAAGTGGTACTGAATCAACTGGATATCCATATGGAAGAAAGGAAACCTGAATCCTATCTTATACCATATGAAAGAAACAATTCCAGGTGGATCATGGATCTACATGTGAAAAATCAATAAAGCTTCTAGAAGAACCTGTGGAGAATATCTTTTTGATCTTTGGGCTAGGCAAAGATTTCTAAAACCAGACACCAAAAGCACTCATTATAAAGGACAAGATTAATAAGTTGGACTGTATTATAATTAAGATTTTTTTTTCACCAAAAGACACCAAAAAGGGGTGAGAAGCATGCCTCAGAGTGGGAGAAAATATTTGCAATAATTATATTTGACTAAGGACTCATACCAGAATTACCAAAAAACAAAACGAAACAATAAAACACCCCACCAACCAATAAGAAAATGACAAACAACTCAATAGAAAAATGGGCAAAAAACTTGAATAAATATTTTACAAAAGAGGAATAAAGAGCCAAAAGACCAATAAATATCTGAGAAGGTGCTCAACCTCGTTAATCACAAGGGAAATGCATATTAAAGCCACATTTAAATACCCATTTGAATGGTTAACATTAAAATGACTCAAAAAAAAAAAAGACTCACACTACCACATTTTGGAGAGTATGTGAAACAATTGGAAATCTTGTTTACTGCTGGTGGAAACGTAAATTGGGACATACACTTTGGAAAACATTTTGGCATTATCTACTAAATTTGAACATATCCATACCCTGTGATCCAGTGCTTCAACTCCTAGGTATATGCTCAAAATAGTTAAATATATTTATGCATCAGAAGACATTTATGAGAAAGTTCATAGCAGCACTATTTGTAATAGCCTCAAACTGGAAATAACCCAGGTGTCCCTCAACAATAGAAGAGAGGATTAGATTATGGCATATTCATACCGTGGAACACTCTACAGTGATGAAAAAGAGCAAATTACAATTATATACGAGAATATGGATGAATCTCCTGAACACAATTTTGAGTGAAAGAATCCAGATGCAAAAGGATTGCTTCCAGATTGCTTCCATCTACACAAAGTTCAAAAATGAGCAGAACAAACTGGTGGTGGCAGAAGTCAGAAGAGTGCTTATCTTCGTTGGTGGGGTGACTGGCAGGGGCATAAGGAAGACTATGGGATGATCAGAATGTGCTCTGTGTTGACTTGGTTGGTGTGCTTGCTTTGTTGAGCATTTACCGAGCTAGGTACCTTTCACTCTGTGCATTATTCTTCATGAAAAAGCTTAATGAATGACCCCATGTATGACCATGGGAAAGGTGTGCCTGATTCAGTGTGAGGGCAGTGTGAGGGGGGTTGCTGTCAGGAGGGACCATGGGGAGAGCAGGGGAGCATGGCATAGATTCACCTGTACTGCCCAAGAGACACAGGATCTGAATTTTTGCCTTATATCTGCCCTTGGCTGTAGGATCTTGGCCAGTTGTGATGGTTTTCCGGGCCTCTCTTGGACTGGATCATGGGTTCTCAACCATGGGCTTCATGCATGGGCTTTGTAGGTCTGTAGACTCCCTGAAACTGTAAGTCTGTGCATATGTGCATTTTTCTGGAGAGAGGACCACAGCTGTTTACCTAAAAAGGTTAAGAGTCACTGAAGTGATGATTTCCAAGGCACCTATGGCTTTGCCTCCCATGGTTTTCTGGGGCACAGGCAATCTGGCAGACGGCACATTTTATACTGAGTGGCAGCAGATTTAAGTCATTGGAATTAAAGCAGCTGGTGGCAGACAGAGAGTGGGTGGGTAGGGGGCCTTGGAAGGAAAGCTGAGACCACTCTTTTATCCACAATCATGAGGTTAGGTAATATCAGAGAATGTGCATGGAGAGGTGGGTGAGGGCTTTCTGTGCCAGAGATGAGGCAGTCTGTCTTCTTGCGCAAGACTGTTACGACTATGATTTCTTTTTTCCTGACAGCATCTACGAAACCCTTTGCAGTAAGAATTCATAGTCTCTGTAATGTATCGCTTTGGGGGCACCGAGGGGTTGTCACAATGAATCACGTCATTCGTGAGCACCAGGGACAATAGGAACAGTAAGACTCCATCCCAAAAGGTCATCTTTTCTCTTGGAAAACATGTCACACTCGCTCTTAACAGCAGGAAGAATTAGAAGCAAGTTGCTGGGACCAGAACTTAGCCGGAGGATCTGCGGAACACTTTCCCTTTGCTTGAGACATGAAGCGACGTGATTATTATTTTTTTTGGTGAGGGAGGTATCTTGTTGTAAGTGATGGATAAACACATTTTATTAATATTGATTTATGGTACCATTTTAGAACCTTAAGAAGGTTTCACATTTGCATGTTTAACGTGGTAATGTCTGAATGAGAACAGGTCCATAGGGGGCCTGGGGAGAGGTCCAGCCCACTTTGTGCAGTGAATGGGAGAGGTTGCCCACACTGCCCACTGAGGCTGCAGCCATGGTGACCCTCCTCTGTTGGGAACTTCAGACCCTTCTCTCTCAGCACTGCAAAGCGTTTTCCATTGTTGTTGTGGTTTTTATTTAAAAAAAAAAAAAAAAAAAATATATATATATATATATATATATATATATATTTATTTATTTATTTTTGGCTGCGTTGGGTCTTCGTTGCTCCGCACGGGCTTTCTCTAGTTGCTGTGAGTGGGGGCTACTCTTCATTGCAGTGCGTGGGCTTCTCATTGTGGTGGCTCCTCTTGTTGTGGAGCACGGGTTCTAGGCGTGCAGGCTTCAGTAGTTGTGGCTCGTGGGCTCTAGAGTGCAGGGTCAGTAGCTCTGGTGCATGGGCTCAGTTGCTCCGCGGCATGTGGGATCTTCCCGGACCAGGGATGGAACCCATGTCCCCTGCATTGGCAGGTGGATTCTTAACCACTGCGCCACCAGGGAAGACCCTCCATTGGGTTTTATAAGGAGGAAAAAGTTTCCGAGTGTTTGAACCCACAGCTCACTAAGCCCTCTTGATAACTGTGTGAACTTGAGCACATCACTCAAGTTCTCTGAATCGCGACTTCCTCGTCTATAAAATGATATGGACGATTTGGCAGCTCAGAGCTGTCATGATAACACATGTGCTTGGCCGCCAAGAGCACTCAGCAAGTGGTGGCTGTTAGCATCATCCTAAAAAGCAGAATGAAACCAGGGCTTCAATAGCGAGGGCTGTGCAGGCCCAGGAAGGAGGGAGTCATTCTACAGGGGAGTTGGTGAAGACTTCAGGGACAAGACTTCTGATATGAACTTTGAAGGATAAATAGGGTTTTGAAGGAAGAGACAGAGAGAGGGCATTCGAGCAGAAGGAAAAGTCTTGAGAAGAGATGCAGAAATGCAAGGATACATTGGATATTTTGGGGAAAAGGAGCTGTCTTGTGTGGCCAGAGCTGACATTATGTGGGAGAATGCAACAAGAGGTGAGAAAGTTAAGGTCAGCTCACAGGAGACCTCGGTTTGTTGGGCTAGGCAGGCATTTCCAGTGAGGCCCCAAATACTCTAGTCATTCACCATGACGGTCCTGTCTTGTTAATGCACCAGCAGTATCTGGAGATGAGGACGGTGGATTCCGGGGGCCCCTCTGAGAGGCCATGGCATCACCCCTCTGCTCCACTGGCCAATTTTATCCTAAGGCTAAAGCAAAGGCTAGATTAGACAGTGAAGGTAAATATACACAGAGAAAGTTACAAAATTAAAAATATAAGGGAGGGATTGAGCTTTTAATCATATTGCAGCATTTCTAAGAGGGAAGTTTATAGCTATACAAGCCTACCTCAAGAAACAAGAAAAATCTCAAATAAACAATCTAATGTTACACCTAAAGGAACTAGAGAAAGAAGAACAAACAAAACCCAAAGTTAGCAGAACAAAAGAAATCATAAAGATCAGAGCAGAAATAAATGAAATAGAAACAAAGAAAACAATAGCAAAGATCAATAAAACTAAAAGCTAGTTCTTTGAGAAGATAAACAAAATTGATAAACCATTAGCCAGATTCATCAAGAAAAAGAGAGGACTCAAATCAATAACATTAGAAATGAAAAAGGAGAAGTTACAACAGACACCGCAGAAATACAAAGCAACCTAAGAGACTACTACAAGCAACTCTATGCCAATAAAATGGACAACCTGGAAGAAATGGACAAATGCTTAGAAAGGTATAACCTTCCAAGACTGAACCAGGAAGAAATAGAAAATATGAACAGACCAATCACAAGTAATGAAATTGAAACTATGATTAAAAATCTTCCAACACACAAAAGTCCAGGACCAGATGGCTTCACAGGTGAATTCTTTCAAGCATTTAGAGAAGAGCTAACACCCATCCTTCTCAAACTCTTCCAAAAATTTGCAGAGGAAGGAACACTGCCAAACTCATTCTATGAGGCCACCATCACCCTGATACCAAAACCAGACAAAGAGACTACAAAAAAAGAAAATTACAGACCAATATCACTGATGAACATAGATGCAAAAATCCTCTACAAAATACTAGCAAACAGAATCGAACAACACATTAAAAGGATCACACACCATGATCAAGTGGGGTTTATCCCAGGGATGAAAGGATTCTTCAATATATGCAAGTCAATCAATGTGATACACCATATCAACAAATTGAAGAATAAAAACCATATGATCATCTCAATAGATGCAGAAAAAGCTTTTGACAAAATTCAATACCCATTTATGATAAAAACTCTCCAGAAAGTGGGCATAGAGGGAACCTACCTCAACATAATAAAGGCCTTATACGACACACCCACAGCAAATATCATTCTCAATGGTGAAAAACTGAAACCATTTCCACTAAGATCAGGAACAAGTCCACTCTCACCACTGTTATCCAACATAGTTTTGGAAGTCCTAGCCACGGCAATCAGAGAAGAAAAAGAAAGAAAAGGAATACAAATTGGAAAAGAAGAAGTAAAACTATCACTGTTTGCAGATGACATGATACTATACATAGAGAATCCTAAAGATGCCACCAGAATACTACTAGAGCTAATCAATGAATTTGGTAAAGTTGCAGGATACAAAATTAGTGCACAGAAATCTCTTGCATTCCTATATACTAATGATGAAAAATCTGAAAGAGAAATTAAGGAAACACTCCCATTTACCACTGCAACAAAAGAACAACCTAGGAATAAACCTACCTAGGGAGACAAAGGACCTGTATGCAGAAAACTGTAAGACACTGATGAAAGAAATTAAAGATGATACCAACAAATGGAGAGATACACCATGTTCTTGGATTGGAAGAATCAATATTGTGAAAATGACTATACTACCCAAAGCAATCTACAGATTCAATGAAATCCCTATCAAATTATCAATGGCATTTTTTACAGAACTAGAACAAAAAATCTTAAAATTTGTATGGAGACACAAAAGACCCCAAATAGCCAAAGCAGTTTTGAGGGAAAAAACGGAGCTTGAGGAATCAGAGACTCCCTGACTTCAGACTATACTACAAAGCTACAGTAATCAAGGCAATATGGTACTGGCACAAAAACAGAAATATAGATCAGTGGAACAGCATAGAAAGCCCAGAGATAAACCCACACACCTATGGTCAACTAATCTATGACAAGGAGGCAAAGATATACAATGGAGAAAAGACAGTCTCTTCAATAAGTGGTGCTGGGAAAACTGGACAGCTACATGTAAAAGAATGAAATTAGAACACTCCCTAACACCATACACAAAAATAAACTCAAAATGGATTAGAGACCCAAATGTAAGACCGGGCACTATAAAACTCTTAGAGGAAGACATAGGAAGAACACTCTTTGACATAAATCACAGCAAGATCTTTTTTGATCCACCTCCTAGAGTAATGCAAATAAAAACAAAAATAAACAAATGGGACCTAATGAAACTTCAAAGCTTTTGTGCAGCAAAGGAAACCATAAACAAGAGGAAAAGACAACCTTCAGAATGGGAGAAAATATTTGCAAACGAATCAATGGACGAAGGATTAATCTCCAAAATATATAAACAGCTCATGCAGCTCAATATTAAAAAAACAAACAACCCAATCCAAAAATGGACAGAAGACCTAAATTAGACATTTCTCCACAGAAGACATACAGATGGCCAAGAGGCACATGAAAAGCTGCTCAACATCACTAATTATTAGAGAAATGCAAATCAAAACTACAATGAGGTATCACCTCACACCAGTTAGAATGGGCATCATCAGAAAATCTACAAACAACAAATGCTGGAGAGGGCGTGGAGAAAAGGGAACCCTCTTGCACTGTTGGTGGGTATGTAAATTGATACAGCCACTATGGAGAACAGTATGGAGGTTCCTTAAAAAACTAAAAATAGAATGACCATATGATCCAGCAATTCCACTACCGGGAATATACCCAGAGAAAACAATAATTCAAAAAGACCCATGCACCCTAATGTTCACTGCAGCACTATTTACAAATAGCCAGGTCATGGAAGCAACCTAAATGCCCATCGACAGATGAATGGATAAAGAAGATGTGGTACATATATACAATGGAATATTACTCAGCCATAAAAAGGAATGAAATTGGGTCATTTGTTGAGACGTGGATGGATCTAGAGACCGTCATACAGAGTGAAGTAAGTTGGAAAGAGAGAAACAAATATCGTATATTAACACATATATGTGGAACCTAGAAAAATGGTACAGATGAACCGGTTTGCAGGGCAGAAGTTGAGACACAGATGTAGAGAACAAACGTACGGACACCAAGCGGGGAAAGCGGCAGGGGGGTGGTGGTGGTGGTGTGATGAATTGGGCGATTGGGATTGACATGTATACACTCATGTGTATAGAATTGATGACTAATAAGAACCTGCTGTATAAAAAAATAAATAAAATGAAATTCAAAAACAAATGAGCTGTTAATCATATTGCAGCATTTCACAAAGAATAGGTTGAGTTTTCCAATGAAACGATGACTCCAGCATATAAATTAATCTTTTGTATAGGAAGAAATGAAAGTCATTAAATGCCAGTGTCTTATTTTAAAAGCAGCAATATCCTGCCTGATTGCAAGTGCTTAGAGGAGGATGATTAAACAGAAACCTTATCTTCACTGTTCCAAGGAGAAAATTGGAGAAAAGTTATCCAATTATGGATGATAAAGCAGAGTAAAAAATTCGAGAAGAGGCAAACATGGGTCGGCAGGTTATAAAGAACATGTTTCCCCCCGTGATCTACTCACGGTCAACACCCAGAAACGTGCACAGCCGTGAAAATTATTGCATTGCTTTAACCTGCTGTCGGACGCCAATAGTAAGTTCTTTCTTTAACCTATTTCCAGGTTCCTATTATTGGTATGATTGTTATTTTGTTATCTATCCCTATAGAGGAAACTAAGGAGTTTCAAACTTGTCATGGGAATGTGGGCACATTATTTATTATTCCTGAAACTCAGTCTCCTTATCTGTCGGCTGGGTCTGCTGGGCATTATTGGCGAGGTTAAATGAGAGCAGGTAAACCAGGGTTTCTCCCCGTTACACTATCGACATTCAGGGCTGGATAATTCTCTGTGGTGGAGACGGGGGCTGCCCTGTGCATTGTAGAGCATCTAGCAGCATTCCTGGCCTTTGCCCACTAGCACTGCCCCCGCTCCTGACCCTGCAGTTGTGACATCCAGAAATTTCTCTAGACATTGCCAAACATCCCCTGGAGGACAAAGTCGCCCCCGGTTGTGAACCGCTTATGTAGGTAGAGCATCTGGCTTTGTACTTTGCAGAGTCCACACTCAGTTAAAATAGTAGCTATTACTGCTACTCAGTCAAGCCTGGCTTACTGTTGTTATTGCTATCACAATCTTCTAACAGTTGCTTTCAAGCCTAATGTTGTTGCTAAATATACCCAATGCGTAATGACTTAGAAATTATCCCCAGATTTCTTTCCTTTTTATTTTTTGCCAATTCAAAGTATTAAATTTCTAACTTGGAACTCATGGGTCTGGTAAAATAAGATCGTTTTCCTCCAAAGGAATAAATATTTTCCCTCAGTTTTTTTTTCTTTCTTTTTTGCGGCACGCGGGCCTCTCACTGCTGTGGCCCCTCCCGTTGCGGAGCACAGGCTCTGGACGCGCAGGCTCAGCGGCCACGGCTCACGGGCCCAGCCGCTCCGCGGCACGTGGGATCCTCCCGGACCGGGGCACGAACCCGCGTCCCCTGCATCGGCAGGCGGACTCTCCACCACTGCGCCACCAGGGAAGCCCTTCCCTCAGTTTTAAATTAAAATTTTAGATTCTCTATTTTCCTGGTAAATAAAGTGATGGGGCAAGTACCATCTTTGAAGTGAGTATTACTTGAACCACACCTGGTAGAATAAAGAACTATTGAACAATGATCATGTAGAAGGTACCATGTGGTATGCAACTACTCTCTAAGAATATGTTTTATGAGATACAATAATATGAATGCACATTTCAAATAATTATCAGCTTGATTACATGGATATGAAAATGGGACCAAGGCCACACAGAAACATCCAGCCAAGACAGGGACAGAGCCACTTTCCCCAAATGTTTCCATCTGTCTAGCTAATGGGGATTCTATTTCTTGGAGGAAGAAGAAATTTAATCACAATTTGCACTCTATTTGGATAATTTCCATTCCCTTTAGACAGGTATTTTATCACCAAAGGAGAAATTCTGGGAGGAGGAAAGAGGGTTTTCTTTCGGGTCAACTAAGAGAAAGTATCTATATTAGTTTTCTAGGGCTGCTGCAATCAATACCACAAACTGGGTGGCTTAAAACAACAGAAATGTATTCTTTCACTGTTGTGGAGGCCAGAAGGCTGAAATCACAGTGTTGGCCGGCTTGCACTGCCTCCAAAGAGGAAGCATCCTTCCTTTCCTCTTCCAGCTTCTGGTGGCCCCAGGCTTTCCTGGGCTTGTTGCCGAATCACTCCAATCTCTGCCTCTGTCTACACATGGCTTTCGTCCCTGTGTCTTCTTTTCTTTTCTTTTTTTAAAAAAATATTTATTTATTTTTGGTTGCGTCGGGTCTTAGTTGCGGGACGTGGGATCTTTTGTTGTTGTGCGCGGGCTCAGTAGTTGGGGGGGGCAGGCTCGGTATTTGGGGCACGCGGGCTCTCTAGTTGTGGCGCATGGGCTCAGTAGTTGCGGTGCACAGGCTTAGTTCCCCTGCGGCAGGTGAGATCTTAGTTCCCTGACTAGGGATTGAACCCACGTCCCCTGGATTGGAAGGCGAATTCTTAACCACTGGACCACCAGGGAAGTCCCTCTGTGTCTTCTTTTCTGTCTCTTCTAAGGATACTCATCCAGGATGATCTCATCTTGAGAGCCTTACATTAATTATACCTGCAAAGACCCTTATTCCAAGTATGGTCACATTTCAGGTTCTGGTGGACATACTGTTGGGGGGCACAATTCAACCCACTAAAGCATAATTTTCCCATGTGGAGCTTTTGAAAGTTAACCTGGATGGCTGATCACCATTAAAACTTCATTAAACCCAACTCTTGCCAAATGGGGGGTCTTTCCTCCCTCTTGCAGCCTTCAGATTTCCCTCAAAACCAAGGGGCAATGGGCAAAATGATCAGAGAATATTTAAGCATCCTAGGTCCTTCTTTTGGTTCACCTCTTCATGGAGCTGCAGGTGTGAACAAGGACCTCTTGGCTGTTGGTTACAGCTCCACTAGAAATGTCAACAGGAGGGACTCCCAAGGCTTTGTTATGCCATTGTAGGCTGGAGAGAGAAAACACTCTTATTGAAATTCAAGCACTTCTAAATTTGCTGATGGTGGTCAATGAACTCATCAAGATGGAAACTCTGAGAATAAATAGTTAACCTTGAAACTGGGAACACAGACAGAACTTGTAGTTTGTTTTTCCTTCTTTGAATATCAGTTGACATTTTTATCTGTGGCTGTGGAGGACTCTCTGTAAGTACTTCTCTCTTTGTGGGTGGTTCTTTATTGGAAATTCTCTACTACATGAAGAGCTCAGGACTTTTATGTGTAGAAATGGAGGAGTTTGAGCTGCCTGATTTTTGAGCTCCCGTTCAGCTAAGATATTTTTTGACATTGTACCAATTAAATTAAAATGGAACTCCTTCCCTTTAGTTGAAAGCTTTCAATTTCTCTTCAGTTCTAAATTGGCTATTACTGTTTCACCTACACCCCTTCTCCCTTCGATCCATCCACCCATTCATCCATCCACCTGCCACCCATCCATCCAGCCGTCCATCTAGCCATCCACCCACCCACTCATCCATCCATCCACCCACCCATTCACCCATCTACCCACCCACCCATCAATACATCCAACTGTCCATACAGCCATGTTTTCTCCTTACCATCCCTCCTCACTTCCCTTCCTCCCTCCTACCCTGCTTCTCTCCCTCCTTTCATCCAACTCTCCATTTATCCATCCATCTGTCCATCCCTCCGCTATCCAACCCTCCCTCTCTTCCTCCATCCAACCATGCATTCATCCGTGTTTCCTCCCTCCCTCCTTTCCTCTCTCCAACTGTCTATCCATTCATATTTCCTTCCGCCCATTCATCCACCCCTCTAGTATACAGATTTAATTCACAAACTGTGGGCCAGGCACAGTGCGAGTAGGCTTTGGGGATACAGTGGTGAACGAGGCAGTTGAGCAGGGGTGGCCCAGGTTTATGTGAGCTGAAGCTTATCCAATTTGGGGGGCCCTCTTCAAAAGAATACAAACTCACAAATACAAGATTGCTAGAGCGGTCCCACTGCCTCAGGTGAGGAGCCCCGAAGTTTCAAATCTGTTGGCTTCTTGGCAAATCCGCCCTTGCACATGTGGTCCCTGCTTTCTTGGAGCTCAGATTCTCGTGTCACCCTATGAGGGATGGGCTCCTCTGTCAAGCAGGGGTTTAGGTAAACCTGGCTGGAACCCCTGAGACCATCCTGTGAGAATCTGGAGTCTCCCACACCCCGTTTCCTTCATCATGTCCCTATCCGAATCTGCACATTGCATTTCAGTTCCTTCCCCGTCACCTGTACACAAGTTCAACTTCTTTCATTGGTTTCCATAAAAGATTCATTCACACCAAGCTTTCCGCGAGCATGGCGGCTTTCGAGGTTACTAAGCTGCCACGCTGCGCTTTGTACAGCCTCTGCCGTCTCACTGCCTGACCGCCAGTGTCCTGCCTCTTCTTTCCCTGCTCCACCAGCTCTCACCCTCACGGGGCAGCTCCAGCCCTTCAGGCTCCTGGAACCTTTGCTTCTGTTCCAATGGGTTTGCCGATTAATTTTTCCCAACAAAGGTGGGCGTCTCCCTGAGAGAAGTTCACATGCTAGCTGCCGGAGAATATTTTCTCTGCCTCGTTATACTGGAGGAGTATCAGGCTCATTCTACCAGGGGGGAGACGAGGCTAGGAAAGGAGAGCTCTGGTTGGGGCTCACCTCAGCTTTCCCATCCGTAAGGATGGGAGCAACTCAGGTGAAGCTGTGGGAACAAGAACTCTGGTATGTGAGGCCCCTCACGGGGTCCAAGGGGAGCAGCCTCGACAGCAACCAAAGGGCTTCTTGTTTCAGATGCTTCTCATGCCTTGGAGTCCAGGGAATGGCTGCCCCTCGTGTCCACTCCTGCACGGCCCGAGGCTCTGGAATTCCTCAGATGCCTGCACATTTCCAGCCACTCCATTGCTGGTGTTTTGTTTTGTTTTGTTTTTGCTATTGTGCTGGAATCTTCCAACTGCTGGGGCAGGACTTCGTTCTTTGTTGAAAGCTCAGCATCATCCCCAGGGCTGCGGAGAATTTTCTGTGCGGCATTTTATCCATAACAGTAGAATAACCACAGAACCTTAGCTCCTAAGCAGCTCTTTTCATCATCAAAGCATTTTGAAAATATTAACTAATTAATATACGAGACAGAATGGTTAATAAGTATATTTTGAGCAAAGCAGCCACAGTGCTTCAGGGCAGGAGACCTCGGCGAGTTTGCAGGCGCTCTGGGTGGGTCTGGTCCAATGGCCACTTGACAAGCTTTGGGAACCAGGAGGGAGGATGCCCTGCCCACCACTGGGCACGTTCAGTGATTCTCTCCACTGTACCCCAGATGGGACCCCTACACCTGTCTGTCCTGACTGCCAGAGCATACGTTTTCATCTCCTGCAGCAAAAGTTTGGAGGTTCTAAATGGTCCCAAAGACCAGCTCCAGATTGCCCCCAAACCATGCAACTCCCAGCCTGAAACTCACAGATGGTGCAGCTTAAACTGACCAGGACCCCAGGAGGGCTCAGCTGAGAGCAGATCTGTTTCTTTTCACCTCAATTTACTTGGTGTCCAGTCCCGTTATTTCTGACATGCCATTTGGATCAAGCTCAAATATCTTCCAGTTGCCTGGAAAAGACACATGCATGGCTTCAGAGGCCACACATGAGGGTCACTCTGAGCATCTCTGTAACCAGGCAGGAGACGGATGGCTGATGGTCCCACAGCTAGGACGTCGGGGGAGGGGCTGGAGCCTCCCCGTGATGACCCAGTGTAGGGCTCCTCTTTTCTTTTTTTTTTTTTGGCCGCGTTGCACAGCTTGCAGGATCCTAGTTCCCCGACCAGGGATGGAACCTGTGCCCTCGGCCGTGAAAGCACGGAGTCCTAACCACTGGACAGACAGGGAATTCCCAAGGGCTCCTCCTTTCATAACAAACTAATGATTCTTAGAATGATACCCTGTCTCCACTCCACGTGGATTATAAAAATGCACATAATTTGATTACACAATAAATCAAAACCTGCCCAAATGCAGCATCCTAAAACTCCCCAAATTTACTGTGGATGCTAATTTGCAGGAGTCTGCTGTGCTACCATACCCAAGTCAGGAAATTAAAGGATCCATTAAACTATTTAGAAACATTCAATGTCAGAATCTTTATATTCTAACTTTGTAGTAACCCTTCAAAACGTTACAACCTGCATTTTTTTTTTTTTTTTTTGCGGTACGCGGGCCTCTCACTGCTGTGGCCTCTCCCGCCGCGGAGCACAGGCTCTGGACGCGCAGGCTCAGTGGCCACGGCCCAAGGGCCCAGCTGCTCCGCGGCACGTGGGATCCTCCCAGACCGGGGCACGAACCCGTGTCCCCTGCATCTGCAGGCGGACTCTCAACCACTGCGCTACCAGGGAAGCCCCAACCTGCATTTTTTAAAAAAGTATTTTCTCTACAAGAATCTTATCAGCTGCATAAAAATCCAGACAGTTTTTGTACTGAAGCTATTTACTGATGTTGAGCCGCACATCTGCCTCTCCAGATGTGGCTTTCACTTGTCCGCCTGGCACACACTCCACTGCAGTGAAACAAAATGCTGAACGTGGGTCCCTCTGTCTGGACTGTCCCTATGCAGGGTCCCATCCTTCCCTCAGCACCCAGCTGAGGGTCCACGTCCTTCAGAAAGGCTTCCCTGAACTCGCAGACATCATTGCTCCCTCCGCTGCCCCCACCCCCTACATTCTGCTCCACACCTGTCCTGGCGCTGCTCATGCCCCCTTGAGTGGGGTGATTCACACTCGCTCCGGTGGTTCTTTCTGGACCTGGAGCCTCCTGAGGGCTGAGCCCCAGTCTCCTTCTTGGTCACCTCGGCTCCAGCGCCTCACACAGGGACCCAGGAAGGATGCGTCCTGGTCGGGGCTGTGGGTCACATTGTCCCTGCCCAGCTCTGCCTCTCCTCATCCTTACCCACTCAGCTGGTCGCTCAGGTGCCTGGGGCCATTTTGTCTCACGGGTCCAGAGGGTGAGGTTTCCATGACAACCCCTTTACAAGTGGATATTTGAGGTCATGGCTGCACAAAGGATGGAGCAAGCCTGAAACACTGACATGTATGTTTCCTGCATCTGTAACATCACACAGTTTTGTTGCCATAACATCTGAAAGTGTATCGGCTGGTACTGCAGCTAAAGCAACTTCAGCTGTCTTCTGGCCTCTGAATGCAGTTTTAGAGGGCCTATTTATAGCATTTCTTACATCTCCCTTTCTAGAAAACTGAGGCTTGGTCGTTTAAGTATCTTTTAGTTTTTACATTTTTTAAAAAAGGAATCAGAGAAGTGAAAATAGGATGAGACCCCCCCACCCCGCCGCCTTAGTGATATGAATAAAGGGAATAGAATTCTACCTTCTAGATAATGTTTCTGGGTTTTCCCAGTGAGTACCTATCACCATGAGGAGCTGTGAGGAAGCAGGGCTCCCTGCTGTTGCTGAAGGAAGACTCAGTTTCCCTTTTACCTCATGTCAACCCTGCCCCCGTCCCACCCCCACCAGCTTCACAACTACTTGCCCAGGGCATGTTCTCACTCTTTCATCTTTGCCAATTTGATTGTCAAAAAAATGATACCGTATAGCTTTAAAAGGGTATCTATGTAAAACAAGCACTTTCTTAAATTGTGGTCGTGTGATCAGCTCTGAAAATTCCCTTTCCAAGCTAGTGCGTGATGTTCCTACTTCTGCTTGACTGTGGATTATTGGGCTAGCAATCTCTGCCTATTGGTTTTCTTCAAAAGAGGAAAATCCATGGCTATACTTACACATTTATATGGCAGTTTTCAAAAGGAAATAAATTATGCAAACGTCCTAAAAGTCCTCTGATCTGATAGTCAGCCTGGGTTCCTACCCATTACTCACCTCGCATCTCTCTTTGGCCCCGTCTCCGGAGGCCTGAGCCCCCCTTCCCTCTCTAACATGTGGGCTCCTTTCTGTCTTAGGGGCTCTTTCTGCCCACCCCGTTCTCAGAACAGGGGTTGCCATTGAGTAGAACTTTTTGCTAAGGGGTGAGTGGATTTCACAGACTCCAGAGAAGCACATGGGACACAGACAAGTAAATCTGCTTAGTTGTCCACGAACTGGGCTCAACAACTGATCCCAGCTCTTCGTAGTAAAGTTCTTGGGTAAACTGCTCAACATCAAGGAGCATCCGCTTTTCCCATGTGAAAAGTGGGATCAGAGTACCAGGTCTGATGTGAAGTGTGATGGAATCAATGGCAAAATGCCACGCCAAGGGGAGGCATTAATTACTCTCCGATAACCGAGTCCTAAGCCAAGAGCCATAGTTAAGGTCTTTGGGGAAAGTGATGATTAGCAGATTATATTGCATTTTAGATTTTTTAAAAAAGTGCCGTTTGGATCAGTAACCGAATGAAAATTTCCAGTCCTTGATCTTTGCTGTCTAGTGAAGTTGGGCTGGTTGAGGACAAGAAGTGTTTGCTGTGTGGTCTGAGGGTGGCCGTGGGCCCTGTACCCAGGGGAGGGGCAGGGGGAGGGGCACTGTGTGGCCTGGTCAGCCTGGAGCAGCTTGGCTCCAACCAGCCTCCACTGAGTGTCACTTACTTTGTGCCGGGCACAGTGCTGGTAACAGGTAAGCCTGACCCTGGGCCTGGCTGGGCTTCTGGGGGAGACACAGAAGCAGGGCTGCCATGTAGCCAGTCCACCTCTATCTGGCATATCTGCCAGCATCTGTCCCATATGTCCAGGTGGGGGCCATATGTGTTGTTAAAGATGTTGAATATCACCCTGCATGTAGGTAATGCCCATGTTCTATTAGTGTCAGGTACCCAGTGGAAAAGGGGGGCATGCTAGACTCAGGAGACAGCAGGTGTGGACTGGGCAGGGTGGGAGGGGCCTCCTAAGGACATCGTAGTGAAAGGGATGAAAATACATACGCCACTGTCTGTCAGTCAACCAGAAGATGGGAAGCATCCTAATAAAAATGCAAAGTACTGCCCCTTCATCCATAAACCTGTCTGTTCGTCCGTTCACCTGTCTGTCCTGCAAACATGGGCTGAGTGTCTACTATGTGCCAAGCACCACATCCAAAGTTGACACCAAAAAGACAAAGACTCTGTCCTCATCCTCCAGACCTCACAGCGCAGTGGACGGAGACAGCTGCTCACGTGAACTTGATGAAAGTGACATCAGAGTTTAAAGTCAGCGGAGGCTGTGCCTGTTGGCGAGGGTGTTAAGTGGGGACCAGAGAAGGATTTGGGGGAGTCCAGGAGAAGGGCCTGGAAAGATGAGGATGGGCAGGATTCAGGTGGGTGGGCGATGACAACGGGAGGAAGGAGGACAGTCCAGGAGGAAGGCAGGCGTGAGTGAAGGCAGGAAGGTGGGACCCCATGTGCATGTTTGGAGACTGCAGGGGAGTTGGGTTTTCCTGGAGAACAAGGTACGAGGGGCTCTCTAAAGGAGGGGTGGGAGATAATGGCTAACACCCAAGTGAGGCATACTGTGTGCTAAGCCCTTTGTATCCATTACCACACAAAAGTCTTGCTCTAGCCCTGTGAGGGGAGCCATTTACCTGCCTCTTCCTCACATGACAATGAAAATACTGAGGCACCTGCCCAAGGGCAAACAGCTGGTGAGACCCCAGTGACTGAGATTTAAACCCAGGTGCTGTGGACTGAATTGTCCCTCCCAAATTCATATGTTGAAGCTCTAACACCCCACATGTTGGTATTTGGAGATGGGGCCTTTGGGAGGTAATTAGGATTAGATGGGTTCATGAGGGTGGGGCCCCCATGATGGAATTAGTGGCTTTAGATGAAGAGGAAGAGCAAGAGGTTGCTGTCGCTCCAGCATATGAGGACATAGTGAGAAGGCAGCCAGGAAGAAAGCTCTTGCCAGGTGCCTAATTGGCTACAGCTTGATCTTGGACTTTCCAGCCTCCAGAACTGGGAGAAATAAATGTGTGTTGTTTAAGCCCTCCAGTCTGTGGTCTTTTGTTACAGCAGCCTGAGCTGACTAATACACCAGGTTTGTCTGGGCCTGATGACTCCTCTCAACCAATCTGGGGCCACCCCAGGTGCAGCCCCTCAACAAGTGTTCCCCACGCTCCTTCACCAATGCCCACCATAGAAAGAGCTGTTCATCCTCTTCCTTGGGATGCACTTTGCTTCGGAGTTTCTCTGAGTTCTTGGGCCCCACTCCCCCAGATAAAGCTGAGTGTTTCCTCATGGCAAAGCTAGGAAGCCAACCCCAGCCTGCAAAGCTCAGCTCCACCCCTGGGCTGCTTTTCCCTCAGAGAACACACCACTCTTTAAAAGAATCCTTCCTCCTTGTTACCTTCACGCCAAGGTTATCTACTCAAGTATGTACTGAGTAAATGAGGTTGTTTGGCTTCTGGATACAAATAGATACTGCTTTTTTGACTTGCAAAATGAATTTCACTGTGACTGGCTCAAACTTAAGTATGCTAATGCTCAATGAACCAGTTGTCTATTTATTTCTGTTTATGCCTGCAGACCCATTAGCAACTTTTTCTTGTTTTCTTTTAGAATATTAAACGATTCCAACATATTCTAAAAATTAGTTGATTAGCTTGTTAGGGCACATTTTAACTACTAACTCTGCCGAACCAAACGAGAAAATGAAGGTAATTTTGTTTGCAAGGAATGTATGATTCGGAGCTGACTGTTGAAAGATGTGCCACGTCAACATAATGAGGGAGTGTAATATCTTAGTTTGCATCAATATGGAAATAACCGCATACTTTGACAGACCTGATGCTGAAGGCAGCACCCGCCTGCTCATTACGCATTCCGGCTCTGATTATGAAAAATAGTGTGTTTTCTTTTAAAGAGGAATCCACATTATCAATCAAACCACACCAATTATTTCAGAAAGGGATCACAGTGCAACAGACATGGGGGCTTTTCAGCTAGGACAGCGCCTGATAGGCAGGCTGATCTTAAAGTGTGTGATATTTTTATTCCATGACAGTTGTTAGTATTAATTAGGAACACTAACGAAGTGTTTTGTGCCGTGGCACCCAGACAACCTGCTTTCCCTGCTATCATCTGGATCTTTATTATTTTGTTTTAATGAGCCCTGTCTTAAATAGCATCAATGCACTTCTAGTGATAGCTTCTCATCCAGCCTGATTTTCCAATGCTCTTCAAACAGGGTTGTCATATCAGGGAAATAAGGAAAGGAAAGGAGGGGGAAAAAGAAAGACAACAGGAAAACCCTAGCCTGTGATGAGCCGAACCAAAACAGAGGTATGCAAATGAGATGCTCATTGCAACGGGACATGTTTCCTTGTGTGTGTGTGTGGCATGTGGGTTTGATGATTACCCACTTATTAGTTTTATTCTAACCTTGCAGCTAGGTTAGAGGGAAAAGTCCAGGGGCCAGAACTGTGCCTCATGAGCCATGCTTAGGAAGTGGTCACTATTGTTTGCATTGATCCCCACTGGACTGCCAGCTGTGTGGGGAGGGGACAGGTCTCGCTCGTGTCTGGAGGTATTCTTGTCAGGTTATTCCCGAGACCTGATACGAAGTTGGCACTCCGGAACTGCTAACTGAATGACTGAAAGGAAGGAGCTTTCTCCTTCTAGTTTGAAACCTCCATCTAGATATACTTGGAGAGACAGAAGCACATGATTTTCTTGAACAAAACATAATGAAAACCCTAGAAGAGGCCTGGGGGACACTGATTTAACATGCAGGAATCAAACAGACCTGGACACACTTAAGGTGTGACATCAGGCATGTTGGGTCACATTTCCCATCCTCAGTTTCCTATGGAACAAGCGGGGGTGTGAATCAGGGATAAAATAAGGGAGGTGTTGGCAGAGGACGCATTCCATCCTCAGCAGGTCATCACTCAGTAAATACTTGTTGAATGAATGAATTGGGAAAGAACAGTGCCTCTCTTGGTTCTCTTGCCCTTGAATTCCCAGCATGGGGGCATGTCAACCAGAGAGATCCTGATGGCTGTGTTTTTCCAGCGGTGGAACTGCTGGGTGGTCTGGGTGTGGGTGTGGATTTGCATGGACCTGCCCGTGCATTCCGTCAGCACTCCAGGACAGTACAGAGAAAGCCCAGAGAGACACGTGCACTCACTGAGCCCTCTCCCTCCGTGGGCACTGAACCCTGGCTGGGCTCCCATCAGTGCTGCTTTCCTGAGTCAGACCCGTTCCGGCGTGCTGCCACTACAGAGGCGCATGAGAAGGCTACTGAATAGCGGGTCACTGCAGTTTTGGGTGCTACAGAGACCGTGGAGTCTCTGGCAGTGGGTGCCGAAGGGGGACATCTCCTGGACCGAGAGACTCAGCATTGGTGTTCTGGGAATTCCTGAGACCAGTTCCTGGAGAAGCCCTTCCTCTTTTTTTAAAATTTTTTAAAAAAATAAAGCAGAGGGTTTTTTTGGCTGCGTTGGGTCTTCGCTGCTGCTCTAGTTGCGGCTACTCCTCCTTGAGGTGTGCGGGCTTCTCATTGCGGTGGCTCCTCTTGTTATGGAGCACGGGCTCTAGGCACGTGGGCTTCAGTAGTTCTGGTGCATGGGCTCAGAAGTTGTGAGTTGTGGGCTGGGCTCTAGGCACGTGGGCTTCAGTAGTTCTGGTGCATGGGCTCAGAAGTTGTGAGTTGTGGGCTCTAGAGCGCAGGCTCAGTAGTTCTGGCGCACGGGCTTAGTTGCTCCGCGGCATGTGGGATCTTCCTGGCCCAGGGCTCGAACCCGCGTCCCCTGCACTGGCAGGCGGAATCTTAACCACTGCGCCACCAGGGAAGCCCAGAAGGCTTTCCTTTTGCAGAGCAACATCCCCCTCCCATCCTGCTCCAGAAAGTACCACAGTGCTTTCAATTAACCAAACTGGTCTTTGCCTCCTGCCTGACGCCCCTCGGTCCCATCTTGCACCAAAATCTGCTTGTAGTCAGCTGTGGGATCACAAAGGTGGTATTAGATCAGGCCAACAAGCAGCTAAACTGCACTTCTAAATTGGGAGGATTTCTTTAAGAAAGAGGTGGATTGGCATGGTCATTTCCTCCCTCAAAATTCAAAAGGGCAACGCTCGAGGGCCTGACCCTGGATGAGTCAGAGGTGGCTTTAGGCTTGGCGGTGCGGTGGGATGGGGAGAAGGCGGACTTCAGAGCTGGCCAGACCTAGGTGTGAGTCCCCTGATTCCACTCAGCAGCTCTGTGACTTGGGGACAAGCACTTAACCTCTGTGTGTGCCTCAGTTTCCTCATCCTCTAAAGGCTGGGAGAACTGACCAGGAGCAGACAGGTAAGGCATACGGCTCAGGCCCCCAGTAACCCATAAAGCACTGCTATGTGTCAGGTGCTTAAGTGCTTTGCATAGATTAACGCATTTAATCTCACAGCAATCCTGTGGCTGTGATTCTACCCATTTTGCGCATGAGGAAACTAAAGGTCAGGTGTTCTTTCTCTTTTCCCTTGGGAATTATGAGCTGGTGGGAGGCACTGACATATACCAGTTCCTGTAAATAGAAGTGGGCTGGTAAGCCCATCAGAGGGCTCCAAAAGGGACTGGGAGAATGGGGGTTAGGATTCACTTAGCTTAGGGGTGGTGGGAAGGCTTCTTGGCAGTGGTGGGTTTTAACGGGGCCGTGAGAGACCAAAAGAATGTTGCCGGGTGGAGGGGGAAGAGGGTAGTTCGGATGGAGTGGAAGCAGCGGCAGAGGGCGGGGGTGGGAGGGGTGTGGGCGGAGCGGCGGCCCTGCTGGGATGTAGCTGGGTGCTAGCTGTGTGTGTGCGCGTGGGTGTTTGCACGGGTGTGTGTGTGCATATGTATGTGAGTGTGTGTGTGTGCATTGGTGGGGGACGGAGGAG